>NC_091991.1:123168997-123839830 GCF_044704955.1 Pristiophorus japonicus | reverse complement strand
TTAATTTGATTGTATAAGATCAAGGGAAAATTATGTGTCAGTTCCAACTGAAGACCTTATCCTACATTCATTGCAAATGGTAATATTCAGCTCAGAACCATTTTCTGCACTCTACCATTTTTCCAGAGGATGGCGCCTTAGAATCAGATTTTGTAAAAACTGATGCGGCTCTAAAATGACAAGAAATCAAACTATGCTTAAAGTGAATATATTTACAAACATTGGCCAGGAATTTCCCCAGACCTGCTTCCGCTCTGCAGCCGTAACTTTGCCGGAAGTGCGGCGAAACTTACCTGGAAGTACGAAGGATTGTCACCGGAGGTGAAACAGGACTTCATCAGCTGTGCAGTGAAACTTCACTGGAGGTGGATGGGACTTCACTGGAGGTGCAGTGGGACTTCACTGGAGGTGGGCTGGGACATAGAAACATAGAAAATAGGAGCAGTAGTAGGCCATTCAGCCCTTCGAGCCTGCACCACCATTCAGTATGATCATGGCTGATCCTCTAGCTCAACACCATATTCCCGTTTTCTCCCCATACCTCTTAATGCCTTTTGTGTCTAGAAATCTATCTATTTCCTTCTTAATTATATTCAGTGACATGGCCTCCACTTCCTTCTATGGTAGACAATTCCACAGGTTCACCACACTCTGAGTGAAAAAAATTCTTCTCATCTCAGTCCTAAATTTCCTACTTTGTATCCTGAGACTGTGACCCCTTGTTCTGGACTTCCCAGCCAGTGGAAATATCCTTCCCACATCCAGTCTATCCAACCCAGTCAGAATTTCATACATTTTAATGAGATCCCCCTCATTCTTCTAAACTCTAGTGAACACAGGCCTAGTCAACCCAATCTCTCCTCATATGACAGTCATACCATTCCAAGAATCAGTCTGGTGAACCTTCGCTGCACTCTCAATATATCCTTTCTTAGGTAGGGAGACCAAAACTGTACACAATACTCCAGATGCGGTCTCACCAAGGCCCTGTATAACTGTAGTAAGACATCCTTGCTCCTGTACTCAAATCCTCTTGCAATGAAGGCCAACATACCATTTGCTTTCCTAACTGCTTGCTGCACCTGCATGTTTACTTTCAATGACTGGTGTACAAAGACCACCAGAAGTGGGGTGGGACTTTATTTGAGGTGGGGTGGGACCTCACTGGAAGTGGAGTGGGACTTTACTGGAATTGCAGTCGGACTTTACCGGAAGTGCGGTGGTGGCATTTCTGATGCACTTCTGTTGAAATTATCGTGGCAGAGTGGGAGCAGTTCCAAGGAAATTCCTGGTTACAGTTACAGTTGACTCCAGTAACGCACTTGAAGCAATCCCATTTCCCTGTGCCATTACTGTTAACGACAATAATTTCTTAATTTGAGAAAAGAATCTGAATGAATGAAAACAAATACAACGAAAGGGGAGAGCATGGAATTAGATTTCCCAATGTTTCGTTCTGTTGGCAGAACCACAGCGGATGTGTACGTCTGCATATCCTTCGACACCCATGCAAAAGATTGCTTAAACACCAGCATGCTTATTACTGTCAGCTTTCTCTGTAATGGTCATGAGTCTTACATGCAGTCACTTGGTTCCATTCTAAATTCCCACATAAACAAAATGACACAAAAATTTAAGATCAGCTGCATTTGTACTGTAGGATAAAGATGGTGTATAATGCCAAGAACTGAAGTTACAAATTTAACTGGACCAGCTACATAAATACTGTGGCTACAAGGAGGTCAGAGGTTGGATACTCTGTGGCGAGTGACTCACCTCCTGACTCCCCAAAGCTTTGCCACCATCTACATAGCACATGTCAGGAGTGTGATGGAATACTCTCCACATGAGTGCTGCTCCAACACTCAAGAAGCTTGACACCATCCAGGACAAAGCAGCCCACTTGATTGGCACCCCATCCACCACCTTCAACATTCACTCCCTCCACAATGTGGCTGCAGTGTGTACCATCTACCACCACCTACAAGTTCCCCTCTAAGTCATGCACCATCCTGACTTGGAAATATATTGGCATTCCTTCATTATTGCTGGGTCAAAATCTTAGAACTCTCCACCTTTCAGCACTGTGGGAGTACTTTCACCACACAGACTGCAGCGGTTCAAGCAGGCAGCTCACCATCACCTTCTCAAGGGCAGTTAGGGATGGGCAATAAATGCTGGCCTTGCCAGCGACACCCAAATTCCATGAATGAAGCAATAAAAAAATGTTAAAATATAAGTGAACTGATCCCCTGCAAGATAGATCAGCTGGTGACAGGAAGAATTGGAGATGGAGAGATTCATGGGCAGATGGCAGCAACAGCTTTCTGCATAGACAGTACAATTCTGATATCTGAGACATCAGAAAGATTATACCCTCAGAATCGCAAGATACCCTGAATACTTCATTTCAGCTCATTCGTGAATGGCCACATACTAATTTGGACTTGAAATCAAATGGGGATTCCCCATGCAAGTCAAACCCTATTTGTAGAGGATCGGCCATTTGGCATAGATGAGGGAGAATGGAATAGAGGCAGAATGGAATAGATTTGCGGTACAGTAACATAGTGGTTATGTTATTGGACTAGTATTCTAGGCCTGGACTAATGATCCCGAGACGCGAGTTCAAATCCCACCACAGCAGTTGGGGGAATTTAAATTCAGTTAATTAAATAAATCTGGAATAAAAAGCTAGTGTCAGTAATGGTGACCATGAAACTACCAGATTGTTGGAAAAATCCATCTGGTTCACTAATGTCCTTTGGGGAAGGAAATCTGCCATCCTTACCCGGTCTGGCCTATATGTGACTCAAGATCCACAGCAATGTGGTTGACACTTAGCTGCCCTCTGAAATGGCCTAACAAGCCACTCAGTTGTACCAAAAAAAATGCTACAAAGAAGTATCATGAACTACAGCGATTCAAGAAGACGGCTCACTACCACCTTCTCAAGGATAAGAAGGGAATGGCAATAAATCCCTAAATGACGCCTACATCCTGTGAACAAATATTTTTTAAAAATGGGGGGATAGTGAAAAAAGGTAATAATTAAAGTGGGCGGAGGCTTGTGTGGACTATAAACAACAGCATGTAGTTTCAAGGGGCTGAATTTTGGGCTTTTTGAATTTCGGGGCGTTGATCACGGCACGGCATTAAAGTTAGCGCCTGAAAATAGTTTGCGCCTTTGACCGCAAGTTACAGCGAAACAGTAAGTTGGAGGAGCATGGCGTTAAGTCAAACATTGCACAACGGGCTTTTTGCGCCGAAACGTGTGTCGTTAAAGGAGGCGGCCATTTTGCACATGCACAGTTGCTTTTTTTTCCTCTGGTCCCAAATGCTAATGCAGGGCACAGCAGCTTACTGCGTGCATGTGCATATAAACCGCCACACTTCAGCCACTTCTGCAGAGATGGAAGAGCAGGAGAGAAGGCAGTGTGCCAGGCGTTTCACCTCTGAGGCGAGTGAGGAGTGAGTGAGCACAGTGGAGAGGAGGTGGTCCTCACCCCATATTGCTGGGGCAGCCAGACCACTGCCACCTGTTTTTAAATGAATATGGAGGGAGATAACTCAGGAGTCTCAGGTTACCAGCCAAAGGTAACTCTTTGTAATTTCTGTTCCTATGTTTTCTATGCAGGCAAAACCCAGTCAGATATACCTAATGAAATATTGTAAGAGGAGCCATGCTATTCCAGTTACTGCTTTGCTCCCACACCATTACCAACACTGCCATTCATTCCACCATTTCCACACCACTCCAGAAACAAGCCCTGGGGCATCAGCTTTGTTACGTAATGATGTGTGTATCATCCCAGTACCTTAAATGTAATGTAAGCACTATGCCACACCACAGAGGGCGCTGTGGTGGGAAACCCTGGTAGTACCTGCAACAGGTGCTATATAAGGCTGACCACCACACCTGAGAGGCACTCTGGAGCTGAACAATAAAGGACGAAGGTCACAGCAGTTAGACTTACACCAGACCGTGTGGAGTCAGTGATTTGTGTGCTACATGCACCACATTGGCAACGAGGAAGCGGACGAACTCCACGCTACCATGGCTACTCTGGGCTCGCTAAAGGATTTTACCGTGGGCAATGATTGGGAGGCCTTTACGGAAAGGCTCGAGTACTACTTCACAGCAAACGACCTGACGGAGAACACATACACAATGAGAGAGAAGCGTAAGGCGATATTGCTCTCCAATTGTGGAGATGAGGTTTACTGTCTCGTCAGGGATTTGCTGGCACCTGGGAGCGCCAGGGACAAGTCATACGAGGAGCTGACTGAACTCATTCGTGACCAGTTGAAACCGGAGGAGAGCATCCTCACAGCCAGATACAAATTTTACCATCACTGCAGACCCGAGGGCCAGGATGTCATCAAATATGCTGCGGACCTCAGGAGACTCGCGGCGCCGTGTGATTTTGGCGCACACCTTGACGAGGCTTTGCGGGACGGTTTCGTTATGGGGATTGGCCACGAGGGCCTCCTTCACAAGCTGTTAGCCATGGAACCCACAGTCACCCTGACAAAGGCCATCACCATCAGCCGGGCATATATGACCTCGACTTGCAGCACCAAGCAAATAATCCACACAGTCTCGAACCCGGCAGGCACTGTCCACAGGATAGCGCCCACCATGGACAAAACTGCAGAACGTGGCTCTGCCCGGGCCAGAGAGCACGGACCTCGGGGTCCTGGAACTCAGAGTCCGCTGAGGGGGGCTAATCAAGCAGCACCATGCTGGCGTTGTGGAGGAAGCCATGGGGCTTACCGGTGCAGGTTTGCGGAGTATACGTGCAATACCTGCCACGTTAAAGGCCACCTTCAGCGTATGTGTAAAATAAATTGGACTCACCATGTGGCTGAGGAGATGGGGGATGATCGACTGTTCAGTGAGGAGCAGGTACAAGAAGATGAGGTGCTTGGACTGTATACGTGTACCGACGATTCGCCCCCAGTGATAAGGGAAGTAAAAATCAACGGAGTCCCTGTGAGTATGGAAGTGGACACGGGCTCGGGTACATCATTGATGAGTCGGAGAACTTTTGATAAACTGTGGATTAACCCAGCTGCACGACCCAAGCTGGCCCCGGTCACGGTGAAGCTGCGTACCTACACCAGGGAACTGGTACCTGTTCTTGGCAGAGTGATGGTGCAGGTATTCCACGGGGATGAGACGCACGCTTTACCTTTGTGGGTCGTTGCAGGTGATGGGCCGACACTCTTCGGCCGGAGGTGGATGGGGACGGTCCGTGGGAGCTGGGAAGACTTCACCACTCCACAGGCAGCTGCTCCCCGGGGTGCTGCCGTGCCCCGGATCTCCAGAGAGCAGCGCCGACCGAGCTGGAGCTGCAGCCTCAATCCACCCACAGGCAAGTCCCAGGCCCGGACCTCACACACAGATCCCGCAGCCTCAGCCCCCACAGGCAAGCAGCTCTGCACAGAGGGGCCTAGTGGCGGGGGGAGTGAGCCGGCGGGGTGCGAGGGATCCAGGATGGCCGGCGGTTCGGAAGGGCCCCGCCGAGGAGCTGTTAGTGTCGGGCGGCGGCAGAAGCTGGAGGTCGGGGGCTATGGAGGCTGCAGGGGACACGGCAAGTGCGGCCGCTGGAGAGGCCACAATGGCCGCAGGAGAGGCGGTAACTCAGGTGGCAGTGGAGGCGAGCGGAGGCTGCGACGGCGGAGGGCACCCGGAGCGGCGGAGAAGAAGATGGCGGCGGCATCGTGTTGGAGCAGCAGAGCATCAAAGATGGCGGCGCCCAAGGAGAAGCCTCGTGGAATCCTCCTGCATCAAAGATGGCGCCTTAAAAAGGAAATGCACCCGGGAGTCTTAAAAGGGCCTTACCAAGAGGTGGTCCCCACAAAGGACTTCTGTAAGGCAGAGTGAGTCTAAAATGAGCTATGTTAATGTGAGATAGTGAATTTATAATAAGAATTACTTTTTTAATGCTGAATGGCCACTGTATTTGTGTAAAATAATGGATGAAGTACAATTAATGATAACGGCTAAGAAGGAAATCAAGGATCCGTTACCAGTCAATAACCAGTTAATGTACCAGATAATATGTACCATACTAACGCACTGTCTATGCCCACCTGCCTTCCGTTGGACAAGTGTGATGTTATGTAATGATGTGTGTATCGTTGTCCTGCATCCAGGTGGGGGGGGGGAACGTGATGTTATGTAATGATGTGTGTATCATCCCAGTACCTTAAATGTAATGTAAGCACTATGCCACACCAAAGGGCGCTGTGGTGGGAAACCTTGGTAGTACCTGCAACAGGTGCTATATAAGGCTGACCACCACACCTGAGAGGCACTCTGGAGCTGAACAATAAAGGATGAAGGTCACAACAGTTAGATTTACACCAGACTGTGTGGAGTCAGTGATTTGTGTGCTACATACACCACAAGCTTTGTGATGGGAAAGAGAGAGCGCCTCGATTTACACAATGCTCAAGAGGGCAGGAGGAAGAGAATGATGGTGTTTCTGATCGGAGGGTCCAGAGATGCTATACTCAAGGTCTTTAAATAGAGTTGCTGTTTGGTCGCTATTCAACTCTTTTAAACTCTTGTGTCTAGTTTCCTTTATTAAACCTAGAATTATCTGTTTATGCTTTCTTGTTGAACTTCTAAAAGTCATTATTAATCTCTCTCATTTACTGATAATACTTCTGTTATTGCTTCCTTTGTTATTGAAATCTTCTGTTAATGTTAATACTCCTCCCTAAAGGACCAATAAATCTACTCAGAATCTTCTGAAAGGTTGAACGGCAGGGAATATGAAATATTCATATCCATACCGCATTCATATTTCAAATTGCTGAGGCTGCATGGTATTGTGTATTCGCCCCATTCCATTCGTGGGCAGGTTCAAAGGAGCAGTACCCAAACCAGTGATGTGAAACCACCAATTACATTTATTGTCCTTCCACCTCTGGAAGCTGGGATTGAAATCCAATTAAAGGGTAGTGTTCTGTGATTCCAGAGGCATTTATAGCAGTTAACTGTCTCCATCGTGCTTGTCATCAGGTGCACTACCATAGTACAGCTGATCGGTTGATAGGGTGAGATGAAGTAAGGTCGGAGGAGGTTTGTATGAAGCACAAACACTGGCATAGACTTGCTGGGCTGAATGGCCTGTTTCAGTACTGCAAAATTGTATATGCTTCCAGTATAGAAGGGTTATCAGATTTTTGAATACTAAAAAGGGCATACTGTATTTGGTGGGGAAAGGGTAGGTAAGTCAGGAAAGCCTGGCACTTGATAAATTAGGCTGATTTAATTTTTCACTTTACACTGAGTGAGCTCTGTCCTGTTTCTGCTGGTTTCCGTCCTGGTCTGGACTCTGCTATCTTGCAGCTGAATGATCTCTGCTTTGCTGCTTGTAGTTCGCTACCCGCTCTTGTGTGCTCTGCACCTTCCTACAGTTGTTCCTGGGACCAGCTCCTTTATCTGCACTGATCCTGTGGATTTACTGTTCACCTCCCCCTGGCTCCCTGGACTTCACTGCTCCTGGTCCTTGGGTTTCACTCCACCTGTACACCAGGTTTGTCAATGCACACTGTTAATACCTGAAACCATCACACACCTCCGTGCACTGTTGGTTTAACCTCTGTGGCTCTTGTTAACTCTCCACTCTTCCTTGGCACTCTGCAGAGTCCACCGGAAAACTTCCAGCAATGAGCCCACTGATACTCAGCCTCTCAAACACCTCCTGCATTCACTCCCTCTGCATAACTATCTCCGAACCTGGACATTGGTTTGTCAATGCTCCAAGCTGACTCCATCTTTTTTACAAGTCATTCCACCACTGAACCATGGATTTTTACTTGGACTCTCTCATATTGTCACCTCCTGGTCTTTTGCTTACAACCAGGACACTTCACTCCTGATCTCTGCCATGCCTCTGTAACCTGAATTCCCTCTGTGTCCATTCGCATGCACATTTCAGTTACCGCACTACACCCAAGCCCATTACTTTTATCTCTCTTTTTTGTCTTTGCTCTTTTCTGATCCTTCTCTCCTCTCCTTCTGTCACTCATTCTTGTCATGTATCCTACATGGTTACTGCTTGTACTATTACAAGGTGTGTCACCAGAGGGCACCACAGTGGGAGACTTGCAGGTTACCTGTACAGGTGTGCCAAGCACAGTATAAAAGGCAGGCCACCATGTGTGATACTCACTCTGGAGTTATCAATAAAGGACTAAGGTCACTACAGTTCAAGTGCAACACATTGCCTCGTGGAGTCATTATCAGAGTATCTAAAGATATAACAATTAGCGATTAGATTACAGACCTTCACGTGAAAATGACTACCCTTGGTATGTTGCAGCAGTTCGCCAATGGGGATGAGTGAGAAGCCTTTGTGGAGAGGCTCAACCATCTCTTCACAGCAAACGACCTGGCAGGCAACAACCCGGACACACTGGAGAGCTATCCTGCTAACCAGTTGTGGGCCCACTGTCTATGGCCTCATCAGGGACTTGCTGGCACCAGCGAAGACAACGACCAAGACATACGAGGAGCTTGTAACGCTGATCCAAGAGCAACTCAAGCCCAAAGAGAGCATCCTCACAGCCAGACACTGCTTTTACACCCACCGACGGCCCGAAGGCCAGAAAATCGTGAAATATGCTGCAGACCTCAGGAAGCTGGCGGCACCATGTGATTTCGGCAACCACCTCACCGAAGCGCTGCGAGACATCTTTGTCATTGGAATCGGCCATGAGGGCCTTCTTCATAAGCTACTGTCTGCGGATACCACAGTCACACTGCAGAAGGCCATCTCCGTGAGCCAGGCATTTATGACCTCGACCTGTGGCTCTAAGCAGATAACTCATCCTCAGGACCCAAACTTGGCAAGTACTGTGCACCGAGTGGCGCCTTTTAGTGGCTGGACTGCAGAACGTGAACCTTCTCAGGGAAGAGAGAACAGACCCCCGAGTCCCTTAACTCAGAGTCCGCCGAGGGGGACTAATCGAGTAGCCCCATGCTGGCGTTGCGGAGGGAATCAAGGGCTCACCAGTGACGTTTTAAAGACTATGTGTGTAAAGGCTGCAGCACAAAGGGCCACTTCCAGCGAATGTGTAAAAGAAATATGACTCACTGTGTTGATGAAGAGTCTGCAGATGGCCATAAATCCAGCGTGGATTATGAAGCGATAGTCAGAGAGGCAGCTCAGCCCCACGACGAGGTATATAGCATGTTTACCTGCACCACCGAGTGTTCCCCATTGAGGATGGCAGTCGAGATAAATGGCGTTCCAGTCTTCATGGAAGTGGACACGGGGCGAGCCAGTCAGTAATGAATCAAGAAGCCTTTGAGAGGCTATGGGACCATCAAGCTGAACGATCCAAATTGGTCCCAGTTCAGGCAAAGCTGCGCATCTACACCGATGAACTTATCCCAGTCCTTGGTAGTGCGGATGTAAAGGTACTCCATGATGGCGCGGTGCACAAGTTACCTCTGTGGATTGTTGCAGGTGATGGACCAACGCTACTCGGAAGAAGGTGGATGGAGAAGATCCATTGGAGTTGGGAAGACTTCATCCCTCCAATGATCGACGTCCTCCGTGCTCAGAGGCAAAACAAGCCCTCACCTGAGGGTGGACCTGGCACCAGAGAGCAGACCAGCACAGCACCCGAGGCACACATTGCTCAGCACGACTGCGTGGAGATGATCCAGCTGAGACGACCCGAACGCACCTTCCAGGCTCCAGTGGCAGGACTCCGGAGGAAGAAAATCGGATCCAAAAGTGACTTCCCAGCTTGGTGGCAGAACCCAGGAAAAAGAGGATCACTGCAGTCGACATCGTGGATGGAGGATAGATGGCGCCTAAACCATGAGGTAATGTGCTGAAGAAAAAGATGGCGGCGGCCAGACCACGAGGTGCAGCGCTGATGGAGCAACACGTGGCACCAAACGGAGAAGAGGATTGGGGTAAAGATAGCAAGGCTCTCTTAAAGGAGGCCTGCAACCCACCACACTTAAAGGGACAGTTCCACATTTTCAATCAATGTAAGAGCAGCTGTAAGTTAGATGTAAAATGTGTAATTGATGATCAGAATTGTGTACATGCAATAAGCAAAGAAAAGACACGTGATTGCGATCGGAGCTACAGGTTATTTACAATGAATAATGAAATGTTGTGCGATGTAGGATTTCAACTACATTCAGTCAATGCAGTGGGCAGACACCCATCAGGAGCACACAGGTCTAACGAGCTACCCAATGCCGTAGCCTGCATCCCTGAGACCAGAGTTATGCACCATGGAGTGTGGCCACAAGCAGCCAATATATACGAGCTGCAGAGCAAGCGATCTCAGGAGGGCAACGGCACTGGTATCGATACCCTGCCCCTGATCGGCTCCATCACTCAGGCACCCAATGGCACTAACCGCCACGAGCCTGAAAGAGCAAACTGTGCTAAGGCGCAGCCCCCAGACCCTATCGCCACCAAGGCCACACCCGGGAACGAAGGGTCACTCACAACAGTTCTCCCAAATGGGACCGGGACCAGCCAGGATCTCAAACCAAACAACGCCCAGGCAAGTGAGTCAGCAGTTCCCTGTGCACTGTCAGACAACAGCTCCTCAGGGAGCAGCAGCGACCCAGGGCGCAAAGAAAGGACAAGAAGGTCAGAGGCATCTGTGAACCTGCCCGACACTAGGAGCAACAGGAAAAATCCCGAGAGCAGGCAACTTGAGCCAACCGGGTTCCCACTGCCGGCACTGGGCACAGTGCCGCCACCAGTCGACTTGGACACCATCCAGCAGTTCTGAAACTAGCTTGTCCTCAGGCACCGGTGCTGTTCTTAGTACGTATCAAGAATGTATCTCACCAGTCGAATGTACTTGCCTCACAACTGAACCACAAATGTAATGATATTAATGCAAATTTTTGTTTCTGGACTTGAATGTATATGAATGTAATGAGTGTCCGGCATAATCTATATGTGAGGGGGGAGAGAATGGAGTGGTCATGGACACGCAAACAGAAACCACCAGCACTCTACTGCCAACGAAACACCAACCACTCACCCAAGATAGAAACGACCCGCCAAGGATCAACCAGATAGAGCTAAGCCCAGAGCACAGTCAATGCAGAGGAGTTTTGCACTAAAGGCTTGGGGGAGAGTGATGTCATGTCTCCTACATGGTTACTGCTTGTACTATTACAACGTGTGCCACCAGAGGGCACTGCAGTGGGAGACTTGCAGGTTACCTGTACAGATGTGTCTGGCCCAGTATAAAAGGCAAGCCACCAGGTGTGATCCTCATTCTGGAGTTATCAATAAAGGACTAAGGTCACTACAGTTCAAGTAAAACACATTGCCTCGTGGAGTCAGTATCAGAGCAAATAAAGATAGAACAATTCTGGCCATTTTTTATTTTTTGCTTCTTGAGTACTTTGCCTCCCAATCCTTACACCTTACTCTTGCCATCATTCCATGCTTAGATCTCCCTTGGATAAGCCCTCTGTGCTGCTCTTGGCATTCTCTGGTAAGCCCAACAAAGCATCTTCTTAACCTTCATTGCATTCTTAACAATCCCAATTGCCCCATCCTCTTCAGGTACCTTGCTACCCAGCATAACCATTGGGGGCTAATCTTGTCAATCACCTTACTGTGCTGATCACCCTATCCATCATTGCCAGTGACTCAACAATAAACTACTTCTGCCACCTTTGCTCCAAAATTCCACAACTACATTAAACATCCGTTAGTTTCATGAGCCAAATCTTCCTGGAAAAATCATGGCATGTTAACAACACAATGCACAAAATCAGCAAGATAGTTCAAGAGATGCTAGTGCTATTGGGGAGGAGTTAAACTAATATAACAAGGGGATGGGAACCTATGCAGGGAGACAGAGAGAAATAAAATGGAGCCAGAAGTAAAAGATAGAAAGGAGAATAGTAAAAGTGGAGGGCAGAGAAACCCAAGGCAAAAAACAAAAAGGGCCACATTACAGCAAAATTCTAAAGGGGCAAAGTGTGTTAAAAGGCAAGCCTGAAAGCTCTGTGCCTGAATGGGAGGAGTATTCGGAATAAGGTGGACGAATTAACTGCGCAGATAGCAGTTAACGGATATGATGTAATTGGCATCATGGAAACGTGGCTCCAGGGTGACCAAGGCTGGGAACACAACATCCAGGGGTACTCAGCATTTAGGAAGGATAGACAGAAAGGAAAAGGAGGCGGGGTGGCGTTGCTTGTTAAAGAGGAAATTAATGCAATAGTAAGGAAGGACATTAGCTTGGATGATGCAGAATCGGTATGGGTGGAGCTGCAGAATACCAAAGGGCAGAAAACACATGTGGGAGTTGTGTACAGATCACCAAACAGTAGTAATGAGGTTGGGGACAGCATCAAACAGGAAATAAGGGATGTGTGCAATAAAGCTACAGCAGTTATCATGGGCGACTTTGATCTACATATTGATTGGGCTAACCAAACTGGTAGCAATGCAGTGGAGGAAGATGTCCTGGAATGTAATAGGGATGGTTTTCTAGACCAATATGTCGAGGAACCAACTAGAGAGCTGGCCATCCTAGACTGGGTGATGTGCAATGAGAAGGGACTAATTGGCAATCTTGTTGTGTGAAGCCCCTTGGGGAAGAGTGACCATAATATGGTAGAATTCTTTATTAAGATGGAGAGTGACACAATTAATTCAGAAACTAGGGTCCTGAACTTAAGGAAAGGTAACTTCGACGGTATGAGGCGTGAATTGGCTAGAATAGACTGGCAAATGATACTAAAAGGGTTGATGGTGGATAGGCAATGGCAAACATTTAAAGATCACATGGATAAACTTCAACAATTGTACATCCCTGACTGGAGTAAAAATAAAACGGGGAAAGTGGCTCAACCGTGGCCAACAAGGGAAATTAAGGATAGTGTTAGATCCAAGGAAGAGGCAAATAAATTGGCCAGAAAAAGCAGCAAACCTGAGGACTGGGAGAAATTTAGAATTCAGCAGAGGAGGACAAAGGGTTTAATTAAGAGGGGGAAAATAGAGTACGAGAGGAAGCTTGCCGGGATCATAAAAACTGACTGCAAAAGCTTCTATAGATATGTGAAGAGAAACAGATTAGTGAAGACAAACTTAGGTCCCTTGCAGTCGGATTCAGGTGAATTTATAATGGGGAACAAAGAAATGGCAGACCAATTGAACAAATACTTTGGTTCTGTCTTCACGAAGGAAGACACAAATAACCTTCCGGATGTACTAGGGGACCGAGGGTCTAGTGAGAAGGAGGAACTGAAGGATATCCTTTTTGGGCGGGAAATTGTGTTAGGGAAATTGATGGGATTGAAGGCCGATAAATCCCCGGGGCCTGATAGTCTGCATCACAGAGTACTTAAGGTAGTGGCCTAGAAATAGTGGATGCATTGGTGATCATTTTCCAACAGTCTATCGACTCTGGATCAGTTGTCATGGACTGGAGGTTAGCTAATGTAACACCACTTTTTAAAAAAGGAGGGAGAGAGAAAGTGGGTAATTATAGACCGGTTAGCCTGACCTCAGTCGTGGGGAAAATGTTGGAGTCAATCATTAAGGATGAAATAGCAGCGCATTTGGAAAGCAGTGACAGGATTAGTCCAAGTCAGCATGGATTTATGAAAGGGAAATCATGCTTGACTAATCTTCTGGAATTTTTTGAGGATGTAACTAGCAGAGTGGACAAGGGAGAACCAGTGGATGTGGTATATTTGGACTTTCAAAAGGCTTTTGACAAGGTCCCACACAAGAGATTGGTGTGCAAAATCAAAGCACATGGTATTGGGGGTAATGTACTGATGTGGATGGAGAACTGGTTGGCAGACAGGAAGCAGAGAGTCGGGATAAACGGGTCCTTTTCAGAATGGCAGGCAGTGACTAGTGGAGTGCCGTAGGGCTCAGTGCTGGGACCCCAGCTCTTTACGATATATATTAATGATTTAGATGAAGGAATTGAGTGTAATATCTCCAAGTTTGCAGATGACACTAGACTGGGTGTGAGCTGTGAGGAGGACACTAAGAGGCTGCAGGGTGACTTAGACAGATTAGGTGAGTGGGCAAATGCATGGCAGATGCAGTATAATGTGGATAAATGTGAGGTTATCCATTTTGGGGGCAAAAACACGAAGGCAGAACATTATCTGAATGGTGGCAGATTAGGAAAAGGGGAGGTGCAACGAGACCTGGGTGTCATGGTTCATCAGGCATTGAAAGATGGCATGCAGGTACAGCAGGCGGTGAAGAAGGCAAATGGTATGTTGGCCTTCATAGCTAAGGGATTTGAGTACAGGAGCAGGGAGGTCTTACTGCAGTTGTACAGGGCCTTGGTGAGACCTCACCTGGAATATTGTGTTCAGTTTTGGTCTCCTAATCTGAGGAAGGACGTTTCTTGCTATTGAGGGAGTGCAGCGAAGGTTCACCAGACTGATTCCAGGGATGGCTGGACTGACATAAGAGGAGAGACTGGATCAACTGGGCCTTTAATCACTGGAGTTTAGAAGGCTGAGAGGGGATCTCATAGAAATGTATAAGATTCTGACGGGACTGGACAGGTTAGATGCGGGAAGAATGTTCCCAATGTTGGGAAAGTCCAGAACCAGGGGACACAGTATTAGGATAAGGGGTAGGCCATTTAGGACTGAGATGAGGAGAAACTCCTTCACTCAGAGAGCTGTTAACCTGTGGAAATTCCTGCCGCAGAGAGTTGTTGATGCCAGTTCATTGGATATATTCAAGAGGGAGTTAGATATGGCCCTTACGGCTAAAAGGATCAGGGGGTATGGAGTGAAAATAGCAAAAGGGGACTGAGGGAATGATCAGCCATGATCTTATTGAATGGTGGTGCAGGCTCGAAGGGCCAAATGGCCTACTCCTGCACCTATTTTCTATGTTTCTATGTAAGAGATGAAACATGTCCTGAGTTGAGAATCACCAGAACTTGTTGGTCAATTTACACCAGTCCCATGTTTGCCTCACACAAATGGCACCTCGCCCTCAGCCTCCTTGTTATTTTAAAGAACTTGCTGGATTTACATCTTAATTGCCCATTAAACTCATTGCAGAAAGTTAGAACCCATTACTCATTGCGTGAGTACACTTTTAATGATGTGATAATTGTTAATGCAATGCTAATCGATCTCTGCTTCCAGAAAGGGAACAATATAAACTATTTAGTCTCATTCCTGCATGCAGTAAATTCTTCTAAATGATTTAAAAAATGTCAAATTTTAAACTTTTACATTTTATCTTACCTTTTCATTCCGTTTCTTATTTCTCTTTCTTAATCCAATCTTTCTCTCTCTCTATTTCTCTTTCTGGACCTGATTTGACTCTAAATCATTCACTTTAATTCATGCTCCTTATCCGTCGTTCCTCTGTTTCTTTCTCAATCCTTAAATCTCATTGGTTAAGGAGATAGACAGCCAGTCCCGTTGTGCACTAAAGTCCCAGATGCCCCGTTGCCTGCACGGCGTTGTAATCAGCTCGCACCTCCAGCAAGTTACGTCACAGATTATATTTGAGCTGAAATGTGCAGAAACTGTCTAACTAACACCATATGTTGCAAGATGTCCCGCATGATTTGGCCCAATGTGTATGATTTTTTTAATATTACAGGTACTCATTATCGGGATACCAATGTCACTGGCAAGGCAAGCATTTATTGCCCACCCCATGTTACTTTTAGAAGAGGGTGTTGACCCTTCACCTTCAAATGCTGCAGTCCATGTGGTGAAGCTATTCCCACAATGCTCTTCAGAAAGGAGTTACAGGATTTTGACCCCTGAAGGAAAGATAGTATATCTTCAAGTCGGGATGGTGTGTGCTGTTCCCATGCACCTGCTGCCCTTGTCCTTCGAGGTGATGGAGAGGTCATGGGTTTGGGTGGTGCTGTCGAAGAAGCCTTGGTGACTTGCTTCAGTGCATCCTGTAGATAGTGCATACTGCAGTCATGGTACATTGGTGGTAGAAGGAATGGAAGCTTTAGCTGATGGATGAGATGCTGATCAAGTGGACTGCTTTGCCGTGGATGGTGTCTTCCTTCTTGAGTGTTGTTGCAGTTGCACCCATCCAGGTAATTGGAGAGCAATGTTCTGGTTAGGCTGCACGGCCGCACACTCTGGAGCTCCCATGCATGGCTGCTCACAGGTTTTACAATGAGAATAATTGCACGTGCAGAAAAAATGGAATGGGCTGCGCAGCCAATTAAAGGGACCTCGCCAACCTTTCCCTTGAGCTGCGCGGCCATGGAGCCGTGCAGTACTTTGCAGCTCCCGCACAACCGGATCACCAGCTTTTAAATAGGAAAATCCGCACATGCACGGTATTTTGAATGGGCCGCGCAGCCTCTTAAGGGGGCCGTGCACCCAAAAAATAATGAAGGGAAACGTTGGAGGAGAGTATTCCATCACACTCCTGACTTGGGTCTTGTAGAGGAAGTACAGGTTTTGGGGTATCAAGAGTTGAGCCACTCGTGGCAGAATAATCAACTTCTGACCTATTCTAGTAGCCATGCCATTTATATGGTTGGTCCAGTTGAGGGTCTGATCAATGGTGCCCTTCAGGATGTTGATGTTGGGGGATTCGACAATTAGGGGTCACAGTCTAAGGATAAGGGGTAAGCCATTTAGGACCGAGATGAGGAGAAACTTCTTCACCCATAGAGTAGTGAACCTGTGGAATTCTCTACCACAGAAAGTAGTTGAGGCCAATTCACTAAATATATTCAAAAGGGAGTTAGATGAAGTCCTTACTACTCGGGGGAATCAAGGGATATGGCGAGAAAGCAGGAAGGGGGTACTGAAGTTTCATGTTCAGCCATGAACTCATTGAATGGCGGTGCAGGCTAGAAGGGCTGAATGGCCTGCTCCTGCACCTATTTTCTATGTTTCTATAATGCTATTGGTTTTACAAGAATTGCATAGGATTACATAAAATATGCAGCACAGAAAATGGCCATTTGAGCCAACCAGTCCATGCCAGCGTTTATGCTCCACTCGAGCCTCCTCCCGTCCTTCCTCATCTAACTCTATCAGCATAACCCGCTATTTATTCCCTTCTCCCTCATATGCTTATCTAGCTTCCCCTTAAATGCATCGATACTATTCGCCTCAACTGCTCCCTGTGGTAGCGAGTTCCACATTCTCATCATTTTTTGGGTAAAGAAGTTTCTTCTGAATTCCCTATTTGATTTCTTGGTGACTATCTTATATTTATGGCCTCTAGTTTTACACTTCCCCACAAGTGGAAACACTCTTTCTGGATCCACTCTATCAAAACCTTTAATAATTTTAAAAGACTTCTATTAAGCCACTCCTCAACTTTCTCATTTCAGTAGAAAAGAGACCAAGCCTGTTCATCCTTTCCTGATAGGTATAATCTTGTAATTCTGATATCATCCTTGTAAATCTTTTTTGCACCCTCTCCAGTGCCTCTATATCCTTTTTATAATATGGCGACCAGAACTGTATGCACTACTTGAAATGTGGTCTAACCAAGGTTCAATACAAGTTTTGCATAACTTTCCTAGTTTTCAATTTTATCCCACAAGAAATTAACTCTCGTGCTTGGTTTGATTTTTTTATGGCCTTATTAATCTGTGTCGCTACTTTTGGTGATTTGTGTATTTGTACTCCCAGATCCCTTTGCTCCTGCACTCCATTTAGTTTCTTATTTTCCAAGTAATATGTGAACTCCATATTTTTTTTATCAAAATGTAATACCTTGGTTTTCACGGCTCCTCCACTTTTGTCACGTCACTTTTGCAAATTTACCCAGAGTTTGTTTACAACATTCTGCTGCTGCTCTGCCGCCCTGCTGTTTCAATACTTGGGGCCGCTCCCATGGTGCTCCGTGCTCTCCTGACATTAATAAACTTGCAGAATGGGTGTGTAATTGGCAAATTAATTTTAACATAGATAAGTGTCAGGTGGTGCATTTAATGGAAGAATAAGGAGGCCAGATATTGCCTGGTTAATAAGAGCCTGAATGGGGTAGATGATCAAAGGGATCTTGGGGTACAGATACACAAGTCATTAACTGTAGCAATGCAATTTAATAAAGCCATTAACAAGACAAACCAAGTACTTGGATTCATTTCTAACGGCATAGAATTGAAAAGCAGAGCAGTTATAGTGAACCTGTTTAGAACCTTGGTTAGACCACACTTGGAGTACTGTGCACAGTTCTGATCTCCATATTATAAAAAGGATATAGAGGCATTGGAGAAGGTGCAAAAAAGATTCACAAGGATGATACCAGAACTGAAAGAATATACTTATCAAGAATGGCTGAACAAGTTGAGGCTCTTTCTCTAAAAAAGAGAAGGCTGAGGGGTGATCTTTAAGATAATGAAAGGATTTGATAGGATAGATGTCGAGAAAATGTTTTCACTCTTGGGGCTGTCCAAAACTAGAGGCCATAAATATAGGATAGCCACCAATAAATTCAATTGGGAATTCAAGAAAAACTTCTTTATCCAAAGTGGTAATAATGCGGAATGTGCTACCACAAGAAATAGTTGAGGTAAATAGAATAGATACATTTAAGGGGATTTATGTGGGAGTTTGTCGACAGGAGATGTTTCCATCTCAAATCTCTCCGACTCAGAATCATTGAGCTGGAGTGCAAGTTGGAGGCACTCCGACACAGAAGGGAGGGGGAGGAATTCCTGGACAGTTTTATCCAGAATACAGTCACACCCCAGAGGAAAGCACACAGGTTCAGGAAAGGGAGGGTGTGACTGTTAGGGAGCCGGGTAGCGGGGGTTTAGGTGAGGTCGAGAAGGAGGTCCCGCAGTCACTGGACCTGTCCAACAGGTACGATGTACTCACTACCTGTGAGGACAAGGAGACAGACTGCGGGGAGGGCAGCCACAATGCAGACGAGGCACCGTGGCTCAGAAATGAGTTAGTGATAGGGGACTCTATAATTAAGGGGTAGATTGCGTTCTCTGCAGCCAAGAACGAGAATCCAGAATGGTGTATTGCCTACCCTGTGCAAGGGTAAAGAAAATAAAGAAAGTCTTGCATTTATATAGCGCCTTTCACGACCATCGGACGTCTCAAAGCGCTTTACAGCCAAAGAAGTACTTTTGGAGTGTAGTCACTGTTGTAATGTGGGAAATGTAAGGGATATCTCACGGCGGCTGGAGAGGAACTTGGAAAGGGAGGGGATAAATCTAGTTGTTATGGTCCATGTTGGAAAAAATGACATTGGTAGGAACAAGGAAAAGGTCCTGCTGAAAGAGTATCAAGAGTTAGGCTCTAAATTAAAAAGCAGGACCTCAAGGGTAATAATCTCGATTATTGCCTGAGCCACATGTAAATTGGCATAGAAGCAGTCAGATCAGGAGAATTAAAACATGGCTAAAGGCTTGGTGTGGGAAAGAGGAGTTCCTTTTCATGGGACACCGACACCAATTCTGGGACAGAAAGGAGCTATACCGATGGGACAGGCTGCATGTAAACCAGGATGGAACCAGTGTCCTAGTGGAAAGGGTAAATAGGAGATGGCAAAGGCCTTAAACTAGTTAGATGGGAGGAGGGTTCTACAAGAAACAAAACCAGCCTAAATGTAAACAAAACAGGAAAAGAAAGCATAGGTCAGAATAAAGTAAGGGAGGACATTGATGGCAAGGGAATACATAGAGTTATTGAACAGAGTCTAAAAAGATGGTTAAACTTAAAGTGATGGAAATGCTATTAAAAATGAGTGAAACTGTCTCTACAGCAATGCACACAGTGTCCGTAACAAAACAGGGCAGCTGGAGGCAATCATGTGTTGCGAGGAACCAAACATAGTAGGGATAACTGAGACATGGCTACAGAAAAATCAGGATTGGGAATTAAACATTGCAGGGTAAAACATATTTAGAAAAGATAGAGAGGGAAAAAGGGAGGTGGAGTAGCTATATTCAGGATAACATTATGGCAGTAGAAGAAAGTGACACGGCAGCTATGAACAAGACAAAAATAGGATCCATATGGATAGAGATAAAAGATAATAAAGGATCAATCACACTAATAGTTGTAGTCTACAGACCATGTAATAGTGCAAGGGAGGTGGAGGAAGACATATGCAGACAAATTCGGGAAATTAGTAAATAACATAGAATAATAATCATGGGGATTTCATCTACCCTGATATTAATTGGACAGAAGAGGTAGGTAAAGGAGATAAGTTCACACAATGTGCACAGGACTTCGTTCTAACCCAATTTGTCAAAAGCCCAACAAGGGAAGATTCGCTATTTGATCTAGTGATGGGAAATGAACCATAGCAGATAAGAGATGTAAAAGTAGAAAAAAAATCTAGGCAATAGTGACCATAATATAATACGCTTTAAGATGATAATTATGAAGGACATTGATATGACAAACACCAGGGCAATAGATTGGAGAAAAGCTCATTTTGAGGGGCTGAGAACAGAACTTGGAAAATTAAAGTGGGCAACAATATTGGCAAAAGACGATATAGAACAGCAACGGGAAAGATTTAAAATGGCATTCAACAGAGTACAGGAACAATATATTCCACTAAAAGGAAAGAACAAACTAAACACTAATCTGACTCCATGGATGAATAAAGCCGTAAAGGAACAATTGAGGGTAAGGAAAGAGGCATACATTAAGTACATAGACAACAGGGGAGTGCATGATAAGGGAGAATATGAAAAGCTTAGAAGAGAAATGAAAAATCAATTAGGAAGGAAAAGAGGAACTATGATATTAAATTATCATGGAGCATAAAACTATATAGTAAAATATTTTACAGGCACATCAATAAAAAAGGAAGGTTGGGATGGTAATAGGGCCATTAAGGGATAGACAGAATAATACTACCGGTAACGATAAAGAGATGGCAGAAATATTAAAACATTATTTTGCTTCAGTATTTACCAGGCAGGTAGAACAGATGGCCATAACATTGGATGAAGCAATTAGTAACGAGATATGTACATTTAAAATAAAGCTAGGGGATATAGTAAATAAACTAATCAAACTCAAAGAAGTTAAAACTCCTAAAATAATCTATAAACTGTACACAGTACTCTAGGTGTGGCCTCACTAATACCCTGTACAGTTGTAGCAGGACTTCTCTGCTTTTATACTCTCTCCCCCTTGCAATAAAGGCCAACATTCCATTTGCCTTCCTGATTACTTGCTGTATCTGCATACTAACGTTTTGTGATTCATGCACAAGGACCCCCAGTACTGCAGCACTTTGCAATTTTTCTCCATTTAAATTATAATTTTCTTTTCTATTATTTCTGCCAAAGTGGATAACCTCACATTTTCCCACATTATACTCCATCTGCCAAATTTTTGCCCACTCACTTAGCCTGTCTATATCTCTTTGCAGATTTTTTGTATCCTCCTCACAATTTGCTTTGCCACCCATCTTTGTATCATCAACAAACTTGGCTACGTTACACTCTGTCCCTTCATCCAAGTCATTAATCTAGATTGTAAATAGTTGAGGACGCAGCATCGATCCCTGCGGCACCCCACTAAGTCACTGTTCGCCAACCGGAAAATGACCCATTTATTCTGACTCTCTGTTTTCTGTTCATTAGCCAATCCTCTATCCATGCTAATATGTTACCCCCAACCCCATGAAATTTTATCTTGTGCAGTAACCTTTTATGTGGCACCTTATCGAATGCCTTCTGGAAAACTAAATAAATCACATCCACTGGTTCCCCCTTATCCACCCTGCTCATTACATCCTCAAATTACTCCAGCAAATTTGTCACACATTTCATTAAACCATTCTGACTGTGCTTGATTGAATCATGCTTTTCTAAATGTCCCACTACTGCTTTCTTAATAACTGCCTCCAGCATTTTCCCAACGACAGACGTTAGGCTAACTGGTCTATAGTTTCCTGCTTTTTGTCTGCCTCCTTTTTTAAATAGGGGCATTACATTTGCCGTTTTCCAATCTGCTAGGACCGCCCTAGAATCCAGGAAATTTTGGTAGATTACAATGAATTCATCCACTATCTCTGCAGCCACTTATTTTAAGACCCTAGGATGTAAGCTATCACGTCCAGGGGACTTGGCCATCTTTAGTCCCATTATTTTACCAAATACTACTTCATTAGTGATGATGGTTTATTAAGTTCCTCCCTCCCTATAGCCCCTTGATTATCCACTATTGGAATGTTTTTAATGTCTTCTACCGTGAAGACCGATACAAAATATTTGTTCAACTTCTCTGCCATTTCCCTGTACTCCATTATTAATTTCCCAATCTTATCCTCTAGGGGACCAACATTTACTTTAACCACTCTTTTCCTTTTTATGTACCTGTAGAAACTCTTATATTTTGTGCTAGTTTACTTTCATAATCTATCTTCCCTCGCTTTATCATTTTTTTTAGTCGTTTTTTGCTGGCTTTTAAAAATTTCCCAATCCGCTGGCCTCCCACTAGTCTTGGCCACATTGTATGCCCTTTTTTTCAATTTGATACCATCCCTTATTTCCATAGTTATGTTGATAGATTTAGATAAGGAAAGACAGGAGGAGGCTCGAGTGGAGCATAAACACCGGCATGGACTGTTGAGCAATTAGTTATTGTTAATTAAGTCAAAAAACGAAAGGATTTTTACGAAGAAAAAAAGTGGAATGTATGTATAATTAAAGAAATAATTGATAGGAATAAGATAACATTGCTTTTTACATGAATTTAAATTCAGAAAGATTACAGGAGCGACATTGCCCCTGATTGGGAGTGGTAACCTTCTGGGACCGGGACTTTTAGCAACCGGCATGGAAGTCCCACCGCTGAATTAGACTTGCCACCTGGGGGGCGCTACTGGGGTGAAATGTTCAGAGATTGCAGATGCTTTGTGTAGCGCTGACACGCTTCAACGCCCTCCCTTTTGATTAAAGGGGAGGGCCGCTGCGCACTCTGCACGGCTTCTGATGGCCTCCAATGGGCCAGCAGGGCAGCGTGGGACTGGGCCAGCAGCCGCCACCCAAAACAGAGTGCCGGGCTGCACGATGGTGGCCCAGACTATGCTCGGGCCACCCGTTGAGCCGACCCGCAAGTCTGCCGACAAAAATCAGCACCCCGAGAGTCGATGTCTGCTAGCTTCATGACCCACGGGGCAATTTCCACCACAGGGCGGAAGGTGCTGGCATGGTGCGTGAGGAGTCGCCGTGCATGGTGATGATGTCATCATCCGTTGTGCGCAGCCCGGGGTGCTAACTGCAGTTTCCCGGGAGTCAGTAACGCCCCTCGTCCAGGGCGAAAACTGTCTCGCCCCCGCCCCGGAGGCGCTAACGGGGCTATGAAGAGGGGCAATCTCGCCCTCTACGTGTTACGTATGGAATGAGAAGACACATATAACTGGCCTGAATTTGAGAATAGTTACAAGTGTTAAAATACTTAGACGGGTTAGTAATGGTAATTTTGGAGGTGAGTGGAACTGCTGATAAAGCATGATTTACAACTGATCAAAAGAGGGAAAGTTGACCCGAGTCATTGACACAAATGAGAAGAGAAAATTTGCTTTATAACTGGATTGATATGTATAATTTAATTCGACTTCCACTACATGAATGCAAATCAGCAGCAGTGAAAGCAACTTGATTGCTGCCAGCCATAAGCATTCCTGTTAAACATTGTATCCATAATGCAGCGGTTCCGCTCAATATTACAGTTTTTTCTGTATCTGTAAAAACGTTTGAGAAAAAAATTATTGTAAAATTGTATATCCATCTACACACAATCCACTCCAGTTTGCACAACATTATGTTAAAATAATGTACACTCCTTCATAAATTCCTAAGACACTCAGGAGACAAGTAGGAGACAACCACTTCACAACCAGTGCAGGGAGGAACATGGGGGCTTTAGCCTGTCAGACGGTAGTTTTTGGCAGCTGGTTTCACCCTCCTGCTGGTAAAACTATCAACAAGGTGGTTTATGTTAAGTCCTGACTCTAATGTACTGACTTACATGAGACACATGCTGAAGTCAAGGTCACTCAGGACCTGCACCTTTAATTCATAGCTCTCCAGTGCTGCACTTGCCTGAGACCTCCCTTTATATACTTCGGTGTGACAGGTATGGAGTATCTCCTGCAAGTGCACCCCTGGTGGTAAGGTATGCTTATTGTTACAGGTCATATCCATTTACAGTCATGTATAGCATGGTAAGATACAGTTATATACAGTAATCTGAGATACATGACATCACCCTCCCCCAAGGTCTTATTGCCTTTATAGATTCAGTCTCTCAGTGGTCTGATCTCTCGCGTGGAGCGTCTTAGTTGTGGTTCAGTTGTTTGCCTTGGTGCCTGCTTTTCGTTCGGTGTGATTGCTGGTATCTCGCCTGGGCTGTCTGTTTCATTCGGTATAATTGCTGGTGTCTCGCTTGGGGTGTCTGTTGAGACTGCCCTTTCCTCAGGTTGTTCCACCTGTCTATCCACCAGGTGTGGTGTGTGTTCCACATTGTAGTCTGCCTCTGGTTCTTCAGTGTTATCAGTGAATCTATTTTTTACTTGGTCTACATGCCTCCGGCAGGTTTGGCCATTGTCCATTTGTACAACCAGTAGCCTGTTTCCCTCTTTGTCTGTTACTGTCCCTACAAGCCATTTGGGACCCCGGCCATAGTTTAGCACAAACACTTTGTCCCCTATCTCATTCCACCTCCTCCTCGAATTTCGGTCATGGTACTCAGTTAGCTTTTGACGCTTAGCCTCAACAATTTCATGCATGTCTGGGAGGATTAATGAGAGCCTGGTCTTTAAGGTTCGTTTCCTCAATAGATGCGCGGGGGGAACCCCAGTCAACAAATGCGGACAAGATCTGTATACCAGCAGCAGTCACGACAGGCAACTCTGCAGCGTGGGACTTGGATTTTTAGCATGCCTTGTTTAATGATCTGCACTGCTCGCTTTGCCTGGTCATTGGAGGCTGGCTTGAAAGGTGCCGTCTTAATGTGATTTATACCGTGGTCAACTATAAAATCGTGAAATTCTGCGCTGGTGAAGCACGGACCATTATCACTGACCAATATGTCAGGAATGCCATGCGTCGCAAACATGGTTCGAAGGCTCTCCACAGTGGTGGAGGTGGTGCTCGAGTTTAAAATGGTGCACTCGATCCATTTTGAAAATGCATCAACGACTACGAGGAACATTTTGCCCATGAATGGGCCCGCATAGTCTACATGCACCCGCGACCACGGTTTGGTGGGCCAGGGCCAGGGGCTTAGCGGGGCCTCCCTGGGGGCATTACTGAGTTGGGCACAAATGGTGCACCGACGGACGCAGAGCTCCAAGTCCGCGTCAATGCCAAACCACCAGACATGAGATCTGGCTGTGGCCTTCATAAGGACGATCCCCGGGTGCTCGCGATGGAGTTCCCGGACAAACTCTCCCTGCCTCGTAAGGGCATAACTACTCGGCTGCCCCACATCAGGCAGTCTGCCTGTAGTGAGAGTTTATGCATGCGCCGATGGAAGGGTTTGGCCTCCTCGGGGCAAGCATCACGAGCCTCTGCCCAGTCACCGGTTAAAATGCATCTTTTAACTAGAGATAACGTGGGGTTGCTGGTCGTCCAGGCTCTGATTTGGCGAGCCGTCATGGGCGAACCTGTGGATTCAAAGGCATTGATTGCCATTCTCACATTCCTGTTCGTCGGACCCTTCTGTGGTCGCCAGGGGTAGCCTGCTAAGCGCGTCGGCACAGTTGTCTGTGCCTGGTCTGTGCCTTATCATGTCGTCGTAAGCCGCCAGCATGTGTGCCCACCGCTGAATGTGCGGCGAGGCGTTGGCATTGTTTGCCTTGCACTCAGATAGTTGGGATGTGAGGGGTTTGTGGTCAGTTTCTAACGCGAACTTGGCCCCGAAAAGGTATTGGTGCATCTTTTTGACACCGTACATGCACGCGAGCGTCTCCTTCTCAACCATACCGTACCCGCGCTCCACCCGCAAAAGTGACCTGGAGGCATAAGCAACGGGCTGCAATTTACCCGCATCATTGACATGCTGTAAAACGCACCCGACCCCGTACGCTGACGCATCACACGTAAGGATTAACTTTTTACCTGGGTCAAAAAAGGCTAAAACACTCTTGGAACATGGAAGGTTGCGTGCCTTATTGAAGGCGCGTTCTTGGGCGTCCCCCCAAATCCAATCGCACCCCTTTCTGAGTAGCACATGGAGAGGCTCCAGCAGCGTGCTCAAGTTCTGCATAAAGTTCCCAAAGTAATTGAGTAGCCCGAGAAAGGCGTGCAGTTCCGAGACATTCCGGGGCCTGGGTGCCAGGCGAATCGCTTCGGTTTTGGATTCGGTTGGGCGGATTCCATCAGCGGCAATCCTTCTGCCCAAAAATTCAACCTCAGGTGTGAGAAACAGGCACTTGAATTTCTTAACTCTTAGGCCTACCCGATCCAATCGACTTAGTACTTCCTCAAGCTTGCGGAGATGAGAGTCGGTGTCCCTACCCGTGATGAGTATGTCATCTTGAAACACAACCGTCCCCGGGATGGACTTGAGCAGACTCTCCATGTTGCACTGGAATATAGCAGCTACCGACCTGATGCCGAATGGGCATCGATTGTACATAAAAAGGCCTCGATGTGTGTTGATGGTGGTGAGTAGCTTAGAATCTTTGGTCAGTTCTTGTGATGTAGATTCTAACTTTAGTCCCTTTGAAGGTGCCCACACCTGGCTGAAAGAGATGTTCAGAACGGCTTAGAACTGTTGAGCATGAGGTCCGTTCCTCTAACGACATGGCGTGAACATCATCCCATTTCCAATTAAGTTCTGCTAGCCAGCTTCTCCCCAACAGGGCTGGGAGATCCCCGGGGACAATCCACAGGGAAAGTCGGTGCACCATCCCTTTGTGTGTGACTGAGAGCATGGCGCTGCCAAGGACTGGGACGATTTCTTTAGGTCCTTAGTTTGGTGTCGATCTTTGTTAGTTTTGGTCTGTTGCTTTTGTGCGGCCACAGCTGTTTAAATTGTTGAACGCTCATGAGGGATTGACTGGCCCCCGTGTCTAGTTCCATGTTGACGGGTATCCCATTGAGTAGAACCTTCATCATAATTGGAGGCGTCTTGGTGTAAAAACAATGGACATTGATCGTGTTAACCTGCTGTACCTCAGCGTCCCGTACACTGTTCCAACCGTCTTCTGGTCCGCTTCCCGACTCTTCCGATTCGTATACCAGCCGAGCTGCTGTTTTTCTGCACATTCGAGCCAGATGCCCTGTGTAGTTGCAGTTTCTGCAAACGGCATGCTGAAATCAACACACCCTGGTTGAGTGCCTTCCCCCACATCTCCAACACAGACCGTTTCCATTGTTTCCGAAGGATGAGCTGCGTCTGACTGATCTGCCTTGAGCTTCTCTCAATCTGTTGTTGATTGCTCGCATTCTAGATTGATGAAGTTTGATCGGCCGTTCATGTGGCCCTTGATTTTGATGGCTTCTGGCGCCACTGTCTGCTGTTGAAGGCCTGCTCTCCTGCCTTTGTCTGTGTGTGGGGGTAACGGTTTGTTTTACAATGTGAACCCTTGTTCCGATGCCTCGTTGGTTGTCGTACTTGAAGTATAGATCAGCCTCGTTTCTTCTTCGCCTGCCAAGAACGTCTGTGCGAACAGTGCTGCTGCCTCTAGAGTCAAGTTCTTAGTCTCTATAAGCTTTCGGAATATGCCTGCGTGGCCTATTCCTTCAATAAAGAAGTCTCTCAGTACTTCTCTCCTTAGTTCATCGGGGCACTCACATGAACTAGCCAGCCTCCGAAGTTCCGCCACGAAGTCGGGTATGCTTTGGCCCACACAGCGTCTGTAGTTGTAGATCCTGTGTCTGGCCATGTGTAGGCTACTCGCTGGCTTCAGGTGATCTCTCACCAGTGTGCTCAACTCCTCAAACAACTTGCTTTCTTGTTTCTCGGGTGCCAGCAGATCTTTCATTAAAGCGTATGTTTTCGAGCCACAGCTGGTCAAGAGATGGGCTCTTCCCTTGTCTGCCTTATCGTCGCCCAGCTAGTCTTAGGCTCCAGCAAAGCTTTGTGACCATTCTATAAAGTCATCCCAATTGTCTCCAGCATTGTATTTCTCATCTGAGCTGTTGGTTGCCATTCTGTGGAGTCTGTGATCCCGTAACTCATCGCCACTGTTCAGTCCTGACTCTAATGTACTGACTTACACGAGACACATGCTGAAGTCAAGGTCACTCAGGACGTGCACCTTTAATTCCAGCTCTCCAGTGCTGCACTTGCCTGAGACCTCCCTTTATATAACTCAGTGAGACAGGTATGGAGTGTCTCCTGCAAGTGCACCCCTGGTGGTAAGGTATGCTTATTGTTACAGGTCATATCCAGTTACAGTCATGTATAGCATGGTAAGATACAGTTATATATAGTAATGTGAGATACATGTCAGTTTAATCA
Source organism: Pristiophorus japonicus (assembly GCF_044704955.1). Classification (NCBI taxonomy): domain Eukaryota; kingdom Metazoa; phylum Chordata; class Chondrichthyes; family Pristiophoridae; genus Pristiophorus; species Pristiophorus japonicus. The sequence continues at coordinate 123,811,407 of NC_091991.1, read as the reverse complement.
ACAGGAATATACAAATCCTGAAAGTACAAAGCCAGGTTTGAAACCAGTTCAAAGCTCTTGGCCGAGAAATTCGATTGCGTTATACATCTATCCATCCAATATTAATTCAAAAAAATCAACAAATCCCTTGTGCATTCCCTTAGTGCCTGTCCTAGTGCTCCAACTCAGTGCCACACCATAGGCTGCAGCATGGCTGGTGGAATGCTGCTGACTTTCAGTGGGGGAGTCTGCAGATGGCCTTGCAGGACGACCTCAAGAAGCTCTGGGCTTAGTAGGCCCGGATTCAGATTGTACCACCTGGGCATGGGCGGCAGCAGTCTGGGCTGGCTGGCTGTCAGGAAAAACCAAGGGCACTGGCAGAGTTGCAATGGTGGGAGAATGAATGCTGTCATCCTGAGAGGGGACAGAAGGTCCTTCTTCCACAGATCCATTACCACTCCCCCGAGTAGTGCCTCGGTAATCCTAGTAATCAGATGGAGTACAGACTGCTGGACTGCTGTGACACCCTGCAAGCCTCTTTCATCACTGGTAAGCCCAGCCATCCTGCCAGCATAGAATTATAGAATCATAGAATGGTTACAGCACAGAAGGAGGCCATTCGGTCCGTTGGGCCTGTGCCGGCTCTCTTCCAGAACACTTCAGCTAGTCCCACTCTCCCGCCCTTTCCCTGTAGCCCTGCAAATATTTTTCCTTCAGGTACTTATCCAATTCCCTTTTGAAAGCCACAATTAAATCTGCCTCCACCACCCTTTCAGGCAGTGAATTCCAGATCCTAACCACTCGCTGCATAAACAGTTTTTCCTCATGTCGCCTTTGGTTCTTCTGCCAATCACTTGAAATTGGTGTCCTCTGGTCTTTGACCCTTCCATAAATGGGAACAGTTTCTCTCTAGCTACTCTGCCTGGACCCCTCATGATTTTGAACACCTCTATCAAATCTCTGCTCTAAGGAGAACAACCCCAGCTTCTCCAGTCAATCCATGTAACTAAAGTTCCTCATCGCTGGGAACACTCTTGTAAAACCAGAAACAGAACACCGCCTCCATGGGGTTGGCTTCACCGTAAAAACAAGCTAGTGGGTCGTCTCAGAGACTCTCCCTGTGGGATAAGCGAACACCTCATGACTCTTCAGCTCGCTTTAGCCTGGAACTAGTGCGCTACGGTCTTCAGCGCATACGCCCCAACACTGGAAGCTACAAATGAAACTAAAGAGGAAATCTACTCCAGCCTTGAACATTCCCTGTCCCGAGTCTCAATGAGTAACAAGCTGATCCTCCTTGGTGACTCGGAAAGGACACTGACCTCTGGGGAGGTGTGATCGGCAGAGAGGGGGTGGGGAAAGCCAATTCCAATGGCACCCTCCTTATGATGAAGTGCTTAGAACATGGCCTCATCATAATCAATACCCTGTTCTGTCAGAAGGACAAATATAAATCTTCACGGCAACACCCTCGCTCCAAGCACTGGCATTTGCTAGACTATGTCATCATCCAAGCGAAGGACCACAAAAACTTACGCATCACCCGCGCCATGACAGGAGCTGATGACTGCTGGAAGGACCACCACCTAATTTTCTCTGTCATCACCACCAACATTGCCCCAAAACAGCGATGGCAACAGAAACAATGCCGCAGGAAATTTAACGCTGGTGCACTCAAATTTCCTGCTAAGAAAGCGCTATTCAGCCAGCACCTCGCTACCACCCTGACAACTCCCAGTGATTCAGAGACGCAGAGTGTCCACAGTGCCTGGTCAACCCTCAAGGCTTCCATAATCAGAAGAGATGCTTAGTCACTCAACCAGGAAATACCAAGACTGGTGCGACAAGAACGATCAGGAGATCCAGGAGCTAATATGCCACAAGCGCAAGGCAGTCTTAGACTGGAAGCAGCAACACAACTCGAGAGGCAGTCAGTGCTCACTGGAAGGAGCACTTCAAGGATTTCCTCAACCGAGACTCTGTCTTTGACGTAAGTGTCCTCGACTCCATCCCACAGCATACCTCCCACCACCATCCCAACCCCAGCCTGGCATGAGGTTCAAAAGGTCATCCGACAACTGAAGAACAAGTCATCAGGAGCAGATGGAATCCCCGCCGAAGCACTAAAACATGGCGGAGAAGCACTTCTGGCACGGATCCATGACCTCATCTCTCATATCTGGAAGGAGGAGATCATGCCAGGTTATCTCAGAGAGGCTGTAATCGTGATCATCTTTAAGAAAGGTGACAAGTCCGACTGCGGTAACTACAGAGGAATTTCCCTGCTGTCGACTACCAGAAAACTATCATCACAAGAATCCTCCTGAATCGCCTTCTTTCTGTGGCTATAGAACTCCTCCCAGAGTTGCAATGGGGATTCCGCCCACTAAGGGACATATGTAAGAGAAGGGCAAAATTCGTGGGAAAACCCCCCAGTGTTTGGACTCATTGGAAAGGAAATTTAATTTGGAACTATCTACCAAAAAGTTCGAAGTCCGAAAACTTTAATCGAATTTGGAATTTTACAAAGCAGATTGAACCTGTGTGGGCAGGGCTAAGGAACTATCCCTCAAGGAAGCCAGTTTGATTATTGAAACTGCCTGGGGCATTGAGACTAAAGTAAATTGTCTGAAAAGTGGATACTCAAAAACCCTTCTCCACAAGAGACATTAACATTATAACAATTAACTCAGAGATGGCCAGCCATCAACCTGAACCTGGAAAGCCATTTTCACCCTAAGCATAAAAACAAAAGGCCCACTCCAGCCTGCATGCAAAAACCAAGCACAAAGAACATTGCAATTACCAAGCTAATATTTCCATCAAGAAACAGATTTAGAAGATCAGCCCACCCGAGACATATTAACTTTTAACGAGCCTGCCACAATATGACAAAGAAATCTCGGGGCCGCCAAAATTAAACAAAGAATTCTGGACTGATTTGGTGCGAAGAGTAGGACAGCACAAAACGTATAATTGGGCCCTGCTTTAACAAAGGGTATACTTTGATGCTGCTTATGCTACTGCCTCGAGAGACACTGCTTGCGCTAGTGCTAGTGCCATACTACGCCTATGCCACCAAGAAGGGAGAGAAACCAACTCGACAGTTGTAAAATAACTCCTCCACCCTCGACGTCCTGAAATCAAAAAGGAAGGAAGAATATCACCATCATGGCAGCAACTGACCACAGCCAACATGGTACCACTAAAACCACCGCGATCGACCAACCTCGAAACAAAACTTCACAAGGAAGAAACCGAAGAATCGAAAGTTTCCACACTACAATCTAGGCCTGACTATCAACAGGTGAAAACATTACCTAAAAGGACTTTGAAACCTATTTCTACCGAAAGAAAATGGGTACTTACCCAACAAATCCAAAACGCGCATCAGCGGACTCAATCCAACTGAAGATTGCGCAGTAAGAAGTCCTCTCCGACGTTCGGGGTACAGCAAGCAGAACCAACGAACCCTGAAACCGCGAACTACCGCTAACTGACCAGAAAGGATTGGTAAGCATAGTCCCTGTCTGCCATGGAGTCTAACCTAGCCAGTATTAGGTATTTGGGAGGTGGGAGGTGTAATTTTTACTGCAACCCCTTTGAATGTGTTATGTACTGTTCTTTATTAGTGTAATTATAAGTGTGACATTATATTTTCTTATCCTTAATAAAATCAAAGTTCTCTTGCACCAAACCATTTGTCTCTTGTACTTTATCACATCCCCCAAATAAATCCAGAGTCGAGAACCCAAGGGAGTGGGAGTGATTCGAACCGCTCAAGTAGGTCAGAGGTGAACCTGACCCCCAGGACCACCCCTTACACATAATGGACATGATCTTCACCATGTGGCAGATACAAGAGACATGCAGGGAATCTTGTACATGGCTGCCTTTGACCTTACAAAAGCCTTCGACACAGTCAACCATGAGGGATTTTGGAGCGTCCTTTTCAGATTCGGCTGCCCTCAAAAGTTTGTCACCATTCTCCGCCTGCTCCACGATGACATGCAAGCCATGATCCTGACCAACGGATCCACCATAGACCCATTCCAGGTTCGGACCGGGGTCAAGCAAGGCTGTGTCATCACAACAATGCTCTTCTCGATCTTCCTTGCTGCAATGCTCCATCTCACCCTTAACAAGCTTCCCGCTAGAGTGGAGCAAAATTACAGGACAAACAGGAATCTGTTCAATCTCTGCCTCCTCCAGGCCAGATCCAAGGTCGTTCCATCCTCTGTTATCGAACTACAGTACACAGACGATGCTTGCATCTGCGCACACTCGGATTCCAAGCCATCACCAACACCTTCACAGAGGCATATGAGCATGGGCCTTACACTAAACAGCCGATAAACAAAGATACTCTATCAACCTGACCCCGCCACACAGCACTATACCCGTTTATCAAAATCCACAACGAGGACTTGGACAACGTGGACCATTTTCCATACCTCGGGAGCCTACTATCAACAAGAACAGACATGGTCAACGAGGTCCAACACCGCCTTCAGTGCGCCAGTGCAGCCTTCAGTTGTCTGAGGAAGAGAGTGTTTGAAGACCAGGACCTCAAACCCGGCACCAAGCTCATGGTCTACAGAGCAGTAGTGATACCCGCCCTCCTATATGGCTCAGGGACATGGAATATGTACAGCAAGCACCTCAAAACACTGGAGAAGTACCATTAATGCTGCCTCCACAAGATCCTACAAATCCATTGGCAGGATCAGCGCACCAATGTCAGTGTCCTCGCTCAGGCCAATATCCCCAGCATCAAAGCACTGACCACGCTCGATCAGCTCTGCATGCCTGACACAAGACTCCAAAAACAAACACTCTACTCGGAGCTCCGACACGGCAAGTGAGCCCCAGATGGGCAGAGGAAACGCTTCAAGGGCACCCTCAGCCACCTTGAAAAAGTGCACCATCCTCATCGACACATGGGAATCCCTGGCCGAAGAGCGTCCAAAGTGGAGGAAAAGCATCTGGGAAGGCGCTGAACAGCTCGAGTCTCTTCGCCGAGAGCAAGCTGAAGCCAAACCTCGACAGCGGAAGGAGCGCACGGCAACCCAAGCACCCACCCACCTATTCCTTCAACCACCGTTTGCCCCACCTGTCAGAGACTGTAGTCCCGCATTGGACTCTTCAGTCACCTGAGAACTCATTTCTAATATGGGACTGCCAATGATGATGAAATCTTTTCTGCGCCCTCTCCAAGACTTTCACATCCTTCCTAAAGTGCAGTGCCCAGAATTGGACACAATATTCCAGTTGAGGCTGAACTAGTGTTTTATAAATGGTCATCATAACTTCCTTGCTTTTGTACTCTATGCCTCTATGTATTAAGCACAGGATCCCATATACTTTTTTCACCACTTTCTCAACCTGCCTTGCCACCTTCAATGATTTGTGCACACATATCCCCATGTCTCTCGATACATTTAACTCCTCTGCATTAAATTTCATCTGCCATGTGTCCGCCCATTGAACCAGCCTGTCTGTGTCTTCTTGAAGTCTATCACTGTCCTCCTCACTGTTTTTTGTCATCTGCAAATTTTGAAATTGTACCCTGTACATCCAAGTCTAAGTCATTAATATATATCAAAAAAAGCAGTGGTCTCTGTACCGACCCCTGGGGAATACCACTGTATACTGTAAGGTTGCAAAATTCGTGGGAAACTCCCCAGTGTTTGGACTCATTGAAAAGGAAATTCGATTTGAGACTATTAAGCAGAAAGTTTGGGATCCTAAGATGCCTATGGAAGAAATCTATCAGTTTTAACCAAGTTTGGGATTTTAAGGAATGCATGGGTCTGCAAGGGAAAAGGACTGCAAAACCCAGGAGGAACATTAACCTCTGAAAAGACCAGTTTTGGGCATTGGAGCTGTCTTGAACATTCGAGCTAAAACAAATTGTCTGGAGAATTGTGTAAAATCAAAAACCCTTCTCCCCAGGAGACATTAACATAGCAACAATCGACCTAGAGATAGCCAGCCATAGCTTTAAGAATGAAACCCATCCAGCGCATGCATAATGTTGATAGCCCATTCAACCCACATGGAAAACCCAGGTCTTGGCAGACAACGTAAATACCAAAACTAATTTTCCCAATCGAGAAATGAATTCCACAGAACGACACATCCGAAACGAGTGATCATTACCGAGCCCGCCAAAATATGACAAAGAATTACTAAACCCGCCAAAATTAAGACAAAGAATCAGGGTTGATTTGGCATGCAGATTAGAACGACCCCCAAAATATAACTGGGGCTCTGTTTTACAGTTTAATAAGCCTTCCAGAGAGCTTGCTACACAGCTTTCTATGCAGCTCTCTGAATATCAACATCTTCAGCCTTCACGACACTCCTGGGCCACACTGCTCTGCTACCGAAGAAGAAGGAAGAACATCATCAAAGCAGAGAAAAGCAGTTCCCAGTAACTTCGGACATCATCATCGCGACAGTAACTGACCACAGCCAATGTAGTAACATCGAACCATCGCGATCGACAAATTCCAAGAACAAAACTCCTATTGAAGAAACCGAAGATTCAAAAGTTTCCACTCTACAATCTGCTCCTAGCTACCAACAGGTGAAACATTACCTAAAAGAACTTTAAAACCTACTGCTGATGGAAGGAAGTGGGTACTCACCCCATAAAATCCAATACACGCCCTGCCATATTAGCGGACACCACCCAACTGAAGACTACGCAGTAAGAAGTCTTCCACGATGTTCGGGATACGGAAAGCAGAACCTACAGAGTCCAGCGAACCCCGAAACCGCGAACCACCGCTAACTTACAATAAGAAGATTGGTGAGCATTATCCTGTTTGCCCTAGAGTTCAACCTAGTCAGATTTAGGCAGTGGGAGGTGTATTATGTTCTGTAACCCTTTTTGAACGTGTGATAAAGTGTCCCTTATTCTAGTGATTGTGTGTTTTGACATTGTACTTCCTTTTCCTTAATAAAATCGAAGTTTCTTGCACCAAAATCAGTTGTCTCTTGCACTTTGTCACATCCCCAAATAAATCCAAAGTCGAGAACCCAGGGAGTGGGAGCGATTCGAACTGCTCAGAAAGTCAGACGTGAACCTGACCCTGAGACCACCCCTTACAAAATGACGACTGTGGCAGGACTTTCGTACAAAGGATGTGATGCAGAGAGTGCTGTTTTGGAGGAAAGAACTAAGATGGAAGAGAGGCTTTCCTCCTATGTGTACAAGAAAGTGAATGTCACTAAGGGATGGGTGCTTGGTCTGTTGCATGCTGAGTGTCCGGGAGACGCTGCGGCCCAGTCGACTGGAAGCAAAGACCATAAGGAATCAGTAGAAAAGGCAATTTGGTTGGCCTGCTTACAGCGACAGGTCCACGCCGAGACAAGAACATCGAGTCATTGCAAGCAGAACTGTGGGAATGTGCAGAAACATCACATGAAAGGGCTATGGCAGGAGAAAGGTTACGGGGAGAACTCCGTAAGCTGAAACACGGAAGGGCACAGCTAATGGAGAGGTTCAAGAACAGCCAGGACTATTTTCAGTGTCAGGTCACAGAGGCTAAGAATAACAAAAAGGTACTGCGGGAAGAAAATACTCGCCTTACCCTTCAAGTAAAAGAGCAGGAGGAGAAGTTAAGAGACATACAGGCAGCTTACAAAGTAGCCAGCACTAATGGGTTTGAGTCAGGAGACCACAGTCCCTGTCACCAACAAATCAAAAGTTTAACCCTTGCTCTGCCCAAGGCCAAAGGCATGGTATGCCTAATAAGCCCAGGTGCGGCCCGGGTAAACCTGGAAGAGAGGGAGGAAACTGTTCAACCACCACCTGTGGCGCCGGTGTCGGTACCGGTGCGGAAGCAGGAGGGGTGAACGAGTTGTGAGGAGGACAGGAATAGCCGATCACCACCACCTGTGGCGCCGAGTTTCAGCTCAGTTTGGCAGCATGGAGAAGTGGACGAGCCAGAGCTAGAAGAGCCAGAGCTGGGGCCGATGTGCCCGGTCCGGTAACAAAAAGTTTGGCCCGCCCATCGGTGGTGGGAGTCAGGGGCCCCTAGAAAGTCAGTTTGTGGTTCCCTACACTACCCAACAGCTTAGGGCTATGATAAGGCACCTGGGTAAGCTCACTCCAAAGGGAGACCCCTTGATCTATTTTATGGAAGTGGAGCAGGCAGGAGATATTATCGGGTGCGATGATGCTGAGGTAGCAAAAATGCTCCTCCTCTCACTGGATGGCAAGCTGTATCAGGGGGCAGAGTACATATGCTGCCATCTGGGAAGACATTTTGGAAGCCATGGGCTGTAATGACGGGAGCCCCTTCTCCAGAGTGGAGAAGACAGTGCAGCTCACAGGTGAAACCCCACATGCTTTAGCAGACAGACTGTGTCCTATGGTGGGGACCTCAACCAGGATCGCTTAACCCGGGATGAGAGAACCCGCTGGTTCCGAAGCCTAGTGGCAAACAGTTCACCACGGATCAGAGCAAAGGCTGAGGCCTGGTTTGACCCAAGAGATCCCCATACCACCGAGGAGGGAGTGGTCAGGCAACTGACCCTAGCTTACCGGAACGGCAGAGGAATGGAAGAGCACACACCTAAGGGAAGGGTCCACGAAATCAGACCTAGTCAGGATAAGAGGGAATGGCACCAGGAGGGGGCAACCCCTCCGATACGAAGCGTACCTGCTTCGGGTGCGGGAAGAGTGGGCACTGGAGAAAGGATTGTAAGAATCCATGGAAGAGTAGCGCAGGGAAGAATTCTCCAGCCCCTACCCAAAAGACCGAGACCGGGAAACCAGTCTCTCCCCACACGTTTGACACATTCATAACCGAACAGTGCTAGATGGCCCTGGGAGGGTGGTCGCCGCCACCGGCACCGTAATCCCATCTGCCCCATCCCAACCAAGACAGTGACTAGGACAGACGCAGCCTGTTCACCTGTGTTCCCTTGAGTACGATGCGTGGGTGAGACCAACCATCCAGATGGAAGTGGAAAAGGTGAAGGGGACTTATCTGTTGGATACCGGTGCATCAAGCACCCTCATCTATGCAGCTAACCTTGCCGCCTCACCTCTGTCTAGCGGGGTCCCGCATAGCTTAGTGGGTTTCACAAGCACCAAGCAGACTGGCTCATTCTCCATTCCGCTCTCTATTCATTTAGGAACACTCCACACCAAGTGGACTTGTGTCCTAATAAAGTGGGAGCAGGAAGGGAAGGGGATCCCGGGGAATGACTTCATTCTAGGACATGGGATCCTAGTGGATTTAAGGAACCACTGTCTTTGGGGGCCAGTATGTACGGGACAGGAGAGTGAGGTAGTGGTTATCGCAGAAAAACAGGGCAAGGGGACGGTGTGTACCATGAAGCCAAAGGAGAGTTATGACCTCGAATCGCTGGTCAGCAACACCCCGAGGGAATACCAAAGAGTATGTGAGGGCACACCTTGCAGCTTTTGCCACTCACAAACACGACTGTGGAAGGATAAACGGGATTGAGGTTAGTGTAGATGGGGACCCCATGACCCATCCACAAAAGCAGTACAATTTCCCCAGGGAGGCAAAGGCAGACAAGGAAACAGCCTTGGATTCCTTGGTTAAGCAGGGGGTATTGAGACCATTAGCCACCCATGTGAACTCCCCATTGTGGCCGGTTAAGAAACCGGACAACCCCTGGAGAGCCACGGTAGACTATCGAGTACTCAACCGTAACATCCCCGCCTGTGCACCCATGATTGCTGCCGTCGTTGACCTCAGTGGAAGTATCCCAGCCTCTGCAACCACCATCACGGTGCTGGATATTTCCAACGGGTTTTGGTCCACCCCTTTACGAAGAGAAGACCAGTGCAAGTTTGCTTTTACCTTTAAAGGACAGCAGTACACTTGGAACTGTCTCCCTCAGGGCTTCCACAACAGCCCTAGTATTTTTCACCAATGTATGGCCAACTGTTTAAAGAGCTTCAGCAGACCCCAGCAGCTTGTACAGTATGTGGACGACCTGCTCCTATTCACTGATGAGGAGGAGGAGCATGGCCCACTGCTGGCAGAGTTGCTGGAGCTGCTGAAGGAAGAAGGGTTTAAAGTCAATCCCAAGAAGGCACAGATCGGCCAGAAGGAAGTAAAATTCCTGGGACTGACTGTGCGCGCTGGGGAAAGGGCCATTGACAAAGCTAGAAGGGAAGCAGTGCAGGAGTTACCAGCCCCCAACACAGTAACAGGAGTAAGATCTTTTCTAGGGCTTACCGGGTACTGCAGAGATTTCATTGAGGATTATGCAGCCACAGCAGCCCCTCTGCTCCGACTCCTACACAGGGAGTGGAGTGGAATTGGGACGAAGGTTGCGAGGCAGCATTTATCCAACTCAAAAAAGACCTGCAGACCGCGCCAGCTTTAGGGGCTATTGATGGGGGAAAAGAGTTTTTCCTGGGTATAGCAGCCAGCGGGGACAGTCTGAGCTCAGTGCTGCTCCAGGAGCGGCATGGCCAGCTGAGACCAGTGGTCTACTCCTCCAGGATACTCACAGACATGGAGAAGGGATACTCCAACTGTGAGAGGCACCTCCTAGCCACTCACTGGGCTGTGAAAAGATCACTGATCTTCACAGGGAGGTCACCTATCACACTCCTTACCCATCACATGCCCACCCAGAGGCTCTGGGATGGGAGAATCAAGGATGGGACAGCGAGCAGTGCCCGCATTGCCCACTGGACCCTACTCCCCTCCCAGATGGACCTAAGGGCAAAGGGTCTCTGCGAGCCAAGTCTCGCAGCCAACATGATCTATCCAGGGACAGCCCACCGGTATTCCGTAGAAGGGGTATGGGAAGTTAACATAGGCTTTCGGGCCGGGTTGCACCCCACAGGCCAAGAAATCTATGTAGATGGTTCAAGCACTGTACCTGCGGGTGAACGACTCACAGGCTGCGGAGTTTACAACCCAGAGGCAGGCATTGCCCTGACGATTAAACTCCCCAGTACCATGAGTGCCCAGCATGCTGAACTGTCGGCAGTGGTGTACGTGGTCACACACCCCGAGGAATTCCCGACCCCGTACATGATTTGCTCGGACAGTACGTTCACATGCAATTCGTGTACGGAGTACCTGGCTATCTGGTCCCATCGCGGATACACATTTGCAGACGGGAAACCCCTGGCAATTAAGCCTTTACTGGAAAAGATCATGGCAGCCGTAGGGTAGGAAGGAGATCGACATGAAAAGAGTCCTGCTCCTGCTCGCTCTGATGGGGATGAGCACCGGTGACCGAGATGATGTGGAAGAATTCCTCATTTATGAGTGCTCGGGAGAGAGAGCGCCGATCGTAAATGCAGGGGGTGGCACACCGGGTGTGGAAGAGCTCGCCGTTTATTCCCACGAGGGAAGGTGGATGGGGTCTAACTCCACTCAATACTCCAGCCAGGAGGGGTTTACCTACGGGGAAGCTTCCGTTCCATGCCCCAGGATACGGGTCGTTGCTGCGCGGGTCAGTGTTACGGAAGGAAAATGTGTGTGTTTGACTTGTAAAGGACAGATTCCCCTGGGTAGATGGTGGTGGCTCAGGAAGCTGAGCAAGGACGCGGGGGACCAGGAATCTGATTGGGAACGACTCGGTAACGATACATACCGGACCATGACAATAACAGGGGAGGAGTGAAGGTTTGTTGGAACAAGTGGTGGGAGTCTGAACAGAGAATTTACGTCTGCATGTGGATCAGAGAAGATCTGTCCCACAGGCATATCAATCGCCTTCGCCAGGCAATGGCAAGATGACGGGGAAGGGATGGGGTGGGATTCCAGCCTACACGCGTGTGGTCCCAGACTCCCTACTCCCAATTAACGCCACCGAACTTGTAGCACGCATTAAGAAACCCCTGCCCATGACCCCGCCAATGCGAACAATAATAGAGAGGTGACCTACCACCACCAAGGGACCAGGGAATGGATTAGTATTGGTAACGACCGAAAAGGTGTTATACCAGGGTGTACACTATGCAGTAGCTTCAGTTATTTTAAACCTTACCGAGTTGCACTTACCTGACTGGTGCCTGAAGGAAACAGAACAGCCACACTAGGCCCTACTCAGAGAAATGTTCAACAAATTTTACGAGTTAGACTTTGGCAATGTAGATAAAGCAGATTTATACACCCTCTATGCTAGGGACACCATGGGCACAGGGAAACCAAGAAGGGGAACCTTGAACGACATTTTTACTGCATATAATACAGGATCCTCTGTGATAAATAGCTTGGACGATATAGAACTGCAAACACAAATAAATGGTCTAAAGAACCAACTAAGAAAGATCCTAAAAGGAAAATACAGTGGTGGGCTCAGAGCTCCACGAGGACCAGGCTATGATGGTCCATTTAAAGTAGGTCATTGCGGAGCTGGAAAGGCACACACAAACATTGAATGCACTCATATGGGAGGACAGGAATGCTTCAGACCAGCCTGCACAGAATGAGATGGGTGTGCTGTATGGCGCATGGTTGTTGGGCGAGGGCCGCAACAACCTGGAGAATTTAAAACAAGGTTTAGGCCCCTCCTGGATCAGCAACAAGCACCTCGCAGCCCTCCACCCGTATAGTAATTTATTAAGCCCATATCAGCTCCGTCTAGTTTCTGAAGCCTACCCTGTCCCAGTGGATTGAGGGCGTTCTAATCACATCATCATGGGGATAGTGCTAAGGATGCTGGTCATGGGTGGGACTGCCTGACCCGCACCGGTATAGAGAGTCGAGAACATTGAAGTCATTCAAGAAGGTGCACACGTTCGTTTCACAGCGGTCCCACCGTATGTCATAAAGTGGGAGCATGCTATGACTGATACTGACCTCTCCGGGTGCCGGAGCCGGGGTGCACACATAATACTGTGTTCCCAGTACTTGAATGCCTATTCTAAATCACAGTGTGGGTTTAAAGCTGCTGGCTCACAGCCTATCAACTGTATCATGGAGGTAATGGCACAGGACCATGTTCCTCCACAGGTAGCAAACATAGGGGGTGGAACATATTGTGTCACCACCAGTGCGCCCCACCACCAGCATGGACAACACTTCTGGTGTCCAGTGAGTGACAGCAGTTTTTGCTTTAAACCCGAGGCAGAAGTTCAAGTGGCCCAGGAACGGATTGTCCCCATTCCCGAACCCTCCACTGTTCACCTCAATGTGAGCGAAAACATTACCAACCTGCAGGATTATGTTGTACATTTTGGCTATGAAATTCCCCCTCTACCCGAACATCTTACCGCTCTACTCGAAGCTGTAGTAATCTCGCAGAAACATTTCTATACCCTAGAACAGAAAACAATTGAGATAGGGAGAAAAATTCTTGAGATCACAATTCCACCTTGGTGGGACATTTTCAGAAACACAGAAGTCCCAGCCGGGGTCAGAATAGCTTCCCATGTTTTAGTTATCTGTCAACTCGCGATTATTCTTTACTTGTGGTGTCTCTCTTGCCGAGTGAAAGGCAGAGGCCGGCGAGTCCGGCACCAAAGGGTGCTGTACGCTCCCTGGCCAAACTTGGGGATCGCACAGGGAGGGGCAGTACCATATTACAATGTCTGATTTTGTTTTGTGATTCTTACCTGCTGTAAAAACGCAGAGGTCAAGTGTTGTAAGAGTTTTTGCTCATGTGTTTTGATTGTGTACCTTTGTTTTCTATAAAACGTGAGCAATGGAGGGGCATCGGACCCCCTCTATGCTGTAATATAATCAAAATAACTGTATTTGTCTGTAAACTGCATTACATTTCAAAGGTAGTATACATGTTTAAGTTTTGGCTAGGTAAATACAGGGGAAGGTTCGCTATCGGGAATCAAGAATGTTGCTCACCTAGCAGACATTCTAGTATGTAGCGTATCACAGGGGGGACTGTAAGGTTCCAAAATTCGTGGGAAACCCCCCCAGTGTTTGGACTCATTGAAAAGGATATTCGATTTGAGACTATCAAGCAGAAAGTTTGGGATCCTAAGATGCCTATGGAAGAAATCTACGAGTTTTAACCAAGTTTGGGATTTTAAGGGATGCATGGGTCTGCAAGGGAAAAGGACTGCAAAACCCAGGAGGAACATTAACCTCTGAAAAGACCAGTTTTGGGTATTGGAGCTTCTGGGACATTCGAGTAAAACAAATTGTCTGGAGAATTGTGTAAAATCAAAAACCCTTCTCCCCAGGAAACATTAACATGGCAACACTCGACCCAGAGATAGCCAGCCATAGCTCTAAGAATGAAACCGATCCAGCGCATGCATAATGTTAATAGCCTATCTAGCCTGCATGGAAAACCCAGGCCTAGGCAGACAACGTAAATACCAAAACTAATTTTCCCAATTGAAAAATGAATTCAATAGATCGACACATCTGAAATGAGTTATCATTAACGAGCCCATCAAAATATGACAAAGAATTACTAATCCCACCAAAATTAAGACAAAAAATCAGGGTTGATATGGTGTGCAGATTAGAATGACTCCAAAGTATAACTGGGGCCCTGTTTTACGGTTTACTAAGCCTTCCAGAGAGCTTGCTACACAGCCTTCTACGCAGCTCTCTGAACATCAACATCTTCAGCCTTGACGACACTCCTGGGCCACACTGCTCTGCTACCGAAGAAGAAGGAAGAACATCATCAAAGCAGAGAAAAGCAGTTCCCAGTAACTTTCGGACATCATCATCGCGACAGTAACTGACCACAGCCAATGTGGCAACATTGAACCACCGCGATCGACAAATTCCAAGGAACAAAACTCCTCAAGAAGAAACCGAAGATTCAAAAGTCTACGCTCTACAATCTGCTCCTAGCTACCAACAGGTGAAACGTTACCTAAAAGAACTTTAAAACCTACTGCTGACAGAAGAAAGTGGGTACTCACCCCATAAAATCCAATACGCGCCCTACCGCATCAGTGGACACCACCCAACTGAAGACTACGCAGTAAGAAGTCTTCCACGATGTTCGGGATACGGAAAGCAGAACCTACAGAGTCCAGCGAACCCCGAAACCGCGAACCACCGCTAACTTACAATAAGAGGATTGGTGAGCATTATCCTGTTTGCCCTAGAGTTCAACCTAGTCAGATTTAGGCAGTGGGAGGTGGGAGGTGTATTATGTTCTGTAACCCTTTTTGAACGTGTGATAAAGTGTCCCTTATTCTAGTGACTGTGTGTTTTGACATTGTACTTCCTTTTCCTTAATAAAATCGAAGTTTCTTGCACCAAAATCAGTTGTCTCTTGCACTTTGTCACATCCCCAAATAAATCCAAAGTCGAGAACCCAGGGAGTGGGAGCAATTCGAACCGCTCAGAAAGTCAGACGTGAACCTGACCCCGAGACCACCCCCGACAATACCTTCCTCCAGTACGAAAAACAACCATTCACCACGGCACTCTGGTTCCTGTCACTTGGCCAATTTCATATCCGGGCTGCCACTGTCCCTTTATTCCATGGGTTTCAACTTTGCTGGCAAGCCTATTATGTGACACTTTATCAAACGCCTTTTGGAAATCCATGTACATCACATCAACCGCATTGCCCTCATCAACTCTGTTACCTCATCAAAAAACTCAATCAATTTAGTTAAACATGATTTGTCTTTAGCAAATCTGTGCTGGCTTTCCTTAATGAATCCATACTTGTCCAAGTGACTTTTAATTTTGTCACAGATTATCGTTTCTAAAAGTTTCCCCACTACCGAGGTTAAATTGGCCTGTTGTTGCTGGGTTTATCCTTACATATTTTTTTTGAACAAGGATGTAACACTTGCAATTCTCCAGTTCTCTGGCACCAGCCCCATATCCAAGCAGGATTGGAAGATTATGGCCAGTACCTCCGCAATTTCCACCTTTACTTCCTTCAGCATCCAAGGATGCATCCCATTCAGTCCTGGTGACTTATCTACTAAGTACAGGCAGCCTTTCTAGTACCTCCTCCTTATCAATTTTTATCCCATCCAGTATCTCAACTACCTCCTCTTTCACTATAACTTTGGCAGCATCTTCCTTGGTAAAGACAGATGCAATGTACTCATTTAGTACCTCAGCCATGCCCTCTGCCTCCTTGTATAGGTCCCTAATTGGCCCCATCCTTCCTCTTATTACCCATTTACTATTTATATGCCTGTAGAAGACTTTTGGATTCCCTTTTATGTTAGCTGCCGATCTATTCGCATACTCTCTTTGCCCCTCTTATTTCCATTTTCACTTCCCCTCTGAACTTTCTACGTTCAGCCTGGTTCTCACTGGTATTCTCAACCTGACATCTGTTATACTGTCATGTATCTCACACTACTGTACATAACTGTATCTTACCATTCTATACATGACTGTAACTAGAGATGACCTGTAACCACAAGCTTACCTTACCACCAGGGGTGCACTTGCAGGAGACACTGGATACCTGTCACAGACAGGTATATAAAGACAGGTCTCAGGCAAGTGTGGCATTCGAGAGCTGTGTAATAAAGGTGCAGGTCCTGAGTGACCTTGACTTCAGCATGTGCCTCGTGTGAGTCTGTACTGCAGGGACAGGACTTTACAGTGGCTACGAGTTACGGGATTACAGAATCCACAGAATGGTAACCAACGGCTCAGATGAAAAATACAATGCTGGAAATAATTGGGAGGACTTTATAGAAAGGCTCCAGCAAAGCTTCGTAACCAAAGACTGGTTAGGCGATGATAAGGCAGACAAGAGAAGAGCCCATCTCTTGACCAGCTGTGGCTCGAAAACATACGCCTTACTGAAGGACCTGCTGGCACCCGAGAAACCAGCAAGCAAGTTGTTTGAAGAGTTGAGCACACTGGTAAGAGACCACCTGAAGCCAGCAAGCAGCCTACACATGGCCAAACACAGGTTCTACAACTACAGACGCTGTGTGGGCCAGAGCATACCCGACTTTGTGGCGGAACTTCGGAGGTTGGCTAGCTTATGTGAGTTCTCCGATGAACTAAGGAGAGAAGTACTGAGAGACTTTTTTATTGAAGGAATAGGCCACGCAGGCATCTTCCAAAAGCTCATAGAGACCAAGAACTTGACCCTAGAGGCAGCAGCACTGGTTGCACAGACATTCATGGCAGGAGAAGAAGAAACAAGGTTGATCTGCATTGCGGGTACGACAACTAATGAAACATCGGGACAAGAGGTTCACAGCATGAAACAAGCCGCTACCCCCACACACAGACAAAGGCAGGAGAGCAGGCCCTCAACAACAGGCAGTGGTGCCAGAAGGCATCAAGGGCCACATGAACAGCCGTTCACACCTAATCAACCCACAATGCGAGCAATCAACTACAAACTGAGAGAAGCTCAAGAGAGATCAGCCAGACGCAGCTCATCCTTTGGAAATAATGGAAGCGGTCTGTGCTGGAGATGTGGGGGAAGGCACTCATCAAGGGGGTGTCGATTTCAGCATGCCGTTTGCAGAAACTGCAACTATACAGGGCATCTGGCCCGCATGTGCAGAAAAACGGCAGCTCGGCTGGTATACAAATCGGAAGGGTCGGAAAGCGGACCAGAAGACGGTGGGGACAGTACCCGGGACACCGAGGTACAGCGGGTCAACACAATCAATGGCCACTGCTCTTACAACAAGATGCCTCCAATAATGATGATGGTCCTACTCAACGGGATATCCGTCAACATGGAGCTGGATACGGAAGCGAGTCAATCTCTCCTGAGCGCTCAACAATTTGAACAGCTGTGGCCGCACAAAAGACACAGACCAAAACTCACAAGGGTCGACACCAAACTAAGGACCTATACCAAAGAAATCATCCCAGTCCTTGGCAGCGCCATGCTCTCAGTCACATACAAAGGGACAGTGAACCGACTTTCCCCTGTGGATTGTCCCCGGAGATCTCCCAGCACTGCTGGGGAGAAGCTGGCTGGCAAAACTAAACTGAAAAATGGGATGATGTTCACGCCATGTCGTCAGAGGAACGGACCTCCTGCTCAACAGTTCTAAGTCGATTTGAACATCTCTTTCAGCCAGGTGTGGGCACCTTCAAAGGGGCTAAAGTCAAACTCTACATCACACAGGATGCTAGACCGGTCCATCACAAGGCTAGAGCTGTGCCCTATGTGATGAGAGAAAAGATTGAACATGAACTGGACAGGCTTCTGCAGGAAGGCATTATCTCACCTATGGAATTTAGCGACTGGGCAAGTCCCATCGTCCCAGTCATGAAGCCTGATGGATCCGTACGAATCTGTGGGGAATACAAATCTACCATAAACAGAGTCTCCCTACAGGACCAATACACGCTGCGGAGAGCGGAGGACCTATTTGCCACATTGGCTGGAGGAAAACTTTTCTCAAAACTAGATCTCACATCTGCGTATATGACCCAAGAACTGACCGAAGAATCTAAGCTACTCACCACCATCAACACACATCGAGGTCTTTTCATGTACAACCGACACCCATTCGGCATCAGGTCGGCAGCTGCTATATTCCAGCGCAACATGGAGAGTCTGCTCAAGTCCATCCCGGGGATGGTTGTATTTCAAGACGACATACTTATCACGGGCAGGGACACCGACTCCCATCTCCGCAATTTGGAGGAAGTACTAAAGCGGTTGGATCGGGTAGGCCTAAGAGTTAAGAAAACCAAGTGCCGAGGTTGAATTTTTGGGCAGAAGGATTGCCGCTGATGGAATCCGCCGAACAGAGTCCAAAACCAAAGCAATTCGCCTGGCACACCCGGAATGTCTCGGAACTGCGCGCCTTTCTCGGCTACTCTATTACTTTGGGAACTTTATGCAGAACTTAAACACGCTGCTGGAGCCTCTTCACGTGCTACTCAGAAAGGGGTGCGATTGGTTTTGGGGGACGCCCAGGAACGCGCCTTCAATAAGGCACGCAACCTTCTATGTTCCAACAGTGTTTTGGCTTTCCTTGATCTAGGTAAAAAGCTAATTCTTACATGTGATGCGTCAGCGTACAGGGTCGGGTGCGTTTTACAACATGTCAATGGTGTGGGTAAATTGCAACCCATAGCTTATGCCTCCAAATAACTTTCGCGGGCGGAGCACGGGTACGGAATGGTGGAGAAGGAGGCGCTCGCGTGCGTGTACTGTGTCAAAAAGATGCACCAATACCTTTTCGGGGCCAAGTTCGCATTAGAAACTGACCACAAGCCCCTCACGTCCCTACTATCTGAGAGCAAGGTAATAAACCCCAACGCCTTGGCGCGCATTCAATGGTGGGCACTCATGCCGGCGTCTTATGACTATACCATAAGGCACAGACCAGGCACAGACAACTGTGCCGACGCGCTTAGCATGGCGACCATGGAAGGGTCTGACGAACAGGACTGTGAGATAGTCATGGCAATCAATGCCTTTGAGTCCACAGGTTTGCCCATGACGGCTCGCCAAATCAGAGCCTGGGCGACCAGCGACCCCACGTTATCCTTAGTAAAAAGATGTGTCTTAACTGGTGACTGGGCAGAGGCTCGTGATGCCTGCCCCGAGGAGATCAAACCTTTCCATAGGCGCATGCATGAGCTGTCACTTCAAGCATACTGCCTGATGTGGGGCAGCCGAGTAGTTATGCCTCTGCGAGGCAGGAGGCATTTGTCCGGGAGCTCCACCGCGAGCACCCGGAAGTCCATAGCCAGATCCCACGTCTGGTGGCCTGGCATTGACGCGGACCTGGAGCTCTGCGTCCGACGGTGCACCATTTGTGCCCAACTCAGTAGTGCCACCAGGGAGGCCCCCCTGAACCCCTGGCCCTGGCCCACCAAACCGTGGTCGCGGGTGCACGTAGATTATGCAGGCCCATTCATGGGCAAAATGTTCCTCGTAGTTGTAGATGCATTTTCAAAGTGGATCGAATGCACCATTTTCAACTTGAGCAACACCTCCACCTATGTGGAGAGCCTTGGAACTATGTTTGCAACGTAGTTCCTGACATATTGGTCATTGATAATGGTCCGTGCTTCACCAGCACAGAATTCCAATATTTTGTAAGTGACTACGGCATAAATCACGTTAAGACGGCACCGTCCAAGCCGGCCTCCAACGGCCAGGCGGAGCGAGCAGTGCAAATCATTAAACAAGGCATGCTCAAAATCCAAGGTCCCACACTGCAGGGCCGCCTGTCATGACTGCTGCTGGCATACAGATTTCGTCCGCATTCATTGACTGGAGTTCCCCTCGCGCAACTATTGATGAAACGGACCTTAAAGACAAGGTTCTCATTATTCCTCCCAGACATGCATGAAATCTTTGAGGCAAAGTGCCGTAAGCTAACTGAATACCATGACCGAAATTCGAGGGGTAGGTGGAATGAGATAGGGGACAAAGTGTTTGTGCTAAACTATGGCAGGGGTCCCAAATAGCTTGCAGGGACAGTAACAGACAAGGAAGGAAACAGGCTACTGGTGGTACAAATGGACAGTGGCCAAATCTGCCGGAGGCATGTAGACCAAGTCAAAAGTAGATTTACCAACAACAATGCTGAACCAGAGGCAGACTACAATGTGGAACTCACACCACACCTGGTGGACAGACAGAGAGAACAACCTGAGGAAAGGGCAATCCCAACAGACAGCCCAAGCAAGACGTCAACAATCATACTGAACGAAACAGACAGTCCAGGCAAGATACCAGCAATCACACCGAAAGAAAAACAGGCACCAAGGCAAACAACTGAACCACAACTAAGACGCTCCACGCGAGAGCGTAGACCACCTGAGAGACTGAACCTATAAAGACAATAAGACCTTGGGGGAGGGTGATGTCATGTATCTCACACTACTGTACATAACTGTATCTTACCATTCTATACATGACTGTAACTAGATATGACCTGTAACCACAAGCTTACTTTAGCACCAGGGATGCACTTGCAGGAGACACTGGATACCTGTTCCACACAGGTATATAAAGACAGGTCTCAGGCAAGTGTGGCATTCGAGAGCTGTGTAATAAAGGTGCAGGTCCTGAGTGACCTTGACTTCAGCATGTGCCTCGTGTGAGTCTGTACTGCAGGGACAGGACTTTACATATACGGCCCCTTTCTCTGCTTCATCTTACTCTCTATCTCTTTCGTTATCTCGGGAGCTCTGGCTTTGGTTGCCCTACCTTTCCCCTTCATGGGAATGTACCTCAACTCTACTTGAATCATCTCTTCAAAGACAGCCCATTGTTCGATTACAGTTTTGCCTGCTAACCTTTAATTGCAGTTTACCCGCACCAGAAGTGCATCTTCAGCATGCCGATGGCTTGTTTGATCAAGCATCTGGTGGTCATGTGACAATCATTGTAACACTGTTGGGCTTTATTGGTTCGGTTTCTGACAGGTGTCATCAGCCAAGTTTGAAGTGGGCAACCTTTGTATCCTAGCCTTTAGTATGCTTGCAGCTCCAAAGACGTCAGGGGGCTTGGACTGCTGGAGGACGATAGCTTCATGGCAGCTCCCTAGGAATCTTGTGCACACCTGCAGAAATATCTTTTGTGGTTGCACACCAATTGCACATTGATGGAATGGTTGACAAATACTCCTGGGTGATCTAGAGGTGCCCAGATTGTCACGTGTATGCAATCGATGATGCCCTGCAGTTATGGGAAGCCAGCCAGAGCCGCAAACCCGAGCTCCTGCTCATTCTGATTAGAGTTATCAAACAACCCAACAGTTACCTACCTGCCTTACACATTTGTGGGCCGCTGACTGAGAAATTCTGGATATGTCTCCAGCAGAGCTCTCGAAGAATCCGGAAGCAAAAGAGTTGAGGACGTTGGTCACTAGGACAGCCACTGATAGCGCATGGCCACCAGGTCCAGCAGGGAGCAGGTCTTCTTTTAGGAGGCTTCAGATGTCTGCCACCACCTGATGTGACAACCTGAGCCTCCTGAAGCACTGCTGTTCCGATATGTCAAGAAACCCCACTCTCTACTGGTCCACCCTGTGTCGTGCTTAGTGTCACCTGCGAGTTGTACCTTACTGCTACTCCTCTCTCTGCTGTCCAGCTACAGGTCTCTCCATAGCAGGCTGCTGCTGCTGGTGATAGTGCTCCTCCTCCGAAGTCCAATCTAAGCAGCGAAGGCACCAACCATCCTGCTGTGATTCAGAAAGCCTCCAAAATGTAGAAAGCAAACTCTCAGCATAAGCACTGTGGAAAACCCCTTTTCCCACTAGTAGGTAAGAAAGCAGCTGTGAGTACTGAGTATTTATTGCAGTATTTCCATGAGGCTGATTCAGCCCCTTCAATTGCCGCAGTGTTCTCGCCTTGCCTTCACTGGTGAGTTTCAGGAAGCCCGGGAAACCCGTGGATGCGCCGCTAAATTCAAAAGTGTGTTAAAATATCACTCCAATTGAGCCATTAGCATATGTTAATAGGTATCCCGCGTCTCCCGGTGTTGTTCCGCACAAGCAGCCTAACGCACGCTAGTTAAACGTGGAAGTCAGTGGTTGCCGGCTTCCCCACACACTTGTAATTTTTCTGGCTTTGAACCCCCACCCCCACCCACACACTCCTCCAGGTTAAAATAACCCCCCATAGAATCATACAGCACCGAGGAGGCCATTCAGCCCATCGTACCTATGTCGGCTTTTTGAAAGAGCTATCCAATTAGTCTCACTTCCCCGCTCTTTCTTCATAGCCCTGCACTTTTTTCCTTTTCAGGTATGTATCCAATTCCCTTTTGAAAGTTACTATTGAATCTGCTTCCACCAACCTTTCAGGCAATTCATTCCAGATCATAACTGTAATGTATGCACCTGCGAGTACACATACAGGTATGTAGAGCTGTTGCGCCAAGGGGGCCATCAGCCGGTCCAGGCAGCGGGCGGTCGAGGGGGTCGTTCAGCTTGACTGCCTGCCTCTCTTCCACGGTTACATCCGAGCCAGGGTGTCCCTGGAGATGGAGCACGCGGTGTCCACCGGTACGCTCGTGGCCTTCTGCGAGAGGTGGGCGCCGGAGGGACAGGAGTGCATCATCACCCCCGGCAACCAAATTTTAATTTGATTTTATATGTTTTAAGTTTAATTGGTTTATTGTGCCGGGTTTTAGTGGCCCCTCCCTTTTAGCCAGGGGGCACTTGTATAATTTGTGATTTTAGTGCTCCAAAAAACCCCATAAAAAACCCACAAAAAAATAAGGCCACTTGAAAACTGTTTGGAGTGTCCCCCCCTTTAATCAGGGGGCACTGGATTTAATTGATTTATTGTTTTACAGCCAAAAAGAGTTGTAGAGCTGTTGCGCCAAGGGGGCCATCAGCCGGTCCAGGCAACGGGCGGTCGAGGAGGTTGTTCAGCCTGACTGCCTGCCTCTCTTCTTCGGTTACATCCAAGTCAGGGTATCCCTGGAGATGGAGCACGCGGTATGCTCACAGCCTCCCGCCAGAGGTGAGCGCCGGAGGGACTGGAGTGCATCATCACCCCTGGCAACCAAATTTTTATTTGTTTTTAATGTCTAAAGATAAATTTGTTTAAGTTGTCGGTTTTAGTGCACCCTCCCTTTTAGCCAGGGGGCACTTGTATAATTTGTGTTTCAGTGTCCTCAAAAAAAAGACAAGGGAGCACTTGAAAAGTTTTTGGAGTGTACCCACCTCCCCTCCCCCACCCCGCCCTTTAATCAGGGGGCACTTGATTAAAGTATACAACAAAAATAGTTGTAGAGCTGTTGCATTGTGAGTGGCTTAGTCAGTCGTGATATTCACAAGATTCAATAAAACACCAGTCAGTTGGGTCTAGGTCACCCACGATGAGGTATGCAGTTGTGAGCCTAGTGATTGAACTAATGTGTAGTGTGAATGTTAAACCTTTGTTAATAAACCAATTAGTTCTTAATGTGTTGCTATGAATTCTTAAGCAAAGAAACCATGAAGCAAATGCATTACAATAACAACTCAATGATTCTTTTGTCAATGATCTTAAATCTGTGTCCTCTGCTTATCGACCCTCCTGCCGGTGGAAATAGTTTCTCCTTATTTACTCTATCTAAACCCTTCATATGTTTGAACATCTCTATTAAATTTCCCCTTCACCTTCTTTGCTCTAAGACGAACAATCCCAACTTCTGTAGTCTTTCCATATAACTGAAATCCCTCATAAGAACATAAGAACATAAGAAATAGGAGCAGAAGTAGACCACCTGGTCCCTCGAGCCTGCTCCGCCATTCAATATCATGGTTGACCTGATCATGGACTCAGCTCCACTTCCATGCCCGCTCCCCATAACCCTTTACTCCCTTATCGCTCAAAAACTGTCTATCTCCGCCTTAAATATATTCAATGACCCAGCCTTCACAGTTCTCTGAGGCAGAGAATTCCATAGATTTACAACCCTCTGAAAGAAGAAATTTCTCCTCATTTCAGTTTTAAATGGGCAGTCTCTTATTCTGAGACTATTTGCCCTAGTTTTAGTTTCCCCTATGAGTGGAAATATCCTTTCTGCATCCACCTTGTCGAGCCCGCTCATTAGCTTATATGTTTCAATAAGATCACCTCTCATTCTTCTGAACTCCAATGTGTATAGGTCCAACCTACCCAGCCTATCTTCATAAGTCTCTGGAATCAACCTAGTGAACCTTCTCTGAACAGCCTCCATTGCAAATACTGACGACAAGATCCAACACCGCCTCCAGTGCATCAGTGCTTCAGTCGCTTGAGGAAAGGAGTGTTTGAAGACCAGGCCCTCAAAACTGTCACCAAGCTCATGGTCTACAGGGACGCAGTAATACCCGCCCTTCTGTACGGCTCAGAGACGTGGACCATGTACAGTAGACATCTCAAGTCACTGGAGAAATACCACCAACGATGTCTCTGCAAGATCCTACAAATCCCCTGGGAGGACAGACGCACCAACCTTAGCGTCCTCATCCAGGCCAACATCCCCAGCATTGAAGCACTGACCACACTTGATCAGCTTCGCTGGGCAGGCCATATAGTTCGCATGCCAGATACGAGATTCCCAAAGCAAGCGCTCTACTCGGAACTCGTCCACTGCAAACGAGCCAAACGTCGCCGAGAGCATGCAGAAATCGAGCGCAGGCAGCGGAAGGAGCATGCGGCAAACCAGGCTCCCCGCCCACCCTTCCCTTCAACCACTGTCTGTCCCACTGAGACGGAGACTGTGGTTCTCGTATTGGACTGTACAGCCACCTAAGAACTCATGCTAAGAGTGGAAGCAAGTCTTCCTCGATTCCGAGGGACTGCCTATGATGATGATGATGATGATCCTTCCTTAAATAAGGAGACCAAAACTGTACGCAGTACTCCAGGTGTGGCCTCACTACTACCCTATACAGTTATAGCAGGACTTCTCTGCTTTTATACTCCATCCCCCTTGCAATAAAGTGGGAATGTTGAAAATATAGAGGAAGGGAGAGGATACGTGACACAGGGAGAATTAATTAAGGAGTAGAAGATTATCATCAAGGAATGGGGAGATCAATGAAAGTTATCCTGAAGCAAAAAAAATACTGCTTATTCTTGCATGACCTACGTCCAGTGATCCTTTCAATGATGCTGATTCTGGTTGTTTCCCAGTCTGTGGATCCTGACTTGCCTTGCTTAACAAGGCTCCTGCTCATTACTGGTTGGTCTGCTGGCTGCCTAAATTGAGGCCTGCTCAAAAATTGCAAGGGTCGGCCCGCAGCTGGGAAGTCAATGGTAAGTAACTTTCTGCAATTTTATTCTCAGTACTGTCCCATTCACTTTAAATTGGTACAGTGGAGCGATCACAATCGGGGTCCATGGTTTCCACTGATCAATATGCTCAATACTCTGCTGGGTTTTCTGGGGGGTTGGGGAGTTCTATATTAGTTCCCAGGAGTAGCGTCCCTTCCAATGCGAATGAATGCAGCCACCATAGGACACAGGCAGGTCGTCCCCATTGATAATGACAACAGAGCAGTTTTATGGGAATGGCAAGTTTTTGTTGGGCAGAAAATTTAATGTATTCTTTTTTGAAAATATAAGAACATAAGAAATAGGAGCAGGAGTAGGCCATTTGGCCCCTTGAGCCTGCTCCACCATTTAATAAAATCATGGCTGATCTGGTCTTCGCCTCAACTCCACTTTCCTGCCCCTTCCCCATAACTCTTGACACATCATATATTTCTTCTTATACCAGAGGATCTCCTGTGGCATTCTTCCTGCGTAGTCTGGGACCTGGAGTAGAATTGTGATGTTTAATTGCTAATCTGACCTGAAACTTTTCACCTCCTCTTAAGCATTCCATATGGGCGATTTGAGTAAATAAGCAAATCTATGTTATTGCACTACTTGGAAAAGATTGAGGTCAGTCAGTGGTAATTGTTAATTTCTGGCTCTCGGGGGAAAAAAAGAGCTAATTATAACACTACTGAGTTTCTTTGGCCCTGAAATTGGTGTACTTACCACTGACTGCCGCCCGCTGCTGCCGACATTCCTCTGCAACATCTGCCCAGTGCAACTTTTGACATGGCCTGGAGCAGGCGGGAGGGGAGAGCCGCCGGGAAGCCCCCGCTGACGTCAGCAGAAGGCCGAGTAGCGTAAGTGGACTCCCGCCCGCTGACCTGCGATATTCATGCAGGTGAGAGTTGATGGGAGTCGGCGGCAGAACGGGGTGGACCACTGGCTGGAAGCTGGTCTGTCCCTGATGGTAAGTAGGAAGATTGTGGAAAAAAGGTTAGTGAACTTTTTTATTTATTTTTTTTCACAGCGACTTACCTTTCTGGAGCCCCCTGAAAGTCTTCCGATAGTTTTTTAATTTTTTGCTGATGATTTTTATTTTTAGGTCTTCGACCGTCCGTGGGCCCGACTCCATCCTCGGTGGCACTTGGGTGGCAAGCGCCTCTGCTGCCGGGAATGAGAGCTCCCGCCGGCTGCCGCCCAGATTGGTGGCGTGTGTCCCTCATTTTCCGCCCGCCGACCTTCAAGGGACCTTGGTGATGAAAATCCCGCCCAAAGTACTGTCCGGTACCTCGGCAGCCATTAGTGGTCCTTTGGGCGGCACTTGGGCGGGAGGAGACCTGCATCAATTTCGGGCCCCTTGTCTTTTTCTTTAACTTGTTTTGCATTCGTAAGAAGTTGTGACACTTTGAGGTGAGCCATCCACAATGTGATAGATGTGCACTCGGAACAGGACATGCTTAAAGGAAAGAAAATCAGGGACCATGGGCCTGTAATTTCCCAACTCTCTGCCAGTGCTGCTCCTCAGCCAGGAGCACTTGACCAATGGTTCAGCCCTGTATAGTTGTCTTATACTCGTGGGGCACAAATTTAAATTGTATAAGGCTAGATCTTGGTTACACGTCAGGAGGTGGTTCTTTTCCCAGAGAATAGTAGACCTCTGGAACACGCTGCCATTTCATGTGGTGGATGCAGACTGGCTGAATTCCTTCAAGCGAAAGCTGGATTTGTTTCTGGCTGCGGCGGGGATTAATTCTTACAGAAGGTAGGCACTGCAGGGAATTTAATGGCCAGAGTGATCTCCTGGATTAGTTTCGATCGCCTGGATGGGCCGGAGAGGAATTTCCCAATTTTTTTTCCCGCAAATTGGCCTGGGCTGTTAATATTTTCTTTGCCTCTCCCAGGTTATCACGTGGTTTCGGGTAGAGTGGACTGTATATGTTGTGGTACACAAGGTATCACAATTGTGTGGGACGGGCTTGATGGACCAGATGGTCTTTGTCATGTATGTAACCATCATGCAACGGATATCTTCATGTAACTGTAACCTTCATGCAATTCCTGTACACTGTATTTATACTCTAGAAATGCACACCCTGACCACAGGGGGTGAACTTGTGGGAGACACTCCTCACCTGGGTTTCCAGGTATAAAAGGGGAGGTCCCACCGACGGTCAGCATTCCTTGGTCCTGGCAATAAAGGTTAAGGTCACAGAGTGACTGTGTCTGCAGTACATGCCTTGTGTGAATTTGTAGTAAGGTGCAGGGACACCACATTTGGCGACGAGAAACAGGAATCATCGAACTATGAGGATGGCCACCGGTAGCACAGAGGAACGTTACTGTGTGGGTGAGGACTGGGACGACTTCGTGGAAAGACTCCAGCAGAGCTTTGTCATGAAGAACTGGCTGGGAGCGATAGCGGCTGACAAGCGGAGGGTGCATCTACTGACCAGCTGTGGACCACAGACGTATGCACTAATGAAAGAACTGTTCGCACCCCAAAAGCCAGCGGACAAGTCCTTTGAAGAGCTCAGCCAGCTGATCAGTGAGCATCTCAAGCCGGCGAGTAACGCACACATGGCCCGGCACCGGTTCTACACACACTGGCGTCGGGAGGGACAAAACATCTCAGACTTTGTTGTGAACATGCGGCGCTTGGCCAATCTCTGTAAGTTCACAGACGCCTGCAGTGGGGAGGTGTTAAGGGATTTCTTCATTGAGGGCATTAATCATGCCGGGATTTTCAGGAAGCTCATAAAGACCAAGGTCTTGACTTTAGAAGGGGCGGTGTTGATAGCTCAGACCTTCATGGCAGGGGAAGAGGAGACCAAGCTAATTTACAAGCGCAGCCCTGGTCCCAACGTGGCGATGGACCAGGGAGTTAACATGGTGAATGTGGCTCGGGACCCCGCAGGCAGGCAAGGGCACTTTGAAACCACCCAGGCAGCAACAGACTCTAGGGTGGGCCTGCAACAGGGACAATGGAAAGGGGATCGACAATTCATGCCATTACGAGGAACAATGCATCCCGCGATGGGACCATTAACACCCACCATCAGAATACTTAGAAACAACCAAAAGGGCAATCAGAGAGGAATGCCTGGTAACAGTCCCTTTGTTAACAACAATCTCAGTTCATGCTGGAGGTGCGGGGGTAGACATACTGCGAAAAGCTGCAGGTTTCAGCAATATACTATAGGATTTGTAATGTCAGTGGACACTTGGCCAGGATGTGCAAAAAGGCTGTAGTGAGGCTAATCTGCGAGACAGAGGAACCAGACGAGGGGTCTGCAATGCAGAATGATGCCTGGGGAAAAGCCATGGATGCTGCAGTTCAGCGGGTTCATGTGGCTGACGTCCACAGCTCATACACTAAAACGCCATCCATGATGATGAAAGTTTTATTGACTGGCATCCCGGTGCAAATAGAGCTGGATACGGGAGCTAGCCAGTCACTTATGAGCGCCCAACAATTTGAGAGACTATGGACACGCAGAACTAGCAGGCCCAAACTGGAACGCATTGAGATGCAGCTATGGACGTATACCATTGAGATCATCCCAGTGCTGGGCAGTGCAATCTTGGTGGTAACACATAATGGATCACAGAACCGGCTGCCACTCTGGATTGTCCCGGGAAATGGCCCCGCGCTTTTGGGGAGGAGTTGGCGAGCTGAGATGAATTGGAAATGGGGAGATGTGCATGCCATTTCATCTTTGGAGCGAAGTTCATGCTCACAGGTCCTACAAAAATTCAGGTCACTGTTTCAACCTGGTGTCGGAATGTTCAAGGGCACTAAAGTAGTGATACACATCACTCCGGACGCCAGACCAGTGCACCACAAAGCCAGAGCGGTGCCGTATGTGATGCATGAGAAAATTGAAAGTGAATTGGACAGGCTGCTCAGAAAGGGCATAATTTTGGCTGTTGAATTCAACGACTGGGCAAGTCCCATCGTTCCTGTCCTTAAAGCAGGTGGCTCGGTCAGGATTTGTGGCGACTACAAAGCCACCATCAACCAAGTGTCGCTGCAAGACCAGTACCCGCTCCCGAGAGCGGAGGACCTTTTTGCCATGTTGGCAGGTGGCAAGCTGTTCACTAAGTTGGACCTCACTTCGGCCTACATGACTCAGGAATTGGCTGAAGAATCCAAGCTTCTGACCACCATCACGACGGACAAGGGATTATTTATCCACAAAGGTGTCCGTTTGGCATTCATTCTATCTTTCAGAGAAACATGGAAAGCTTTGCTGAAATCCATTCCTGGAACAATCGTATTCCAAGACGACATTCTTATAACGGGTCGAGACACCGAAGAACACCTCTACAACCTGGAGGAGGTGCTACGCCGACTGGACCGGGTAGGTTTGCGGCTGAAAAAGGCCAAGTGTGTGTTTTTGGCCCCAGAGGTCGAGTTTTTGGGCAGGAGGGTTGCCGCAGACGGGATCCGGCCCACTGAATCAAAAACGGAGGCGATCCGCCGGGCGCCCAGGCCCGGCAACACGTCGGAGTTGCGATCATTCCTGGGACTTTTGAACTATTTTGGGAACTTTCTGCTGAATTTAATCACATTGTTGGAGCCGTTACCCATGCTCTTGCGTAAAGATTGTGAATGGCTTTGGGGGGACTGTCAAGAATGGGCTTTCAATAAGGCGAGGAACCTGCGGTGTTCTAACAAACTGTTGACTTTGTATGGCCCCTGTAAAAAACTGGTTTTAACGTGCGATGCATCATCCTACGGGATTGGGTGTTTGTTGCAGCAGGGGAATTATGACGACCGACTCCAATCAGTGGCTTATGCCTCCAGGTCACTCTCCCAGGCAGAGCGTGGATACGGCATGGTCAAAAAGGAAGCACTCGTTTGTGTTTACGGTGTGAAAAAGATGCACCAGTACCTTTTCGGTAGACGGTTCAAGCTAGAGACGGACCACAAGCCGTTAACATCCCTGTTGTCCGACAGCAAGGCTGTCAATGCCAATGCGTCAGCTCGCATACAGCGATGGGCCCTCACGCTGGCTGCATAAAACTACACCATACGGCACCGGCCAGGCACCGAAAATTGCGCTGACACGCTCAGCAGGCTCCCTCTGGCCACCACCGAGGGGGCGTCGGAGCAGAGTGCTGAGATGGTCATGGCCGTTGAGTCTTTAGACACCGCAGGCTCTCCCATCACAGCCCGCCAGATCAAACTCCGGACCAACAGAGACCCCCTCCTATCCATGATAAAAAAATATGTCCTGACTGGGGATTGGGCGCCCGCACACAGGGCGTGCCCTGAGGAGGTCAGACCGTTTCAGAGATGGATGGATGAGCTCTCCATCCAAGCCGACTGCCTGCTATGGGGCAGCCGGGTAGTCATGCCCCAGAAAGGAAGGGAAGCGTTCATCAGGGAACTCCACAGCGAGCATCCTGGCATCGTGTTAATAAATGCCATTGCCCGGCCACATGTATGGTGACCGGGGATTGACTCAGAATTGGAACACTGGGTTCGTAGATGCACGATGTGTGCCCAGCTGGGCAATGCCCCCAGGGAGGCCCCACTCAGCCCGTGGCCCTGGCCCACCAGGCCATGGTCACGTATTCACGTGGACTATGTGGGCCCGTTCATGGGGAAAATGTTCCTGATCGTTGTCGATGCATACTCGAAATGGATCGAGTGCATCATATTAAACTTGTGCACAACATCCATTACCATGGAGAGTCTGCGTACGGTTTTCGCAACCCACGGCTTGCCGGACATCCTGGTCAGGGACAGTGGCCCGTGTTTCACCAGCCATGAATTCCAGGAGTTTATGTCGGGCAATGATATCAAACACGTCCGGGCAGCACCGTTCAAGTCGACTTCCAATGGCCAGGCGGAGCGTGCGATCCAAGTCATAAAACAGGGCATGCTACGCATCCAAGGACCCTCCCTTCAGTACCGCCTATCGCACCTCCTGCTGGCCTACAGGTCCCGCCCGCACTCGCTCATGGGAGTCCCGCCAGCTGAACTCATGAAACGCACACTTAAAACGCGGCTGTCCCTCATCCACCCAGCCCTGGCAGACATTGTTGAGGGCAAGCGCCAGCCCCAAACCAAGTTCCATGATCGAAAATCAAGGGGGAGGTGTATAGAAATGGATGACCCGGTATTTGTTCTTAACCATGCTTTGGGACCCAAGTGGCTTGAGGGCAATGTAATTGGCAAAGAAGGGAATAGGTTCATAGTGGTCAGACTAAACAATGGGCAGATATGCCGCAAATACTTGGACCAAGTAAAGAAAAGGTTCAGCATAGACACGGAGGAACCTGAAGAAGAGTATGAGATGTCACCCACACCACTGCCAGTGGACGAGCAACAAGGACAGTCCACAGCATGCACAGTCCCTGCGGCCAGCCCGGACAGGCCGGAATTACCTCAAGTGACAGAGACGTGTGCCGAGGCTCAGCCACCAGAGCCACAACTGCGGCGCTCCACGAGAGAGCATCGACCACCTGAAAGACTTAACCTTTGACACAAAAAGATGTAAGGGGGGAGGTGATGTCATGTATGTAACCATCATGCAACAGCAATCTTCATGGAACTGTAACCTTCATGCAACTCCTGTACACTGTACTTATACCCTAGAAATGCACACCCTGACCACAGGGGGTGAACTTGTGGGAGACACTCCTCACCTGGGTTTCCAGGTATAAAAGGGGAGGTCCCACCCAGGGTCAGCACTCCTTGGTCCTGGGAATAAAGGTTAAGGTCACAGAGTGACTGTGTCTGCAGTACATGCCTTGTGTGAATTTATAGTAAGGTGCAGGGAAACCACAGTCTTCACCTGTCCATCATTATTCGTATGTTCCTATGTTCGGATCTCCCGTGGAATTTCTCCTGGGTTATCTGGCTTGCAGCTCTGTGGTTTAGGCTAACCTCATTCTGAGTCGGTTCATGGTGTACATGGTGAGAGTCTGAGCTCAACAGCCGAGTGTGAGGAGTCTTGGAATAGATTGCAATGGGATTGGGAGTGGCGGGAAGTATCGGAGACAAAATTGGTTCAGACGTTCTCCTTGACATTCTTTTGGGGTCAGGCATTCATGTCTATTTATTTATTTTCAAGCTATGTTATTAATATTTATATTTGATTAGTTTGCATTATTCTGATTGATTTAATTATATGTTTGTAGCTTTCGCTATTGCTGCTAATTTATTCAATAGTCGGTGGCCTACTGTGTTGTTACTCATTTATGTGATTTGCTTTTTACAGTCAGAGTTTGGAGCCTAAGTTCTCAAGATTTATTTCATTAATAAGCTGGTTTCCCAGTACTGAACTGGGAATGGGCTGCCACAGGTTTAATGTACTATGGGCTCAATTTTCCTCTTTGCCGATTTTTGGCACCCAGGAGGATGAACGGCTGATTGCGCCAGAAATGTTTTTTTCGCCAAAGTAAAATGTAATTTTGGTGCTGCGGTGCCCGAAGTTAAATCTGGGGGTGGAGCTTCACGTGTGCGCCGAAAAGTCAGTGAGCATGCGCCGGAAAAAAACCTTTTTCCACGTGACAGGTGTGTCCGCGCATCCACAGTGAACTTCCTGGTCGGGATCAGCAGCTTGTGAGAACACATCGGGATCGGAGCTGGATCTGGACATTTAAATTTTAGCTGCAAAAGATGGATCCAAGGGAAGAGGAAAGTGAAGGAGAAGAAGAAGGGGAAAGGGAAGGGGAAGTAGGAAGGGCCAAGAGATTTCTAGCAGAAGAAATTGAGCCCCTGGTAGACATCATTGAGAGGAGATGGGATGCGCTTCAGAACAAATGAAGAATGGGACAAAAGAAACTGAAACCCTCTCTACTAGCAAAACTTTGGGATCAAGTTGCAGGAGAGTTTAATGCAGTGGCCATAACCCCGAGATGCGCACACAGATCAAAAAGAAGTGGCAGAACCGTGGCCAAGCAGTTACTGTAAGTAATATTTTTATTTATGCACTACAATTACATTTGTAAATATGACTAATGTGTGTGTATGTGTGTGTGTGTGTGTGTCCGCCACATCAGAAGGATCCTCTCTTAAAAAGTTCTATTTGCATCTTTGCAGAGGAAGGTGTCACAGATCAGCCAAGAAAGGTCAAATACTGGAGGAGGTGCAACAAGTAGGCTGCACCTAACAGCCGTGGAACAGGGGATCCAATCTCGCAAGAGAAGAGCAACCACCAATGTGGACGCTCGGCCCAGGTTACCAACAGAGGGTGAGCCCTGCCTCATGTCACCCTGCTTCCTCCCCTGCTGCTAATCAAACATCTGCTCTATGTTTTGCAGATGTTGCACATCAGGAAGAGACAGAAGCTGAAGCAGAAGATCAGGAAGCTGTCAGTCCAGATATTCTTCATTAACTTCAGAATGAGGATGAGCTGGACAATGAAGGGCAGCAGGAAGACCCCAATGATGACATAGTTATATTACAAGTGGAGCGGGTGAACCCCTTGAGGATGCCAAGCCCTTTGCTGAGCGATACAACCGCGCGACATTTCATGGTTACAGTCGGTGGCTGCGGGTCCCAGTGGGTTACAGCAAGCTAAACTTGGGAGATGGCCGAGGAGGGTGGGAAGGAGAGCTCAACCTGAAATGTAGGATGCAGAGGACATAGGACAGATCATGGGAATGAGTAGGGAGAGCATTGAGCTAACCAGCTCGTTCCTGGCCACATGGGTGGGGTGAAGGTAGAATTAGCGAGACTTTCAGTCGAAGTAGCAACACTGTCTGGAGGAATGGGAGCAGTGTCAGGACAGATGAGGGAGGGGATGTCGGAGATAAGGAAGGTAATGTCGGAGGCAGCTGATGCAGTGTTGGGACAGATGAAGGAAGGGATGTCGGAGATAGCTGCTGCAATAAGTGGACACACCCAGGCTGTCATTGCCCAACAGCAATTGACAGCATCAACTGCTGACACGAACATTCCAATCCCCAGACCAACCTCAGGTAGTGTGCCGTGGGTTGATCCACAGGCTGAAGAAGATTCTGAAGAGGCACCCGGGCCTTCCACAATGCTGTCTGCTAGGTCTGTCCCTGGCCAACCCCACCAACAACAAATGAGCCTTTGTGCAGAAAGCAGAAAAAACCTTGGGGTCAGGGTGAGGAAACAGAAGTCTGAGACAATGGGCACGGGTAGGGGTAGAGGCAACAACAGGGGCAAGAGGGACGCACAACGCTAAGGTCTTTGAATGAGGGGGAGGAGAGATGGCTGCAGCTAGAGTTTGTTTGATTGTTTGTTTGTGCCTACTTGTTGGTATCTTCATTGAAAAGTTGACAGTTTGATACAATTTTTTTAATTAAAGTTAAGTAAATCTGTACAAATGTTTAATAAACCTAATTATTAAAAAAATTTAAGCAGAATTCTGCACGTTATTTTTTGAATTAAAGCAACATAAACCAACACAACATTACGTACATTATTATGCACATTATTTTTTCACACTAACGGGTGCAAAGAGTCAACACCGTCGGGCCTTTTAGCCTTCAGACAGCAAAGCGTTCACAGATTAGCCGCTAACGCAAGTCTCTAGCTATGGTTATAGGTGCACGAGGACGCCTCCTCTGCCGTCGTCCTGTGAGTTCGTCCTCCTCCTCCTGTTGCTGGTCCTCCTCATCGTCCTGCTGCTCCTCCTCCTCCTCGTCCTCCTCCGTCCTCGTTGTCAGCCTCCTCGTCCTCCTCTTTCCCCCCCTCCCCCCTTTTTCCCTCAGGAGGATTTTCAATGTCCAGTGCCTGGCCCCTCATGATGGCCAAGTTGTGTAGCATGCAGCACACGACATTGAACTGACTGACATGGTGAGGGGTGTATGCAAGTAGCCTCCAGAGTGGTCCAGGCATTGGAAACGCTGCTTCAGTATGCCCGTTGTCCGCTCTACGATGCTCTGTCGTTATGTGCAACATGTTGTACCGATGCTCTGGCTCAGTGCAGGGATTGCATGGGGGGGGGGGGGGTCATAAGCCAGGTGGCGAGCCCGTACCCTTTGTCCCTGAGCAATCAGCTCTGCCCTTCTGGCAGCTCCTGAAACATCGCAGATACAACGCTCTCACGTGGATATTTGGCATCCATTGCCATGATCTGATGCAGGTCGTCGCAGACGAGCTGCACATAGAAACATAGAAACATAGAAACATAGAAAATAGGTGCAGGAGTAGGCCATTCAGCCCTTCGAGCCTGCACCACCATTCAATAAGATCATTCCATTTAGGGGATGGAACCCTTTCCTGTTGCGATAAACCTCGGAGTTGTCCAAATCTGTTCTCAAGGCGATCGCACCCTGTAGCTTTGGGAAGCCAGCAATTCTGGAGAGCCCCACAGCCCTGTCTCACATTGGCTTCATGGTCATAGGGAAATTGATGAACTGGCCCCTTGTGGCATACAGTGCAGCAGTAACCTGCCAAATGCAGCAATGTGTGGCGTACTGCGAGATGCAGCACATGTCCCTAGTTGCTGCTTGAAATGATCCAGATGCATTGAAGGCAAGTGCTGCAGTGACCTTCACTTCCACAGATAGGGCAGTCCTCCTGCCACTTCTTGGCTGTATGTCTGCCCTGACTAGCTGGCAGATTTCGGTGATGACCTTCTTTCTACATAAAAACATAAGAACATAAGAAATAGGAGCAGGAGTAGGCCATATTCGAGCCTGCTCCGCCATTTAATACGATCATGGCTGATCCGATCATGGACTCAGCTCCACTTCCCTGCCCGCTCCCCATAATTCCTTATCCCCTTATCGGTGAAGAAACTGTCTATCTCTGTCTTAAATTTATTCAATGACCCAGCTTCCACAACTCTCTGAGGCAACGAATTCCAAAGATTTAACACCCTCTGAGAGAAGAAATTCTTCCTCATCTCAGTTTTAAATGAGCGGCCTCTTATTCTAAGATTATGCACCCCTAGTTTTAGTCTTTCCTATCAGTGGAAACATCCTCTCTGCATCCACCTTCTCAAGCCCCCTCATAATGTTATACATTTCGATAAGATCACCTCTCATCCTTCTGAATTCCAATGAGGAGAGGCCCAACCTACTCAACCTTTCCTCATAAGTCAACCCCCTCATCTCTGGAATCAACCTAGTGAACCTTCTCTGAACTGCCTCCAAAGCAAGTATATCCTTTCTTAAATATGGAAGCTAAAACTGCACGCAGTATTCCAGATGTGGCCTCACCAATACCCTGTATAACTGTAGCAAGACTTCTCTGCTTTTATACTCATCCCCTTTGCAATAAAGGCCAAGATTTCATTGGCCTTCCTGATCACTTGCTGTACCTGCATACTAACCTTTTGTGTTTCATGCACAAGTACCCCCAGGTCCGCTGTACTGCAGCACTTTGCAATCTTTCTCCATTTAAATAATAACTTGCTCTAAATCGCAGCCTGCGAATGCAGTCTGCCTCACTCAGGTGTGGGTATGAGCGCCTGTCCCTGTAGATTCGATCAGAGTATGGCCTCCTCCCCATTAATGCCCGAGCAATCTGGTTTCTGCGATGGTGGCGTCGTAATATCCGTCGCCTCTCCATGGCATGCATGTAAACCAACCTTACTATATGAGGCATAGTAATATTTGCACCAACAATTATTATTCTTAATTTTGTTATTCTTGTTATTGTGAGACTTACTGAAGCACAGCACACACACCTTTGCTGGGTGACGCCCTAATAGAATGGACCACATCCTGATCTGTGCGCATGCGTAACACTAAGCACTGTCTCTATGGAGATGTGACGCACAGTGAGTTATGGCACTAAGAGCTTTTGCAGAAATACACATGTTTGTTGTTGTGTTGTGCCATTTCCGATGCACAGTTCGGAGTGCATGCCGGCAGGATCACTCCCTCGGCCGGACAGAAACACAGGAGCTCGGCGCTTGTATTCCACCCGCCCCACCTGCCCCGTGAGCAGAGATTTAGTGGTGGGGTGGAGTCACAATTTGCCTTCTCACAGAACATGGAAAAAATTAAATCTCTAACATTCTGTGAGAAAAATTAACTTTCCGAGTTATTTTCCCGTTCCCTCTGCAAAAATCAAGAATTTGTGTTTTAAATTGTCTTCTTTCCTCGCTCCAAAAACTCAAAATATACTCAGCACTGATTTCCTTAAGTTAACGGAGGGTTTTTCTGATCGGTACTTAAGGCCACTGTGCGCCATCCTGAAAACAAATTGGTGTTGTCGAAAATCAGTTAAATGGCGAAAAAGGGCCAAAAACAACGCGGAAATCAGTTTTCAACCAGACCTGCGTCAAAAAATCTGGCGTACAAAAAATCCGGCACTGACAGTCGCCACCAGCGTACAAACTTTGAGGAAAGTTGCAAAATCAAGATTGCTCAAAAAAAAATCAGTGGACGCCAAAAGAATGGCTCCCAATGGTGGTGAAAATAAAGCCCTTAGTACGTAACTTTACTCTATTTTCCAAACATAGCTTTGTTGGTGTTCAGTTATGGGAGTAATATAGGTGAGATTCTGGGGTCCGAGAGTAGTGATGGGGCTGACCAAAGTCTGGGAGAAATAGGATAGGATTTCAGGAGCACACCTGGGGGAACTTGCTCTTTAGGTGTATTGGGATGGTGGCTCAGGGGTATGAGAGTAGTGGGAAGGGTGCTCTCCATATCTGGAACCACTATAGGGTTTTGGAAGGCTGGTGCAGGGATTGCAGGGACAGGGAGCACTGGAAGTGGGGGTGCTGTGGTGTGCAAACACTGCAGAGGGAGGTTGTGATCTGTGAGTATTGAGGTATATGGATTACATAGTATTACACAGGATATACGGCACAGAAACAGGCCATTTTGCCCAACCAGTCCATGCCAGCGTTTATGCTCCACTCAAGCCTCCTCCCAACTTTCCTCATCTAAATCTATCAGCATAACCCTCTATTCCCTTCTCCCTCATATGCTTGTCTAGCCTCCCCTTAAAAGCATCTATACCAATTGCTTCAACCACTCCCTGTGATAGCGAGTTCCACATTCTCACCACTCTTTGGATAAAGACATTTTTTCTGAATTTCTGACTGGATTTCTTGGTGACTATCTTATATTGATGGCCTCTAGTTATGTGCTTCCCGACCAGTGGAATCATTCTCTCTGTATCCACTCTATCAAAACCTTTCATAATTTTAAAGACCTCAATTAGGTCACCCCTCAGCTGCCTTTTTTCAAGAGAAAAGAGACCCAGCCTGTTTCCATATATGTATACCCTCACATTTCTGGTATCCTCCTTGTAAATCTTCTCCACACCCTCTCCAGTACCTCTATATCCTTTTTATAATATGGCAACCAGAACAATACACAGAATTGTACTAAACAAGGTTTGGTACAGGTTTTGCATAACTTTGCTACTTTTCAATTCTATCCCTCTAGAAATAAACCCTAGTGCTCGGTTTGCTGTTTTTAATGGTCTTGCTAACCTGTGTCGCAACATTTAGTGATTTGTGTATGTGTACTCTGAGAATCCTTTGTTCCT
Organism: Pristiophorus japonicus; assembly: GCF_044704955.1. Taxonomy (NCBI): domain Eukaryota; kingdom Metazoa; phylum Chordata; class Chondrichthyes; family Pristiophoridae; genus Pristiophorus; species Pristiophorus japonicus. The sequence goes on along the minus strand of NC_091991.1, from coordinate 123,772,371 downwards.
CTGCCCCACCTCGGGTCCGAACTTGGTGGACTTACCGTCTGCTGTTGCCGAATTTCTGGGCGGTCTCCCCTCCGAGCGAGTTTGGTGGAAGCCTCCCGCCAGTGGGGAGGGAAGACCGCTGTGGTCCGCCTGCTAGCGTCCGCTGGCACGCGATGCGTGTAAGTGTCCTCCCACCCGCCGAGCTGCCAGATTGGTCCGATTGGTCCTCCGCTGCTGTAGAGGAAGACACCGCTGCGTGGAGGCAGGTCTAACCTCAACGGTAAGTATGAAGCCTGCAAAAAAAGATTAGTTCACTACTTTTCTTTATTTTGATTTCCAGCAATTCAGGTGGACGGGGTCCCCTGAAGGTTTTCTAGCCTTTTGTTTCTTATTTTTTAGAAATGTTTTATTTTATCTGTTTCCCCCTCCCTGGGCCCGACTCAATCCTTGGTGGTACTTTGCCGAGGATTGCATTTGCTGCCAAGAATGGGAGCTCCCGCCCGCTGCCGCCCAGATTCATGGCATAAGTCCTTCTTTTGCCGCCAGGCGGTCTTTCCAGGACATTTTCCTGAAACTTCCGCCCAAAGTACCGTCAGGATCTCAGTGGTCCTTTGGGTGGCACTTGGGTGGAACTTAGCTTCCACCAAGTTCGGGGCCCTAGACTCTCACTCTCCAAGTAATAAGTGACCTCCCTATTCTTCCTACCAAAATGTAATATTGCACATTTGCCAATTATATGCCCATTCTGCAAGTTTATTAATATCCTGCTGTAATTTGTTGCAGTCCTCCTGAATATTGATTATCCCCCTGGTTAGCAAACACTGCAATTGTGCATCTTTCACTTAAACCTTAGACAACCGACAGCTAGCAATGGAATGCAACTAAAGGGGCCCAGATGAATCAGCAGGTAGAAGGCTTCAGAAGCTGAAGTGGGAGGGGGCAGTGTTGGGGTTGTAGGAAACAAAGTTGGTGGTATTTCTCCAGCGACTTGAGGTGTCGACTGTCTATGGTTCACGTCTCTGAGCCATACAGGAGGGCGGGTATTGCTACAGCCCTGTAGACCACGAGCTTGGTGCCAGATTTGAGGGCCTGATCTTCAAACCATCTTCTTCAGGCGGCCGAAGGCTGTGCTGGTGCACTGGAGGCGGTGTTGAACCTTGTCGTCGATGTCTGCCCTTGCTGATAGTAGGCTCCCGAGGTATGGAAAGTGGTCCACGTTATAGAAACATAGAAACATAGAAAATAGGTGCAGGAGCAGGCCATTCAGCCCTTCTAGCCTGCACCGCCATTCAATGAGTTCATGGCTGAACATGAAACTTCAGTACCCACTTCCTGCTTTCACGCCATACCCCTTGATCCCCCGAGTAGTAAGGACTTCATCTAACTCCCTTTTGAATATATTTAGTGAATTGGCCTCAACTACTTCCTGTGGTAGAGAATACCACAGGTTCACCACTCTCTGGGTGAAGAAGTTTCTCCTTATCTCGGTCCTAAATGGCCTACCCCTTATCCTTAGACTGTGACCCCTGGTTCTGGACTTCCCCAACATTGGGAACATTCTTCTTGCATCCAACCTGTCCAAACCCGTCAGAATTTTAAACGTTTCTATGAGGTCCCCTCTCACTCTTCTGAACTCCAGTGAATACAAGCCCAGTTGATCCAGTCTTTCTTGATAGGTCAGTCCCACCATCCCGGGAATCAGTCTGGTGAATCTTCGCTGCACTCCCTCAATAGCAAGTATGTCCTTCCTCAAGTTAGGAGACCAAAACTGTACACAATACTCCAGGTGTGGCCTCACCAAGGCCCTGTACAACTGTAGCAACACCTCCCTGCCCCTGTACTCAAATCCCCTCGCTATGAAGGCCAACATGCCATTTGCTTTCTTAACCGCCTGCTGTACCTGCATGCCAACCTTCAATGACTGATGTACCATGACACCCAGGTCTCGTTGCACCTTCCCTTTTCCTAATCTGTCACCATTCAGATAATAGTCTGTCTCTCTGTTTTTACCACCAAAATGGATAACCTCACATTTATCCACATTATACTTCATCTGCCACGCATTTGCCCACTCACCTAACCTATCCAAGTCACTCTGTAGCCTCATAGCATCCTCCTCGCAGCTCACACTGCCACCCAACTTAGTGTCATCCGCAAATTTGGAGATACTACATTTAATCCCCTCGTCTAAATCATTAATGTACAATGTAAACAGCTGGGGCCCCAGCACAGAACCCTGCGGTACCCCACTAGTCACTGCCTGCCATTCCGAAAAGTACCCATTTACTCCTACTCTTTGCTTCCTGTCTGACAACCAGTTCTCAATCCACGTCAGCACACTACCCCCAATCCCATGTGCTTTAACTTTGCACATTAATCTCCTGTGTGGGACCTTGTCGAAAGCCTTCTGAAAGTCCAAATATACCACATCAACTGGTACTCCTTTGTCCACTTTATTGGAAACATCCTCAAAAAATTCCAGAAGATTTGTCAAGCATGATCTCCCTTTCACAAATCCATGCTGACTTGGACCTATCATGTCACCATTTTCCAAATGCGCTGCTATGACATCCTTAATAATTGATTCCATCATTTTACCCACTACTGAGGTCAGGCTGACCGGTCTATAATTCCCTGCTTTCTCTCTCCCTCCTTTTTTAAAAAGTGGGGTTACATTGGTTACCCTCCACTCGATAGGAACTGATCCAGAGTCAATGGAATGTTGGAAAATGACTGTCAATGCATCCGCTATTTCCAAGGCCACCTCCTTAAGTACTCTGGGATGCAGTCCATCAGGCCCTGGGGATTTATCGGCCTTCAATCCCATCAATTTCCCCAACACAATTTCCCGACTAATAAAGATTTCCCTCAGTTCCTCCTCCTTAATAGACCCTCTGACCACTTTTATATCCGGAAGGTTGTTTGTGTCCTCTTTAGTGAATACTGAACCAAAGTACTTGTTCAATTGGTCTGCCATTTCTTTGTTCCCCGTTATGACTTCCCCTGATTCTGACTGCAGGGGACCTACGTTTGTCTTTACTAACCTTTTTCTCTTTACATACCTATAGAAACTTTTGCAATCCGCCTTAATGTTCCCTGCAAGCTTCTTCTCGTACTCCATTTTCCCTGCCCTAATCAAACCCTTTGTCCTTCTCTGCTGAGTTCTAAATTTCTCCCAGTCCCCAGGTTCGCTGCTATTTCTGGCCAATTTGTATGCCATTTCCTTGGCTTTAATACTATCCCTGATTTCCCTAGATAGCCACGGTTGAGCCACCTTCCCTTTTTTATTTTTACGCCAGACAGGAATGTACAATTGTTGTAATTCATCCATGCGGTCTCTAAATGTCTGCCATTGCCCATCCACAGTCAACCCCTTAAGTATCATTAGCCAATCTATCTTAGCCAATTCATGCCTCATACCTTCAAAGTTACCCTTCTTTAAGTTCTGGACCATGGTCTCTGAATTAACTGTTTCATTCTCCATCCTAATGCAGAATTCCACCATATTATGGTCACTCTTCCCCAAGGGGCCTCGCACAATGAGATTGCTAATTAATCCTCTCTCATTACACAACACCCAGTCTAAGATGGCCTCCCCCCTAGTTGGTTCCTCGACATATTGGTCTAGAAAACCATCCCTTATGCACTCCAGGAAATCCTCCTCCACCGTATTGCTTCCAGTTTGGCTAGCCCAATCTATGTGCATATTAAAGTCACCCATTATAACTGCTGCACCTTTATTGCATGCACTCCTAATTTCCTGTTTGATGCCCTCCCCAACATCACTACTACTGTTTGGAGGTCTGTACACAACTCCCACTAACGATTTTTGCCCTTTAGTGTTCTGCAGCTCTACCCATATAGATTCCACATCATCCAAGCTAATGTCTTTCCTAACTATTGCATTAATCTCCTCTTTAACCAGCAATGCTACCCCACCTCCTTTTCCTTTTATTCTATCCTTCCTGAATGTTGAATACCCCTGGATGTTGAGTTCCCAGCCCTGATCATCCTGGAGCCACGTCTCCGTAATCCCAATCACATCATATTTGTTAACATCTATTTGCACAGTTAATTCATCCACCTTATTGCGGATACTCCTTGCATTAAGACACAAAGCCTTCAGGCTTGCTTTTTTAACACCCTTTGTCCTTTTAGAATTTTGCTGTACAGTGGCCCTTTTTGTTCTTTGCCTTGGGTTTCTCTGCCCTCCACTTTTCCTCATCTCCTTTCTGTCTTTTGCTTTTGCCTCATTTTTGTCTCCCTCTGTCTCCCTGTATAGGTTCCCATCTCCCTGCAATATTAGTTTAACTCCTCCCCAACAGCACTAGCAAACACTCCCCCTAGGACATTGGTTCCGGACCTGCCCAGGTGCAGACCGTCGGTTTGTACTGGTCCCACCTCCCCCAGAACCGGTTCCAATGCCCCAAGAATTTGAATCCCTCCCTGCTGCACCACTGCTCAAGCCATGTATTCATCTGCGCTATCCTGCGATTCCTACTCTGACTAGCACGTGGCACTGGTAGCAATCCCGAGATTACTACTTTTGAGGTCCGACTTTTTAATTTAGCTCCTAGCTCCTTAAATTCTTTTCGTAGGACCTCATCCCTTTTTTTTACCTATGTCGTTGGTACCAATGTGCACCACGACAACTGGCTGTTCTCCCTCCCATTTCAGAATGTCCTGCACCCGCTCCGAGACATCCTTGACCCTTGCACCAGGGAGGCAACATACCATCCTGGAGTCTCGGTTGCGTCCGCAGAAACGCCTATCTATTCCCCTCACCATCGAATCCCCTATCACTATCACGCTCCCACTCTTTTTCCTGCCCTCCTTTGCAGCAGAGCCACCTACGGTGCCATGAACTTGGCTGCTGCTGCCCTCCCCTGATGAGTCATCCTCCCCAACAGTACTCAAAGCAGTGTATCTGTTTTGCAGGGGGATGACCACAGGGGACCCCTGCACTATCTTTCTTGCACTGCTCTTCCTGCTGGTCTTCCATTCCCTATCTGGCTGTGGACCCTTCTCCTGCGGTAAGACCAACTCACTACACGTGATACTCACGTCATTCTCAGCATCGTGGATGCTCCAGAGTGAATCCACCCTCAGCTCCAATTCTGTAACGCGGACCGTCAAGAGCTCGAGGCGGATACACTTCCTACACACGTAGCGCCCAGGGACACCGGAAGTGTCCCCGAGTTCCCACATGGTACAGGAGGAGCATATCACATGGCCGAGCTCTCCTGCCATGTCTTAACCTTAGATACCCTTAAATTGGTAATAACAATGTTACAGTTCACTTACTGATATAAAAAAGAAAAGAAAAGCTACTCACCAATCACCAGCCAATCACTTACCCCATTGGCTGTGACGTCACTTTTTGATTACTTTCTACTTCTATTTTGCTTTCTCTCCCGCTGTAGCTGCACCGGTACGCTTTTGACAGGTCGCTCCCCTCTCACCAACTGCCGCTGGCTCTCGATCTCCCGCTGGGCTTTTGACAGGTCGCTCCCCTCTCACCAACTGCCGCTGGCTCTCGATCTCCCGCTGGGCTTTTGACAGGTCGCTCCCCTCTCACCAACTGCCGCTGGCTCTCGATCTCCCGCTGGGCTTTCGACAGGTCGCTCCCCTCTCACCAACTGCCGCTGGCTCTCGATCTCCCGCTGGGCTTTTGACAGGTCGCTCCCCTCTCACCAACTGCCGCTGGCTCTCGATCTCCCGCTGGGCTTTTGACAGGTCGCTCCCCTCTCACCAACTGCCGCTGGCTCTCGATCTCCCGCTGGGCTTTTGACAGGTCGCTCCCCTCTCACCAACTGCCAGGGCCATTCCATGTATCTTGATGACTGGGGGGCAGTGCTGTGTGGCAGGGTCAGGTTGGTGGGGAACCTTTATGTTACGGATGTTTAGTGTAAGGCCCATGCTTTCATACACCTCGGTGAAAATGTTGACGATGACTTGGAGTTGTCTCCGCAAGATCCTGCAAATCCCCTGGGAGGACAGACGCTCCGACGTTAGTGTCCTTGATCAGGCCAACATCCCCAGCATCGAAGCACTGACCACACTCGACCAGCTCCATTGGGTGGGCCACATTGTTTGCATGCCTGACACAAGACTCCCAAAGTAAGTGCTCAACTCGGAACTCCTACATGGCAAACGAGCCCAAGGTTGGCAGAGGAAATGTTTCAAGGACACCCTCAAAGCCTCATTGATAAAATGCAACATCCTCACTGACACCTGGGAGTCCCTGGCCAAAGACCGCCCTAAGTGGAGGAAGAGCATCCGGGAGGGCGCCGAGCACCTCGAGTCTCGTTGCCGAGAACATGCAGAAAACAAGCTCAGGCAGCGGAAGGCGCGTGCGGCAAACCAGACTCCCCACCCACCCTGTCCTTCAACCACTGTCTGTCCCACCTGTGACAGAGACTGTAATTCCCGTATTGGACTGTACAGTCACCTAAGAACACACTTTTTGACTTGGAAGCAAGTCTTCCTCAATTTCGAGGGATTGCCTATGATGATGATGACGATGAGGAAGCATGTCCTGTAAATTGCTCAAAGGGTGGCTTCAAGATTTGATGGGGAAATGTCTTGTAAAATGTCTGAAATGTGCCTAAAATGGAGCGCAGTTATTGACTGAATGCTGGGAAAACTTCAAACTAACAGAAGCCCTCAGCTAGTTCAAGTAATGGAAAAGCCATAAGCTAATTAAAGCCATAAAGTCTCAACGCTAAGTACTCCAGTAAGACTATTGATGTTCCTTGCCAGCACGAGAAGCCAATATTCCTAATTCAAATCATTTAGAATAACACTTCGGGGGCCTAAACATTTTGGGGGTGGAAATTCGGTGGAGCCTCAGTTGGGGCAGTGTCCCAGGTGGAGGGGCAAATTTTGTGCCGGCAAATGGTTTGCGTCTGCCGTCGCAAAATGCATCAGCTGGGCCTGGAATTTGGAGCGGGCCGTTAAGCGAGGCATTCCAAACCTCTGATAGGGTGCTAAGCCGGCTGAGCAAGGGAAAATCCTGAGCTGAACAGCCGGCCTCGGAGCGCCATAACAGAGGCCTGGGGGGAAGGTGGGGTGGGCGGGCAGGGGGGGAGGGGGAACCTGGAAAAACCCCACCAATTATATTTCCAGTACATAGCTCATGTCACCATAACATAAATTGTAAAATAAAACAATCACACTTACCTCGGGTTGCATTACTTATCTGACTGCAGCCGCTACAGCTAAGAATGCCAGCTTTCACAGCCATTGCTCCCTCTAATGGCCCCGACCTGCTGATGGTCTTGCAGGCCAGAGCCATTAGAGGGAGCAACGTACGGCGGCATGCCTCTGCAGGGAGCAGCACGTGCTGCTGCAGGAGGGCGACGGCTGTGAAGAGGGCGACTGGATTTGACGTCACCCAAATCCAGGTCGCTGATTGCAGTGCGTGCAGGTACAGCTGGAGCAGCAATGTCGGTGCGAAGGTGGGGTGATGTCGGGGCGAAGGAGCGGCGAGAGGCTGTAGAGGGATGTGATCGGGGCCCAGGAGAGGCGTGAGTTCGGGGCCCAGAAGAGGCGAGGGCCCAGGGGCAGCATGGGCCAGCCCACACTGCAATATGTGTGCGCCCCAGGTCCATGCAGCAGAGCTTGGTCTCCAGTCATCTTGGTTAATCCTTGCCACTGGACCAAGACCTAGCTCTGTCAAGCCCGTGTGGTAGCTGGTGTGCAATGGCCACCACACATTAAAAAAATTCACACACAGGCATCTTCCACCCTTCAAGATGTAGTTCAGGACCTGGAATATTAGGTTCTTCATTGAAACACCTGTGAACTCATCCTTTTTGGCGTGGAAGCAAGTCATCCTCGTTTTGAGGGACTGCCTACGATGATGATCACAGACGGTCCCACTGCGGAGCACTGCGGGTCGGACGGCAACCAATAATCAAGCGGGTGTTGCAACCGGGGCGTTGCACACCGGCTCGCCTCTCCCGGGTGGTACTGCTCCCTCCCCCCAACCCCCCCAATCGATACCGGCACCTGACGGGGTGCTGAAAGCTGGCCGCCTGGCTGCAATTGCTTTTCGCTGCCATTGCTGCACCTCTGAGGCTCTAAGAGGGGTGGCAGAAGACCGAATTTCCTCTCCATTATACTCCTCCAATTTTATGTGAAACCCCTGAGAAATGCAAGACAGATCAGTAGGGGCTTGTAAAAACTATAAACACAAAGGCCGCAAAACGTGCAGGTTTAACGACGGTCGTGTTGCTGAAAGAATGATGGCCACCTCGCTTCCGTCTGCTTCTGTCGCACAACGCAGGGGTGGCCATTTCCTGAGGGCAGCAGCTCTACCATTGCCTGCGCTTGCTGCTCGCATTGAAATGATGCAGATTGCAGCACCTGAGTTGATGGACAACTGTAATTTTGGACATTGCTGCTCTTGATATTGCCCCCTCCAAACCACGCACAGATAAATGTGTGATCAGCAGTAATACTGAGATGCTGCCAGCACTTCTTATAAGGACACACAAATCTTTCAGGTTAAGGTAGAATTTTGCTTTTGGACTATTTTTCTTAACATTTTGTTTGGCTTGGTGCATTACCTATAAAAAGGTGTAAAAGTGGAGGACGTGCTGCTGGACGTTTGCAAGGCTTTGGCTGTTAAAGGAAGGCCTCTTGCTCCCAGTCCTGGCGGCTCTTGTTACAGTCCCCCTTGGGCTGCAACATCACATAGAGATAAAGCGGGGGCAGCAATGGGGGCAAACTGCTCACAGAGGGAGGAGGAAACAGAAGAGGATGAAGCGGAATGAAGGAGGCAACCCAGAGAGCCCCTTTCTGGCTGGGATATCCGGGATCGAACCATTCACCTATGGTCCCAGTGAACACAACCCCAATTCCCCTTCCAACATTTGTCCCACACATTACCTTCCCTCTGTTACTGACCTTCACAGCCTCCTCTTGCCCACAATGCTGAAATCAAAGCCACCACAAAGCAAACTTTCCAATCCAACTTTATACATATAAGCATCCAATATTACATCAAAAAATCAACTAATCACTCTTCAGCATTCCCTCAGTGACTGTCTTGTAATTGCCTTTGCCAATCCTACTGATGTCACACAGTGCCACACCAATCTTCTTCTCCTTCTCCATCTTCTTATATGTCTTCTTCCAGAGGGAGAGAGACCTGGGGGAGAGAGAGAGAGAGAGACTGGGACAGAGGGAGAGTGAGAGTGGCGGGGGACGGGGCGGGGAGAGAGTGAGACTGGGACAGAGGGAGAGTGATTGTGGGGAGAAAGATTGAGTCTGGGGGAGAGAGAGAGACTGGGGAGAGAGAGACTGGAGGAGAGGGAGCGACTGAGACTGGGGGAGAGTGAGAGTGGTGAGGGGCGGGGTGGGGAGAGAGTGAGACTGGGGAGAGAGAGACTGGAGGAGAGGGAGCGACTGAGACTGGGGGAGAGTGAGAGTGAGAGTGGGGAGAAAGAGCGAGACTGGGGGAGAGGGAGAGACTGAGACCGGGGGAACGAGAGAGACTGGGGGAGACTGGGGAGAGAGAAACTGGAGGAGAGAGAGAGAGACTGAGACTGGGGGAGCGAGAGAGTGGGGAGAAAGAGTGAGACTAGGGGAGAGCGAGAGACTGGGAGAGAGAGAGACTGAAGGAGAGAGAGAGAGTGGGAAGAAAGTGTGAGACTAGGTGCGAGAGAGAGACTGGAGGAGAGAGAGAGAGACTGAGACTGGGCCAGAGGGAGAGTGAGAGTGGGGAGAAAGAGCGAGACTGGGGGAGAGAGAGAGAGAGACTGGGGAGAGAGAGACTGGAGGAGAGGGAGCGACTGAGACTGGGGGAGAGTGAGAGTGAGAGTGGGGAGAAAGAGCGAGACTGGGGGAGAGAGAGAGACTGAGACCGGGGGAGCGAGAGAGACTGGGGGAGAGAGAGAGACTGGGGAGAGAGAAACTGGAGGAGAGAGAGAGAGACTGAGACTGGGGGAGCGAGAGAGTGGGGAGAAAGAGTGAGACTAGGGGAGAGCGAGAGACTGGGAGAGAGAGAGACTGGAGGAGAGAGAGAGAGTGGGAAGAAAGAGTGAGACTAGGGGCGAGAGAGAGACTGGAGGAGAGAGAGAGACTGAGACTGGGCCAGAGGGAGAGTGAGAGTGGGGAGAAAGAGCGAGACTGGGGGAGAGAGAGAGAGAGACTGGGGAGAGAGAGACTGGAGGAAAGAGAGAGACTGAGACTGGGGGAGAGAGAGAGTGGGGAGAAAGAAAGAGTAAGACTCGGGGAGAGAGAGAGACTGGAAGAGAGAGAGAGACTGAGACTGGGCCAGAGGGATAGTGAGAGTGGGGAGAAAGAGTGACTGGGGGAGAGACAGAGACTGGGGGAGAGAGAGAGACTGGGGGTGAGAGAAAGACTGGGGGAGAGAGAGAGACTGGGGGAGAGAGAGACTGAGACTGGGCCAGAGGGAGAGTGAGAGTGGGGAGAAAGAGCGAGACTGGGGAGAGAGAGAGAGACTGGGGGAGAGAGAGAGAGACTGGGGGAGAGAGAAAGACTGGGGGAGAGAGAGAGACTGGAGGAGAGAGAGAGACTGGGGAGAGAGAGACTGAGACTGGGACCGAGGGAGAGAGTGAGACTGGGTCAGAGGGAGAGAGTGAGACTAGGTCAGAGGGAGGGGGAGAGACAGACTGGGACAGGAGCAAAGGGAGATGGAGAGAGAGAGACAGGGACAGAGGGTGAGAGGGACAGAGAATGAGGGAATCAGAGGGAGAGAGAGGCAGAAAGAGAGAGATAGTGAAAGAGGGACAGAGTGAGATGGGTGAGGGTCCACTCCAGGTGTGTGTAGTCTGATCCTGGGGACTGAGCAGCGGCCGCACTTTGCAAATTTTGTATGTGTTTTTCTGCACTTGTGAATAAATGCTGCATTTCTGATATGTTACATGAGGGGTTTGCTGGTTCAAGAAGACTACCTTTATTACTGGAAGTGATTGAAGTTGAAAATACCTATACCTGTTTTTGTTCAATTCTTTTTAATACTGGGAACTAAATACTACAGCACGTTATATTTGTTGGTTGTCTGGTTGCATTGTGATTAATATTCTAATTACTTATGTGGACGTACAGCATGTCAGCGCCATTGGAAAGCCACTGCTCCTGCTGCTTGTGCAGCCATTGCTACAGTGACATGAGAGATGGCCTAATATGTTGAAAACTTTAAATTAATCTAAATTATATGAATAGGTATGCCTCTTTCAGCTCACCTTGAGACTTTGGATTGTTTGTCGATACATAACCGTGTAACTGAGTGACGTTTCTGAAGTGTTAATGCATTATTATGCAGTTCTTTTATATCCCAGTCAGATATGATAAGTATTTTTTTAAATAGAGTTTGTGGATGACAAACTAAAAGCTTTTAATTAAATCTACCATGAACAAACCTGCAGAATGGGCGTGTAACTGACAAATTAATTTCAATAATAGATAAGTGTGAGGCGGTGCATTTTGGTAGGAGGAAGTAAGAGGCGACCTACTCCTTTAGAAAATAAGAATCTAAATGGGGTAGAGGTGCAAAGGGATCTGGGGGTATAGATTCACAAATCATGAAAAGTAGGTTATAAAAGCCATCAAAGTGCAAATAAAGCACTGGAATTCATTTCAAAAAGCAGAAGGAATTATATCGAACCTTGTCTGATTGTCTTATGGTTTGAGACGGTGGGATGGCAATATGACGTTACAGTATATATGCTTTAAAGTTGTTGCTGTAAAAGTTGTTGTTATAACCATTGTTGTTGTAACAGTAGTTGTGAAATTTGCTCACGGACCAAATGGTCACACTCAAAGGAGTTTGTGGCCCATTCAGTATATTAAAAAAATGAGAGGGAACATTGTCTGGCAGGTGTAGAAAAAGTACTTTTGCAGGTCCAGCATAGTAGGACAAGGAGTAAAACATTGAGTTAGCTTGTGAGACTGCATTAGCCAGTTACAAGCTGAGAAAGATTAGCGTGAAACCAGCTCAGATATTATTGTTGGTGCATAAGGTGGGTTCAGCCAGACCTGAAGATCCAAGAGGAACATCATCATAGACGGTCCCTCGAACGAAGATGACTTGCTTCCACACTAAAAGGAATGAGTTCAAAGATGTTTCAATGGAGGACCCGATATTCCAGTCCTGAACTCCAGGGTGGAAGATGCCTGTGTGTGGATTTTTTTTAACGTGTGGTGACCGTTGCACATCAGCCACCACACGGGCTTGACAGAGCTAGGCCTTTATCCAGTGGCAAGGGTTAACCAGGACAACTGGAGACCTGCTCTGCTGCACGGACCTAGTGCGCACAAATATCGCAGTGTGGGCTGGCCCATGCTGCCCTTGAGCCCTCGGCTCTTCTGGGTCCCACACCCTCATTTGCCACACCTCTGTTACGATCACTCACCGCTCCTCCACCATAAAACATTCGCCGCACTTCCGCCACGATCTCTCACCGCATCTCCACACCAAACATTTGCCGCACTGCTGTAAGGGGCTATCTCAATGCTCCGAAGTTAACAGCTGCATCTCAGGAAAGGGTGGAAATTGAGTTAACTGCATTGCTCATAAAGACAAGGTTATGTAAGCTCTGAAAAATGGCTAACCACCTGCATCTAGAGGATATTCTATTCAATTGACTGGCTAGCCATACTGTTAACTTGCCAGCTATCTCAGGAGTTCATTTAGCGTAATCTCACAAATTTGTAATCTCAGACTGTGATCATTGCTACAATTAATACTCAGCGTCCATTGGTGCTGATTTATAGTGATACACTGTGTAACTTAGGTTACTTATTTTGTTAAGTAACTCTGTCCATTAACGATCTTCTGTTAAAACTGCTCCACAACTTTAATTATATCTATTCATGTCTTTTAAAAGTTTGCGTGCCCAACTTTAGCCATAAGTTGTGATTTTCGAAATAATAAATAGTCTTATAGTGCAAGGCCAGTTGTCCAACATCTTCCTTGATGATTCAGCAAGAAAGCAGTATTTGATTCACTTAATAGCTTATGGGTATCATAAATGAGAATTGAACTAAAAATTACATTGAAACAGAACTAGTTAATGTAAGGCACTTTTGCCAGCTGACTCAAATATCACTCATTCCTAGATTTATGCTGGGAAGTAAACCTCAGAAAGTTCCTAGTGAAGGTGTTAAGGATTTATCTGTTTCCTTAGCATACATTTGTCAGGATACCGAAGCCCAGCTTTCTTACAAGGAAGCAGCAATGGTTGAAGCAGGAACGGGCGGGGAAGCAGCACAACTGAGGACCAGACACAACTGAGTATTTCCGTTGCTCGATGGGTCTGCTGGCCCAGGGAGAAAAAGTGAACGCAGGAGCAGAACAAAGCTGGGAGATGCAGTTTATAGGACCACTTTGGGAGTCAGTCACAGTCACTGGACAAGAGTTGATCAATCATCATCATAGGCAGTCCCTCGTATCGAGGATGACTTGCTTCCACGCCAAAAAGAGACGAGTTCACAGGTGTTTCAATGAAGGACCTAATAGTCCAGATCCTGAACTACATCTTGAAGGGTGGAAGATGCCTGTGCTTGGATTATTTTAACATGTGGTGGCCGTTGCACCACAGTCACCACACGGGCTTGACAGAGCTAGGTCTTGGTCCAGTGGCAAGGATTAACCAAGACGACTGGAGACCTGCTCTGCTGCATGGACCTTGTGCGCGCACATATCGCAGTGTGGGCTGGCCCGTGCTGCCTCTGGGCCCTCGCCTCTTCTGGGCCCCAAACTCACGCCTCTCCTGGGCCCCGATCACGTCGCTCCATGATCACTCGCCGCTCCTGCGCCCCAACCTCGCCGCTCCTGCTGTACCTGCCCAAGCTCCAATCAACGAACTGATGACGTCCAATCCGGTCTACAGTGGTATCTGCAGCATCAGACTGATCAATAAGAAGTAGGCAGATGACATAGCCTTAAAAATAGTCAATCTTAGTGCGACAGAAAAGTTCTGCAGACAGGCATGAGGGAAAAACTGGCAGTAAATGTAACACGTATGAGACAAGTGTGCTATATTCAAGACGTTTTATGTATTATAAATAGATTTTTCCGTGTAGATATTAGGCTATGCTTGAAATTGAGCGTATTCCTCCTGGACTTTCCTTCTCTTTAAATGTTCATAGAACAGCAGGACCAGTTGGAACAAACTCAAAACTATTAAAGAAAACGAGGATAGAAGTAGAGAAATCGTTGGTTGAACATTTTTGTAGCTCATTAAATATAGCAGTGATTCTGCACGACTGTAAAATATTGAATTTTATTCTCGTGTTTTGGAGGCTGGGAACACGTTATAGTGGGAAAGGTACTGAAGTAAGCAATTCAGGAGTAACCAACAGAAATAAAAGCAATAATTCTAAATCAAACCAATTTTGAGAAAGGTAGCTCATGTCTTGAGAAATTTATTGGACTTATTTCACAGAATTGATAGTAAAACAAAAGCAAAATACTGCTTATGATGAAAAATCGGATATCAAAACAGAGAATGTTGGAAACATTCAATGGGCTGGGCAGCATCTGTGGAGATTGAAACAGAGTTAACATTTCAAGTTGATGGCCTTTAATCAGAACTGGAAGATAATTGAGATTCATCATCATCATAGGCAGTTCCTCGGAATCGAGAAAGACTTGCTTCCACTCCTGAAGTGAATTCTTTGGTGGCGGAACAGTCCAATACGAAAGCCACAGACTCTGTCACAGGTGGGACAGATAGTCGTTGAAGGAAGGGGTGGGTGGGACTGGTTTGCCGCACGCTCTTTCCGCTGCCTGCGCATGATTTCTGCATGCTCTCGGCGTTGAGACTCGAGGTGCTCAGCGCCCTCTCGGATGCACTTCTTCCACTTAGGGCGGTCTTAGGCCAGGGACCCCCAGGTGTCAGTGGGGCTATCACAATTTATCAGGGAGGCTTTGAGGGTGTTATTGTAACGTTTCCGCTGCCCACCTTTGGCTTGTTTGCCGTGAAGGAGCTCCGAGTAGAGCACTTGCTTTGGGAGTCTCGTGTCTGGCATGCGAACTAAGTGACCTGTCCAGTGGAGCTGATCGACTGTGGTTAGTGCTTCAATGCTGGGGATGTTGGCCTGGACGAGGACGCTGATGTTGGTGCGTCTGTCCTCCCAAGGGATTTGTAGGATATTTCTCCAGTGACTTGAGGTGTCTGATGTACATGGTCCAAGTCTCTGAGCCATACAGGAAGGCGGGAATTACTACAGCCTTGTAGACAATGAGCTTGGTGGCAGTTTTGAGGGCCTGGTCTTCAAACACTCTTTTCCTCAAGTGTCCGAAGGCTGCACTGGCACACTGGAGGCGGTGTTGGATCTCGTCGTCGATGCCTGCTCTTGTTGATAGGAAGTTCCCGAGATATGGGAAGTGGTCCATGTTGTCTAGGGCAGCGCCGTGGATCTTGATGACTGGGGGGCAGTGCTGTGCGGCAAGGACAGGCTGGTGGAGGACCTTTGTCTTACGGATGTTGAGCATAAAGCCCATGCTTTCGTACGCCTCAGTAAATACGTCAACTATGTCCTGGAGTTCAGCCTCTGTATGTGTGCAGACATAGGCATCGTCCACATATTGTAGCTCGACGACAGAGGTTGGACCTGGCCTGGAGACGGCGCAGGTTGAACAGGTTCCCACTGGTTCTGTAGTTTAGTTCCACTCCAGCGGGGAGTTTGTTGACTGTGAGGTGGTGCATAGCGGTGAGAAAGATTGAGAAGAGGGTTGGGGTGATGACGCAGCCCTGTTTGACCCCGGTCCGGATGTGGATTGGGTCTGTGATGGATCCGTTGGTAAAGATCACAGCCTGCATGTCGTCGTGGAGCAGGCAGAGAATGGTGACGAACTTTTGGGGGCATCCGAAACGGAGGAGGATGCTCCATAGACCCTCGCGGTTGACAGTGTCAAAGGCCTTTAAGAAATTTATTGGACTTATTCCACAGAATTGATAGTAAAACAAAAGCAAAATACTGCGTATGGTGGAAATCTGACATCAAAACATAGAATGCTGGAAACTCTCAATGGGCTAGGCAGCATCTGTGGAGATTGAAACAGAGTTAACATTTCAAGTTGATGGCCTTTAATCAGAACTGGAAGATGTTTGAGATAAACATCTTGTACAGAGCCAAGGAAAAAGGGTGGGGGGATGGGGGCAGTGGGGGAGGAAAGAACAAAAGGGAAGGTCTGTGGAGGGCAGGAGTGATTAATTGACAAAGAAGATGATGGTGTGAAGATAAAGAGTAACGATAATGAGACATGTAAAGGAACTGTTGCTGGGTCCAGAGAAAGTGGAAATCGATCCAGAACTGCAGTGGGAGAGGGAAACATGGAAAATCTGGAAAAGAGGAGAAATCTCCCGTGGTCCATGAATGTGGTGGCGAAAGGTAGGTAGACCTCAGGGATGTGGACCACCCTAAACATCAACCTACACCTCCAACACTCCCAGTGACTCTGGTGCAGCCATTCCTCCATTACCAGCACCTACTGTCTGAGAAAATGGGAGCGGTGGTTAAGATCTAAAGATATTAAATCAATATCACGGTGGGAAGGCTGTAAACTGCCTTATAGAAAGGGGAGGCGCTGTCCCTTGAGCTTCACTGGAACAATGTAAGAGACCAAGGAAAGAATGGTCAGAGTCGGAATGCGATGGATATTTCAAGGAGCAAGTGACCGGAACATAGGAACATAAGAATTAGGAGTGGGAGTAGGCCATTCTGCTCGCGAGCCTGTTCCACCATTCATTGGCTGGTCTTCTACTTCTACTCTACCTTCCTGCACTATCCCCATATCCCTTGATTCCTTTAATATTGAAAAATATATTGATCTTTCTCTTGCATACACTCAACAAATGAAAATCCACAGCCCTCTGGGATAGAGAATTCCAAAGATTCACCACCCTCTGAGTGAGGAAATTTCTCCTCATCTCAGTCCTAAATGGCCGACCCCATTTTCTGAGACTGTGACCCCTGGTTCCAGACTCCCCAGCCAGGGGAAACATCCTCCCTGCATCTACCCTGTCAAGCCCTGTAAGAATTTTGTATGCTTCAGTAAGATCACCTCTCATTCTTCTAAACTCTAGAGAATATAGGCCTAGTCAACTCAATCTCAATCCCCCTGTTTCAGGAATCAGTCTGGTGAACCTTTGTTGCACTCCCTCCATGGCAAGTATATCCTTCCTTAGGTAAGGAGACTAAAACTGTACACAATACTCAAGGTGTGGTCTCACCAGGGCCCTAACTAATTGCAGTTAGACGTCTTTACTCTTATACTCAAATCCTCTTGTAATAAAGTCTTGCATGTTAACTTTCAGTGATTCGTGTACAAGATCACCCAGGTCCCTCTGAACAACAACATTTCCCAATCTCTCACCATTTCAAAATACTGTTTTTCTATTTTTCCTACCAAAGTGGATAATTTCACATTTCTCCACATTATATTCCATTTGCCATGTTCTTGCCCACTCACTTGTCCTGTCTATATGCCCTTGAAGTCTCTTTGCATTCTACTTACATTCCCATCTAGTTTTGTATCATCAGCAAACTTCGATATATTACATTTGGTCCCCTCAGACAAATCATTGATAAGGATTGTGAATAGCTGGGGCCCCAGCAGCGATCCCTGTGGAAGCTCAGGGCCACGCATGCTTGGGGACCCAATGGAGGTGTTCAGCAAAGTGATCACCTAATCAAATTGGATAGTAACAGGGTAGTAAGAATTGATAAAAGGTGGTAAGTATCTTACATCTTGACGGCGTTTTGGTGTAGAGAGTAGTTCGGGCAGATGGTGGGCGGTGCCTTTATTCTGCACTGCCTGCCCGATAATGTTGGCGGGAGGCCTGTTTGAGCTTGGTGATCGGGGCCTCATTTAAATAGAACAGGCAAGCTGCCCGTGCTTATCAGGTAGTTTACAGGCAACATTTGGGAGGATGGGGAATCCGGCAGGCCAGATGCTCACTTTAATGGGGATAGCTGGAGGCATTGGGGGTTAAACAGTGCAATAGAGTTCAGCAGTAGGAACATTTCACAGACACACAACAGCAACAAGATGAATTTATGGAAGTAGGGTTCCGCAGGGCTCAGTGCTAGGTCCCTTACTTTTTGTGGTATATATCAATGATTTAGATTTGGATGTAGGGTGTATGATTAAGAAGTTTGCAGATGATACTAAAATTGGCTGTGTGTTTAATAATGAAGAAGAAAGCTGGAGAGTGCAGGAAGGTATCAAGGAACTGGTCAGGTGGGAAAATGGAATTCAATCCTACTTGTTATATCCTCAAAGAATTCCAGTAAATTAGTTAAACATGATTTCCCCTTCATGAATCCATGTTGCATCTACTTGATTGCACTATTCCTATCTAGATGTCCCGCTATTTTTTCCTTAATGATAGCTTCAAGCATTTTCCCCACTACAGATGTTAAACTAACCGGCCTATAGTTACCTGCCTTGTGTCTGCCCCCTTTTTTAAACAGAGGCGTTACATTAGCTGCTTTCCAATCCGATGGTACCTCCCCAGAGTCCAGAGAATTTTGGTAGATTATAACGAATGCATCTGCTATAACTTCCGCCATCTCTTTTAATACCCTAGGATGCATTTCATCAGGACCAGGGGACTTGTCTACTTTGAGTCCCATTAGCCTGTCCAGCACTACCCCCCCAGTGTTAGTGATTGTCTCAAGGTCCTCCCTTCCCACATTCCTGTGACCAGCAATTTCTGGCATGGTTTTTGTGTCTTCCACTGTGAAGACCGAAGCAAAATAATTGTTTAAGGTCTCAGCCATTTCCACATTTCCCATTTTTAAATCCCCCTTCTCATCTTCTAAGGGACCAACATTTACTTTATTCACTCTCTTCCATTTTATATATCGGTAAAAGCTTTTACTATCTGTTTTTATGTTTTGCGCAAGTTTACCTTCGTAATCTATCTTTCCTTTCTTTATTGCTTTCTTAGTCATTGTTTGTTGTCGTTTAAAATGTTCCCAATCTTCGAGTTTCCCACTAACCTTGACCACCTTATACGCATTGGTTTTTAATTTGATACTCTCCTTTATTTCCCTGGTTATCTACGGCTGGTTATCCCTTCTCTTACCGCCCTTCTTTTTCACTGGAATATATTTTTGTTGAACACTGTGAAAGAGCTCCTTAAAAGTCCTCCACTGTTCCTCAATTGTGCCACCGATTAGTCTGTGTTCCCAGTCTACTTTAGCCAACTCTGCCCTCATCCCACTGTAGTCCCCTTTGTTTAAGCATAGTACGCTCGTTTGAGACACTACTTCCTCACCCTCAATCTGTATTACAAATTCAACCATACTGTGATCACTCATTCCGAGAGGATCTTTTACGAGGAGATCGTTTATTATTCCTGTCTCATTACACAGGACCAGATCTAAGATAGTTTGCTCCCTTGTCGGTTCTGTAACATACTGTTCTAAGAAACAATCCCGTATGCATTCTATGAATTCCTCCTCCAGGCTACCCCGTGCGATTTGATTTGACCAATCAACATGTCGGTTAAAATCCCCCATGATTACTGCTGTTCCTTTTTCACATGCCTCCATTATTCCCTTGATTATTGTCCGCCCCACCGTGAAGTTATTATTTGGAGGCCTATAAACTACGCCCACCAGTGACTTTTTCCCCTTATTATCTCTAATCTTCACCCACAATGATTCAACATTTTGTTCGTTAGAGCCAATATCATCTCTCACAACTGCCCTGATATCATCCTTTATTAACAGAGCTACCCCACCTCCTTTCCCTTCTTGTCTATCCTTCCGAATTGTCAGATACCCCTGTATGTTTAATTCCCAGTCTTTGCCACCCTGCCACCACGTTTCTGTAATGGCCACCAAATCATACCCATTTGTAATGATTTGTGCCGTCAACTCATTTACTTTATTTCGAATGCTGCGTGCGTTTAGGTAGAGTGTTTTAATACTAGTTTTTAAACCATGATTTTTAGTTTTGACCCCTCCTGCAGCCCCTTTATATTCATACATATTGTCCCTTCCTATCACCTTGTGGTTTACACTTACCCCAGTGCTATTCTGCTCTGTTGTCTCCGGCCTTTTGCATTCTTTCTTGGGGTCCTGTTCATCTGCGCTCTCACCCACTCTAACTAGCTCAGAGCCCTCTCCTGGGTTCCGAATACTCCTCGCCTTGAGGCACCGAGCTTTCAGGTTTGCCTTGTTGTTACACTTTGACCCATTAGAATTTTGCTGTACAGTGGCCCTTTTTGTTTTTTGCCTTGGGTTTCTCTGTGCTCCACTTTTACTCATCTCCTTTCTGTTTTTTGCTTCTGTCTCCATTTTGTTTCCCTCTGTCTCCCTGCATTGGTTCCCAACCCCCTCCCATATTAGTTTAACTCCTCTCCAACAGCACGAGCAAACACTCCCCCTAGGACATTGGTTCCGGTCCTGCCTAGGTGCAGACCATCCTGTTTGTACTGGTCCCACCTCCCCCAGAACCGGTTCCAATGCCCCAGGAATTTGAATCCCTCCCTGCTGCACCACTGCTCAAGCCACGTATTCATCGGCGCTATCCTGCGATTCCTACTCTGACTAGCATGTAGCACTGGTAGCAATCCCGAGATTACTACTTTTGAGGTCCTACTTTTTAATTTAGCTCCTAGCTCCTTAAATTCGCCTCGTAGGACCTCATCCCTTTTTTTACCTATATCGTTGGTACCAATGTGCACCACGACAACTGGCTGTTCACCCTTCCTTTTCAGAATCGCTCCGAGACTTCCTTAACCCTTGCACCAGGGAGGCAACATACCATCCTGGAGTCTCGGTTGCAGCCGCAGAAACGCCTATCTATTCCCCTTACAATTGAATCCCCTATCACTATCGCTCTCCCACTCTTTTTCCTGTTCTCCTGTGCAAACGAGCCAGCCACGGTGCCATGAACTTGGCTGCTGCTGCCCTCCCCTGATGAGTCATCCCCCTCAACAGTACTCAAAGCGGTGTATCTGTTTTGCAGGGGGATGACCGCAGGGGACCCCTGCACTACCTTCCTTGCACTGCCCTTCCTGCTGGTCTTCCATTCCCTAGCTGGCTGTGGACCCTTCACCTGCGGTAAGACCAACTCGCTACATGTGCTACTCACGTCATTCTCAGCATCATGGATGCTCCAGAGTGAATCCACCCTCAGCTCCAATTCCGCAACGCGGTCCGTCAGGAGCTGGAGGCGGATACACTTCCTGCACACGTAGTCGTCAGGGACACCGGAAGTGTCCCTGAGTTCCCACATGGTACAAGAGGAGCATATCACGTGACTGAGCTCTCCTGCCATGTCTTAACCCTTAGATACACTTAATTTGGTGACAACGCTGTTAACAGGTTACTTACTGATATAAAAAATATAAAGAAAAGCTACTCACCAATCGCCAGCCAATCACTTATCCCTTTGGCTATGACATCACCTTTTGATTTCTTTCTACTTCTTTTTTGCTTTTTCTCCTGGCTGGAGCTTTCCAAGCCCCGCCTCCCGACACTGCTCCCGCCTCTCGCCAACTGCCGCCTCTCCGATTCACCACACTGGCCTCTTGTCGGCCTCCCGACACTGCTCCCGCCTCTCGCCAGGCCCTTTCATTAATGGTACGAGTGTTGGGACATTCCATGATTTCTCACAGTCCAAGGCTGGGGATTCCAGTGGGGTGCAGCGAGGCACATCCTGGGCCCCACCGTCCGAGGCTGCTCATCCCAGTGGGATGCAGCGAGCTGCACCCATGGTGAGGAGGGCAATGAGAGCTCGACAGCGCTCTCTTGAGGTGCAGGATCTAACAGATGTGGTTCAGATGATGGCAATGAGTGTGGAGAGCATTGACCTTGCATGATCACTTCTGGACACCATCAGCGGGGTGGGTGATGAGGTATCGGGACTGTCGGGAGAAGTTACAACACTCTGACGAGAAATGGGAACATTGTCCAGGCACATGAGGGAGGGAATGTTGCAGATAGTTGAAAGGCTGTTGATGGACATGAGGGAGAGAATGTTGCAGGTAGCTGATACACTGTCAGGGCACATGAGGGAGGGAATGTCAGAGTTAGCTGCTGCAATAAGGGAACACGCCCAGATCCCGCACCCATTGACAGAATCAATTACCACTCCCACTCCAATCCCCAGACCAGCCAATGAAGAGGCCCAAGCCGGGCTTTCCACATTACCGCCTGCCGCCCGCCCCCCCGCCCCCCCCACTCCACCATCAAGAAGTGCGCATTACCCGAGATGTTCGAAAGAAGAAGCTTGGTACCAACCCACGAAACGTTGCACCACCGCCTGTGGGCAATGGTGAAGTCACCAAGACCAAGCGCAGCGGGTGGTCTTCGAATAAGGTGGAGGAGAGATGGGTGCAGCCTTTCTTTGCTGTTGTTGTTGTTGTCTTTATTGTTCTTATTATTGCTGTTAATGTTGTAACTGTTCTCACGTTAAACATTTTTTGTAAGTTACGTAAATTTACAAGTTTAGAAGTTTGTAAGTAATCTTAATGTTTTTAAGTGATCTCAGAGTTTGTAAGTGACCTTAAAGTTTGTAAATGATCTAAATTGAAAATTTTAAAGTTTGATACAAGAATATTTTTATTAAAGTTAAGATAAGTACAAACAAGTGTTTGTTAAACTTCTGAATAGAATATATCTTAAATTATAACTGAATCATTTCCATTATTTATTTCTTATTAATGCAACGTTTTGAAGTAAACAAGAATCATTTCCATTATTTGTTCCAGTAACACAACACAACATTACGGAACAGGTCCAAACAGTAAACATTGTCCATTGGAATAGTTGCCGCTGAGCCTTCAGGCAGAAAAGCGCTCATGGATGAGCTGCTGGCGCAAGGCTCGAGCAATCGTTAAAGGGGCACGACAGCCCACCCTCCTCCGCCGTCATGCTCCAGGTTCAGGTAGTTGATTGGCTTCCTCGTCCTCCTCCTCCTCCTCCTCCTCTTCCTCATCATCATCTGCATCTTCCTCCTCATAATCAGCCATTCTTACCTCAGGTCGCTCTTCTACTATTGGCTGCTGCTGCCTCATGATGGCTAAGTTATGCAGCATGCAGCAGACAACAGTGAACTGACCGATAATCTCAAGGGAGTATAGCAAGTAGCCTCCGGAATGGTCCAGGCATCAGGAACGCTGTTTCAAGATACCAATAGTCCTCTCTATTATGCTGCGCGTCGAAATGTGCGACATGTAGTATTCACGGTCAGCCTCCGTCCAGGTTACGCTTAGGGGGCGTCATGAGCGAGGCCGTACACTTTGTCTCCCAGTAGCCAGTTCTGCCCTCCTGTCTGCTGCTGAAACATGGCAGATAGAGCGCTCTCGCCTAGGATGAACATATCATTGGTGCTCCCAGGGCATCTCAAATGAATTGACATGATGCGATGCATGTCCTCACACATGAGCTGCACATTCACGGAGTGGAAGCATTTTCTGTTTCTGTATATCTCAGAATCCTCCAAAGGTGCTCACAAGGCAATATGGGTATAATCAATGCAGCCCTGTACCTTTGGGAAGCCAGCAATCCTGGAGAAGCCCACAGCCCTGTCAAACATTGCCTGGGTGGTCATGGGGAACTTTATGTAGTCATTCCTCCGGGCATATAGTGCATTAGTCATCTGCTGAATGCAGATACGTGTTGAAAAATGGCGCACACATCTCCAGTTGTGTCCTGGAATGATCCAGATGCTTAGATTGAAAGTTTAGCTGTAACCTTCACTTCAACTGTCAAAGCAGTCCCCCTGATGCTTCTATGTTGCAGGTCTGCTTTTACTAACTCACAGATCTCGGTTACAACTTCTTTGTGGAAATGCAGCCTTCTGACACAGTCTGCTTCACTCAGGTGCAGGTATGAATGCCTGTCACGATATACTCGACGTGGGTAAGGCCTCCTGCCCAGCACCCTATGGGCTGTGAGGTTCCTCATGTGACATTGAATCAATTGTCTCCTCCGCAGCACCATCATGCAGAAGGCTAGCACAAAGTATGGCATTTTCAGTATTGCCCCCATAATTAAATTGTACCTTTGCCAGAAGCTCAAAACAGCAGGGCTAGAAGTTAAAGCTACTTTGTTCTCTCGCTCCCCACGTTCGATGCGCTAGTATGGACCACACCCAGGTCTGCGCATGTGAAATAGGTTTGCTTAGAACGGGAAGCTAGGCATTGAAATAAGGACCTTTGGCGCAACGAAATCTAATTCTTTAATTTTAGATTGTTTTCAAAGTATAACTCCACCACGGACTGAACGTCTCCTTACCGGGCTTGAGGGTCGGCCGGGAGAATCGCTCCCTTACTCGCCACAGGGGCTCAGTTAAACCCTCCCCCCCCACCCCTCCGGCCTTCTTTTCAAGCTGAGCCCCGAGCCCCTGTGTCTGGGCGAGGGACTGATTCTGCCAGCTGACACTGCGACCCTTGAGCCCAGTTTGGAGACGTTCGGTGGTGGCGTGACACTTTGGAAAAAATCCAAAATTAAAGGATTACATTAGACTTCCATTTCCTGCCTTTTAAGTTTGAAAAAATTAAGCTTCATGATGCATACTTAATGTGTTCTTGACTCTCTACAAAACTTTGCATAAAAACAATGGCGTCTTTCTGTGCCGATTTTTTAATGTGCGCTGGTTTTTCTTAAGTGCCCAGAAGATTTTTTGGGAGTAGTCACATACGCTGTCCTAGGAAAAATGTAAGTTGGCCAAATTTGCATAAATGTGAAAAACTGACGCAGATATCAGGTTATGCCCCCTATGACGCAAAAAAAAACTTACCTAAATAAATCATAACTAACTGAGTTACGCTGGCGCACAAACTTTGGGGAAACTTGGATATTTTATTTTAGGCCAAAAAAAGCGGCGCGCACCAAAAAACGACACAGATAACTGAGGAAAACTGAGCCCATAGAAATGACATTGGGTATATTTTCTTCTCTACCACCTGGACATTAAGAATCGCCTGGGTGAAGCACAAAAAGGAAAGTCTAGCAAGGAGGTCCACGTTCCTCTAACAGAACCTTCCGGATTTCCCTTTTATTAATTTCAGTGGAAGGAAAATCTAACAGGTTCTGTTACTTGCATGTAATCATTCCCACCAGATTTTGAGTTGACAGCACAAATAGATACAAATGGGTATGATCTGATAGCCATTACAGAGACGCAGTTGCAAGGCGACCAAGGCTGGGAACTAAATATTTAAGGGTATTTGACAATTCGGAATGACAGAACAGAAAAGGAGATGAAGTAGCACTTTTAATAAAGGATGAGATCAGTGCGTTACTGAGAAACGATATTGGCTCAGAAAATCAAGATGTTGAATCAGTTTGGGTGGAGATAAGGAATAATAAGGGGAAAAAGTTGCTGGTGGGCATAGTCGATATGCCCCCTAACAATAGCTGCACTGTTGGATGGAATAGAAATCAAGAAATAATGGAGGCTTGTAAAAAAGGAACGGCAATAACCATGGGCAATTTTAACCTTCATATTGATTGGAAAAAGCAATTGGCCAGGCTAGCCTTGAGGAAGAGTTCATAGAGTATACCGGGCTAGTTTCATTGAACAGTACGTTGCGGAACCAACCAGGGAGCAGGCTATCTTAGATCTGGTACTGTGTAATGAGACAGCATTAATAAATAATCTCCTAGTAAAGGATCCTCTAGGAATGAGTGACCATAACATGGTTGAATTTCAAATTCAGTTGCAGGATGAGAAAGTTGGATCTCAAATCAGTGTCCTAAGCTTAAATAAATGAGAATACAAAGGTATGAAGGCAGAGTTAGCTAAAGTGGACTGGGAAAATAGACTAAAATATGGGATGGTTGATGAGCATGGCAGACATTGAAGGAGATATTTCATAACTCGCAACAAAAATATATCCCAATGAGAAAGAAAGCGTGAAAGAGAAGGGATAACTATCCATGGCTAACTAAGGAAATAAGGCATGGTATCAAATTGAAAACAAGAGCATAAAACGTGGCCAAGACTAGTGGCCAGAGGATTGGGAAACTTTTTAAAGCCAGCAAAGAACGACTAAAAAAAATAATAGAGAGGGAAGATAGATTATGAAAGTAAACTAGCACGAAATATAAAAACAGATAGTAAGAGTTTCTACAGGTACATGAAAGGGAAAAGAGTGGCTAAAATAAATGTTGGTCCCCTAGAGGATGAGACTGGAGAATTAATAATGGGGAACAGGGAAATGGCATTGATCAAATATGTTGTATCAGTCTTCATGGTAGAAGGCACTAAAAATATCCCAATAGTGGATAATCATGGGGTTATAGGGAGGGAGGAACTTAATATAATCACTATCACTAATGAAGTAGTACTCGGTAAAATAATGGAACTAAAGGCGAACAAGTCCCCTGGACCTGATGGCTTACATCCTAGGGTCGTAAAAGAAGTGGCTGCAGAGATAGTGGATGCATTGGTTGTAATCTACCAAAATTCCCTGGATTCTAGGGAGTTCCCAGCGGATTGGAAAACCATAAATGTAACGCCCCTATTTAAAAAAGGAGGCAAATAGAAAGCAGAAAACTATAGACCAGTTAGCCTAACATCTTTCATTGGAAAAATGCTGGAATCCATTATTAAAGAAGCAGTAGCAGGAGATTTGGAAAAGCATAATTCAATCAAACAGAGTCAGCTTGGTTTTATGAAAGGGAAATCATGTTTGACAACTTTGCTGGAATTCTTTGAGAATGTAACGATCAGGGCGGATAAGGAGGAACCAGTGGATGTGGTGTATTTGGATTTCCAGGAGGCATTCAATAAGGTGCCACATAAAAGTTTACTGCACAAGATAAAAGTTCACGGGGTTGGGGTAAGATATTAGCATGGATAGAGGATTGGCTAACTAACAGAAAACAGAGAGTCGGAATAAATAGGTCATTTTTCAGTTGGCAAACAGTAACTAGTTGGGTTCTGCAGGGATCGGTGCTGGAGCCTCGACTATTTACAATCTATATTAATGACTTGACGAAGAGACTGAGTATAATGTAGTCATGTTTGCTGATGATACAAAGATGGGCGGGAAAGCAAATTGTGAGAAGGGCATAAAAAATCTGCAAAGGGATATAGACAGGCTGAGTGAGTGGGCAAAAAATTGGCAGATGGAGTATAATGTGGGAAAATGTGAGGTTATCCACTTTGGCAATTAAAATAAAAATGCAAATTATAATTTAAATGGAGAAAAATTGCAAAATGCTGCAGGACAGTGGGACCTGGGGGTCCTTGTGCATGAAACACAAAAAGTTAGTATGTAGGTACAGCAAGTAATCATAAAGGCAAATGGAATGTTGGCCTTTATTACAAGCAGGATAAAGTATAAAAGCAGAGAAGTCCTGCTACAACTGTACAGGATATTGGTGCGGTCACACCTTGAGTAGTGCGTATAGTTTTGGTCTTCGTATTTCAGGAAGGATATACTTGCATTGGAGGCTGTTCAGAGAAGGTTCAATAGGTTGATTCCGGAGATGAAGGGGTTGACTTATTAAGATCGGTTGAGTAGGTTGGGTCTACTCTTTGGAGTTCAGAAGAATGAGAGGTGATCTTATCGAAACATATAAGATAACGAGGGGGCTCGACAAGGTGGATGCAGGGAAGATATTTCCACTCATAGGGGAAACTAAATTTAGGGAACATAGTCTCAGAATAAGGGACCGCCCATTTAAAACTGAGATGAGGAGGAATTACTTCTCTCAGAAGGTTGTAAATCTGTGGAATTATCTGTCCCAGAGAGCAGTGGAGGCTGGGTCATTGAATATATTTAAGGTAGAAATAGACAGATTTTTGAGCAATAAGAGAATAAAGGGTTATGGGGAGCGGGCAGGGAAGTGGACCTGAGTCCATGATCAGATGAGCCATGATCTTATTAAATGGTGGAGCAGGTTCGAGGGGCCTAATGGCCGACTCCTGCTCCTATTTCTTACGTTCTTATTTTACTTTCTGCATCCTAACCAGGCATTCTTTAATGCTTAGGCAGTAACAACCAGAATCTACAACTTGTACATAGTACCTTTAACGTAGTAAAATGTCCCAAGCTGCTACACTGAGCATTATAAAGCAAAATTTGACACCGAGCCGCAAAAGGAGATATTAGGGAAGATGACCAAAAGCCTGGTCAAAGACGTAGGTTTTAAGGAGTGTTTTAAAGGGGGAAAGCATGGTAGAGAGGCTGAGAGGTTTAGAGAGGGAATTCCAGCGCTTAGGGCCTAGGCAGCTGAAGGCATAGCCACCAATGGTGGAACCATTAAAAATGGGGATGCTCAAGAGGCCAGAATTAGAGGAGTGCAGATATCTCAGAGAGTTTTGGTCTGGAGGAGATTACAGAGATAGGGAGAGGTGAGGCCATGCTGGAATTTGAAAACCAAGATGAGAATTTTTAAATCGAGCCATTGCTTAACCAGGAACCAATGTCGGTCAGCCAGCACAGAGGTGATGGGTGAACGGGAGTTGGTGAGAGTTAGGGCATGGGCAGCAGAGTTTTGGATGACCTCACATTTTACGAAGGTTAGAGCATGGGAGACTGGCCAGCTGTGCGTTGGAATAGTCAAGCCTAGATGTGATAAAGGCATTAAAGCTTTTGAGATCATACAGCATAGATTCACAAGGATGATGCTAGGAATGCCAAATTCTCGTTGTGAAGAGAGAGTTGAGATAATTGAGTCCACTAACTAATATCAACTTTGGTTTTCTGTAAATGAGCCAAATTAGTTCTCATTCTCCAAAGGGCACTATTTAAATGATCCTACACCTGATGGATTTCATCGTCAAAGGATAGGAATCGTTATCAGCCATATCTAGATTTTAAAAATCAAACCTTATTAAGGCAGCTGAAGTATCAGAAAGTGAGCCCACAATACATGCCTACAAATCTATGTACTTGCAAACTCCATCTGGGACAACAGCATCAATTCAGACTCCTTGGCAATTCACAGCTAAATGTGCACTGAACCAGCTCTATAGTGAGGCTGAGGTGGTTTAGGCTACTCAGCAACAGATTGTGTTCCATGTTATCAGATGCAAAAAGTCAGAAACACTACATCAACCATGTAATACTGAGTGTGAAACATTAACTACTAATGCTCATAATTTTTGCATACTGCAATATTAATCAGTAGATCAGACTTTGATGGATTGTTGGCTGTAATCCATGTTACATCGAATAATGGTTACTTTTTTAATTACCTTGAAATGTTTGAAATGAAAGTACATGCACAACAGCTGTTTGCTGTCCAAAGGAATTTTCGTTGGCTACTGATATTTGATCTCACATGATGTCAACTTGCATAAACACAGCAGCCTCCTTGCTGCATTACAGCCTTGTGGGATATAAAAAAGAACACTCCTTTTATTTCTCTTTTATCGATGCAGTTATGACATTTTAAAAATCACTCGACAGGTCATTTAAGTAACACGGCATTGTTAGTACTCCAGTGCTCCTGGTTATTTTTATATAGACAACATGGGGGTGAAATTATCCCTTTTTATAGCCACTGGAGATCAAAACAATTTTTGCCTGGGGAAGGGGGCTCGACTGCCTGCCGGGAAATTGTGTGGGAGGTTGCGGAAGCACTGCGTTGTGTGCTGCAGTTAGTGACCCGGGCCGCCGCGCAACACGCCGATGACGTCATCGCCATGCACGGCATCCCCTTACCATCTCACGCAGACCACTTAACGCCCTGCGGGAAAAACTGCCCCGCAGGCTGCCAGGCTGACACAGTAGAATGTCAACGCCAGTGGCAGACACCAGCTCTTGGGCCGGTGATTAAAGAGGAGGGCGCCGGAACCTCGGGCCACCATCGTTTTTTGTCGGCCGTCTCTCGGGTCGGCTCGACGATGGCGGCCCTAGTGTGGCCCAAGCCACCCGGCGCTCCCTCATGGTGCTGGTCCGGTCCCACACTGCCCTGATGGCCCAGTGGTGGCCATCAGAGGCTGTGCAGAGTGTGCAGCGGCCCTCCCCTTTAATCAAAGGGGTGGGGAGTTGAAGCGCGTCAGCGCTACATGGAGCATCCGCATAGCGCTTCCCTCAGTGCCTCAGTAGCGCCCTGGGACCCGCCCTGAAAGGAAGGGGAGCGCGGGAGATTGTGCTCCATTTCATTTCTGGGGCGGTAATGGGAAATTCCGCATCGGCGGCGGGACATCTGCGGCAGGCACTGAAAGTCCCAGCCCTGGAAAGTTACCGCCCCTAATTGGGGCACGGAGCAATTTTGCCTCCCATATCTTTGTTTATTCTACCAAAATTAAAATAAGTAAAAATTGTTTCAATGCACTATTTTAGACTGAGAAGTACCACTACATTTTTCAGAGAGTTTAATTAAACTGTAGACTGGTGAAGTATTAATTAGTGAACTTAGATTCTGGTTAACATATTAGAGTAATTAACAAGAAATATATTCAATTAGCTCAGTCTGAGTTAATTAAAATACGCGTGCTGACATTGCATCAATACACTTAGTTTCGTTGTATTGGAAGAGTCGCCAACACCCAACAGCTATCAGCTGCTAATTCATTGTACAATACTTTGTCAATACAGATTATACATAAATTACTTTTTTGAATCTATTAAACCTTAAATGACTCAGATACTGTAAGAAAAATAAATGTTCCTAATATGCCTCATAAACAAACAATGATATTGGAAAGCATAATAAACTAAATATCATATCATTTTCTAAACAAAATTTAAATTGTAGCACTTTTTTTAAAAATGTTCCCATATGCATACAGTTTTATTCATTAACCGCATATTGTAATATATTCATTGATTATTTTTGTAGATCTGGCAGATTTCTTTTGTTAATGATGAGCTTTTAAGAAAATTAAATGTAAATGCAATTATGTAAAATACTGAATATTCATGAACTTTCATTTTTAAACATGCAGTTTTATACTGAAGAAGTTAGCAGGGTTAATCATAAACAACCTGCCTACTCATAACATAACACATTAATCGATCCCACTTCAGCTTACACAGATAGGCAGCCATTTCCCGATAGTTTTACCGAGCAAATTTAAAATCCTGTCTCTGGAGTATAATCACCCTATTGATGCTTTAAACATTTAAATGCAATCTGTAGCCCATTCACACCCAAGCAAGCATCTAAAATAGAAAAGTTGGCAGATGTTGTTCGCAGGCTGTCTCCTTATACTTTAAGGCTTTTGCCTGTCTAATTATCTGTAGCAAAGTGTGTTGACAAATTGGAGGACGGATCCAATGCAAAATGAATAACCCTGAAGTGATAAGTTAATCCTCTGAGGAGTTACACAGCTGCTATTGTTAAAGAAACACTTGCATTGTCAATTTTGAGTCCACTCTGCTGTGGCATTCTGAAATGGCAGGAAGGGGACTGATTATCATATCTTGTGCTAATGTCTCAGACGTCAGTGTCTGAATTTCCCGCTGAACATGCAGAGTTTTCCATGCAGAGGAAGTTTGAGCTATACAAATGGATTCAAACATAGAATCGATTAATGCCTGCTTGTCTCATTCATCGATTGATCTCACCTCCCCTTTTGTGAATTAAAAATGGTGGGCTCTTTGAAGGCAATGGGTGAAATAATTTATCTCTTGCTGTATATAGGATATACGGCACAGAAACAGGCCATTCGGCCCAATCAGTCCATGCTGGCGTTTATGCTCCACTCGAGCCTCCTCCCGTCTTTCCTCATCTAAATCTATCCACATACCCCTTTGTTCCCTTCTCCCCCATATGCTTGTCTAGCCTCCCCTTAAATGCATCTACACTATTCGCTTCAACCACTCCCTGTGGTAGTGAGTTCCACATTCTCACCACTCTTTGGGTAAATAAGTTTCTTCTGAATTCCTCATTGGATTTCTTGGTGACTATCTTATATTGATGGCTTCTAGTTTTGCTCTTCCTCACAAGTGGAAACATCCTCTCTGTATCCACTCTATCAAACCCTTCATAATTCTATTAGATCACCCCTCAGCCTTCTTTTTTCAAGAGAAAAGAGAGCCCTGTTCATCCTTTCCTGATATGGATACCCTCGCATTTCTGGTATCATCCTTGTAAATCTTCTCTGCACCCTCTCCAGTGCCTCTATATCCCTTTTATAATATGATGCCCAGAACTGTTCGCAGTACTCTAAATGTGGTCCAACCAAGTTTCAATACAGGTTGAGCATAACTTCTGTACATTTCAATTCTATACCTCTAGACATAAACCCTGGTGCTTGGCTTGCTTTTTTCATGGCCTTGCTAACCTGTGTCGCAACTTTTAGTGACTTGTGTATTCGTACTCCGAGATCCCTTTGTTCCTCTGCCCCACCTACACTCGCACCCTCCAAGTAATAAGTATTCTTCCTACAGATGCAAGAGAAATTAAATAACTTAGGCACTCACTGTTGCTCACAAATGATCTAACTAAATTCAGTCCTTGTGAAATTTTAGTTGATGCTGCTACTTGGGATAACCAACTGAGAGTTATCTTGTATATTTGGAACTGGCACACTGTATTCAAACACGGTCTATTTATCTCTGCAACCTTAGTTTGAATCTTGTCCAGATCAATGCGGCTCAAGGTCTCCAGACATCTGTTGAGGGAGCGAAGTGGAATGAGCTTGAACAGTCTCAATCCAGTTCTCAGTAACTATAAGTCCAAAGCATAGAACGACTCAAGAATTTGTGACTAATTAGTACATGTTCTTGGCAACCTTCCCAAGTTAAACCACACAGAAAGAGTTTCGGAACTATTGTACCAGTCGAATGAGATTGCAGGGTACTCTGTGAGTGTTAGGAACTGGGGTATTGGCATGTTGAGAGCTCCACACTGCATGTGATCTGAAAGTGCTTCACAATTCACTGGTGGATTAGTCCCCACCATTGTTACCTTTCTTCAAGTACATGACAGTAAAAAAGAATGGAAGATCACAGCAAGCACCGGATCTGAAAGTTATTTTCGAATGCTAAGTAAAGGCTGGTATTATTGCTATTGTGCAATGCCATACAATTTTAATTCACAGATTATTATAAGCTTTATTACATTTTCAGTTGTACTACATTTCCCCTCCTATTCTGAATACATGTTCAGCAGGTCTATTTAAAGTGGGAAAGCACCTGTTAAAGTGAGATTGCATTCCCTCATGCCAGATTTTGCTGTTATACTGCTGGAAAAAGGACCATTATGGCAATGAGGCACAGAGCACCCCCCAGGTTTTCAGATGTCTTTCTGGAGGTCCTTGTGGAGGTGGTCAGGGCAAGGAGGGAGGTGCTGTTCTCTCGCACTTGCGGGAGCATACTTAGGGTGACTATCCAACAGGCCTCATAGAGGTGACCGAGAGGGTCAGTGCCGGTAGAATCACCCCCAGGACCTGGCTTCAGGAAGTGATTCAATGACATCACCAAAGCAGCAGGGGTGAGTACAGCTCTTCAACTCTCCATCGCTCTCAACTCCTTTGAAGGCCTCTCCCACCATTCCCAACAATTTCCTCCCCACTATCGCATCCTTCAGCATACAATCACAAGTGCACACTACAGTCACTGCCTTTCTCATACCAAACAAGCTCACCTCTTCCTTTTCACCATGGATGTCCAGTTCCTCTACACCTCCATCCCCAACCAGGACGGTCTGAGGGCCCGCCGCTTCTTCCTTGTACAGAGGCCCAACCTGTCTCCATCCACCACCACCCTCCTCCACCTGGCTGACCTTGTTTTTACATTGATCAACTTCTCCTCTTACTCCTTTCGCTTCCTCCAAATAAGGGGTGCTGTTGTGGGAACCCGTGCCTTTTCGTGAGCTCCGTGGCCCAGTTCTACTCAGGGCCCTTCCCTCACCTCTTTTTCCGGTACATTGATGACTGTATCAGTGCTGCTTCCAGTTAAAATCTCCCTGGCTCAAACCAATCCAAAAGCCGCCATGATCGCAACATCTGTCATGTTAACTTGCTTTCCTGAGCAGGCAGCAAGGTCACGCGCTTGGAGCCAACAGGGTCAAGACCCAACTGTAATTTTAACTCAGGCCTGAGTGGGGAATCCACCTGGAGTTAATATCGGGGCCATTTAAGACATTTGTGTTGCTGAAAACAAATGGTTAAACTGAGCAGAGTGTGTGGCATTGTACACACTGGCCCAGAATTTCCTGGAGACTTTGTAGTGTCACATGTAAATTTTATGGAATTACGGCAGAAGTGACTTGCACCATTGCTGATGCCATGCCGTAATTTGCTGGGACATTTGCATCTCTCCACTGTTACCCTCTCCGAAACAGCGAAAAGTTAATCACGATAACTTCGCCCCCATTAAAATCAATGTCGGTCGCAGATTTCCTGAACGAACGCCACTCTGATCGCCACTGCCACTGATACTGTTAAAGAATGGCGCTTGTGGCCTTTTGAATTAATACTGTTGTGATTCATTCAAACACATGCAGCCAGGTTTTGTTTTCATATTTAGACTTTCTAAGTTGTTTAATTTGCGTAAAACATACATGGCCATTAATATTTAATTAAATTCATAGAATCTGGAGATCACTCAATCCCTGCTGACAGATGAGATGTACAACATATCGTTAGTCATTCTTTTCCCTCTCTATTATAGTTAACACTAGTAACACCAGCCAGGCAATATTGCAAACTGCAACATTGAAAAGGCATGAAAATTTCCACTCAGAAAAATGCCCACTTATATTAAAAATTCAGTGCTTTCTTTTGCAATGATGACTGATTTATAGCTGTATAAGAATAAAGTACTAATGCCGAATAACCAACCCCTTAATCTCTTATTTGTCAGGAAAGTATTAAAAAAATATTCAAGCATTGACTGCAAAGAGTCCTCGAGAAGAGGCGCTTGGGCTAATCCTGCCATCTTCAGAAATCCATCCATTGTCTTGACATGTGCTGTGTAAGAGCTTGAAGCATTTTGTTTAAAATTGACTTATGAAGTCTGTCGGTATCTGCTGAGTGGAGCTTGTTTATATATTTTCATAAAGGACGGCAGAAAATTTGGAGACGGCACTCTCACCCCCACAAGGAATGATTTGAAAAAAAATTGCAGGAAATGTATTCACGGTTCAACACGTGAATAATAAAACTAGCAAAAAATATCTGCACAAATCCAAGAGTACACTGATCTGTCAGATCTCACTGAGCAAGAAAAAAGAAAGACTTGCACTTTTATAGCGCCTTTCACGACCACCAGTCGTCTCAAAGCACTTTACAGCCAATGAAGTACTTTTGGAGTGCAGTCACTGTTGTAATGTGGGAACTGCGGCAGCCAACTTGCGCACAGCAAGCTCCCACAAAGAGCAATGTGATAATGACCAGATAATTTGTTTTTTGTTGTGTTGATTGAAGGATAAATATTGGCCAGGACACTGCAGATACTCTCCTGTTCTTCTTTGAAATAACACCATGGGATCTTTTACGTCCAGCTGATAGGGCAGACGGGGCTTTGGTTTAACGTCTCATTCAAATACAGTACAGAACTCCTTCAGCTCTGCACTGGAATGTCAGCCTAGTTTTTTTTTACATGCTCAAGTTCCTGGAATGGGACTTGAACCTACAACCAGAGGTGAGTGTGCTACACACTGAGCCATAGCAACATCTGTGTTTCAAAATGGCCATTGAGAGTTTGATGAAAGTCAAAGAACAAGCTTTAACCCACTCAAAAGTGGAAAGAAATCAGCCATTGTTAAGCGAAGAATGGGAAGATTACAATAACAACAACGTGTATTTATATAGCGCCTTTAACATAGTAAAATATCCCAAGATGCTTCACAAAGGTGAAAAATGAAAGGAAGAAATGAATCTCTGATAAAATAAGGGCACAAGTTGGGAATATGATGGACTGGTTCACACGCTGAGTGTCAAGACAGCTGCCAGCTGAATCATATGACTCAGTAAATTTCTGATGAATTGCTTGTAATCTTTGGTTGCATGAATTAATTATTTCTAATTTTGCAAGTAATCATATTGCTTTGCCCATCGGAATAGCAACACGTACGTGGCACTGAGTTTTTACTTTGGCCATGGATTGCGTCACTTCTGATTCACCGCTATGCTCACTGGCGTCAGGACATTTTGCAGTAAATTAGCTTCAGCGAGATCAGCGCTCAAAACTGCAACATTTACAGCGTTCCTCGCCGATCTCCATGTTGCAGGAAATTCTATAATTTTACTGGGCTTGACAGTTATTCAAAGAATACATTTTATATTATGTGCAGAATCAATTACACAGGCTTTATTTTGAACTTGCAGCTAATATTGTTTTACTATTATAGCGAATAAAAGGTATGCAGTTCCTTCCATTGAATTACACACAAAGGCTGGTAGAAGTTTGGAACTCTCTTCTGCAAAGGGCAATTGATGCTAGATCAATTATTAATTTTAAATCGGAGATTGATAGCTTTTTATTAACCAAAGGTATTTAGGGATATGGGCCAAAGGCGGGTATATGGAGTTAGGTCACAGATCAGCCATGATCTCATTGAATAACAGAACAGGCTCAAGGGGCTGAATGGCCTCCTCATGTTCCTATGGTCCTAATTAACACTTGTATTTTACTATTACTTAATGTTTTGATTAACTTCTTATCTCCATATTTTTAAATCTTTGTGGCATTGCATATTCTAATTTTTTTCATTTTCTACGTATTTTGTTGCATTGTGACAGTAGTTATTTAAATAAAATCAAACCAAAAATGCAATTATGTGTTAGATTCAGCAAATTCATTGCAACATCTTCATTTATCCTCCGGAAATTTAAAAAGCCCAGTCCCTGAGATCAACTCAGATTCCTTCCACAACCCTCTCTCTGCGTCTCTGCCTCTCACGGGGTCTATTTTGCCTTTTGGATGGACGACTGGCAGAGTGTGGTGGTAGAAAGTGTCTAGTCATGATGCTCCAGCCATCATGAGGTGAGAGGCAGGCGTGGTGGGCCAATTGATCTTTTCCTTCCCATCAATTTTGTATGTTCGTATGAAGGTTACACAGAGTTTACAGCACAGAAACAGACCATTTGGTCCAATGTGTCTCGGCTGGTGTTTATGCTCCATACAAGCCTCGTCCCACCCCTCTTCATCTAACCCTATAACCCTTCTATTCCCTTCGCCCGCAGGTGCTTATCTAACTTGCCCTTAAATGCATCTATGCTATTTGCCTTAACTACTCCTTAGGGTAGCGTATTCCACATTCCTACCACTCTTTGGGTAAAGAAGTTTCTCCTAAATTCCTGATTGGATTTATTAGTTTTTTTGCATCTTATATTTATGGCCTCTAGTTTTGGATACCCCCACAAGTGGAAACATTGGCTGGAATTTTCTGTACCTGGGCGGGTCGTGTGTGGGCCATCGCCAGGGTCGTGACCAAACTCCTGATTCTATCCCGCTCCTGAGATCGACTTTCCATTAAGGGGGCCTATTGAGGCCACCTTGCGCGTTACCCAGCCCAATTAAATGGTGCGGGTCTGATGACATCATCGATGACACATTTTCAGCCGGGATATTTAAAGGAGCCTTGGCTACATTGCATTTGAAGGTTTGTCTAGAATAGTGCAGGTAGCACACTGCACCATTGGACTGCTGCAAAGAGTGACAAACATAACTGCCCTGAGAAAGAGGACTGCACCCAGGTTCTCCAATGACTCCCTCCATATATGGAGGTAGTCAGAGCATGCAGGCAGGTCCTCTTCCCTTCCGATGGTTGGAAGATACCTCCCCAGCAGATCAAAGGAGCCTGGCTCCAATTAGCAGAGAAAGTAAACAGCAGAGAGGAGGTCAGGAGGACCTGCGTGCAGTGCCGGAAATGTTTCTATGATCTCATTAGATCAGGAAAGGTGAGTAAAATCCACATTCAACCTCATCCTGCTGTGCCTCTCATCACATCCCCATCACTCTCCCACAGATCGATCAAGAGCGTCAAACCCCCCCCACCTCCCCACCGCCTAGGAGCACGAGGAAGCCTCTGAGGGCACACCGTCACCAGACATGAGCGCACCCAGTGCCAACGCAAATACGCACACCTCGATGGGTACAACGCGAGATAGTGTTGTCACCTGGTGTCTCAGAAGTCACAAGTGAGCAAAAGCAGATGATGGAACAGCAGAGGAGACTCCTCACCAGAGGGCGCAGGACACTGCAGACGCTGAGTCTCGGGGGCCATCCAGATAGAGGGTGATCCAGGAGGTGCAGCACAAAATACAGGAGGCTCTGACAGGTTTTGCGACTGCGATGTCTGCATATGTGCAGAGAACGGAGGAGTCCATCTCCAACATGAGCACTACTGTGTTGCAGGCAATGGTGTCTGTCGGCTCTTCCATGGAAAGGATGGCCACCTGCATGGAGCAGCTAATGTGCCACTCACAGGAGCACATTGTCTCTATGAAGAATAGATGGCAGAGGCTCATAGACCTCCTCTCTCGGAGGGAAGTTAACGTAGGTTTGGGTCCTCATGGCCCCACTGCTGTGCAGCAAGGTGCTCTCCAGCTCCTGGCTAACAGGGAAGTGTGGGTGGTGCATGAGAGGGATGA
Source organism: Pristiophorus japonicus (assembly GCF_044704955.1). Classification (NCBI taxonomy): domain Eukaryota; kingdom Metazoa; phylum Chordata; class Chondrichthyes; family Pristiophoridae; genus Pristiophorus; species Pristiophorus japonicus. The sequence goes on along the minus strand of NC_091991.1, from coordinate 123,733,937 downwards.
CGGTGAGAGGGGACATGGAAGTGGGGACTTCTCTCAAAATGCTCCTACTTCTCCCCAGTTTCCCCCCCCACTCAGTCAGAGCCCCACATGGCTCCTCGGATCGCGATGACTGAGTTTGCCCCTGCACAGTCACAGGAGCAGCAGACTTTGGCGGGGCCCTCACAGGCTCCAAAACCCAGAGGACGTCCACCAAAAGTGTCTAAGCAGTCGCAGCAGGTAAGTGAGCAGGCTGCCTCTACCTCTGCTGAAGGCACAGGGGTTATACCTCGTAGAAGCGTGTGTAAGAGAAAGATGAAACACAAGTAGATGCACAAGGGTAGCCACTTGGGTATTTTATTAAATGTTTCTGCAAAGTTTCCATTATTGTGATGTCACAGATAAAAATCTCCTTAGAATAAGGAGCCACCCATTTAAAACAGAGATGAGGAGAAATTTCTTCTCTCAGAGGGTTATAAATCTGTGGAATTTGCTGCCTCAGAGAGGTGTGGAATCTGGGACATTGAATCAATTTAAGACAGAAATAGACAGTTTCTTAAACGATAACGGAATAAGGGATTATAGGGAGTGGACAGGGAAGTGGATCTGAGTCCATGACAACATGTGCACCTACAAAGTCGACACCCACGCTGCTACCTTCAGAGATATGCCTCTACCATGATGGGTGAGGACATCATCTGTCGGATTGCATCGCTTTCAGCCGAAAGCCCATTCAAGAACAAAGAAAATTCTGCAGAGCCAACGGGTTTCTGGTGTGGCAACCACCGCAGTTTGCAAGACTGCCAGACCAAGGTGCATTGCAAGGAATGCCAAGGCACAGAGCATGCCTCCTTTATGCATGCGGCGGGGAGACAGAAAGGTGGAGAGACTCACGGCAATGAGACCCACGGCGGGGAGACCCACCATGAAAGGCCAACAGATGAGCCAAAGGTCATACAGGCCAACGCAAAGTGCACCAGATACCTGGCGTGTCCTTCCGCACGATTAAATAGTAAAATCGTTCTATGTCGAATCTACCACAGGGATCATTCCTTGAAACATATCTTTGGCTACGCGATGCTGGATGACCAATCTAATGCCTGTTTCGGAGACCCTGAAATCTTCGATGCTTTAGACCTCCCAAGTCCAGCCTTCCCATATGAGCTTGCCACCTGCGGCGGAGACAGGATTACGGCCAAGGGGAGACGAGCAAGCGGTCTAATTGTAGAAGCAGCAGATGGAAAGACAGAACAACTGTTTACCATCCTCAAGAATGCCCAAATCCCGGAGACTGAAGCAAGATCCCATGTCCTGATTTCTGCAAGAAGTTCCCCCATCTCAAGTCAGTGGCAAAAAGATACCCGAGCCAAGCGAGGATGTCCCCATCATCCTCCTCATCGGAAGAAACTGCCCTCAACCCCTCAAGATAAGCGCGTCTCGCAACGGGCTGAGAGGAACACCGTGGGCACAACGTACAGACCGAGGCTGGACAGTCTCTGGACAGGTTTGCCCAAATGAGGTAAATGAGCAAGTCCATGCCTCCATCAATTGTAATAGCCTTCAACCACCGAAGGCCATGTCCATCCAACACCAACACTCAGTTAAGATCATGACAGAAGATGCTCACCTCAACTCGGAGGGAAACTCGGAGTTCCCTCCACTCCTCAACAATGAACATCTGGCACTCACTCCCGTCATGCTCGTGGATCCGAAAACTCAGCCCCTCCAGGCACCAGCTTACAACTTGACGCAACCAGACCTGTGTGGATGATGACAACAGCGACGGGTCCAATGACCTGAAAATCAATTCTGGATTCAACAACAGAGGAAACACTGGCAGACACAAGATGAATGAGACAAAGCCGGACACCTCTGTCGGGGATGTTATTCACCTCCGGTGGAAAGAATTTCCCCAGAATGACAGGCCACTTGCACGTGCCTCCGAGTCCTACCCAACCGATGACGGAAGGGTAGGTAAGGTGGATGGTATGGTCTGCAGTGATGGCATGCATCGCAGCTACCCGAGACTAAACACGTACTTATGCAGATGACACCCACGTCAAAGCCATCCCACGAATTAAGAAGAACTGAACTCTAACTCGTAAGAATTTCAATCCTTGTTATTTTTAGATAGGGAGTGTAATGGTTGGAGCTTTTTGACTGATTGTGACCACTGTAGTTGTTATGATGTTTTCCCACCAGTGGGTGGCATTTTCCGATTGGACAGATAGAGAAAGACAAAGAGAGAGAGAAAGCAGGGACCTACCTCCATTTTAGCTAGAATTATCTGTAACTTTTGTTAATTAGAAATGAATCTTCTGTATTAGCAAACCTTCCCAGAACTACAGTTATATAAGTAACTTCTCCTTGTCCAATTGTTCTGGAATTATTGTATTTTAACTTTGATGTACAGTAAGAGATAAGTAACTTCTCTTTATTGGTTTTATTCGCTTGTTATTGTTCTATTACAAGAATTCTAGATCTGTCTTTTATTCTTTATCAACAATTTCACACTGCATTATCAAAGGATTTGGATTCTGAAGCTCCGACCTTTAACCTTATGTCTTGGTATAGTGTTGAAGCTTGCTGGAGAATCAGAGTTATCGTTCGCAGTACGCTACATTCTGACAGAAAACAGTACACTAAGTTTGATTAGTTTATCAATTATTTCCCCCTCCCCCTTCTATCTTAAATGTCTTTATATCATTTTTAATCTCTTCTTCTAATGTCATGCTCACTTTATTAGTCTCTGAGGTAAATACTGAGGCAAAATAACGATTCAGTATTCCTGCAATTTCGTTGTCATTACAAGGTGTTGTAGGGTGCACAATTTCATTGGGTCATTTGAATGTTGTGAACTTTTGATTCTTTGGCTGATGGAGTACCCAGGTTTGAGATGACCACAGACAGCAAGGGGGTGAAATTGGGCTACTTTCATTAGCACTTCCAGGGGCACTAACGGGGCACAAATTATTTGCAACAGGACATGGCTCTGTTAATGGCTCCCGCCATATTAGGTGGGAGTTTAGCGGAGGCGCTATGGCATTGCAGCCCAATTTCCTGTGCCCAGAGATCATGACATCATTGATATGGGCATCACCCCGTTAGCGCCCTGGCCCTAAAATTGGCTTTCGCCTCCTGCAGTTGTGGCGGGCGATAACAACAACAGCTTCAGGGGTCACGTAATGGCCGGTGGGCCGCGACCAGGGTGAAAATTAAAAGGTGGCTGAGTGCAGGAAAAAAACTGCTTCTGGATGCAGTTTCTTCGTGGGGTCGTGGCCACGACCGCTCAGCCCGGCATTCTGCTTGAATGCCAGGCGGATCGCGCGGTACCCCCGCTCCCCGGTGGCCCAGATAGGTGCCTTTTTCTTTTGCAGAGCCGGCAGCATGGGCCATTTCCTTTATTTGAGGGAAGGGCCCCTCGGACGCGGCAGCGCTACACGGCCAAGTGTAGCGCTGCTGAGGCGTCCGACCCGCTACCGCCCCAGGAAGGATGTGGCGATCCATGAGGCAGTTGTAATGTCTCTGCACCTTGTTACAAACTCATACGAGGCATGGATATATCAGACACGGTCACTCTGTGACCTTCATTTTATTTCCAGGACTGAAGAGTGTTGATCCTGAGTGGGACCTCCCCTTTTATACCTGCAAGCCCAAGTGAGGAGCTCACTCCCTGTGGTCAGGGTGTGCATTTGAAGGGTACAGGTACAGTATGCATGAGTTACAGTTACATACTTATAGTCATTGCAAGATGGTGAAATGCATGACATCAAACAGGAAATTAGGGGTGCATGCAATAAAGGTGTAGCAGTTATAATGGGTGACTTTAATATGCACATAGATTGGGCTAGCCAAACTGGAAGCAATACGGTGGAGGAGGATTTCCTGGAGTGCATAAGGGATGGTTTTCTAGACCAATATGTTGAGGAACCAACTAGGGGGGAGGCCATCTTAGACTGGGTGTTGTGTAATGAGAGAGGATTAATTAGCAATCTCATTGTGCGAGGCCCCTTGGGGAAGAGTGACCATAATATGGTGGATTTCTGCATTAAGATGGAAAATGAAACAGTAAATTCAGAGATCATGGTCCAGAACTTAAAGAAGGGTAACTTTGAAGGTATGAGGCGTGAATTGGCTAGGATAGATTGGCGAATGATACTTAAGGGGTTGACTGTGGATGGGCAATGGCAGACATTTAGAGACCGCATGGATGAATTACAACAATTGTACATTCCTGTCTGGCGTAAAAATAAAAAAGGGAAGGTGGCTCAATCGTGGCTATCTAGGGAAATCAGGGATAGTATTAAAGCCAAGGAAGTGGCATACAAATTGGCCAGAAATAGCAGCGAACCTGGGGACTGGGAGAAATTTAGAACTCAGCAGAGGAGGACAAAGGGTTTGATTAGGGCAGGGAAAATGGAATACGAGAAGAAGCTTGCAGGGAACATTAAGGTGGATTGCAAAAGTTTCTATAGGTATGTAAAGAGAAAAAGGTTAGTAAAGATAAACGTAGGTCCCCTGCAGTCAGAATCAGGGGAAGTCATAACGGGGAACAAAGAAATGGCAGACCAATTGAACAAGTACTTTGGTTCGGTATTCACTAAGGAGGATACAAACAACCTTCCGGATATAAAAGGGGTCAGAGGGTCTAGTAAGGAGGGGGAACTGAGGGAAATCTTTATTAGTCGGGAAATTGTGTTGGGGAAATTGATGGGATTGAAGGCCGATAAATCCCCAGGGCCTGATGGACTGCATCCCAGAGTACTTAAGGAGGTGGCCTTGGAAATAGCGGATGCATTGACAGTCATTTTCCAACATTCCATTGACTCTGGATCAGTTCCTATGGAGTGGAGGGTAGCCAATGTAACCCCACTTTTTAAAAAAGGAGGGAGAGAGAAAACGGAATTATAGACCGGTCAGTCTGACCTCAGTAGTGGGTAAAATGATGGAATCAATTATTAAGGATGTCATAGCAGTGCATCTGGAAAATTGTGACATGATAGGTCCAAGTCAGCATGGATTTGTGAAAGGGAAATCATGCTTGACAAATCTTCTGGAATTTTTTGAGGATGTTTCCAGTAAAGTGGACAAAGGAGAACCAGTTGATGTGGTATATTTGGACTTTCAGAAGGCTTTCGACAAGGTCCCACACAAGAGATTAATGTGCAAAGTTAAAGCACATGGGATTGGGGGTAGTGTGCTGACGTGGATTGAGAACTGGTTGTCAGACAGGAAGCAAAGAGTAGGAGTAAACGGGTACTTTTCAGAATGGCAGGCAGTGACTAGTGGGGTGCCGCAAGGTTCTGTGCTGGGGCCCCAGCTGTTTACATTGTACATTAATGATTTAGACGAGGGGATTAAATGCAGTATCTCCAAATTTGCGGATGACACTAAGTTGGGTGGCAGTGTGAGCTGCGAGGAGGATGCTATTAGGCTGTAGAGTGACTTGGATAGGTTAGGTGAGTGGGCAAATGCATGGCAGATGAAGTATAATGTGGATAAATGTGAGGTTATCCACTTTGGTGGTAAAACAGAGAGACAGACTATTATCTGAATGGTGACAGATTAGGAAAAGGGAAGGTGCAACGAGACCTGGGTGTCATGGTACATCAGTCATTGAAGGTTAGCATGCAGGTACAGCAGGCGGTTAAGAAAGCAAATGGCATGTTGGCCTTCATAGCGAGGGGATTTGAATACAGGGGCAGGGAGGTGTTGCTACAGTTGTACAGGGCCTTGGTGAGGCCACACCTGGAGTATTGTGTACAGTTTTGGTCTCCTAACTTGAGGAAGGACATTCTTGCTATTGAGGGAGTGCAGCGAAGATTCACCAGACTGATTCCCGGGATAGCGGGACTGACCTATCAAGAAAGACTGGATCAACTGGGCTTGTATTCACTGGAGTTCAGAAGAATGAGAGGGGACCTCATAGAAACGTTTAAAATTCTGACGGGTTTAGACAGGTTAGATGCAGGAAGAATGTTCCCAATGTTGGGGAAGTCCAGAACCAGGGGTCACAGTCTGAGGATAAGGGGTAAGCCATTTAGGACCGAGATGAGGAGAAACTTCTTCACCCAGAGAGTGGTGAACCTGTGGAATTCTCTACCACAAAAAGTAGTTGAGGCCAATTCACTAAATATATTCAAAAGGGAGTTAGATGAAGTCCTTACTACTCGGGGGATCAAGGGTTATGGCGAGAAAGCAGGAAGGGGGTACTGAAGTTTCATGTTCAGCCATGAACTCATTGAATGGCGGTGCAGGCTAGAAGGGCTGAATGGCCTGCTCCTGCACCTATTTTCTATGTTTCTATGTTTCTATCACCTCCCCCCTTAGGTCTTTTAGTTTCAGAGGTTAAGTCTATCGGGTGGTCGGCGCTCTCCTCGTGATGGCGTGAATTGCCGATCCCCTTTCCATTGTTCCTGTTGCAGGCCCACCCTGGCTGCCTGGACGGTGTCGAATTGCCCTTGCCTGCCTGTCTGGACAGTGTCGAATTGCCCTTGCCTGCCTGTGCGGTTCTGTGTCCTTTTTACAACATTAACTCCCTGGTTTATCGCAACATTGAAACCAGGGCTGTGTGCGTAAATTAGCTTGGTCTCCTCTTCCCCTGCCATGAAGGTCTGAGCTATCAATGCTGCCCCTTCTAAAGTCAAATCCTTAGTCTTTATGAGGTTCCTGAAAATGCCGGCATGATTAATGCCCTCGATGAAAAAGTCCCTTTACATCTCTCCGCTGCAGGCATCGTAGAACTTACAGAGACTGGCCAGACGCCACAATTCCGCCACGAAATCCGAGATATTTTGACCCTCCCGACGCTGGTGAGAGTAGAACCGGTGCTGGGCCATGTGTACGCTACTTGCTGGCTTGAGATGCTCACTGATCAGCTGGCTGAGCTCTTCGAAGGACTTGTCCGCTGGCTTTTGGGGTGTGAGCAGGTCTTTCATCAGCGCATACGTCTGTGGACCACAGCTGGTCAGTAGATGCACCTCCGCTTGTCAGCCGCTGCCTCTTCCAGCCAGTCCTTTGTGACAAAGCTCTGCTGGAGTCTTTCCACAAAGTCGTCCCAGTCCTCACCCACACAGCAGCGTTCCTCTGTGCCACTGGTGGCCATCCTCGTGGTTGGGTGATTCCCGATTCTCGTCGCCAGATGTAGTGTCTCTGCACCTTGTTACAAACTCACACGAGGCATGGATATATCAGACACGGTCACTCTGTGACCTTCACTTTATTTCCAGGACTGAAGACTGTTGATCCTGGGTGGGACCTCCCCTTTTCTACCTGGAAGCCCAGGTGAGGAGCTCACTCCCTGTGGTCAGGGTGTGCATTACAAGGGTACAGGTACAGTATGCATGAGTTACAGTTACATACTTATAGTCATTGCAAGATGGTGAAATACATGACAGCAGTAACCCAAATTTATCGAGAGGGGTGAGACTTCGTGCCTGCCGCAAAGTCTCGCGCTCCCACAGTGTTCTTCTCCAATGACTGTTGCTGACTGCTAAGAAAGACAGAAAACAGATCAAGGTGCACTGTAACAGCAACAACCACAGGCTGTTGTCTTCTGCTAAGGGAAAGAACCGATATTCATGACTTTGGATGCTGCTACAAAAAGTAACAATGACAGCGAGGCCCATTTTATGGGAGTCGGAAACCAGGAGCCTAAGCCTCAAAAACCATACAACAAATGAGGCAATATGAAGAAGACAAAGACGACTTACTTTGGTAGTCACTCCGGACCCTCCCCAGAGCAACAGTCTGGTCAATCTATGTTCGGGACTATGTTCCCAGTTGTGAGTATTAGAACTATTGCTTATTGTTGTTTGGCAATCAAATAAAATGTGTCGTATCAGTTCTTTTGGTTGTTGACTCAGCTCAAGGTTAGATCTAGTAATATGGTTATTTCCCTAGACATAGGGCCACATTAATAATAATCTTACAGAATGACAAATACTTTTGGAGCTCATTTTGCATGTATTTCAAACTTTGTAGTAAATCTTAGCTGTTCAGTCTTAGCAGGCCACTGCCCAAAATCTCATGCATTTTAGAGGAGGCAGCGTCTATCAGTGCTATGCAGCCAAGCACCAGCTCAGTGACATCTGCCACAGGGGATTTATTTACTGACAGTGACAAGGATCCTGGGTGACTCACAAACCACAGGGGAGGAAGAGGCAGAGAAGGAGAAACTTGCTTTCTGAAGTGCCAGCTCAAGTCGTCCCTGAGCTGAGAGCCAGGGATACTGACCTCATATGGATGCTTTCTGAGCACAGAATCAGGTTACAGTCACAAAGAAGAAAGAAAAGGAAGAAGTTGGATTTATATAGCGCCTTTCACAATCTCAGGTTGTCCCAAAGCGCTTTACAACCAACTAAGTACTTTTGAAGTGGCCACTATTGTAATGTAGGAAACGTGGCAGCCAATCTGAGCACAGCAAGCTCCCACAAACAGCACTGAAATAAATGACCAGATAATCTGTTTTAATGATTTTTGAAGGATATATATTGGCTAGAACAGGGTTGGGCAATTATTTGGGCTGGAGGGCCACAACAAGTTTTGGTGAGCTGTTGAGGGCCGCTCACCAATGTTCCCCCTGAGGCACATGGTCGGATTGTCATGCACCAATCGCGCGATACCGTGCAGGCCGCTCCCCAGCTCCTGCCACGGGAAGACATACTGCGTATGCGCGGCTGCATGGCGTCTGGCCGTGCAGCAAATTTAAAGGGACCGCGCGCAAAACAAAATTCGAGGGAACATTGCAGAAACATAAACATTGCATAAACATAAATTCAGATCACAGTCATTTGCTATCTTAAATACACAACATGTATTTGATACTGCTTAGAAATGAATCCAAGGTAAAAGTTGAAAATGTTGTGCAATCTTCTGATCTCTGTAAATCAATGCTGTGAAATAGAACTGTAGCCTCTTTACCTCGCTGCAATGCTTCATCTCACCTTTAACAAGCTCCCCGCTGGAGTGGAGTTAATCTACAGGACAAGTGGCAAATTGTTCTACATAGTCCATGTCTCAGAAGCATATAGGAGGGTGGGTATCACTACTGTTCTGTAGACCATGAACTTGGTGCCGGGTTTGAGATCCTGGTCTTCGAACACACTTTTTCTCAGGCGACTGGCACACTGAAATAGAACTGTAGCCTCTTTACCTCGCTGCAATGCTTCATCTCACCTTTAACAAGCTCCCCGCCTCCAGTCCAGATCCAAGGTTGTTCCAACCTCGGTCATTGAACTACATTATGCAGACAATGCTTGCTTTATTGCACACTCGGAGGCCAAACTCCAAACCATCATTGACACCTTCACTGCAGCGTACGAGAGTCTGGGTCTTACATTAAACATCCGTAAGACAAAGGTTCTCTACCAACCTGCTCCCGCAACACAGTATTGCTCTATGATTATCAAGACCCATGACAAGACCTTGGACAATGTGGACCACTTCTCATACCATGGGAACTTACTATCAGCAAGGACAGACATCGATGGTGAAGTCCAACACCACCTTCAGTGTGCCAGTCGCCTGAGAAAAAGTGTGTTCGAAGACCAGGATCTCAAACCCGGCACCAAGCTCATGGTCTACAGAGCAGTAGTGATACCCGCCCTCCTACCTGCTTCTGAGATATGGACTATGTAGAGTAGGCGTCTCAAAGCACTGGAGAAGTGCCACCAATGCTGCCTCCACAAAATCCTGCAAATTCATTGGCAGGATAGCCGCACCAACGTCAGCGTTCTCTCTCAGGCTAACAACCCCAGCATCGAGGCATTGACCACGCTTGATCAGCTTCAATGGACAGGCCACATCGTCCGCATGCCCGACACTAGACTCCCAAAACAAGCAATCCACTCCGAGCTACATCACAACATGTGAGTCCCAGGAGGGCAGAGAAAACGCTTCAAGGATACCCTTAAAGCCTCCTTGAAAAAAATATAACATCCCCACTGACTCTTGGGAATCCCGGGCCCAAGACCGCTCAAAGTGGAGAAGGAGCATCCAAGAAGGCACCGAACACTTCGGGTCTCTTTGTCGGGAGCATGCAGAAGCCAAGTACGAACATCAGAAAGAGCGTATGGCAAATCAAGCACCCCCACCTACCCTTCCCTCCAATCATTATATGCCCCACCTGTGGCAGAGACTGTAGATCCTGCATTGGTCTCATCAGTCACCTTAGAACTCAGATTAGTGTGGAAGCAAGTCATCCTCGACTCCGGGAGACCCTCTTTAGAGCCTGTGTCAGCATCAATTTCCCACCTCAGTCATCCTTCTGTCTCTCAGCAAAGATCACTGATGCCATCCCAATTGGTGCCAGATGAGAACTCTCCTGCCATCGTACTCTGGGTACCAGGAGAGTAAAGGTGCAGAACTGGTCACTTTCTCTGGCAAAAGAGTCATGGAGATGAGTAGCCATGACTCAGCTCAAAATTAGATAGGGCATATTCGAGTCTGCAGTGAATTCTGGGTACAGGCGTCCGCCATTTTGGCCCAGAGTAACAGAAAAGATCCTTTAAAGATCTGGCCAGAGAGATTTGCTTTTGCGAATTATTAATTTGAATGAAATATTATTATGTTTTTTCCTCGGCTGCAGTTCAGGTATGTCTCTGACCCATGAGAAGTGAAAGTGGATAAACGATTGTGCAGCTTGAGCTCCAGCTCGCGTTTTATTTCTGTCCCTTCCAGCGGGTCGGATAGAATGACCTGGCGGGCTGGATATAGCCCGCGGGCCATATTTTGCCCAATACTGGGCTAGAACAATGGGAGAACTCTGCTGCTCTTCTTTGCATAATGCCATGGGATCTTTTACATCCACCTGAGACAGAAGACAGAGCCTCACTTTAATGTCTTACCTGAAAAATGGTACATCCCTCGCAGCGCTCCCTCGATATTCCACTGAATTGTCAGCTTAGATTTTGTGGTCAGGTCTCCGGAGTGGGACTTGAACCCACAACCTCCTGAGTCAGAGGTAAGAGTGCTACTACTGAGCTAAGGCTGACATTTAACATGCCAACCTACATGCCAACCATCAGCTTTGTAAATTGACAGTCAGCATTTTAACCCATGTACAGTTTGTCAGTGTTGCACAAGATAAATCAACTTTTTTCACTCCTTTGTAAGTGTCAATATGAACAAATCTGATAGGTTGAAAGGCAAAAGAGTGGACAAATGCTTAACACATTTATTTTACATTCTTCTATGCATTATCTTATTAGATGGTATTAATTGTTGATTCATTGAAGTGTCTATTATGAAGTGTGGCTGGAGATTATTTGATGCCATCTGTGCTCTCTTCCTGCCTGATGGTTACAAGTATTGAAGGCCCCCTGCTGCCACCAGCAATCTGTTCCAAGTTATAATACCTCCCTGCTCTACTCTACTCAGACAGGTTGGGTTGCCTCTATCTATAGTCTGGATGGTAGTTAAAGGCGGGTTCAATACACCTGCTTTGCAATGTGACCTGCCGGATATCCCTGCTTTGTACGTCCTACTTTTCCTTCAGGAAACATAAATACAGTGGGATTGCCATGGAGACTTCCATGCTAGCACCTGGCATTAAGTGCAAAGAAATAGATGCAACTAAGTACCAACAACTAATAAAATTACAACTAGGAATGAACTAGAAATAAGGCAGTTTTCCACTTTGAAATTCAGGCCTGTCATAATGGGGAATGCAGCTTTAAGAGATATCTGCACTCCCTGTAAATTTTAATATTCTTGGATGTCCATCCTCAGAGGAGATTTGGGACAGTGTAAAAGAAATACTTGCATTTATATAGAGTCTTTCATGACCACGGGACATCCCAAAGTGCTTTACAGCCAATGAAGTACTTGTGTCACATGGAGTCACTGTTGTAATGTAGGAAACCCTGTAGCAAATTTCCGCATAGCAAGCTCCCACAAACAGCATTGTGATAAAGACCAGATAGTCTGTTTTTAAGTGAAGTTGATTGAGGAATAAATATTGACCCTGACACCGGGGAGAATTCCCCTGCTCTTCTTCGAAATAGTACCATGGAATTTTTTACACCCATCTGAGAGAGCAGACGGGGTCTTGATTTAACGTCTCATCTGAAAGATGTACATCAAGCGTAACACTCATTGTCAGATTAAAATGAGTTTCCTGCTGGCTGGATGAAGCTATCTTGCACACGTTCTATGCCCGAGAATGATTGAGCAAAATATGTAGGGAATCAGCATTGCCAATTTCCAGCCATACTTCTAGACCCTGATGCTGACTTTACATTGCTGCTGTGTCAAGCAGTGGAAAACAAAACATGAAGACAGCTGCTTCCATTTCAAAACAATATGTAAAAAAGATCAAAATCAACTGATATATGTACTTTTAATATTTGTATTTGTGTCACAATGCGTGCACCAATTGCATAGCATCAATTGTGTTATCACAGTGCGGTTCAACTCACATACAGGTATGACATCACAGGTAAGGCAGGTAAGTGATTGGTAGTGATTGTGGGCTAAGTTTTTCTTTTAAATTAACATATAGCATGTAATTTAAAGTCTAAAAACTAGCCTTTATTTGTTTAACTAATTTAATAAACTATATAGGGTAAATACTTTGATTAACACTAAACTAATTAATTTAATTAAATGGGAAAACAGGAGATGTGTTGCTGCTGCAATATATGGGAACTTCTGGACGTTTTGGTCCAGGGCAACCATATCTTCGATAAGTGTCTGAGGCTTGACGAACATCGGCTCCGAGTTGAGGAGCTGGAGTCCGAGACGCAGATATTGCGAGACATCAGGGACGGAGAAAGTTACCTGGATCTTTTGCTCCAGGAGGCAGCCACACCCTCTAGCTTAAATACTTTAGAATTGACACGTGGTCAGAGACAGGAGGGTGTGACTGCGAGTGAGGCAGATACGGGGATCGAGGAGGTAGTATTGCAGGAGCCTCAGTCCCTGCACTTGTCCAATAGATTTGAGGTTCTTGAAACCCTTGTGGACAAATGTGCAGACTGTGGGGTGGATGAGCAGACTGACTAAGGCACCGTAGTGCAGAAAGCCATTCAAGTGGGGGAAGTAAAGAGGAATGTGGTTGTAGTAGGGGACAGTATAGTAGGGGATAGATAGGGTTCTCGGCAGCTGAGAGCGTGGGTCCTGAAGGCTGTGTTACCTACCCGGTGCCAGGGTAAAGGACATCTCCTTCGCCTGGAGAAAAACTTGGAGTGGGAGTAGGAGGATCCAGTTGTTGTGGTACATGTAGGTACCAATGACATAGGTAGGACTAAGGAAGAGGTTCTGCTGAGAGAGTTTGAGCAGCTAGGGTCTAAATTGAAAAACAGAACCACAAAGGTAATAATCTGTTCATTATTACCTGAGTCACGAGCAAATTGGCGTAGGGTCAATAGAATCAGGGAGATGAATACGTGGCTCAGAGGTTGGTGTGAGGGAAGTGGGTTTCAATTCATGGGGCACCGGCACCAATACTCGGGAAAGAGAGAGCTGTTACGTGGGACGGACTGCACCTGAACTATGCTGGGACCAGAGTTCTAGTGAACCAACTAACTAGGGAGGTAGACAGTGCTTTAAACTAAATAAGGGGGGTGGGGGGGGGGGGGCGGCCGGGAGAGAAATCAAGAATGCTAAAGAGAAAAGAAAAGGAAGTAATGCAGGAAAGTGATTGTGGTAAGGATAATCAGATTATGACAGGAAGGGACAGAGCATACAAACAAAAGAGTGCACTAACAAATAGGATCCAGATAAGAAAAAAATAGCGATGACAAATAGGGCTATAGTACAAAATAATGCGGATAAGTGTGAAGTTATCCACTTTGGTAGGAAAAACATAAAGACAAAGTATTATTTAAATGGTGATAGCTTTGGAAATGTCGATGTACAAAGGGACCTGGGTGTCCTTGTTCACCAGTCTTTTAAAGGAAACATGCAGGTGCAGTAAGCAGTTAGGAAGGCCTTCATTACGAGAGGATTTGAGTACAGGAGCAAGGAAGTTTTACTACAGTTATACAGGGCCTTGGTGAGACTGCACCTGGTGTATTGTGTGCAATTTTGGTCTCCTTACCTAAGAAAGGATATACTTGCCATAGAGGGAGTGCAGCGAAGGTTCACCAGACTGATTCTTGGGATGGCAGGACTGTCTTATGAGGAGAAATTGGGTCGACTAGGCCTGTATTCACTGGAGTTTAGAAGAATGAGATGGGATCTTATTGAAACATATAACATTCTGATGGGGTTGGACATACTGGATGCGGGGAGGATGTTTCCTCTGGCTGGGAAGTCTAAAACAAGGGGTCACAGTCTCAGGATACGGGTAGGAAATTTAGGACTGAGATGAGGAGAAATTTCTTCACTCAGAGGGTGGTGAACCTGTGGAATTTTCTGCCACAGAGGGCTGTGGAGGCCGAGCCACTGAATATATTTAAGAAGGAGATAGATAGATTTCTAGACACAAAAGGCATCAAGGGTTATAGGGAAAAAGCAGTAATATGGTGTTGAGATAGAGGATCAGCCATGATCATATTGAATGGCAGTGCAGGCTCGAAGGGCTGAATGGCCTATTACTGCTCCTATTTTCTATGCTAGACTGAAAATGTAATTTTCCAAGCATTGTCACCAGGTTAAGTATTTTTCAGCATCTTTATCTGAACACAGAGGAGGCAATTGTCTTTAATCTTTATGTTGATTTCTTGAATTGAATGCAGTTGTCCACCTTCTCCTGTCTTTTAGATGATACTGACATATTTAAAAACTTATATAAACTGTTAGTTTTCATGTTTATTTAGTCATGACCATTTTAAAGTCATTTATATTTTATAATGCTAATACTGATGTTTTTCTAAATAAGAATGAGTAAAAAGGTCCAATCAAACTGCATTACTGGTCCCGTGTGTGTACTTTCTGCAATTTCCAAAAGTAACATTATTTTTTGTAAAGTAGTTCCCACTTTAATGTACTTTGCTAAAATGATACATAATCACTCTGAGTTGAAAAATGTTACCGATGTTGTATAAATACTGACAAGCAGCAAAGTTTTGGTACTTCCATCAAATAAAACATGAAAGAGAAAATTACAGAAAATAGCCACAACTAAGGAGCTATTTAATCTGGACCTTTTAACTGTGCCTATTCCAAATCAATGTAAAGTCATTACAGATTAATATTGGTTCATTTTACATAATGTACAATATAGAAAGTTGGAACTGAAAAGTCAATCACTGGAGAAAATAATCAGTAGCTAGTGCTGCACAGAATTAAACTAAATGTAATATAAATATGTTTAGACTGGATTCTGAAGGCTGAAAATACAATCATCTAGTTTCAAATTAAAATGTTTTTTTTTTGATAGAGCTCAGCTACCATCTAAATGAAATGAAAATCAAAATTACATCTCTAAAATATTAACCAAATCTTGACCAAATAATCGAAATAAGTAGAAACTTTGGAAACTTTGGTGGTCGAAGCTAATCATCAAGGGTCGGGGTGCAGATAGCCATACTCACACTGCTTATTAACTGTGCGGCAATTTGGGAATGCCACTCAAAGGCAGTCAGCACCTCTTAAAGGCCTGCAAGAACTGCAGATCACTGCCCAGGCTCTCCAATGATGCTTTGGTGCCCTTAGTTCAGGCAGTGGACAAGAGGAAGGAAATCCTGTTGCTTGGGGTGGGATGGGAGCTCGAGGGGTTGGGGTGCGAGGGAAAGCCCTCCAGGTAACACATCCACCTCCAGTGGAAGAGGCCACTGAGGAGGTTAATATCAGGAGCCTGACTCCATGACATGCCTATAATACTGAAAGAAATTTATTACGCCAGCAGAGTTGACAAGAAATTTATGGGGCGGATTTTCCAGTCCTTTGCACTCTGTTTTTCGCCCTGGAGTGGTGGCAATGGCGGTGGTGAGGTCTTCTGGGAGGACGGTCGGCATCCAGCACCCCCCGCAGTAAACGCCTGGGAAATCAGGCGGGGAACCTATACCGACTGCAGAGAGGTAAGTAATGCAGTCCTAAAGTTAGTGTGATTGCTTTTTCTTTTCATTTTTTTTTTGCGATTTATGTTGTGGTGGCGTGGGCTATGTATTGGGAATGTTTGTGTGCATTTTTTTTCAGTTTTTTTTTTCTCCCCAGGAATCTCTCAGAGCACTCCCGGCCCAGCTCTTTAGCTCGGGGTTTTCCCATGCTAATGCCCAAGAGAGGTGTACAATCTGCCCAGCTGCCCAGTTTTGGCGACTGAGGCACAAACTATTCCCAAGCACAAACTTTACCGCCCCACCGCCATACCGTCCCAAAATCATCAAAGCCAAAAATCCAGCCCTCGGGGGGGAAATTCGGTAGTGTTAAGTTTGGGACGTGAACTTTTTAAATGTTTAAAATTTAGCGCCAGGCGCAAACGAACCTTAACTTCTTCTAAATTGCGCTTTAGCGCCCCAGGAAGGTGGATGGTAAATCAAGCGCTAATGATCTCAGTGGGGCACTACACGGGTGCTAACACCAGAGCGCAACCCAATTTCAGGCGATTTGCATTGAGCAATCATCGTTTAATCCTTCACACTGGCTGATTCCAGCTCTTAAAGGAGAGATTATATCAAGCTGCTCATTTTCAGCAGTGTTGCATTTGAAGGAGACCTGAGAGGAACTGGAAGAATTTTTTGGTATGTCTGCTGCTAATCCAGTTGTAAGGGATAGAGCTTGTCACTTTAATGACGTAGCATTGGAGGCATTGGTGGGGGCAGTCAAACAAAGGAGGGAATCACTCTTCCCGGCGAATGGAAGGAAGCCATTGCCCCAGGTCTTCAGGGCCATGTGGAGGGAAGCGGCTGAGGAGGTGTCGGCCAGCACTGTAGTTCAACGAACCCTCACACAGTGCCGGAAGAAATTCAACGGCCACAGTCGGGTGGTCAAGGTGAGTACTTGCTTCTACACCTCCTCCATACCAGCCTCTGAACCTCTGTCTGTGCACACTGCACAAACTATCACTCCCCCCCAACTCACCCACCCAGTATCTGAACCTCTGTCTGTGCACACTGCACAAACTATCACTCTCCCCCAACTCACCCATCCAGTATCTGAACCTCTGTCTGTGCACACTGCACAAACTATCACTCCCCCCCAACTCACCCACCCAGTATCTGAACCTCTGTCTGTGCACACTGCACAAACTATCACTCTCCCCCAACTCACCCATCCAGTATCTGAACCTCTGTCTGTGCACACTGCACAAACTATCACTCTCCCCCAACTCACCCACCCAGTATCTGAACCTCTGTCTGTGCACACTGCACAAACTATCACTCTCCCCCAACTCACCCATCCAGTATCTGAACCTCTGTCTGTGCACACTGCACAAACTATCACTCTCCCCCAACTCACCCACTCAATATCTGAACCTCTGTCGGTGCACACTGAGCAAACCACCACTCCCCCACCACTCACCCACCAAACATGTCCAGCTACTTAAACTCACATCCTCATCTCATGCCTTGCCGACATTCACAGCCATTCAACAATGGCATGATTTTCTCCCATACACATAGCTGGACTCTTATTCACACAAATTCATTTCTTTTGCAGGCCAAGATAGCACACAATCGGAGGGAGCTTCAGAGGACAGGTGGGGGTGAACTTCAGCTCCAGCAGCTGTCGGACCTCAAGGAGTGAGTCCTGCGACTGATTGGCCCGCGGGTAGTGGGTGCCGTGGTCGTCGGCGATGTCGACTCCGCTGCGGGCAACAATGTTATCTTCATCCCCTCTCCTTTTCTCATTCCACTTCCCCCTCACACCAGAAGGCTTTATCACTTTCCAGCTCCTGGTACTGTCTGCCTTCCTTGCTCCTTCCTCCATTGCTCTCACCTCAATGCAAGTCTTGTGCCATTTAGGCTTTCAGATAATGAGGAAGCAAATGAGCAGCCTGTTCATGAGGCTCTCACATGACAGTGGTGAGGGAGAAGAGGAGGAAGACCCCAACACCGCGTCATTGCATCTCTCACCCGCAGGCACCAGCTCAGAGACTGGCACTACGTGGTCGCTAGAAGTTAGCTTAGTAGAGGGGTCTGCACTGGGTGATGCACCACGGTCCAGTGGACTGCAGCACAGTCAAGGGAAAAGGGTAGCTCGGGAGCCAGCTCCATGGAGAGCGAGTTCATGTGCGAATTCTGCGAGCACAGGCCTCAGATGAGGACCTCGATTGGGAGGCATTCACAACAAGGGTGATGGCTATGCACTCCGAGATGATAGGTACAGTGGAAAGGATACCTGAAAGCCTCTCGTCTATTGTAAGTGGCATGGAGGAGTCCGTCTCCAACATTACAGAGCTCTGTGCACACCGTGGAGCCCATCATTTCCAGTCTGCAGACAATGGTGGACTCCCAAAGAGACCGTGCGGATCCAGAGCTCATGACGCATGTCATGAGCGATGTGGCAGTTTCCATTATAGCACAGATGGAAGCTATGCAATGTCTTAGTGCTGTAATGCAGACAATGGTTGCTGGCATCGAGTCTCAGACTGCTCTCATGCAGTCTCAGCTGAATTTCACACAAGCTCTGACTGTTGCCATCGTCGCAGGGTCCACCACAGTCAACCATGGATCTCACGGTGTCGCAGCAGGCCACCAATCTGTGGTCCAGCAGATTAGCAGGGATGCTGAGGTGCTGCCCCGGGGGAGTGGCAGTGGGTCAGTGGAGCAGGAACCTGCTGTCCTCTCTCAGGATGACAGCATTTCTGAGCCCACCACTGCCACTCCGCCATTACACTTGTCACTGCCTGTCATCCAGCAGCCCAGACTGCCGCTGCCCAGCCTGAGGTGGTGCAGTCCACAGCCGGGAATTCTAGGCCTAGAGCTGGTTGAGGGCATCCTGCAAGGCCATCTGTAGTCTCTGGCCCTGACACTCAGCAGCCTTCCATCAGCCATGCTGCAACCACAGGGACACACTGCGAAAGATCTCTCGAATAGGTAATGCCAATGTTAAGAGGGGATCATAAGGTATTGCATAAGGGTGATTCATAAATTTAACTGATGTTTATAATAGTGGTGAATGTTATGAGATAAATTTTAATTGGAATGTTGCATATTTGGTGCTGTCTCTCATTTCTTTTTTGGGGTTGTGGTATGGGAGGAGAAATTGATGTGCCGATGGGGATGTGCAGAGCAAATAGGAAGTGGGCTGCAATTCATTGGAACCGAAGTCTGCTGAGATTGGTATTGGTTCCATGTGAAAAGCACCTGTTGTCCTCACTGAGCGGGATGACAGCATGCCTGCACCCCCAGCACTCAATCCGCCAGGTTGGCACCACCCTACACCAACAACAAAAGGCATCCCTGCAATGTCCAACCCATTCCTTTCACACTCATCACTATTGCAGGGGGTATCATTATGTCTCACTACAACTCACTAAGCCATTTGCAAAGGTTCACACAATTCTGTCCAAGAATGCAAAATGTTGAAAATAAAGCTTTCAATGTTTGACACACTATATTAACAGAAAATTTACATGAACATTGGATAAAACACCAAGTGCCTACTCTTGTATGTTGTAAGTTGATATGATTGCATTAGGATGAGGGTGAGTGTGTGGGGTGGCTAGTAAGATGGGGATGTGATAATGTAGATAGAGAGGGATGGGTGGAGGTGTGAGTAAGGATGTTCAGGGGTAGGGAAAACAGAGTGATGGAGATGTGATGAGAGGCACTGCAGGATGAGGTTGAGTGTAGCTTTGTACTAATGTTTCCTGATATACTGATATCATTGAATCATTTGTGGCACTGCACCCAGGTCCTCCTGACCACATCCCTGCATATACCCTCCTGTGCAATGTGCAACTAGGCTGCGTTGATCTTCTAGGGAGGTCTCTTCCACACATGGGAAGGGAAGAAAACCTCCCTGTTTGTGGTGACTCCCTCCATAAGTATATGGAGAGAGACATGGGAGAGCCTGGGTGCAGCCGTGCACCTCTGTGCAGTGCTTGTCAGTGTTTGCAGCATCTCAATGCTGTAGAACACTGACAGCACAAATGTCAAACTAAAGTTGGCCATGGTCCCTTTAAGGGAACTGGCGGATGAAGCATCATCAAATGACATCACCTGACCCGTTTTCTCTATTGGCCGGGAAAGGCGCTGGGCAGGCTTAACAAGCCCAATCAGGGAAATCTATTCTATACAGTGGGCTGGAACAGATAGTGGGTCTGCGACCCGCCACCGATGTAGCCCGCCCTGGATCCACCGATGTTTGTAAAATCCAGCCCTAAATATTAGTAATTGGTTACTTGTTGACCAAGGTTCTTAGGCCAGGATACCGGAAAGGCTGAAAAGGCAAGAAAAGGAGACAAAGTAAATGAAATAATGATGTCCGCTTTATAGTTTAAGGGAAAGCAAAGACTGAAGGAGGTCAGATTTCCAGGTTTTTGAGATTGAGAGAGAGGAAATAATTTAGAGACTGCACAACGGGCCTTGATTTCAACATAGTAATGATATAGAAAGGAGGAATAGTGTATAGGACATTTTTGGAGCTTAGAAAGAAAAAAAGAAGTGGAGTCAGAACATCGACCATCGTAGTAACTAGATTCAGAGAGGAGAAAGACAGTTTTAGAAGGAGGGAGGAATTCTCTGTTACACAGTGAGATATTTCCTATATCCTGCTGGAAAGGCTTCTCTAGATATGGCTGAAGTATTCAAAGCAGTTGAAATTAGGCTTTATAGAGTAATTGCTTTGTATGAATGAAGTAACTGAGCTTTAGCAATGAAATGGGAGGAAATAATGAAGCAAAGAATGTAAATTGGAGAAGAAAGACTAAGGTGGAGCTTTCAAAAGGTAAGTGTTGCCCATTGTTTGTTAGGCCTGTAAGATATATTAAGAAATTGTCCTGAGGAATTGAAAGAAACAAGATTATTGCTTCATTTAAGGGTCTGGAGAAGGTTAAAATGTAATGATACAGCAATTACAAAAAGCATAGAGGGTATGAGCACCGCATGTGTTCATTCTGAAAGCAGTGGAGAGTGAACTCAGAGGAAAGGGTATAGTTAAATGATGAGTTGTGTTTTACTGCAAGGTTGATCATTGCTACTGTATCTGTAGTCCAGTTATCAATTACTAAGATTTCCAATTAAACTACTAGCTCAAGATCAGTAAAAGTGAAAACCATTCTAAATGTAAGAAAGTGGAAGTTCAGGTACAACAAGTAGCCTACATATGTCTAATGACATGCTTTATGGTTATTAATGTCACTGAGCAATTAACAGTTCTCCCATGCAAAGATGTACAGAAAATGTAATCATTAATCTGCCTTATTCGGATTTCTCAAAGAAAGGTATTAGCCTTAAACTGACAGTTCTTATTACATTAGCTTTTTACACTGTTCAATCAGTACAAGGAATATTCAAGCCTAGCATACTTATCTTGAACATTGACTATTTTTATTAATCACACCATTAATATATATCCATATAATTACTTTTAGATGCTCATTCTTTATTGATGTAAACTGTGTGTATTCATTTTAAATGACCAACAACACATTTTGATGAGGTTTTTAGTTCAAATTTGCATTCTTACTCAAAACTGAACAACTGTAAAAAATATTAAATATCAGATTATCTCACTGTAGATTTTTAAACTTGATTAGTTTTCTTTAATATATAATTAATGTTTCGGAAGTCTTTAGTAAGTGGAAATAGAAAGTACAATTTTATGAATGATTACCGTTGAACACAAGGTTCAGTGTTGGAAAGAAAATACATTAAAAGTCTGGGGTAAAGTTCCGCTAATACAATAAGATTTTCTCATGAGCACACGATGTGCCATTTGTGTCAAAAATCATCACTTTCACACCAATCCCATATTGTTATGCAGGAGCATTATGGGTAAGCAGTCAAAGTTCTGAGGGATGTAGAGGAAATGCAGTTTGATTTGAGTGGGGCCAGTTTGTCTTTCCTAGTTGGAACACGATCATTTGAACAAAGGATGCCATGATTAATTACTATCATGAGTTATTAAAACATAGTTGATAAAATATGAAACAGAGCTATTTTCCTTTTGATATGCTATTCCGCTTGTTATGAGGTATAAATCAAAGACGTATAGTGTGGAGGTAGACATTCAGATGGACATTTGCGGTTTTTAAACAAATGCTGTTTAAATAAAGATGATATTATTCTTTTCAATTTAACATGAGATTCCATTTTTCTTTCTTGGTCACAAGAATCAGAAAGAAGATGATTGAATGTAAGTGTATAAAACCTACATTTGCAATGACCTGTGTAAGGGTTGTCCCTCCCCTCCAGGCTATAGGTCTACTTTCACGTTAATTAGATTCCCATTAGAACAGCACATAATGTGGTCAATTATTTAGCAAACTTCATTCTTTATCTTTAATTATTGAAGACGCACAGATGCAAAGAACGTTGAGGCAAAGAATAATGCATGATTACAAAGTGAGTATTATGCTAACAAAAGTAGAACCAAAAACCAAAAGTAATGGCCCTGAATACTCAGCCCCTACAGGCACGTACGAGGTGCGCACACACCCGTAGGGGCCCCCGCAAGTTCCAGGTTTAGGTATGCGAAGCGCATGCGCCTAAACCCGGAACTTGCGATTTGTCACAAATCCTCGACAGATCGCACGCATCCGGAAGTAAAGGGCTTTCGGGTGGTGAATTGGGCTATTTTCCCAACTCCTGCCCAGCAAATGCCCTTGAAATTCTTACAACTTATAAAAACAGGCATAAGGCCTGTTTTTTTTATCAGCATAAGACTTTTAAAGGAGAGAAAAATATATTTTTTTCAATAATGTAAACATTTAAAATCCTGTTAAATAATAACAGCAACAACTTGCATTTAGTTTAATTCCACTCCAGCGGGGAGCTTGTTGACTGTGAGATGGAGCATGGCAGCAAGAAAGATTGAGAAGAGGGTTGGAGCGATGACGCAGCCCTGTTTGACCCCGGTCCGGACGTGGATTGGGTCTGTAATGGATCCGTTGGTAAGGATCATGACCTGCATGTCATCGTGGAGCAGGCGGAGGATGGTGACGAACTTTTGGGTGTATCCGAAAACGGAGGAGGACACTCCATAGGCTCTCGCGGTTGACAGTGTCAAGATCTTTGTAAGGTCGAAGAAGGCCATGTATAAGGGCTGGCACTGTTCCCTGAATTTTTCCTGTAGCTGACGCGCAGCAAAAATCATGTCCGTTGTGCCCCATAGAGGACGAAATCCGCACTGTGACTCCGGGAGGAGTTCCTCGGCCACGGGAAGAAGACAGTTGAGGAGGACTCTAGCGACGACTTTCCCAGTGGCTTATAGCAGGGAGATTCCTCTGTAGTTGCCGCAGTCGGACTTTTCCCCTTTTTAAAAGATGGTCATGATTACTGCATGCTCTCCTCCCTCCCGATGAGAGAGATGAGGTTGTGTATTTGCGCCAGCAGTGCCTCTCCATCATACTTCAGTGCCTCAGCAGAGATTCTGTCCGCACTCATAGCCTTGTTGTTTTTAAACTGTCTTATGGCTTTTTCTACCTTGTGCAGTGTTGGGGTCTCACTGAGGTGGTGGTGGGTAGCATGCTGCAGGATGGAGTCGAGAACACTTGAGTCAAGGGCAGAGTCTCGATTGAGGAGATCTTCGAAGTGCTCCTTCCAGCGGGCCCTGACTGCCTCGGTGTCCTTGATGAGTGTTTCCCCATTCTTGGCCAGCAGTGGGGTGGGGCCTTGGGAGTTTTGCCCGAAGGTGGCCTTGACTGCAATGAAGAATCCTCGCACATCATGGTTGTCGCCCAGCTGGTGTATCTCCTGTGCTTTCTCCATCCACCACCTGTTTTTTAGATCCCGGGTTTTTTGTTGGACCTCAGCCTTGAGCCGTCTGTAATGCTGCTTTGCTGCTTCCGCGTTGGGTTGTTGTTTAAGGCTCAGAAATGCCCTGTGCTTGCGATCTATTAGCTCTTGGATCTCCTGATCATTCTTATCAAACCAGTCCTGGTGTTTCCTGGTTGAGTAACTGGTTATGGAAGCCTAGAGGGCAGACCAAGCGCCGTGGGCATTCTGCGTCTCGGGGTCATCAAGGCACACCAGGTTAGCTGTGAGGTCCTGGCAGTATAGGGCTGTCTTAGCTGGGTCCTTAAGTGCTTCTATTTATATAGTGCCTTTAATGTAGTGAAATGTCCCAAGGCGCTTCACAGGATTATTATGAGATAAAAAATATGACACAGCCACATAAATAGAAATTAGTGCGGGTGACTTAGTCAAAGAGGTAGGTTTTAAGGAGCATCTTGAAGGAGGAAAGAGAGAGGTAGAGAAGCAGAGAGGTTTAGGCAGGGAGTTCCAGAGCTTGGGACCTAGGCAGCAAAAGGCACAGCCACTGATGATTGAGCGATTATAATCAGGGATGCTCAAGAGGGCAGAATTACAGGAGCGCAGACATCTCAGGGGGTTGTGGGGCTGGAGGAGATTACAGAGATAGGGAGGGGCGAGGCCATGGAGAGATTTGAAATAAGGATGAGAATTGTGAAATCGAGGCATTGCTTAACCGGAAGCCAATGTAGTGGTGATGGGTGAGCAGGACTTGGTGTGAGTTAGAACACGGGCAGCTGAATTTTGGATCACCTCTAGTTTACGTAGGGTAGAATGTGGGAGACCAGCCAGGAGTGCATTAGAATAGTCAAGTCTAGAGGTAACAAAGGCATGGATGAGGGCTTCAGCAGTGGATAAGCTGGATAAGTAGGTAGGTGGATAAGGGTGGAGCAATGTTATGGATGTGGATATAGGCAATCTTAGGTATGCTGTGGATATGTGGTCGAAAACTCATTTCAGGGTCAAATATGACACCAATGTTGCGAACAGTCTGGTTCAGCCTCAGACAGAATAAGTTTATTTTTAGACCCTTTACAATAAGTCAATTTATTTTTCAAAAAAGCACATTTTTGTCTTAAATAATTAATTAAATACCATTTGAATTAATTTTAAATATGTGTTTTTTTAAATGTATTTTAAGTGTGTTTTGGGGGTATCCCCATTCATATTTATGGTCATTGCGGAATCACCATAAGTATGAATGGGAATATCCTGACTTTGATTGGTTGGGCCGGCCCACATGATCCAAGGGATGCATACAAAGCGCCTACGTGCGTAGAATAAGTGGGCATCCACGCAAGCCTTCACTTAGAGGCCCAAGACCAGAGATCTTCGTACCTCCGGGACCACCAGGTAGATTCGTAGAAATTTTTCAGGTTGGAGGCATCCGCCCGCGGGAAACCTCCGACTGCATATTTCTGGGCCATTATGAAAAATTAATAAGCTGAGGCAGTTAACAAACCAGAAACAAATATGAAAATGATGTGTTCATATAAATGATGCGTTCATTATTACATCTACCAACATTTCTTATACCTCTATCCAGTTCATTAAACAGATGCTTACAGATACTTGGGTGCATTAATAATGAATTACTAAAGCTGATTATTGCTTTAATATTGCGCTTTGTTTTGTTAATCTTCCCACATCAACTTAATACGCATGAAAATACATTATATACGGCTAGATTTTCATTTTTGCTGTTTTCGTGGTGAAAGTGGAGGCAGGGACGGGCAGGTTACCACCCGGGGAACATCTGCACTCTGGGGAGAAAGGGATGCAGCACATAGGGAGGTATTGGACAACTTTCGCGCCGTAAAAATGGGAACCTCGCCAACTAAAGTGCGGGACTGGGAGCTCTCTGAGAGAAGCCCTGGGAGGGGGAAAAAAACCCCACAAAAACGCTCCAAAAACATTGCCCACATCACCACAATGCAAATTGTTACAAAAAAAATAAAAGAATAAACACTGGAACGTAGCTTTTTGCAGTTTATCTACCTCACCGCCGCTGGCAGGGCTGGACTGCTCTGTTTTCCCTGGCGGTCATCGCGGGGTGTGTTTCGGGGCGTACGGGTCGGCTGCGAGACCAAACCACTGCCGGTGTCGCAATGAAAGGCGTTGCATACCCAGCACAGCTCTTCCCGGCGGTAGTTCTAAGCACCACCGCAAAACCAGACTGGAGGATCGCGACCGGACGCAGAAGACCTTGCCGTCCCATTTCTCGCCGCTCCGGGGCGAAACCCGGAGTGCAAAGAACCCGAAAATCCAGCCCAATATGTGCACCGTATAATATTATGGGCTAGAAATTCCATAGTACCCCATTTGGGGCAATAACTTTTGAAAACTAGAAGTAGCGCCACGTGCTAATGATTCTCTCCTGCCGAGAAATTCAGCTTTTGCGCTCCAAGAGGGAAGTGGAGCACTACATCACTTCTCTTAGGTCACTAAAGTCCGAGAGCTGGGAGATAGCGGCAGAGCGCTAAACAATGTGGGCATCAGAGGCTGCTTCCCTCGCTCAAAGGGAAGGGCCAATGATGGTGCACAACCTACTTGTCGGCAGTTCTGCGTTGCAAGGTGACCTGCGTGAATGCCATTACAGCCTCAAACACTCTCATAAAGTGGAGGGCTTGGCCATCTTGCCGCAGTGAAACAGCAAAACCTTTCAGCAGGCACCAGACTGTTGCAAATAATAAAGGTTGATCTCCCCGAAAACAACTCCCTTTAATTAGCACTCTGCAAGCGGCCAGCTGAGTTGACAATGCCTCTTCTTCCTGCCGTTGTTCACGCCCGGCGATACAGCAGGGGGCGGTGAGGCAATTTCACTTCTGGGGCGCACTTTATGATGTCATGATCTGCGAGGCGCTAGAGGCCCAGGCGGTAAGCGTTAGCGAAAGCGTTAAACTGGCACTGAAGTTCGGAGGCATCGCTGAATTCGCCACGCCCGGTCGCTAATCTGTTAGCGCCCCCCTAGGCACTAACGGGAGGTGATAAGCAGCCGAATTTCTTCCCCATGTCTCAATATTGTGTAGCCTCCTTGACGTGCCATGGTGGCCACCATCTTGCTTTCTAGCTAATACAATATTCTAGCTAATAATATAACTTTTCTTAGATCATGAATTGTTAAATTATTTAAAACAAAATCAGTATTCTAATTGGGATTGTCCTTTGGTTGGTACATTATCCTTAATTAACAAAGCATACTTTTTGTGTCTTAGAGTTAAAATGTAACACTGTTTCTTGATGCTCACTATCATATAACCATTGTTGGATACCAGACAACATTTTAAATTGATGGTATTTTAATAGTATAATTTATTAAAGGACCCAGGAAAACATGACTAAATTACCTTAATAGGTGTCTTGATATCATTTCGTAGAAGGAACTAAAACCTATATAAACTACAATTCCACAAGATCAGAAAATCTGCTTCCAAATTTAAATTTAGAACTATGGTTTCTAGATCTTCAAATCCACATTCACAATTATATATGCCTTTATATTATGATTATTCTCCTATTTCAGCTTCGGATAAATTGGGTTTCCAAACTAGTGCTGATGCTGCACTTACCTGAACCAACCAGTATGTGTCATCTGATGTCTAATAAGATTCGAAATGAAATAATTTTCAAACATCTGAATCGGAATTCGCCCAATTCAGTCTCAGGCTATACTTGAGTGCAATCATACTTTGAGTGCATTTCCAATATATGGTGGCAGTCCTCCTTTTAGCGTAATTAAATCTTCTCAGAAATTCAAGGAGCTTTTGCAGAGTGATAAATCGTTTCAATCCAGACAGCCTTTTCCTCCAATGTGTTTTCCAGTCCATAGAGAGTTTATTCAAGAGTGTACTGTGCTGCTGTTCAGTTCAATTTGCAGCTAATATTTTTGTAAGGAAGGAAATGGGGATATTTTTGCATGTTTTCAATTTTGTATCCACGAACCTGCTTGTGTTATCAATGCTAGTTTATAACCGAGATTGTGGATCAGTTACACTAAACCTTGAGTGACCTATTTTCCAGAAATTAATTGGAGAGACATTTTGTAGATTTGAAAGGAAAGTAAACCGACATATTTTTCTGTCCAATTTTCCACTTAAGATTCATCTAGTCAAAGCTTTAGGAATCCTACCAACAATCAGTAGTGCTTTTTTAAAATCCATTTATGGGATGACAGCACGCTGGCAAGCCCAGCATTTATTGCACATCCCGAATTACCTTTTAGAAGGTGGTGTTGAGGTGAAGGTACTCCCATAGTGCTGTTAGAGAGGGAGTTCCAGGATTTTGACCCAGCGAC
Organism: Pristiophorus japonicus; assembly: GCF_044704955.1. NCBI lineage: Eukaryota > Metazoa > Chordata > Chondrichthyes > Pristiophoridae > Pristiophorus > Pristiophorus japonicus. Next base: position 123,705,863 of record NC_091991.1, on the reverse strand, counting down.
AATGAAGGAACGGCGATATATAAACATAACATAAGAACTAGAAGCAGGAGTAGGCCATTTGGCCCTTCGAGCCTGCTCCACTATTCAATAAGATCATGGCTGATCTGATCCTGGTCTCAACATCACTTCCCTGCCTGCTCCCCATAACCCTTGACTCCCTTATCTGTCTATCTCCACCTTAAATATATTCAATGACCCAGCCTCCACAGCTCTCTGGGGTAGAGAATTCCAAAGATTCATGACCCTCTGAGAGAAGAAATTCCTCCTCATTTCCGTTTTAAATGGGCGACTCCTTATTCTGAAACTATGCCCCCTAGTTCTAGATTCCCCCACGAGGGGGCTCTGCATCTACTCTATCAAGCCCCCTCAGAATCTTATACCTTTCAATAAAATCACCTCTAGGTCTTCTAAACTCCAATGAGCATAGGCCCAACCTGCTCAAACTTTCTTCATATGACAACCCCTTCATATCAGGAATCAACCTCGTGAACCTTCTCTGAACTGCCTCCAGTGCAAGTATATCCTTCCTTAAATAAGGAGACCAAAACTATGCGCAGTACTCCAGGTGTGGTCTTACCAACGCCCTGTACATTTGTAGCAGGAATTACCTACCTTTATACTCCATCACCCTTGCAATAAAGGCCAACATTCCATTTGCCTTCCTAATTACTTGCTGTACCTGCATGCTAACTTTTGTGTCTTATGTACAAGGACCCCCAGATCCCTCTGTACCACCGCATTTTGCAATCTCTCCCCATTTAAATAATAATTAGCTTTTTTGTTTTTCCTACCAAAGTGAATAATCTCACATTTTCTCACATTATACTCCATCTGCGAAAATGTTGCCTATTACTTAGCCTATCTATATCCCTTTGTAGATTATTTGAGTCCTTCTAATAACTTACTTCCCCACCTATCTTTGTATCAGCAAATTTGGCTACATTACACTCGGTCCCTTCATCCAAGTCATTAATACAAATTGTAAATAGTTGAAACCCCAGCACTGATACCTGTGGCACCCCATTAGTTACAGTTTGCCAACCTGAAAATTACCCATTTATCCCGACTCTCTGCTTTCTGTTAGTTAGCCAATCCTCTATCCGCGCTAATATATTACTTCCAACCCCATGAGTTCTTATCTTGTGCAGTAACCTTTTATGTGGCAGCTTATCGAATGCCTTTTGGAAATCCAAATACATGACATCTACTGGTTCCCCCTTATCCACCCTGCTCATTACATCCTCCAAGAACTCGAGCAAATTTGTCAAACATGATTTTCTTTTCATAAAACCATGCTGACTTTGCTTGACTGAGTATGGAGAGAAAGCAGGAAAGGGGTACTGAGTGAATGATCAGCCATGATCTTATTGAATGGTGGTGCAGGCTCGAAGGGCCGAATGGCCTACTCCTGAACCTATTTTCTATGCTTCCATGTTTCTATTATGATTTTCAAAATGTCCTGCTGTTGCTTCCTTAATAATGGACTCCAGCATTTTCCAAGGACACTTGTTAGGCTAACTGTTCTATAGTTTCCTGCTTTCTGTTTGCCTCCTTTTTTAATTAGGGGCGTTATATTTGTGGTTTTCCAATCCACTGGGACCTCTCCAGATTCCAGGGAATTTTGGTAGATTACAACCAATGCATCCACTATCTCTGCAGCCACTTCTTTTAAGACCCTAGGATGTAAGCCATCAGGTCCAGGGGACTTGTCCACTTTTAGTCCCATTAGTTTGTCTAGTACTTTTTCTCCAGTGATAGTGATTGTTTTAAGTTCCCCCCCATCCCCGTCCCCACCAAAGTCAGGATGGTGTGTGACTTCGATGCAAACTTGCAGGTTGTGGTGCCCCCATGTGCCTGCTGCGCTTCTCCTTTTAATTCGTAGAGGTTGCGGGATTTGGAGGTGCTGCGAAGAATGTTTTACAAGTTGCTGCAGTGCATCTTGTAGATGGTACACACTGCAGCCACGGTGCGCTGGTGGTGGAGGGATTGAATGTTTAAGGTGGTGGATGGGGTGCCGATCAACCCCGGGCTGCTTTCTGCTTTGTCAGATAGTGTTCAGCTTCACTCATCCAGAAAAGTCGAGATTATTCCATCACTCTCCTGACCAATGTTCGCTGTAATTTTTTTTTGGCTGCGTGGCCCCTTTAAATGGCTGCACGGCCCATTAAAATCCTCACTCATGCGCAGGTTCTCCCATGCAAAAGACGGTGAATGGACTGCGTGGGACCTCCAGCCCAGGAACATTGATCCTGACTTGTGCCTTGGGATGGTGGGAAGGGTTTGGGGAGTCAGGAGGTGACTCAGGAGGTGAGTCACTCACCGCAGAATACCTTGTCTCTGACCCGCTCTTGTAGTCACAGTACTTATGTGGCTGGTCCAGTTCAGTTTCTGGTCAATGGGTAACCCCTTAGATGTTGATGGCAGGAGATTCAACGACAGTAATATGAAGGGGAGGTGGCTAGACTCTCTCTTGCTGGAGATAGTCATTGCAAGGCATGAATGTTACTTGACACTTATCAGCCTAAGCCTGATTGTTGTCCAGGTCTTGCTGCATGTGGCATTATCTGAAGAGTTGCGAATGGAACTGAACACTGTGCAATCATCAGTGAACATCCCCATTTCTGACCTTATGTTGTGGGGATAGGCCATTGATGAAGCAGCTGAAAATGGTTGGGACAGTGTCCAGAGGAATTCCTGCAGCGATGTCCTGGGGCTGAGGAGATTGGCCTCCAACAACCACAACCATCTTCCTTTGTGCCAGTGGAGAGTTTCCCCCTGATTCCCATTGACTTCAATTTTACTCAGGCTCCTTACTGAAACACTTGATCAAATGTTGCCTTGATGTTAATGGCAGTCACTCTCACCTCATCTCTGGCATTCAGCACTTTTGTCCATGTTTGAGGTCTGTAATGAGGTCTGGAGCCGAGTGGTCCTGGTGGAACCTAAACTGAGCATTGGTGAGCAGGTTATTGTTGAATAAGTGTCGCTTAATAGCACTGCCGACGACACCTTCTATCACTTTGCTGATGATTGAGAGTAGACTGATTGGGTGCTAATCAGCTGGATTGGAGTTGTCCTGCTTTTTGTAGACAGGACATACTTAGGCTGTGCAACCGCCCTCCCCCCCATCCCCTTCCCCCGTCACCAAAGCCAGCAATCAGCATAATTAGTGAAATCAATGAAACTGATGAAAACTTGGGCTTTTCTGCTGTAATATCGCTGTTAAACATCACATTAAATGTTAACTTCTGTTGAAATAGGTGTATATAAGCATTAGGAACAGGCGTAGGCCATTCGGCCCCTGGAGCCTGCTCCTCCATTCAATGAGATCATGGCTGATCTTCCACCTCAACTCCACTTTCCTGCACTATCCCCATATCTCTTGATTCCCTTAATATCCAAAAATCTATCGATCTCTGTCTTAAATATACTCAAAGACTGAGCCTCCATAGCCCTCTGGGGTAGAGAATTCCAAAGATTCATCACCCTCTGAATGAAAAAGTTTCTCCTCATCTCAGTCCTAAATGGCCGACCATTTCTTATTCTAAGACTGTGACCCCTGGTTCTAGACTCCCAGCCAGAGGAAACATCCTCCTTGCATCTACCCTGTCAAGCCCTGTAAGAATTTTGTACGTTTCAATGAGATCACCTCTCATTCTTCTCAACTCTAGAGAATATAGGCCTAGTCTACTCAATCTCTCCTCATAGGACAATCCCCCCATCCCAGGAATCAGTCTGATGAACCTTTGTTGCACTCCCTCAGTAAAACTGGGGTTTTACCAGCATATTGACTGCTATCAAGCGTTCTGGCACTGAAAACTAATTTTTATACTTGTGGAGTGTCAAATTTCTCCATCATGATAAAAATTCCAACTTTTTTAAAAACTCCAATTTAAAAAAAAATGTGAATTTTTAAAAAGGTGTTCATATTTCAGCTTCTTCCTTATCCCCATGTGAAATTGCCAATCTTTATTTCACTCTCCGTAACATTGTTAAAAAGTCTGGATAAAAGCAGCTTCTCATTTCCTGGTTTCCTGTCTGTCAGAATTCTGCAATGTAATTGCCTGCTTCGACAGCTTGTTGACACCACAGCAATGCTATAGGAATCCCCTATTCACTGCACTGAAATCAATTGAATGTCAAACAAGGCAAACTTCTCAACACAGTCATTGCGCAATATCTGTGGGCAGCTTTCTTTGGGGCCAGTGACGAGCGTCTTTGCTTTGCCACTGACCGCAAATTATGGGCCTATATTATATGCAGCTTCTCCAAAGCATTGGTAAATTCTATTGTTCTCCAATTATTTGTTGTTCATTCACCTGCCCATCATAAACCCAGAACACACTGACGATGGAATTTTGTGCCAATATATCTAGAACTCCATAAACCTCTAAAATGCAGTTTTGAATGAGAGTAGATGATCAGGTACTGGCTTTATAGATATTCTTTCACACCACAACCCATGTAACTGTCAACACAGTTTAGGCAATTTCTGTTAAACAAGCATGTAGCTTTCAGTAGGTTCATCATATATAAGGACTGAGACTAATTCATGGTGATGTCCTGGCACTGTAGAGTTTAAGTGTTAAGGTTTCCTATATTGACTTTTCATAGCCAACACCTTGCACAATATCAACACTATATTATTTTCAAAAGTACTATTAATGTATCAAATGAGAAAAAAATATGAATGAGATTAATATTTTTGAACTCCATGAGAGAGTACTTAGTGTAGTTTATGCTTTTAGCATAATTTCTTTTGAAGTTATTTTAGTTTTAAACCAAAGCCGAGATCTTCTGCAATGACCATTGAAAGTGGCAGGACAATGTGATAAGGCTGTTATAAAAGTATATGGGATCGTTAGCTTTATAAATAGAGGCATAAGGGGTAATTTTACCATCCATGCTTATACCTGATCCCAGTAAGGCTGTGAAAGTGGGGAATCCCTGTCGTCTCCTTGCTAGGGGCCTTGTTTGGGCCAGGCAGGCACTCTTTCTCCAGGAAACTGTAAGGCCAGGACCTGATGTATCTGGAATTACGGGGGAGTACACCAGAGCAGCTGAGTAAATTCTGGGTTTTCATGATTTAAATTTAAAAAAAACATCGCATTAAGATATATTTTGAAACATGGGTCTCATGGTTCAAATGACACTAGGGTACAACTAGAAGATCAAGTGGCCAATTTTCAAACTAGCAATCGGACTGATAATCCAGGTGCACATGTAACAAAGGCCTTAACCCAGTTCGCGATGTATTTAGCAATAAGCATCTACCATTGCATTGGGTTCGTTATTGTTACACTTTCGATAGGTTTATATTAAGCTTATGGATTGTAATATTCTGCATACTGATTCAAATATAAATATACAATAAAAGAGTCAACAGCAGTGACAGAGCTGGAGGAGGATCAATTGTGCAGTAAGAAATGAATCATTAATTTGGAGGCCTGACTCCGTAGATATGTCGGAAAGCGTGTGAAGGAACAGGAATTGTTACTGCTGATGTGTTTTATGATGATGCCAAGATAGAAGAGAAATAGGATTAGTAAGAGCTCTAGTGAGAGTTTTAAATTTAGGCCCAAGACAGATTTGTTCTTATCAACTAACTAATTGAATTAACAACATGTGTACAGCCCTCTTGCCCAGGTATAAAGTGGTTCAGAATATGTATATTAAAATAGAAAAGGATTATAATGAGAGATCTTATCATTGCTTTTGTAAGTATAAATATAGCAAGGCAATTTACTTCTGAACAAATGTTAATAATGAAAATATATGTAAGTATGCAACAATAATAGATGGGAAACTCAAAACAATTCAATTCCATGACTTCTGACCTGTTTAGTATTCATGGCTCCATACTGTACTTTTACGCTGTCTGCAAATTATGTCATTAAGTTTTTAGCTATAATTAAGTTTCCGTTTACTTCTTCTCATCCCAGTCTGCAGTAAATGTATTCATCCCTCCCCCATTGCAGGCATGCCTTGAATATATAAATGTCAATGTTTGCTTATTTATTGTATTTTAATCTCTCCTGAACATCAACCCATTTTGAGGTGCTTGCCTCACCTGCCTCCTTTCTCTCTTCACTTGTGCTTTGTTAGTCATGCCCTGGCTCTACCTGTTACATTAGCAGCACTCTCCTCTTTCTTCAGCCTCATGTGGGATGCCCTAGACTTTGATGCCTAAAGCCCAACTCCCTGCCAACTGCCGCTGGAACAGCGTCACACATGGTCCTCGCCACCTACTGCCAGAACGGCCTCACAATCAGCCTGCTTCCTCACACTTTGGAATGACCATGGACCCTGTCATGTATCCTGCATGGCCACTGTTGGTACTATCACAAGGTATGCCACCAGAGGGCACAGCAGTGGGAGACTTGTAACTTACCTGTACAGGAGTGCCTGGCCTAGTATAAAAGGCAGGCCATCAGGTGTGATCCTCACTCTGGAGTTAACTAATAAAGGACTAAGGTCATTACAGTTCAAGTACAACACATTGCTTTGTGGAGTCATTACTAGAGCATCTAAGGACACTACAATTGGCGACGAGATTATGAATTGTCACGTGGAAATGGCTACCTTTGGTACGTTGCAACAGTTCGCCGATGCTGGTGATTGGGACGCCTTTGTGGAGAGGTTAGAACATTTCTTCATAGCAAACGACGTGGCAGGAGACGACCCGGCCACATTGGCTGATAAGCGCAGAGCTATCTTGCTAACCAGTTGTGGGTCCAACGTCTATGGCCTCGTCAGGGACTTGCTGGCACCAGCGAAGACAACGACCAAGTCATACAAGGAGCTTGTAACCCTGATCCAGGAGCAACTCAAGCCCAAGGAGCGCATCCTCACAGCCAGACACCGGTTCTACACCCACTGACGGCCCGAAGACCAGGAAGTCGGGAAGTATGCCGCAGACCTCAGGAGACTGGCGGCACCGTGCAAGTTCAGCACCTACCTCAACGAAGCCCTGCGGGACATTTTTGTCGTTGGAATTGGCCATGAGGGCCTTCTTCATAAGCTACTGTCGGCGGATACCACAGTCACACTGCAGAAGGCCATCTCTGTGAGCCAGTCATTCACAGTCATTCGAGACCTGCGGCTCGAGGCAGATGTCTCCCCCTCAGGACTCAAACCCGGCAGGTACTGTGCACCGAGTGGCACTGTTTAGAGGCTGGATTGTAGAGCGGGAACCCTCTCAGGGAAGAGAGAACAGGCCCCCGAGTCCCTTAACTCAGAGTCTACCGAGGGGGACTAATCGAGTGGCACCATGCTGAGGGAATCACAAGGCTCACCAGTGCCACTTTAAAGACTATGTATGCAAAGGCTGCAACACAAAGGGCCAGCTCCAGCAAAAGTGTAAGAGAAATATGACTCAATGTGTCGATGAAGAGTCTGCAGATGGCCATGAATCCAGCGTGGATTATGAAGTGATAGGCAGAGAGGCAGCCCAGTCCCACGGGGAGGTACGTAGCATGTTTACCTGCACCACCGAGTGTTCCCCGCTGAAGATGGAAGTTGAGATAGAGGGAGTTCATGGAAGTGAACACGGAGACGAGCCAGTCAGTGATGAATCAAGGAGCCTTTGAGAGGCTATGGGACAACCAGGCTGAACGACCCGAGTTGGTCCCGGTTCAGGCAAAGCTGTGCACCTACACGGATGAAATTATCCCAGTTGTTGGTAGTGCGAATGTAAAGGTACTCCATGATGGCGCGGTGCACAAGTGGATCGTTGCAGGTGACGGACCAACGCTGCTCGGCAGAAGGTGGATGCAGAAGATCCATTGGAAGTGAAGACTTCACCCCTCCAGCGATCGACGTCCTCTGCGCTCAGAGGCAAAGCAAGCCCTCACCTGAGAGTGGAACCAGCACCAGAGAGCAGACCAGCACGACTGCGTGGAGATGATCCAGCTGAGACGACCCAAACGCACCTTCCAGGCTTCAGTGGCAGGACTCCGGAGGAAGAAAATTGGATCCAGAGGCGACTTCCCAGCTTTGGAGGCAGAACCCGGGGAGAAGAGGATCACTGCAGTCAACAACATGGATGGAGAAAAGATGGCACCCAAACCACGAGGTGAGACGCTGAAGTAAAAGATGGCTGCGGCCAGACCACGAGGTGCAGCGCTGTGGGAGCAACACGTGACACCAAACAGAGAAGGGGATTGGGGTAAAGAAAGCAAGGCTCTCTTAAAGGAGGCCTGAAACCCACTACAATTAAAGGGACAGTTCCATACACTCAAGCAATGTAATAGTAACTGTAAGTCAGAGACAAAATGTGTAACTGATCATGTAAAAAATGTGTAACTGATAATCTGAATTGTGTACATGCAACCAGCGAGGAAAAGTCGTGCGATTATGTAAAATGTGCAATTGATGATCTGAACTGTGCACATGCAACCAGCGAGGAAAAGTCGCGCGATCGCGATCTGACCCATAGAGTATCCATGCTAAGTAAGGAAAAGTTGTGCGATGCAGGATTTCAACTGCATGCAGCCAATGCAGCGGGCAGGCACCCATCGGGTGCACACAGGTCCAACGAGCTACCCAATGCTGTAGCCTGCGTCCCGGGGACCAGAGTCATGCACTATGGAGTGTGGCCACAAGCAGCCGACACACACGAGCTGCAGAGCAAGTGACCTCAGCAGGGCAACGGCACCGGTATCGATACCCTGCCCCTGGTCAGTTCCACCTCTCAGGCAACTGATGGCACCAACTGTCACAAGCCTGAAGGAGCAGACTGTATTAAGGCGCAATCCCCAGACCCCACCGTCACCAAGGCCATACCCGTAAATGTAGGGTCACCCGCCACTATTCCCCCAATGGAAACTGGCACCAGCCAGGATCCCAAACCAAACGACGCTCAGGCCAGCGAGTCAGCAGTTCCCTGTGCACTGCTCAACGACAGCTCCTCAGGGAGCAGCAGCGACCCGGGGCACAAAGAAAGGACAGGGAGGTCACAGGCATCTGTGAACCTGCCCGACGCTAGGGACCACGGCAACAGCCCCGGGAACAGGCCACGCAAGCCAACCGGGTTCCCTCTGCCAGCACCGGACACAACCCAGCAGCTCCGGAACTAGCTTGTCCTCACTCACTGGTCACTGCATCGATAAGGCATCTAATGTACTTGTTGCACCACGGAACCACAAAAAAAAATGCAAAACCCACTTTCCTGAACTTGAATGTACATGAATGCCAGGAGCCCCCGCCATAATCGATGTTGGGGGGTGGGGAGGGGGGAGGGGCAGAGAATGGGGTGGTCAGGGACACACGCATACAAACAGCAACCACCAGCACGCTACTGCACCAACTACTCACCCAAGGTTGAAGTGACCTGCCAAGGGTCAACCAGACAGAGCCCACATAGAGCTAAGCCCAGAGTACAGCCAATGCAGAGGCGATTTGCACTGAAGGCTCAGGGTGGTAGTGATGTTATGTATCCTACATGTTGGTACTATCAAAAGGTGTGCCACCAGAGGGCACAGCAGTGGGAGACTCGTAGGTTACCTGTACAGGTGTGCCTGGCCTAGTATAAAAGGCAGGCCACCAGGTGTGATCCTCACTCTGGAGTTAACAAATAAAGGACTAAGGTCACTACAGTTCAAGTGCAACACATTGCCTCGTGGAGTCATTATTAGAGCATCTAACGACACTACAGACCCAGACTGTACCCTCTTGCTGCTGGTATGGTCTCAGACTTGATCCCCTGCACCATGTCATCGCCACGCTGGCAATTTATAAATCAGCCACCTTGTACATTCTACCCCCACTGCGATACATTCCACCCCCACTGGGACACATTCTGCCCCCATTGGGGAACATTCTCTCCCAGCAATTAGAGCCCTTCCCCGTCCCTCAACAGCAGCATTTTTACAATTGACACCCCCTGTCTCAACAAACAGCATCTCCATGTTTGAACCCACTCTTTTTCTTCCCTTCCCTCCCTCCCTCTCATCCTTCTTTCCTGTCTTCTTTGCCTCTTCTCCTTTCTCTCCTTCCCACTCCTCCACTAGTTCTCTGCTCCCAGCTCCCCGACACCACCTCCCCCTCTTATCTCCACTCCCTCTCCCTGCTCCTCTCCACCAACTTACATTAATTGTTGACATGCCTACTTTTGCAATTTGGAAGGTTGAAACGATCAATTCAGATTAAGAGTATATTTCGCTGAAAAATTTTTATATTTCAGATTTTGCATAATAGCATTTATTCCTCCTGATTTCCATTAATATTATTCCTGTTACAGGCTAGTAGCTAACAAGAATCAATCTTTCACCAGCCAGGGTGTCAGGAGTGGTTGGGTCGCTGACCTCTCCATGACTGACATCAATATTATTTACAGGAGGTACATAATCTGACAAACAGAATCACAAACAGAAATAAATTCAAATAATTAATGATGCTTAAGGACAGTTATGCTGATCCATTGTGTCATTGTTAATATTTCATTTCAGTCCACAGTTTCAGGGAACTTTGTCAATATATTATTCAGATTAAAACAAGAGACTTTGAAATACATTTAATTTAGGCAAGGTATGATGATAGTGAAATGAACTGTGAAACTCTGTGGGGAACAGAATAACCATGGGCTCTATGTACTTTTCAAATATAAATTGAACCGCTAAACTCCCCAGACAGATGTAACAATGCATCTGCATATGTGAGATTAAACCAACTTCAAAGTATTTTTCTCTATTATTCTCTTCCAATTTGTCTTCCCCTGTCTCCTTAAGCTTTTGCCTCCTTTACAGTGGTGCAGCACCAGAGGTGATCAATGCCCTGTGATACCATGCCCAAGTGCCTATTATTCATGGAAAAGCCTTGACAGTGAAAGTTGGCAAGCTACCTGAATCTGAGCTTGATTCTGTCCTTACCTTGGTGTTTGTGAAATTCTTCTATATGCCTAAGGTGCTAGGGATAGAAATTGCCCGCCACCTGAAACGGGGCACTCCCACCCCGTTCAATGTTTTTTACCGCAGCTGCGGTTCAGGTTGCCTCTTTAGCGAAATTCATCTCTTTGCTTTTTTTTCCCTTGGCTCCGGACGTCACGCTTAATGGGGGCGGTGACTACACTAGAGGGGCAGATACACGCCGGTGGCACCACCTGAGAGGCAGACATTGGGAGCGGTGTGGAGTGACCGCCATGATGACATCATCACAGCACCGCGTCATCACAGCTCTCCCCTTCTCTTAAAGGAAAAGGTCTCTGCGATTTTAAAGCATCGGCCCACTGGGCCACCAGGGAGGTATTTGGCTGGGCCTGTGGCCTGGCACCCAAGAGGGGGTGCCAGGCTGCCTGTTGGCGGCCCGGCCGAACCCGGGGGCATAAGTGTCGGGCTGACCCGGCAGTCGGCCGACAAAAAAAAATGGTGTCAGCGTCAGTGCACCCTCCCCTTTAAGGGAAGCAGCACTGCCACTGCAGAAGGCCACAGGCTCACTGGATCACCGAGAAAAAAACAGGTTTTGGCACCACTGGGCGGAGATTTTCGGAGGGGAATGTCGCCGTTGGGGGGCAGCTCGGCAGTGTGCACGGTGATGACATGCTTACCATGGATCAGCAGTGGTAAGGGGGTGGATCGGGGCACTGGCGGGAAAACTCGGTAGGGCAATTGGGCTATCAGCGCCCATGCCACGAAATGTCGGCGGCCACTTCACTCCACAGCATGGCCGCCGATTTGCGGTGGTAACATGCCTTAAGGAGAGGGGCAATTTTGGCCCCTAATCTCTTGTTGAAAAAAACTGCCAATCTTTTGTTATAACTCACAAAGCAATGAAGTAACTAAAACATATATGCTCTTTTTCTCCCCCACCCCCTCTGAAAAAAACAATTCTGCTAAACACCTTAAAACGAAAACCGCTGCAGGACACAACACACCAACACATACACTTTTCGAAAGCTGTGTTTAATTCTAATATGTTTCAGGGCAGTGATGAAAGGTAATTGAGAGCACATGGCTGTTCTGTATTTAATGGCAGTGGGCATTATTTACTCGGTGGCCTTTCCCTTCCCTACTGGAGCACAGACATCCCTTGGCCATTCACCAACAAAGGCAATAGTGCAGCAATTGGTTGAACTCTGAGGAAATTGACCAGCGCATTTTTTGGGCGATATTTCGCCTTTTTTGATGGTAAAAGGTGCTTACCTACATTGGCCAAAGTTGTGCGCCGGCGGTTTTGAAATACCGCTGAAAAACGGACCGCCGTCGCGCAACACCAAAAAAAATGTGACTGCTTAAAATTGGCCGTTCGGCACACCCGTAGTTAGAGAGGAAAAAAAGCCAGAGAAAAGCCTGCATTGCAGCCCCAGTAAGTATGAAGACCTGCAAAAAAAGTAAGTTAAAGTTTTTATTTTTAAATTATTTTTCAGCGATTCGCTAGCTGAATGTTTTGTGATTTTTCTTTTTTTCTTTTTTCCAATTTTTTTTTGTGTGTTTTCCCTCCTCCCAGGGCCTGTCTTTTTAGCGGTGATCAGCCTTGGGCTAAAGTTGGCGAGGAGCATGGTTTCCATCGCGAATACTTGTGGAATGCCGATTTTTACTGTCGGCCGCATTTTGTTGTCAATTTTACCGCATTAAAAAATAGCGGTATTTGTAACGGCATTATTGCTGAAAAATGCCGGAAGAAATCGCTATCACCAAAGGACCAATTTCTAGTGCTTTAAATGTTACGAAAAATGTTATCAGAAAGCATGTTTTCACACAGGGTGGTAGAAATGTGGAATTATCTCCCTCAAAAAGGCTGTGGATGCTGGGACATTTGGAGCTATCAAGACTGAGATCGATAGATTTTTTAAAGGTAACGGCATCAAGGGTTAAGGAGAAAAGGCGGGTAAATGGAGTTGAGGTGCAGATCAGCCGTGATCTAACTGAATGCTGGAGCAGGCTAGAGAGGCTGAATAAGCCTAATGTTTCATTGTTCCTAGTGGTGTAAATAACATGGCCAGAGAAGGTCATAAAGAGTGGGGCTGAAACTGAACAGGAGTTGCACTGGACTCCCGCTGTAACTGAACCCTGTGAATGACGCTGAAGCTGCAGCAAAAATTGTTGCAAGTGGATTTATTTTTGAAATTATGATACAGAAATTGCAGTCGGAGGCTTCCCGTGGGCGACCGCCGACCTTAAAAAATACCTACAAACTTAGCTGGTGGCCCGGGAGTTTCAGAGCCTCACGCTCGACATATGGCTAAATAAATTTTAAAAACATCACATATTTAAAATTAATCAGAATGGAAATTACTTAATTATTTAAAACAAAATTGTACATATTTTAAAGGGTCTAAAAATAAACTTACCTTATTTCGCAGGTTTTTAAATGTTTAAATTATTGAAAAAAATTATTTTTTTCTGTCCTTTAACAGTCTCTGGGCGGGATTTTCCGTTATTTGGTGGCTCGTTTCGTGCCTCGGTGGGGCGGTAAATGTTGTTTCAGGGCGTCAAACATGGCATCCAGGATTTTGCGCCCGGGCGGAATTTTCGCCAAATGTTTTGTGGCGGCGTTAAAAGTTATCGTCCCGACCTCCGTTTGGACCATCATGATGACGTAAACCATCATGAAATGCTGCGCTAGCGCCCTGGGTGGAATTCTCGGGTCTTACGCCTCATTTAGTGTCCGCTCGAAAAACCGACAGGAAAACGCTGGCGTTCCCATGGTGCAGCAGGCGCTGTAGCGCCATCTTTGAAAAGGAATCGGACCATCTCATATCGGAGTTTTCACACACTCCTGTGATTTAACACCGAAGGCTGCGTGAATCTACAGGAGCCTTTCATGTGAGTTAGCTCTTTGACAGCCAAGTCACAAGGACACAGTATGCACGGCGACTAGAATTTAGAGTTCCCAAAGAACAGGAACTGCCAGACAGAGAGGGCTATAGGCTCTGAGCCCTTTGCTTGAACGGGGAAGGGGAGGTGTGAGCAAAGCCTCCATGCTGGCTATTCCCCCACTTATTCTGCAAATGAGACGCAAGGCAGCAATGGTTAAGGTGAAAGCAATATTTTATCAAGAATGTTACAGTCTTAACCCTCCCCCCCTCCCCCCTCCACAAAAACATCCTCCAGATGATGGTGTGGAGGGCTCCCTCCCTGGAAGTTGAAAGCAACAGATGAGTGGTTAGTAGCAGGGGAGGGGGCAGGGTGACATGAGGAAGGTCGCATAGTACAGGCTCATTTGAAGGACCGCCGCGATTCCATTAGCTGTCTCAATATAGTGTTTTGAGTCACGTGATCCATTTACTTACCCTCAGTATCTGAAGGGGACTCAGCAACTCCACCGGCAGCTGTCCGACCTGTGGCGCCAATGAGGGCTGCCACTCTCTCCTCCACATCCGTGAGCGGAAGTGTCTGAGGCGGGCCCTCACCTGTCCGCAGTTGCTCCCGATGATTGTGGGGAGTGCTCTGTCGGAAAAGAAGAAAATAGGAATGGTTACAAAAGGGTCCATCTGCTGTTGTGGCACAGATGAGCACCAAAGTAGTTTAGGCCATACAGTGCGAAAGTTGCAATGGCCTCTGTTTAACGTGCTTGGATCTTGCATGTGCTTCGTCAGGAGATTATCGAAGTCTACAGGTTTATAAGATGAGGTGTGTAAGGGAACGTTCAGAAAGTGATAGGAGCTGTTGCAGTGCATTGCGATGAACCATGCTAATTATGTGCATAGATCATTCAACGCTAATAGGGTGCTGAAGTAAACCTTCCATTGTGTAATGCATTGTGGGAGGCAACCCACAGTGTGTTGAGAGGCAATCACTTTGTGTCTCAGATTCATCCTTCAAGTCATGGAGGAATGCATAGATGATCCTGGTGTGGTCATTACACTTTTTTCAGCACTGTGTGCCAGTCCTGGGCACAGTGTCTGAGGCAGAGACCTCTTCAGTTATCTCCCTCCAGATATGTTTGAAAACAGCAAGCAGAGATCTGGACTCCCCGCCCCCCCCCCCCTCCCTCGCCACTACCCCACCCCGAGATGCAGTTCCGCCCACCTGCTCTCCACCGTGCCCACTAACACCTCATTGGCCTCATGTGTGAATCGCATGCTGCCTTTCCTCCTACTCCTCCATCTCAGCAGAAGTGGCTGAAGTGGGCCGGTTTAAATGCACATGCCGCAGGAAGTTGTCGTCCCCTGCAATAAGCGTTTGCGATCATTGGCAGCAGTGTTTTTACAACAGGTTTGTGGTTTTCATGCCAGTTATTTGTTTTATTGTTTATTTTCTCCATTTGTAATAGCTAAAAATGAGAAAAAAGAATATTTAACTCTCTTCAATTGAAATCTGTTGGGCATTATTCTAGGCCCATCCTATCCAGCTCCATGGCCTTTGTACTCTCTCTTCCCCTAATCAGAAAGCTTTCTATTTTATTCTTGAAAGGTGTCACACAAGAAACTGTGGATAACTGTTTAGGTGAGAAGTGTTCTTTCAACTCTGTAACCCGGACTTCCATCCAGCTAAGAAGGTGGGGTTCTTTATCGCGAAATGGCAACTTATTTTCTCGTGGTGACCCGGCACTTTACCTTTGGTGGAAGTGTGATGGAATGCTAACGCGCATAAATGGGGTGTCCAACGCACTTCTGCCAAAGTTACAGAGGCAGAGCGAGAGCGGGTCTGAGGAAATTCCCAGCTGATTTGCAACTTCATCATTGATTTTCATTTTTCAGGTGTCCCTATGACATCTTCTGGTAAGTAAAGTGATTAAAGGTAGAAACCTGATCATTCAATTTTGCTGGAAGTTTTTTGTCATGCGCCTTGTCAAATGTTTTCTGAAAGTCATGCTTGACAGAATTAGTTCGTTGCCGACGGCAGCCGCGATCCGGCCAGATCAGCCCCAAGCACTCCAGCAAAGTGCCGGGCTGATCGATCGCGGCCAAGGAAAATTCAGAAAAATTGCCAGTATGCATTCGCACAATTTTTAAATTTACCGCGCCATCTTCCTCTTTATCTTGCGCCCCCATAGCACCCGGCCTCCTGATCAACGCCTCTTGCAGCTGATGGTGATATAGCCCAGTGATGATGCAGGGGGCGGAACCGAAGTTTGGGTCCGGGGCACTACTGGGGCGATGCACATGGCAATGACGTAGGAGATCATGACGCTAGGGGTTACTGTCATATATGTATACTCTGTGTGTGGTTACTATGCTGGTACCACTAGAGAGTGCAACTGTGGGAGGCCCAGGCAGGAGCCGTATAAAAGGCTGGTCACCACATGGTGAAGGCACTCTGCAGTTTGAATAAAGAGACTGAGGTCACAGCAGTTCAAGCACAGCACTAAGCCTTGTGAAGTTATTCTATAGATAAGTAGAGACATATTAGTTACCGCCACTGCAAACCTCACAGGGAATTAAGCGCGAGTTTCTTTCGCCGCTCCTGTCAGTAATTTGTTAGCGCCCTGTTATCGCCAGGCGATAACATTTCTAGGCCTATAACTTCTTAAACATTCATAATCAGGAAAACTTTCAAACCTTAACACACATTTTCACACAATTGACAGTCCAGCATTATTTAAGATTCCTTTCATTCAGTAATCTTGGTCTAGAAATTCGGGCGCTAACGGGGCGCAAATGACTTTTCAACTGAGCACAGTGCCGCTAATGGTTCCTGCTAAATTCGGCAGTGGTTTAGCGGTGGTAACCCATAGCACCCCACTCTGCCGACATGACGATGTCATCACTGTGTGCAGCGCCTTTTAGTGCCCCGGACCCAAAATTGGGCATTGTCGCCTGAACCTGCGCTGGGCGATCACGAGAGGTAAACCGGGCGGTTGGTTGGCCACTCAAGTTAAAGGGGCGCAAGTTAAAGGGGAGATGTGGCTCCTTCTGATTTTGTTGTTGGCACTTTGAGCGCGGGGTATGTGCTGCGATCAGTCAGCTCGGAACTCTGCTTGAGTGCCGGGCTGTTGGCACGGCACCCCCCTGCTCTCCGGTGGTTCAGGGAAGCCCCTTTCATTATTGCAGAGTTTGCAGCCTAGGCCGTTCCCTTTAGTTACTAGAGGAGCCCCTCCCACATGGCTGCGCTACGCGTCCGCCCCGCTAGCGCCCCAGAAAGGAATTGGAGTGTGTTATTTTTCTCCCTTGTGATTTATTTTTCTCGGCACAGAAGCTGACAACATGTGCCATCAGCTTCAGTGACAGTTTCAACTTTACATTTCTTTTTTCCACCTTTTAAAATGTCGTCCCAGCAGCTTGTCCTGGCACCCCAATTCCTTGATTTCTCTCTTCCTTTGCTGAGTTCCCAGATTCCTGTTTTCTAGCTGCAGGCATTCTTTTTCCTTCTCTATTATTTTCTAAATGTTTCCCTTCTCTTACTTCACCGTGTTGTGCACAAAAATGGACTGAATAGCCTAACCAGCACTCCCCTTTGTCTAATTCAACCTTCCCAGAGACACATGGGGCTCGATTTTGCCCAAAGCCATTTTTTGCCTATTGTCAGAGTTACGCCTGTTTTTCTAGGCACAAATCTGCTCAAAAAATAAATTTGCCAAGTTTCCGCGCTCTATTTTTAAAAAATTGGTGTCGCGCAGCCTGTCCTATAGCCTCGGGGGGTGGAGCCTAATGTCTGCGCCCAAAAAAACGATGCTGCCCCTTCTGCGCATGCACGCGGAAAAAAAGGACGTTTTTGACGTGAGTCCTATGGGCGCGCATGCATTATAGCTCCCGGTCTGCAATCGGCCATTTTTAAAGAGCCAGTTGTGTGTGTGAGAACTTTGAGTGCTGTGCGAGAACTTTAATTACCACTGGAAAAGTCGGAGCTGCAATACAAGATGTAACGTGGCGCAGGGACCAAGAATTTCTGACAGGATGAAGTGGAGTCACTAGTTACTGTGATTGAGGGCAGATGGCAGGAGCTGGACACTAACAGAGATCATATAAAAGTTCCACCCAAAGAAATGAAGAAATGCTGGAACCAACTTGCAGAAGATTACTGCGCAATGCTGACTAGCCCGAGGTCAGGAGGGCAGTGCAAAAAGAAGTGGCAGGACCTTGGTCAAGTAGTTAGTGTATTAATATTTTCATCTTGCAATTATACTGTTGTACTCACTTTGGTATATGTTACACCCAGTAGAAAGACACCCTCTCTCAAAAGTTAGATTTTCATCTTTGCAGAGGAAGGTGGCACACAATAAACAAAAAAGAATTCGAACAGGAGGAGGCCCGGCAAATCTGCAGCCACTGACACCTGCGGAAGACAGGGTTCGCTGCTTTGATGGGTCCTGCCTGGAGAAAAGCAACCACTACTGCACAAGCTGGACCCACTCTCGAGGGAGCGGGTAAGTCCTGTAAATTCCACAGTCTGGCTTTGCTAAATGTTAAGTACTGCGTGGGCTAGTTATGCTTCAGTTCATGGGGATGTCTCTGTCAGCTACGCTTCGGTTGATGCAATGTGTTATCATTCATCATGGTCCTTCAAATCAGCCTGCTGCCTGCGCTGTGTGAGCCTACTCATGCCACCCACACTGCCCCCTCCTCTGCTGCTAACCATTTGTCTGTTCTGTTATATTTTGCAGAAGTTGAGGCCAGCCCTGACGATGCAGAAGAAGATTCAGACGCGGACGAGCTTAAAAAGGAGAACATCTTCCAATCCCACCTTCCAGATCAAGAGCCTGCAGGAGAAGGGGCGGGGGAGGGAGCGGGGGTGGATGAAGTCCCCACTGTTGTACTCACTTTGGAGGAAGTGCAGGTGCTGCCCATTGAGTTGCTAGCCCCTTCCCTGAGTAGTGGTTTGGGTGTTTGTCGGACAGTCCATGGTTCCCCACCGTCTGAGGCTGGGGATTCCAGTGGGGTGCAGCAAGGCACACCCAGGGCCCCACCGTCCGAGGCTGTGGGTCCCAGTGGGATGTAGTGAGGCACACCCAGGGTGAGGAGAGGAAGGAGAGCTCGACCGCCCTCTCCTGAGATGCAGGATCTAACAGATGTGGTTCCGATGATGGCAATGATTGCGAGAGCATTGACCTTACGTGATCAGTGCTGGACACCATCAGTGGAGTGAGTGATGAGGAATCGGGACTGTCGGGAGAAGTAACAACACTCTGACGAGAAATGGGAACACTGTCCGGGCACATGAGGGAGGGAATATCTCAGTCAGCAAAAACAATGTCGATGCACATGAGGGAGGGAATGTCACAGGTAGGTGAGACACTGTCGGCAAACATGAGGGAGGGAATGTTGGAGGTAATTGAGATACTGTCGGGGCACATGAGGAAGGGAATGTTGGAGTTAGCTGCTGCAATAAGGGAACATGCCCAGACTCCACGCCCATTGTCAGAATCAACTGCCACGCCCACTTCAATCCCCAGACCAACCTCTGAAGAGGCCCAAGCTGGACCTTCCACATTACTGCCTCCCCACCCACCCGTCACCTCCCCCCCCACCCCCTCCCCCGCCCCCCCCAATCAAGAAGTGGGCATTACCCAAGATGTTCGAATGAGTAAACTTGGTACTAACCCCAGAAACACTGTGCCACCACCTGTGGGCAGGGTAGGCGGAGTCACCAAGATCAAGTGCAGCGAGCGGTCTTAGAATAAGGTGGAGGAGAGATAGGTGCAGCCTTTCTTTGCTGCTATTATTGTTGTTGTTATTATTGTTGTTACTGTTGTAACTGTTCTCAAATTAAACGTTTTTTGTAAGTTATGTAAATTTACAAGTTAGTAAAAGTTAGTAAGTGATCTTAAAGTTTATGTGATCTTAGAGTTTGTAAGTGACCTTAAAGTTGGTAAGTGATCTTAAGTGAAAACTTTAAAGTTTGATACAAAAATATGTTTATTAAAGTTAAGTTAAGTACAAACAAATGTTTGTTAAACTTTTGAATAAAATATATTTTAAATTATAACTGAATCATTTACATTATTTGTTCCATTATTAACACAACTTTTGGAACTCAAGAAGAATAATTCATATTATTTGTTCGATTATTAACACAACCTTTTGAAGTAAACAAGAATAATTTGCATTATTTGTTCCATTAACACAACACAACATTACAGAACAGGTCCAAACAGTAAACATGCTCCATGTGGAATAGTTGCCGCTGAGCCTCAGACTGCAAAGTGTTCACGGATGAGCTGTTGACGCAAGGCTCAAGCAATTGATAAAGAGGCACGATGGCCCGCCCTTCTCCGCCGTCGTGCTCCGGGTTCAGGTACTTGCATGGCTCCCTCATCCTCCTCCTCCTCCTCCTCCTCGTCATCTGCATCTCCCTCATCATTATCATCAGTCACTATCACCTCAGGTGGGTCTTCTACTATTAGCTGCCGTTGCCTCATGATGGCTAAGTTATGCAGCATGCAGCACACAACAGTGAACTGACCGACAATCTCAGGGGAGTATAGCAAGTAGCCTCTGGAATGGTCCAGGTGTCAGAAATGCTGTTTCAAGATGCCAATGGTCCTCTCTATTATGCTGCACATCGCAATGTGCGACATGTTGTATTCCCGGTCAGCTTCCGTCCGGGTTATGCATAGGGGCGTCATGAGCCAGGTGACGAGGCCGTACCTTTTGTCTCCCAGTAGCCAGCTCTGCCCTTCTGGCTGCTGCTGAAACATGGCAAATATAATGCTCTCGCATAGGATGAATACCTCATGGGTGTTCCCAGGGTATCTTGCATGATGCAATGCATGTCGTCACACACATGCTGCACATTAATGGAGTGGAAGTCTTTTCTGTTCCTGTACATCTCGGAATCCTCCAAAGGTGCTCGCAAGGCGATGTGGGTACAATCAATGCAGTCCTGTGCCTTTGGGATGCCAGCAATCCTGGAGAAGCTCACAGCCCTGTCACGCATTGCCTAGGCAGTCATGGGGAACTGTATGTAGTTATTCCCCCGGGCATATAGTGCAGCAGTCACCTGCCAAATGTAGACATGTTTTGCATGTTGGGAAATGGCGCACACATCCCAAATTGTAGCTTGGAATGATCCAGATACATAGAATGAAAGTGCAGCTATAACCTTCACTTCAACTGACATAGCAGTCCTCCTGATGCTTCTAGGTTGCAGGTCTGCTTTTACCAACTCAAAGATCTTGGTTACAACTTCTTTGCGGAAACCCAGCCTTCTGACACAGTCTGCATCACTCAGGTGCAGGTACGAATGCCTGTCTCGATATACTCGATGTGGGTAAGGCCTGCTGCCCATCACCCTACGAGCTCTGAGGTTCCTCATGCGATGACGTCAAATGGTGACCTCATGCGATGACCTCCACAGCACCACCATGCAAAAGTCTTGCACAAGGTATGGTATTGTCAGTATTGCCCCCATGCTTAAATTTTACCTTTGCAAGAAGCTCAAAATGGCAGCCAGGCAGGACAAGGTTCTTTGTTCTCTCTCCCCACAAGGTCTGTATGGACCTCACCCAGATCTGACCAGGCACAGTGATAAGGAACCCTTCCTCCCCCTCAAATTCGCGGGCTACATTTGATGCATAGTGCAGGTTTCTGATGCCTTCTGTATGCTGTCCACAGCCCACCATCCACCCGGGCTTGGTTTGATGTGTAGTGCAGGCTCCTGATGCCTCCCACAACCCCTCCCCATCCCAACTCCCCCGGGCTTCTTTTGCAGCCGAGTCCCAAGCCCCTGTGTCCGGGCGCAGGACCAATTCTGCCGGCCGACGCTCCAACCCTCGAGCTCCCGCAAAGGTACGTGTGTGCAGCTGATGGGGTCCTGCATCAAGGGGAAGCCCGATATCCTGGCAAATGCCATGTGTGCTTCTCCCTGTTTAGAGAGAAGATAATGAAGTCCCTTCTCCTAGAGTACAGAGCTCTGTTACCTTCCGGATTCAGCGATGGACAGGAAACTGGGAAATGTTTGCCTGCCGCATGTTCCAGTCTTCAAAGGTTCTGGCGGCAAAAAAATTCAGGGCCATGGGCACCTTGAGGGCCACTGGCTGAGCCATCATTGCCCTGCTCTGAGGCTACAGATGTGGTTCCAGGAGGTGGCAGAGTTCTGAGACCACCTCCTTGGTGAAGCAGAGCCAATGAACACACGTCTTGTGGCTTAGGTGCAGGTAGGAGAAATGCTCCCTGAAAACCTCGGGTGGGTAAGGCCTCCAGCTAAGAGCTTCCTCCTCCCCTCCCTGCTCTTCCCCCCTCTGTGAGCAGCATGTCCCCTTCGCTGCCTCTGCTCCATCTCCCTGTCATGCTGCAGCGCGAGGGGGACTGCAACTAGAGCCCCCAGGACTGGGAGCAAGTGGTGTAGTCAGAGGCCGTCCAGTGGCAGCCAACACCTTCCCAACATCCAGCAGCACTCCCTGCATACTTTAACAACTTTTTACATGTCTTCCAGCAAACCAGTATTGATATAAACTCTTGAAGAGCCAGTGCAGGAGAAATAATCAACTTACCTGCAAGTTGGATGTATCTCTTTAAATAGCGGAGTGGGGGCTCGGGGGTCCCTCAGGCAGCTGAACGCACGTCGAGCTGCGCGTGTTTAGGAGAGGGCGTTGTTTGGCGTGGCGAGGTCCAAAATGGCAGATCTTGCATCAAATCTGCGTTACACGCTGAGTGATGTCACAATCTGCCTACTCTGCATACTGCTGCTGCATGCTCACCCCGCCCTCGCTATCACCCTCACCAAGATGGCGGCCAGCGCGGGCCACGCAGAAAGTGGGTGGGAGTGGGCGCCTGCCATTTTTTTCTCGAGACAGTCTTTAACTGTCAGCGCTAAGGTGGCGAATTTCATGGCATTAGAGTTAACTGGTTGGCAATTGATAGGGTTTTACCACTACCCTTTGTTGCAGATTCAAATCGCCAGAGCTAGTTTCCAGTTTTGAGATATTACAACTATTTCCAAGGCTTTTATCCCTAATCTCTATAAAATGTCCCTAGTGCTCTTGGGTGCACATCAGTGCAGTCACTTTATAAATCTTCAATTACTGACGTTCCTTATTTTGGCTTTCTTTCACATGTCTATACTTCCATAAAATTCACCCGAAATCCTTTTTAGTTTGGTTAATGAATTCTGGCTTCTTTTCCTGTGAATGCTGATAAAAAGAAACTGTTTAAAAGTTCAATTAAACCTTTTTCTTCAACTGCCATTTTACCTCCCTCATCCTTTGGTGGGGTTATGCTGTGCCTGTTGTGAACATTACAGAAGAATCTCCTAACCATTTTTTCATAAGCCTGAAATTGTTGTCTCGATGTTTTCTTTTGTCTGTAGTAAGCTTTTGTATTAACTCTTGGTAGGTCTGAGACACACAGTGCTGCGGTGCAGTGTCAATGTAGAGACTCCAGTGAACTCACACCGACCATCAAACCAGATCAGCCATGCAACATTTGAAGCAAGGAGGACATGTGAAAGATAAAGCTTGCAATACAGAGAAATCCACAGTATCAGAAGAGTCCAAAGGAAAGTAGTGGTTTGGTTACTCCATAGTCTCATTGCAGGTTCAGAATTGCAGAACCTTGGTGGAATGCCCAAACCTGAACTCGGCTTCCAGCACCACATTATTATGGGCTGGATTTACCGCCGCCCCCGGGGGGGTGGCAATGGCGGCGGTAAGCATTTCTAGGCGGGTGGCCATCTTCCAGCGCCCCACCGGGACTTTCGGTGCCGGTTGTGACGGAGCGCGGAGCATAACCATCTAGAAGAGGCGAGCCAGTGTGCAACGCCGTTGATTGTGATTTTTGACTGTGGCCGACCAGTACTGCCCTGCAGCGCACCCTGCTGTGACCTCCTGTGAAAGCGGGTGGTCCGAGCTGTAGCGGCTGCAGTGAGGTAAGTAATGGCGACCTCAGGCTAGTGTGATTGTTTTTATGTCATTTCTTTTGTGATTTATGTTGTGGAGGCATGTGATATTTATTGGGAATGTTTTTAGTGGGTTTTTTCAGTCCCCCGCCCAAGATCTCTCTTAGGGTCCAAGTTTCGGCCTCAGTTGCTCCTGATTTTTTGGAGCAACTGGTGTAGAATGGAGTATCTTAGAAATTCAAATTCTCGGCATTTAGTTTGCTCTGGTTCTAGTCAGTTAGAACAGTTTCACTTTGGAACAGAATTTTTTTTTCAAAAGGGGGCGTGTCCGGCCACTTACGCCTGTTTTCAAAGTTTCGGCAGTGAAAACTTACTCCAAACTAACTTAGAATGGAGTAAGTGAAGATTTTTGTACGCTGGAAAAAACCTTGTCTACACTTTAGAAAATCAGGCGTAGGTTACAAATCAGGCATAGGGAATGGTGGGCGGGGGCGGTTTTAAAGGGAAGTTTACAAACATTAAACACTTCAGTTTTACAAATAAAGAGCCATCATCAATAATAAATTATAAAAACGCCAATAAATCAACCAATAAATCAGTCAAAAAAAATTAATAAGAAATATATATTTTTTTAAATCAATAAATAAAACATTTTCTACTTACTGACTGCAGCACCGGGAGCCCTCCAACAGCGTGTTGGGATGAACCCCCACCCCCCACCCCCAGTGTGTCTCTGTCAGTGTCTCTATCTCTCTGTCTGTCTGTGTGTGTCTCTCACTCTCTGTCTGTCAAGGTCTGTGTTTCTGACAGCGAGGGGAGGGGGAGGAGGGGGGTAGAGAGAGAGGGGGGGGCAGGGGGAGGCAGGGGGAGGGGAGGGAGGGAGGCAGAGGGGGAGGGGGGGAGGAGAAGGGGAAGGGGAGGAGAAGGGGAAGGTGGAAGGAGAAGGGGAACGGGAGAGGAGGAGAAGGGGAAAGGGGGGAGGAGGGGAAGGGGGGAGGTGAAGGGGAAGGGGAAGGAGAAGGGGAAGGGGGGAGGAGGAGACGGGGAAGGGGCGGAGGAGAAGGGGAACGGGAGGGAGGAGGAGAAGGGGAAGGGGGGAGGAGGAGAAAGAGAAGGGGGGAGGAGGAGAAGGGGAAGGGGGGAGGAGGAGAAGGGGGGAGGAGGAGAAGGTGAGGAGGAGAAGGGGGGGAGGAGGAGAAGGTGAGGAGGAGAAGGTGAGGAGGAGAAGGGGAGGGGGGAGGAGGAGAAGGGGAGGGGGGAGGAGGAGAAGGGGAAGGGGGGGAGGAGGGGAAGGGGAAGGGGGGGAGGAGGAGAAGGGGGGAGGAGAAGGTGAGGAGGAGAAGGGGAGGGGGGAGGAGGAGAAGGGGAGGGGGGAGGAGGAGAAGGGGAGGGGGGAGGAGGAGAAGGGGAAGGGGGGAGAAGGGGAAGGAGAGTGGGGGAGAAGGAAAGGAGAAGGGTGGGGGGAAAGGAGATGGGGGAGAAAGGAGAGGGGGGGAGAAAGGAGAAGGGGGGAGAAAGGAGAAGGGGGGGAGAAAAGAGAAGGGGGGAAAGGAGAAGGGGGGAAGGAGAAGGGGGGGAAAGAACAAGGGGAGGAAAAGGAGAAGGGGGGAAAGGAGAAGGGGGGGAATGGAGAATGGGGGGGGGAAAGAGAAGGGGGGGGAAGGAGAAGGGGGGAGGGAGGCTGACCGGGCCGGGCCCGGCTGGGCCCAAGACTTCACGCAGGGCCCGTCCCCAGCACCAGATTTACAGGTAGGTGGTGTTGGGTCGGGTCGGATCCGGGGTCCGGGGTCCGGGGTCGGGAGCGTGGGTCGGGTCGGGGGGAGCAGCGGTCGGGATCGGGAGCACGGGTCGGGTCGGGGGGGCGGAGGGAGGTCGGTTCAGTTCTGGTCGTGGGGGGAGGGAGGGAGGTCAGGTCGGGGGGGGTATGGGGGGGGGGAGCGCGGGTTGGGTCCAGTCCGGGGGGTCGGGTCCGGTCCGGTCCGGGGGCGGGGGGGGGGAAGTGGGAGGCGAGTCGGGTCGGGAGGAAACAGGAGCTGGGTGTGGGAGGCAGCCTTATGCACGCAGCCCCAGTGAGGCCATTCGGCCAGGGCTAGGGATCGTGTGCTTCGGGCCCCTCCCACACAGTTTTGGGGGCCTAGAGCTACTGCACATGCGCGCCCACTGTAGCGCGCATGTGCAGAGGTCCCGGCACTGTTTTCCGCGCAGTGACCGAGCTCCGCCCCCTACACCTCGTGCTGCGCCGCGCCCAGCTGCAGAGGACCAGCAGAGAGCCGAAGAATCTGTAAGTTTTTTTTAGGCGCACTTTGTGGCGCGAAAAACAGGCGTCCAGGTCGGTGCTGCGCTGTTCTAGGCGCGGCCCGAAACTTGGGCCCTTACAGTGCTCCGAGGCTGGCTGTTTAGCTCGGGACGTTCAGTTGCTCAGCTGGTCTTGCGGCCTAACCCCTCTCCTCCCTTTCTCCCTCAGTTTCCATGGCCACTGCCCCGTAAGTGTGCCGAGACATCCCCGTGTTTGCCAGGAGCAATTCAGAAATGGAAGTTCTTATCAGTTTCTTTTTCTGTTGCCAATATCTCTGCATTAGCCTACACTGCTTGAAGCTGGACTATATTTGTGCTTCGGGGTTAGCATGCCTGTGCAAGTACATATACATGGCTAGTGGATGAACAGAATTGTAATGGCTATAAATCATGGATGTTAAAGAGCCTCTCAAAAAGGTGCACTATGGCAGTGTTACTTTTACTTTTAACTTCAGTCATGCCAATTGTTGTGCTGCTGTAACGAGAGTTGTGATTTTGACATTTTTACCAAAGATTGGCCACTCTCAACCTCATGACACGAACTCAAAGTCTTTCCCTGCAGCCCAACTCCCACTGGCCATTCCAACCCACAGTCTTGCATTGCAGGCCTGAAGCCTGTGCAGCCTTAGCTTGTAATACGCCATCTGCTGTTCGTCCTTACAGGTAAAGACTATGGGCTGGATTTTAGGCTTTTCTGTTTTTGGAGTGGAAACGGAGGCTGGTGGCAGAGGCAGCAGCGGGGGGGAAGTTAGTGTCCAGGAATAGTTTGTGCATTAGTATGTAAGTTTGGCCATCTGGGCCCTGCATCAGGGAGCACATCGCTAGAGGAGGCGTTGTACACCTCTTGTGGCACAAGGAAGGAATACTCCCAAGCTAAAGAGCCAGCCAGGGAGAGCTCCGAGAAAGGCCTGGGGAGGGCGGGGGGGGGAACTAAAAAAAACCAACAAAACATTCCCAAAACACTGCTCACACCACCACAACACAAATTGCACAAAATTAAAAACACTCGCACTTACTTTTACAGGTCATTACCTTCCTCTTCACTGTCGGCCTGGCTGGACCGCTTTCATTTCCCAGGCGCTCAGCGTGGGCGCACTTGCGGGCAGACGGGTCGGACAAGAGTCAAATCTTGTGCCGGTATTGCAACCAGGGACGTTACACACCCAGCGCAGCTCTTCCTGACGGTCCTGCTCAGCACCGCCGCAAAACCCGACCGGAGGATCGTGGCGGGACGATGGAGACCTCACCCCCGCCTTTCACCCTGGGGAGAAACCCAGAGCGCAAAGGCCTGGAAAATCCAGCCCTTTTATTTTCATTTCTTACAATAACAAATATGGTGCTGGAACCATATGGATGCCAAGGTAATGGTTTTCTCTGGCCCCTTTGTGCAGAGACATCTTAAACAAGCACACCGAGATTTCCTCGGGTCAGTATTTCTGGCAAAATCATTCATTAATTCAAACTAAAATATGAATTTCTCTCCCTCTCTTTCATTTACTATTTCCAATTGTCTCTCAGATTCTCGTTCTCTCGGATTCTTCTCTCTCACTTTCTCTTTTGTTATTTCTAGTTCTCCTTCTGCCATCCTCTCCTGTTCTTCTCTCTCACTTTCTTTCCTTGGTCATCTTTTCTTGCTCGTTCCTTTTCCTTTCTCATCGCCAGTGCGCTGTCTCTCTCTCTCTCTCTCTGTTACTATCTCTGGTGTTTCTCTCCTTGCAACTCCTTTGCTCTCTTAACGTTTCATTTTTACCTGCTCAGGGCACATGGGTCTGAACCGGGGCAGATTTGAAAAAAAGAGTAAAGATGAACGTTGCATAAAAATAACTGGCTGCAAAATAAGAAAGAATTGACTGTTTACCTAAAAAGATTGAAAAGGAAAGAGATCATGACCCCATGGAAAGGAACTGGCAGTAATTTTAACAACCTGAAACTCGCATTGTTTTGTACTGCAAACTTAGTTTTTAGTGTTCCCTTATGATTTTTCACTCTGGAAGCTCGAAATACTGCAACTCCGACTTTGCCAAGCGGGTCACCGCATTACAAGATCATTACCATTCTTCTGTCACGAGATGATGATGTCAGCTGAATTTAGCATTTTCTTTTTACGCTCTGGCACAGGAACTAGGAAGTTAGCTTGAGCTCATGGGAGGAAGTGGGTCAACTAAAAATGCTAGCTGGGAAAAATTTCTCCTTCCACGTACAAAAACAGACTCGTGGGTTTGAGTGCGGACAAGATCCCCAAACACAGCCATTGCGCTGAGCATTGTCAATAATCTTTAGAGCTTCAAAAAATAAGAACTGCAGAGCTGTGGTTCATTTTTGATTCAGAAAGACAAAAAAAATCAGGCAACAAAAACTTTGACACGTGAGCAAAAGGTAATTGTGTACATCAAGCTCTACTAGGTACCTCATGCAACGGATGCTAAAATTACCCATATATAACTTTAGACTACTTACACCTCATTTGAATCATCTTACTGTTGTTTCTGGTGTTGTAGGGAAAATTACTTCATTCTGAAAAGACACTTATCAAGTCTATTTTACTGCTTGCAACCACACTGGGAAATTTGAGCCCATTGTCTGTGGGCATCGTAAGAATCAACAATTACGCCTGCACTCTTTTCCTAATTGTAGATTTTCTGTCCTTATTATTGAGCTAGTAAAAAAGTAAAATTTCTGGAGTGCAATGACAACACAGTGTCTAATTATTCTTAAAATCATACCCTGTATGTCCTCACTGAAAGAATTCTAACTATTTGCTAAATTTAAAATTAATGAAAGCCAAATGCAAACATCTTAATACATTAACTGGGTGTAATATCTTTGGTTTGTGACGATGTCCAATACAATTCAGCACCATAACAAAATTATTTTAAATAACGTTAGAACAAAATGCAATTTATACTAAAAGCTGTGCTGAACTGGCCTCAGCTCAGAAAGAGATGAATAAAAAAGAAAGAACCAATTTAATGGCAGGTTTTAGTACATTATTTATCTTCCTGCATGTAAATTATAGATTGTCATGAATTTTTCATCCATCGGAGAAGCTACAGTACCTAATTTGTGCAAAAAAATATAAGTCTCTGGTAAAATGAGCGAGCTTCTCCCGTTATATGTACAAGAGGTGGCTCTTCTGCCTTTTGACAGGCAATAATCTGTCAAAATGAAAAATTAACAGAAGCCTGGTTAATTTATCATCTCGCACCTCTCTATTATTAATGGCTTTTTTAACTTACATTGCAGCATTCGCTCAAAGCAAAGTTTGGGTAAAGATAAACAGAGCTGGTGACTGCACAGGCTAATGCAGACTCCTGTATTTCAGCCTGAGATGGATGGGATGTTTTATTTATACACACGCGTTCATACCCAGAACCCATGTGAATTTTAGCACAGAATATGACCAGCGTATTTGGGTTGATATAGCTGGTCTACTACATTGTTGCTCCATTTTCTTTAAGAGAACAGTTAGCCTGGAAAGATGATTTGCAGATAATGACACTAAAGATTAACTCTTTGCTGTCAGAAACCTGACTTCTCTCTCAAATATTCATATCTGTATCTCCAGCTGCAGTTGATGCACCTACATGATGGATTTTGCCGCTGGCTGTTTATTATATGTACATTTGGACTACATCTATGAATTTCTGACACACGCCACTGAGCTCCAACAGAACAAAATGGCAGCCATTTTCAGTGCTGCTCCATTTTCTTTTCAGGCAGTGGTGATGCTAGCAGCAGAAGGGGAGGTGATGTCATGTATGTAACCTCTATGTAACACCACTGCAATACTGTATATACTTAAGCAATGCACACCTTGACCACAGGGGGTGAACTTGTGGGAGACACTCCTTACCAGGTCATCCAGGTATATAAAGGGAGGTCCCACGCAGGGTCATCACATCTTGGTTCTGTGAATAAAGGTTCAGGTCAGAGTGACCTTGTCTATAGAATGTGCCTCGTGTAGGTTTTGTGCCGTTGAGTAAGGACATTACAGGGGGAATGGCTCCTGCACCCTGCACCAGTTCCTGCAGTCTATTTACTTTGCAAACTCGCCAAGAAATCATTAATATAAATCTGGAAAAAAATTTGCCTCCATATTCTCTCGGCTCATTTGTCTCACCACCTTTCTTTTACAGCTTGGACTTATTGTAAAAACCGATTCATGTATTTTGGGGGGATTTGTTTTTCTCATGCGGTATTTTTTCTGAATAAGCTATCCCCCTTTTTTATGTACATAAGAACATAAGAAATAGGAGCAGGAGTAGGCCATTTGACCCCTCGAGCCTGTTCCGCCATTCAATAAGATCATGGCTGATCTGATCTTGGACTCAACTCCACTTCCCTGCCCGCTCCCCATTATCCTTGATTCCTTTTCTCTCTTTTCTAATTTGTTCATCTAACCTAGCAGCTTACAGCCGAGAGGGTGGATGTAAAGATGATTGTAAGTTCTTCTAATCATCCATGAGGAGATAACAGGTATAGCCTTGTTAACCATGAGGCTGGGGCAGCTACAGCTATCTTAAGCTTTTGACTCCTTGGTCAGAGCTACTTAATGTAACATCTACTGGTGTGTACATATTCTTATCCCAAACGTGAGGCTTCCCTTTGCTCTGCCTTTGTTATTCTTCACAATGCCCATCTCAGCATCTGTGGCTGGCTCTCCCAGAGAGGCAAAGCTCTTGCCCACCCATCTTATCTCTGACATTATCCTCCATCTGACCCTTCCAGCATGTCATCTACCATTGCTCCACTCTGAATTGCCCTGCAAAATGTTCATTCTGTCATGAACAAAGCTCTCACCATCCACAGCCTCACCAATTGTTATCCAGGCCCCGACAGAATGAGGTTTATGGATGACAACACCTTTCCCCCTCACTGGAGATTCTCTGAGGGTGAAATTCGATTAGGCCCAGAAATGGGCGCAGGCAGCATGAAGCACGACGTCCCCCCGCCTGTTCAAAGTGGTGCAAGATTCGTGCTGTCTGCTCATTATAATAATCGGAGCCATGATCTCCACACTAAACACGCTGCTGGTTGGCTTAATGCTGAACAGGGGGGCCAATATCGGGTGCAATCTACTGGTCAATAAATGTTGGCCTACACTCTCTGCACTACTTACAGGGGAGGTGCTTTGTGGCAGAAGCACCTCATTGTCAGTGTGCATGAAGTCATGGCCCAACAGGCAAGGAGGTATCCAGATGTGCTACTGGAGGCCTTCATCCTGGGAGTTACCAGGCATCTTGAGGTCTTCTACCCACAGGAGGCCTTCCAGGAAGAATGCCAGAAGGATGTGGAGGAAATAGCTCAAGCTGTCAGTTTCACGAGTGTTGTCCCCAGGACCTGGATCCAGTGCCACAAGAAGTTTAATGACCTCACATGAGTGGACAAGGTTAATGAATGCATCTTCAAATGCCATATCCCACCATCTGCACCACTAGCCTCACACACTGCTCAATGCACCACACCCCCCATCGCTCAACAACCTACAATTTCCAGCAATCATCACTCATACCTTGCAGTCATACCTGACCCTCACACACTTACCGTTGCTGCAAGCCTCACACCCACATCTCACGCTCTGCAGCCGGGCAGAGGGGAAAGCCCGATTGCAGAACCTCACAGAGCTGGAGGTCATTGGAGGGGCCGTCACTGAGGCTGTGGTGAGCGGCGAAGTTGAAAGCATTGCTGATGATGACAGTATGCTCATACCTAATCCTCCTTCTCACCTCCCACTTCCTCCTCATCACACAATGTCTTCTCACTTACAAGCTGCTGATGGTTTAAGCATTCACATCTTGCTTTCCTCCCTCCCCACAACTTGACCCTTGTGCCTTTATCCTTACAGATACCCAAGAAGTCCCATCAGCCCAGCCTGTCCCCAAAGTTATGGAGGAGGAGAAGGAAGGAGAAGAGGCACAGTCACTCGATCTGACACTCCCAGGCACCAGCTCAAGAAATGGAATGCACAGACTTTCGAGGATAATAGAGATGGGATCGGCACGTGGTGAATCACCGGGCTCCAGCGGGCTGCAGCCAGGCCAGGGGGAACGGGTAGCTCAGGGGCAAGCTTCAAGGATGATTTCTGCTGCACAGGACTCAGATGATAGGGTGGTCACCAGAAGAAAGGAGATGGGCTGCACACAGAAATGCTTGGTCCAATGGTAAGCCTCGTCAGTGTCAAAGAGCACGGAGGAGTCCAACATTGCACAGGGTTTTGCGCGGAGCTTGGAGCCCATGATTTCCAGGATGCACTGGAGGGCTCCTCCCGAGTGGTCAAGGCAGCGGAACCGTTGCTTCCGCACCCTGATGCTCAGCTCAATGAGGTTCCTCGTATAAGCGTGGCTCTCATTATTTGAGTGCTGGCCATGACTGGTGGGGTTGCAGAGGGGAGTTATCACCCAGGTGTAGCGCCCTTGTCTCCGAGCAGTCACCCTTGGGTTGACGTGACTGGTAGATTGCTGGTGTTATGTATTGTCCAGGTACATTAAATGTATAAGTACAATGGTGCGCCACAGAGGGCGCTGTGGTGGGAGACCTGAAAGTACCTGCAAGACAGAGTATAAAAGGCTGTCCACCACATCTGAGAGGCACCCTGGAGTTACACAATAAAGGACTAAGGTCACAGCAGTTACTACAACACCAGACCGTGTGGAGTCAGTGGTTTGAGTGCTACATACATCACATTGGCGACAAGGACACGGACGAACTTCATGCAACCATGGCTACTCTGGGCTCGTTAAAGGATTTTACGGTGGGCAATGATTGGGAGGCCATTACGGAAAGGTTCAAGTAATACTTCACAGCAAATGACCTGACGGGGAACACGAACGCACTGAGAGAGAAGCGTAAGGCGATATTGCTTTCCAGTTGTGGTGATGAGGTTTACTGTCTCGTCAGGGATTTGCTGGCACCCGAGAGGGTCAGGAACAAGTTTTATGAGGAGCTGATCGCACTCATTTGTGACCAACTGAAACTGAAGGAGAGCATCCTCACGGCCCGGCACAAATTCTACCACCACTGCAGACCTGAGGGCCAGGGTGTCATCAAATATGCTCTGGACCTCAGGAGAAACATAGGGCCCAAGTTTCGGGCCGCGCCTAGAACAGCGCAGCCCTGACCTGGACGCCCATTTTTCGCGCCACAAAGTGCGCCTATAAAAAACTTCCAGATTCTCCGGCTCCCGGCAGGTCCTCTGACCCTCGGTGCGGCACAGCACGAGCTGTAGGGGGCGGAGCCAGGTCCCTGCGCTGAAAACAGTGCCGGGACCTCTGCACATGCGCGCTACAGTGGGCGCGCATGTGCAGTAGCTCCAGGCGCCCAAAACTGTGTGGGAGGGGCCCGAAGCACGCAGCCCCTAGCCCTGGCCCAATGGCCTCACTGGGGCTTCGTGGATAAGGCTCCTCCCACGCCCAGCTCTTGTTTCCTCCAGACCGGACCAGACCCGACTTGACTCCCGCTCACCCCCACCCCCACCGGACCACCCCCCCCACCCCCGACCCGACATCCGCTTCCCCCGCTCCCGACCTTCCCCCCCCTCCCCGACCGACCTCCGCTCCCGACCGATCTCCCCCCCAGCCGACCGATCTCCCCCCGACCGATCTCCGCCCGTCCCCCCCCCCCCCCGACCGACCGACCTCCCTCCCCTCCGCTCCGACCCGC
This sequence comes from Pristiophorus japonicus, assembly GCF_044704955.1. Classification (NCBI taxonomy): domain Eukaryota; kingdom Metazoa; phylum Chordata; class Chondrichthyes; family Pristiophoridae; genus Pristiophorus; species Pristiophorus japonicus. The sequence continues at coordinate 123,672,258 of NC_091991.1, read as the reverse complement.
GCTCCCGATCCCCCCCGGACCCCGGACCCAACGCCACCTACCTATCAATCCGGTAAGTCGAAGCTCGAAGTCTTGGGCCCGGCCAGGCCCGGCCCGTTCAGCCTCCCTCTCCTTTCTCTCTCTCTCTCTCTCTCTTCCCCCTTCAATCCTCCTTCCCCTCCCTCTCTTCTCTTCCCTCCTCCCCTTCCTCCCTCCCTTCTCTCCCCCCTCCCTCCCTCCCTTCCCTCCCCTCCCCTCTCCCCTTTCTCCTTTCTCACCCCCCCTCCCCTCCCTCCTTTCTCACCCCCTGTCCCCTCCCTCCCTTGTCACCCCCACTTCCCTCCCTCCCTTGTCACCTCTCTCCCCCCCACCCCCTCTTCCCCACCACCCCCTCTCCCCCATTCCTCCTCCCCCTCCCCTCCACCCCTTCCCATCCTCCCCTTCCCCTCCACCCCTCGCTGTCAGAAACAAAGACACTGACAGACAGAGAGTGAGAGACACACACACACAGACAGACAGAGAGATAGAGACACTGACAGAGACACACTGGGGGGTGGGGGGGGGGGCATCCCAGCATGCTGTTGGAGGGCTCCCGGTGCTGCAGTCGGTAAGTAGAAAATGTTTAATTTGTTGATTTAAAAAAAAAATTATTTCTTGTTAATTTTTTTTGATTGATTTATTGGTTGATTTATTGATGTTTTTATTATTTATTATTGATGATGGCTCTTTATTTGTAAAACTGAAGTGTTTAATGTTTGTAAACTTCCCTTTAAACCCCCCGCCCCCATTCCCTACGCCTGATTTGTAACCTACGCCTGATTTTCTAAAGTGTAGACAAGGTTTTTTCGAGCGTACAAAAATCTTCACTTACTCCATTCTAAGTTAGTATGGAGTAAGTTTTCACTGCCGAAACTTTGAAAACAGGTGTAAGTGGCCGGACACGCCCCCTTTTGAAAAAAAAATTCTGTTCCAAAGTGAAACTGTTCTAACTGACTAGAACTGGAGCAAACTAAATGCCGAGAATTTGAATTTCTAAGATACTCCATTCTACACCAGTTGCTCCAAAAAATCAGGAGCAACTGAGGCCGAAACTTGGGCCCATAGAAACATAGAAAATAGGTGCAGGAGTACGCAATTCGGCCCTTCTAGCCTGCACCGCCATTCAATGAGTTCATGGCTGAACATGCAACTTCAGTACCCCATTCCTGCTTTCTCGCTATATCCCTTGATCCCCTGAGTAGTAAGGACTTCATCTAACTCCTCTTTGAATATATTTAGTGAATTGGCCTCAACAACTTTCTGTGGTAGAGAATTCCACAGGTTCACCACTCTCTGGGTGAAGAAGTTTCTCCTCATCTCGGTCCTAAATGGCTTCCCCCTTATCCTTAAACTGTGACCCCTGGTTCTGGACTTGCCCAACATTGGGAACATTTTTCCTGCATCCAACCTGTCTAAACCTGTCAGAATTTTAAACGTTTCTATGAGATCCCCTCTCAGTTATACTTACCAGTCGAACAGCCAACCACTTACCAGCTTGGCTATGACGTCACCTCTCGATTTCGCACCCCTCTATCTTTGACTGCAGCTGGTTGGGCTGGTCTCTGGGCCTCCATCTCCTACTCTCGCACTCCTTATCAGCTGCTCTAGTGTCAGCACTGGTAGGAAAAACAAGACAAAACAGCACCTGCCATCCCACCTTGCCTGAACTCACCCACTTACCAAACTCACGAATGCCACTCTTTGCTGCTGCACTCCATGCTCTGCACGAGCTGCCTCTTTTTAAACTGTATCTCGTGTGATTTTGGCACACACCTTAATGAGGCGTTGCAAGACGTTTTTGTTATGGGGATTGGCCCATGAGGGTCTCCTTCACAGGCTGCTATCCACTGAACCTACAGTCACCCTGAAGCGAGCCATCACCATCAGCAGGGCGTTTATGACCTCGACTTGCAGCACCAAGCAGATGTTCCACACAGTCTCGAACCCAGCAGGCACAGTCCACAGGATAGAGCCCACCACGGACAAAACTGCAGAATGTAGCTCTGCCCAGGGCAGAGATCATGGACCTCGGGGTCCTGGAACTCAGAGTCCACCGAGGGGGGCTAATCGAGCAGCATCATGCTACCACTGCGGAGGAAGCCATGGGGCTCACCGATGCAGGTTTGCGGAGTATACGTGCAATACCTGCCATATGAAAAGCCACCTTCAGTGTATGTGCAAAAGAAACATGACTCACTGTGTGGCTGAGGAGATGGTAGAGGGTCCATTTTCCAGCGAGGAGCAGGCAGAAGAAGATGAGGCGTTTGGACTATATATGTGCACCGACGGTTCAGCCCCGGTGACTATGGAAGTCAAGGTTAACGGAGTCCCAGTGAGTATGGAAGTAGATACTGGATCGGATCCGTCGTTGATGAGTCAGGAAACTGTGGGTCAACCCAGCTGCACGACCCAAGCTGGTCCCGGTCACAGCAAAGCTGCGCACCGACACCAAGGAACTGATACCCGTTCTTGGCAGAGCGGATATGCAGGTATCTCACGGGGCCGAGACGCACGGTTTACCTTTGCGGGTCATTGCAGGCGATGGGCCGACGCTTCTCGGCAGGAGGAGGATGGAAAAGGTCCATGGGAGCTGGGAAGACTTCATTCCTCCACAGACTGCTGTTCCCATGGTTCCCAAAGAGCAGCGCCGACCGAGCTGGAGGAGAAAGAAGCCATTCATCTGCAACCTAAACCCACACACAGGCGACAGCAGCCCAGAACTCCTGACCTCAGGCAATCCTGCAGCCTCAGCCTCCACAGACGGGCAGACCCTGGAAGAGCAGTCTTGTAGGTGCGGGCCGAACGCTGGGGTGCAGGCCGGTGGGGCGCTGCAGGCGATGAGCAGGAGGTCCATCGATGGCCGACAAATCCGGGGGGCCCACACAGAGGAAAAGTCGGGCGGCGGTGGCGGCTACGGTAGTGGCGAGCACGATGGCCGCAGGAGAGGTGGCTACGGCGGCTGCAGGCGAGGCGGCTATGGCGGCTGCAGGAGGGGCGGCAGTTGCGGGGACAGCGATAGGAGTGGAGGCTACAGTGGCGGCGGAGGCTACAGTGGCGACGGAGGCTACGGCGGCGGCTGGTGTGACTCGGGAGATCGCGAGCCAGAGCGGCAGATGCGGCAGCAATTACGGAGGCTGCTCTCACAAGGACTATGACTGATCGAGTCCAGGGAGCCACTTCTGCCAGAATCAAGATAAGTTGCTCTGGGCCGTTTTTCTTCTTTCTTCTTTGTTCCTTCTGTTCCTTCTTCACTAGCAAGCCCAAGATGGTGGTGAGCCTCGTGGCAACAGAGCTCTGCAGGCGGCGCCCAGTGGAAGCCTCGTGGAAACCACAAGATGGCGTCTTAAAAGGGAAATGCACCGGGAGTCTTAAAAGGGCCTTACACTGTTGACGGTCCCCACAAGAGACTTTTGTAAGGCAAGAGTGAGTCTAAATGAGCAATGTGAATGTAAGAATTCGGATTTATGATAAAAGTTAATATTTTAATGCTGAATGGTTACTGTGTTTAAAATAATGGATATGAATTACGAAAAGAGTTAATACCACGACTAATGGACTAATGAACTCATGCAATTTTCAATTTATGTGATTCATGCAATGGTTCAGCAGCTGCAGATGAGCCGCCAAGGCGACTACTTTCTGAGAACAGATGCAATGCACCAGTTGCGATACCCTGTCTCAGCGCAGCCCATTACCTCGGGCAAAAAGGGGCTGTATACCGCCACCGTACCTCATCCAGAGGAGCTGGGATTAAATAACTGTTCAGTGTACCTGCAACCTTTTGACAGAACATCTGTACCACAGATTATATGTATCACATAAATGTACTATCTATGTATACCTGCTTTCTGTTGGAGGTTATGCTCGTGTACCTTATCACCCATGTAAGGACTGCAAATACCACATGCTTGCACAATCTCCACATGGGGGAGAAGAGGGAAGTGGATGGTCATGGACTCACACTCACAACCAGGACGAACAAGGCTGAGGTCACCGGCAATGGCTTTTGGAACTGGGGGGGAATGAGATGTTATGTATTGTCCAGGTACATTAAATGTATAAGTACAATAGTGTGCAACAGAGGGCGCTGTGGTGGGAGACCTGAAAGTACCTGCAAGACAGAGTATAAAAGGCTGCCCACCACACCTGAGAGGCACTCTGGAGTTACACAATAAAGGACTAAGGTCACAGCAGTTATTACAACACCAGACCGTGTGGAGTCAGTGGTTTGAGTGCTACATACGTCACAGCCGGCACACCAGACTGGTGCAGGATGATTGCTGCCACGATACCGGGCCTTCGCCATCACGATGTGCTGGGCGTGATTGTGCCCGCAAAGCCACATATGTGCAGTCGATGGTGCCCTGCATATTGTGGAAGCATGATATCCTGGCAAAGCCACATGTGCACCTCTGCCGCTTCTCTCTATTCAGAGAGAAGACAATGATGTCCCTTCTCCGAGAGTACAGAGCCTCTGTGACCTCCCAGATGCAACGATGGAAGGCGAACTGGGAGATGTTAGCTATGTTGCTGGTTCCAGACTGAAAGGGTCCGCTGGTGAAAAAATTCAGGTCCACGGTCACCTTGAGGGCCACTGGCAGTGCTGTCATCGCCCTGCTCTGAGGCGGCAGGTCTGGTTCTAGGAGGTGGCAGAGTTCTGTGACAACCTCCTTGGTGAAGCAGAGACGCCGAACACAATGCTCCTGGTTTAGGTGCAGATAGGAGATGTCATGTATTCAACTGTCATTGTAACCCATGTATAAGCTGACCGAAGTTGTACACCTTGAGAACCCGGACCACAGGGGGCGAACTTGTGGGAGACACTCCTAACCTGGACTTTCCGGTATAAAAGGGGAAGCTCCACCCACCGTCTGTCTCTTGAGGTCTTGGTAATAAAGGTAACTGCTCACATAGTGATCTTCTCTCAAGTATGGGCCTCGTGTGCATTTATACTGTATAGTAAGGACATATTATTGACGATGAGGATGGGATCCCAATATTAATGGAGCTGGACACAGGGGCCAGCCAGTCCCTGATGAGTATCAAACAGTTCGAAAAGTTGTGGGTGTCCAAGGCCAGGAGGCCAAAATTATTACCGATTGACGCACTACTACGGACATATACAAAGGAGATCATTCCGGTACTAGGCAGCACCACGGTAGTCGTGACCCACAAAGATTCAGAGAACAGGTTGCCACCCTGGATTGTCCCGGGGGACGGTCCCGCACTACTGGGGAGGAGTTGGCTTGCTGTCATGAACTGGAAATGGGGCAATGTCAATGCAATTTCTTCTGTGGAGCGAGTATCATGCTCACAGGTCCTGGACAAATTTGACTCATTATTTCAACCCGGCATCGACACTTTCATGGGGGCCAAGGCAGTGATTCACATAAACCCGGACGCCAGGCCAGTGCACCACAAGGCCAGAGCGGTGCCGTACATGATGCGGGAAAAAATAGAATGCGAATTGGACAGCCTGCTGAGGGAAGGCATCATCTTGCCAGTTGAATTCAGTGACTGGGCGAGCCCGATCCTGCCGGTGCTCAAGGTGGTTGGGTCGATCAGGACATGTGGCGATTACAAGGCCACCATCAATCGGGTGTCACTCCAAGACCAGTACCCGCTACCGAGAGCGGAGGACCTCTTTGCAACGCTATCCGGTGGCAAACTTTTTTCAAAGTTGGACCTGACCTCAGCTTACATGACCCAGGAGCTGGCGAGTGAGTCGAAGAAGCTGACCACCATCATGACACACAAGGGGTTGTTTGAATATAACAGATGTCCGTTTGGGATTCATTCGGCCGCCGCGATCTTTCAGCGAAATATGGAAAGCCTCCTCAAGTCGATTCGAAGGACGGTGGTTTTTCAAGACGACATCCTCATCACGGGTCGCAATACTGAAGAACACCTCCACAACATGGAGGAGGTGCTAAGCATACTGGACCGGGTAGGGCTGCGACTGAAAAAGGCGAAGTGCATCTTCTTAGCTCCAGAGGTAGAATTCCTGGGGATGAGGGTAGCAGCGGACGGGATCAGACCTACTGCGTCCAAAACGGAAGCGATCCAGAGAGCACCCAGACCCCGTAACACGACGGAGCTGCGTTCGTTCCTGGGGCTCCTGAACTATTTTGGCAACCTTCTTCACAAATTGAGCATGCTGTTAGAACCGCTACATGTGCTCCTACGCAAAGGTCACGATTGGCTCTGGGGGGACAGCCAGGAAAGGGCTTTTGATAGAGCACGCAATTTGTTATGCTCCAACAAACTGTTAATGTTATATGATCCGTGTAAGAAACTAGTTTTAACGTGTGATGCGTCGTCCTATGGGGTCGGGTGTGTGTTGCAGCATGTGAATGCCAATGGTCAGTTACAGCCAGTAGCTTATGCCTCCAAAAGTCTGTCCCGGGCAGAAAGGGGCTACAGGATGGTAGAAAAGGAAGCGCTAGCATGTGTATGTGCAGTAAAAAAATGCACCAGTACCTGTTTGGCAGGAAATTTGAGCTGGAGACAGATCACAAACCCCTAACGTCCCTGTTGGCCGACAACAAGGCCATAAGTGCGAATGCATCGGCCCGCATACAGAGGTGGGCACTTACGTTAGCCGCCTATAACTACACAATTCAGCACAGACCGGGCATTGAAAACTGTGCCGATGCACTCAGCAGGCTACCACTAGCCACCACTGAGGGGGCAGCTGAGCATGATGCTGAGATGGTCATGACTGTTGAAGCTTTCAAAAGCGAAGGCTCACCTTTGACAGCCCGTCAGATTAAAGTCTGGACAAATAAAGATCCACTACTGTCTTTAGTTAAGAAATGTGTCCTGAATGGGGACTGGGCAGCCACGTACGGGACATGCCCTGAGGAGTTTAAACCATTTCATAGGCGCAAGGATGAACTTTCGATTCAGGCCGATTGCCTACTGTGGGGAAACCGAGTAGTCATGCTCCAGAAGGGCAGAGAGGTGTTTATCAGAGAACTTCACAATGTCATGATGAAGGCAATTGCCAGGTCACACGTTTGGTGGCCAGGGATAGATGCAGACCTGGAACTTTGTGTTTGCAGGTGCAACACATGTGCTCAGCTAGGCAACGCACCCAGGGAAGCCCCCCTTAGCCCCTGGTCCTGGCCCTTCAAGCCATGATCACACATCCATATGGACTACGCAGGTCCTTTCATGGGAAAAATGTTTTTGGTTGTAGTAGACGCCTACTCCAAATGGATTGAGTGTGCCATTTTAAATTCAAGCACATCCTCTGCCATGGTAGAAAGTCTACGGGCAATGTTCGCCGCCCATGGTCTACCGGACGTCTTGGTCAGCGACAATGGTCCGTGCTTCACAAGCATTGAATTCCAGGACTTCATGGCAGGCAATGGAATCAACCATGTCAGAACGGCACCGTTCAAGCTGGCCACAAATGGCCAGGCGGAACAAGCAGTGCAGATAATCAAACAGGGGATGCTGAGAATCCAAGGGGGATCCCTACTAAGCCGCTTATCACGCCTCCTGTTGGCCAATAGATCCAGACCACACTCGCTCAGAGGGGTTCCACTCGCAGAGCTGCTAATGAAAAGGACGCTTAAAACCAGGTTATCCCTTATACACCCTACTATGAAAGAAATTGTTGAGAGCAGGCGTCAGTCACAATGTGACTACCATGACAGGAATGTGAGGGCGCGATGTATTGATGTCAATGACCCTGTTTTTGTCCTTAATTACGCTGCAGGGTCCAAATGGCTTGCAGGCACTGTGATTGCCAAAGACGGGAAAAGGGTTTTGGTAGTTAAACTTACCAATGGACAAATCTGCCGCAAACACGTGGATCAAACTAAAAGGAGGTTCAGCACCCCCACAGAAGAAGCAGAGGAAGAACACGAGATAGAGTTTACTCCACCAGAGGTGACCGAACACCAGAACCAAGTGGAGGAGAGTCCAGTCACTGTGGGCATTCTGGACAGGCCTGAGGCACCGCAAACAGCAGACACTCAGGCCAGCGCCCAACAACTGGAGCCCCAACTCAGGCGCTCTACAAGGGAGCGTAAACCACCAGAGAGACTTAACATGTGATCCCAATAATACTTTGGTGGGGAGCAGATGTCATGTATTCAACTGTCATTGTAACCCATGCATAAGCTGATCAAGGTTGTACACCTTGAGAACACTGACCACAGGGGGCGAACTTGTGGGAGACACTCTTAACCTGGACTTTCCGGTATAAAAGAGGAAGCTTCACCCACCATCTGTCTTTTGAGGTCTTGGTACTAAAGGTAACTGGTCACAGAGTGATCTTCTCTCAAGTATGGACCTCGTGTGCATTTATACTGTAAGGTAAGGACATATTAGGAGAAGTGATGTCTGAAGACCCTAGGTGGGGAAGGCCTTCTGCTGAGAGCCCTCCTTCCTCCCTCTGCTGATTGATGATACAATCCGACTAATTTCCATATCTGGAGCGAGCGCAGGCAATGGCAGCGGTGCCGACCTGCCCGAAATGGCGGCCGGCATCAGAAGCGGGTTGGTGCACGGTGGCTGCCATTTTTTCTTCCAAACCAGCCTTATCGGCCGGCACAAATGGTTTACATTTCATGGCCTCTACCTTGTTATACATCGTGATGATTGCTAAATTCTACCTTTACTGCTCTGGCACCTTCTCCTTCTTTGAGCATTTCACCTTCTTCTATCCCTCTGCCTCGCACCCAAAATTATCATCGTCTACCACCCTCCCAAGCCCCATGGCAACTTCATCACTGAGATCTCCCTTCGCCTAAAGTTCCCTAGCCCCTCCCCTCTGATTTTTCTGTCTTTTGCTACTCACTGAATATCACTTTTCACATAGATTTTCCCTCCTATACTCAGAGCCACCCCTGTAAACTTTCTACTTACTGCACCAAAAATGCTATCTCTGACCACTTCCTTGTCTTCTTTATCACCCATGCCACTGTGACTTCCTCCAACGCCACCATCTTCACTATTGTCCCTGGGAAAAAACTTGACCTCCTTCCCAATGGTTAGACATAAACTCCTAACATTCACTCCTCAGGACAGGAAGCTCTGCTGCTGCTGACCCACTCAACTGATCCCTCATCATTGCTTTCAAAGCCATTGTTTCCACAATATCATTCAGCATGTTCCACTCCGACCATTCACCCTGGAATTGTTCTCACCTTCACTCCTTTAATGTACAGTGCGTCTAGCACACAGGTGACCACGCCGTTCATAGCTAGATCTGGTTTGACTATTGTAATGTATGCACCTGTGAGTATGCTCACAGCTTTGTTGAGCTGTTGATGGCGGAGGAGCGGGCTGGATGGCGCCAGACACGCTGGCACGGCGCCTAAATTCGGCCGACGTCCACCGCGCGGCCGATGCCATCGAATCGTTAAAAACAGCTCTGGGCCCTGACTCCGTTAGGTGTGTCGAGGAGGCTCAAGCACGTGGGGAGATCCCGTCCGAACTGACCCCCGTCCGGACGGAATTCCTCATCGGTGCCAAACCCTGGAACCTCCCTCAGGAGCCGGCGCCTCACAACTTGAGCCGCCTCGGGGAAATCCCCTCCGTGCCTTTCAGTTCTGCGCGGAGGGGTTTCCTGTACGGGCTGCTCCTGCACACTCTCAACCTTGCCATCCTCGTCTGCCGTCCGGACACGCCATGGCACAATATCTTGCCGTCCGGAGGAGGCGGGGGTCCCCGATGGAGTGCACTCTACGCGGGAATCCTCCCACTATTTATCGGGGACTTGGCTTGGTGGGTGGTACACGGAGCAGTCTCGTGCAACAAATTTTTAAGCCGGTTCACGGGCTCCCAGGCCGCCTGCAATTTCTGCGGTCTGGAAGAGTCCGTGTTCCATGTTTTTATTGAATGTGCGAGGTTGCAGTCCCTATTTCATTATTTAAAGGGGCTGCTCCTCAATTTCTGGCTGCACTTCAGTCCCACTCTCCTGATCTTTGGGCACCCGTGTGGAGGGGAGCAGGTAGGTCCGAAGGCCTCCTCGTAGGACTGCTCCTGGGCACAGCCAAGAGCGCCATCAGCCGGTCCAGGCAGCGGGTGGTCGAGGGGGTCGTTCAGCCCGACTGCCTGCCTCTCTTCCGCGCTTACATCCGGGCCAGGGTGTCCTTGGAGATGGAGCACACGGTATCCACTGGTACACTCACGGCCTTCCGTGAGAGGTGGGCGCCGGAGGGACTGGAGTGCATCGTTACCCCCGGCAATCAAATTTTAATTTGATTTTATATGTTTTAAAGTTTAATTTGTTTTAGTTGCCGGGTTTTTAGTGTCCCCCTCCCCTTTTATAGGGGGCACTTGTAAAATATATAATTTTAATGCCCCCCCAAAAAATTTTTTAAAAACACAAAAAAAAAAAAAAATATTTTAAAAAGAGGGCAGTTAAAAGTGTCTGGAGTGTCCCCCAGATCGGGGGGCACTTGATCTAATGTTTATTTTGTTCCCCCAAAAGAGTTGTTGAGTTGTTGAGTTGGGAGTGGCTTAGCCAGTCACGTGATGTTCACAAGACTCAATAAAACCCCAGCCAGTTGTGTTCGGGGGATCCATGATGAGGCAGGTGGTTGTGAGCTTGGTGGATGAACTGGTAATGTGTAGTGTGATTGTTAAACCGTTGCTAATAAACCAACTAGTTCTTAATAGCAATGTGTTGCTATGAATTCTTAAGCAAAGAACCGATGAAGCAAATATATATGTCTAGCTCTTTGGTGCCTCACAGTCCTTAGCCAAATCCTGCTGTAGAATCTGCAGCCATCTCCCTCTCCTTACCGTTCTCCTCCCCCTCCTGTGCCCAACCCCACCTCCCAATTCCATCATTCACTCTAGTCCCCTGTCATGTTTCCTCTGCCTCCTCGCCACCCAACTCCCAATCCATTCAATTACTTTGGTGCCTTTATTTAATGTACTTGAACTTATGCCAGCCAAGTAAATAATACAACAACTCACTGCTCACAAAGCACATTACACTCTCATTGTAGAAATGGCTCATGTCGGAACAGAAGCAGACAGTAGCAACTGCAGAACAATGAAAAAATAATGAACCCATAAAGAAGCAACAGAAGCAGAATTTGCAGGCCTGCACAGTGAACTTTGCTCCCAATGAAAGCCAAAGCTTCCGATGTTTTACGTTCCGGAAACAATTCCTGACTAATGTATGTCATACGTTGCAGGATGAGTTAGAAATTTGTTTTATTATTTCAAGTTTCTTTTCCCACATTCAAAAAGTCTGCAGTCATCAACTTTCACATTATTGACTTTCAGGTAACCTTAATGATTTCATAGGCATTAGTCAATCCACTATGATAAGTCAAAGTACGTCTATTATTATTTTAATTTGTTTCCTGGGATGTGGGCATCACTGGTAAAGCCAGCATTTATTGCCCATCCCTAATTGCCCTTGAGAAGGTGGTGATGAGTCGCTTTTTGAACTGCTGCAGTCCGTGTGGTGAAGGTACTCCCACAGTGCTGCTAGGGAGGAAGTTCTCGGATTTTGATCCAGCGACGATGAAGGAACAGCGATATATTTCCAAGTCAAGATGGTGTGTGACTTGCAGACAGATTTGACAGACTTGGATTTATATAGCGCCTTTGCAGCCAATGAAATACTTTTGGAGTGTAGTCACTGTTGTAATGTAGAAAAGGGAAACTTGCAGGTGATGGTGTTCCCATGCGTCTGTTGCCTTGTCCTTCGAGTGAAGAGTTTTCCCCCTGATTCACATTGATTTCAATTTTATTCGCACTCTTTGATGCCACACTCGGTCAAATACTGCCTTGACATCAAGGACAGTCACTCTCGCCTCACCTCTGAAATTCAGCTCTTTTGTCTATGTTTGGACCAAGGCTGTAATGAGATCTGGAGTCGCATGGTCCTGGCGGAACCCAAATTGAGCATCGGTGAGCAGGTTATTGGTGTGTAAGTGCCGCTTGATAGCACTGTCAACAACACCTTCCACCACTTTGCTGATGATTGTGAGTAGACTGATGGGGTGGTATTTGTCTGGATTGGATTTGTCCTGCTTTTTGTGGATTGGACATACCTGGGCAATTTTCAATATTGTCGAGTAGATGCCAATATTGTAGCTGTACTGGAACAGCTTGGCTAGAGGCGTGGCTAATTCTGGAGCAATTTTCTTGGGCAAAAGGGAACACAAGATATGGCTACTTGGGTGGCTTAGTAGGTAAAGCCAAAGAGAGGTTGAGCCATGCAACCAGAAAGGTCAATGGTTCAATTCTGCTCTGTACTATTAGCCAATCTCAGCTAGGATGACTGTAGGGACACATAAAGTATCCTCAGAATCCTTGGATTTCTTCTCCAGCTTGCTATCAAGTTTCCCTCCTACTCTGCACCCTCACCAACCCCCCACCCCCTCCCCACCCCCCTCCCCAGCACCCCCTATTGAATTACACACATGGACATCAGTTGGGGACAGGACTAGGCAAGTTTGGGGTGCTCCCATAGTGCAATGCTACATTGACATTCACTGCCTGACTAATATATGAAGAATAACTACTCAGACAAAATACTGGAGCACCACAAATATTTGTGGAAACTGGAAATAATTCAACAAGTTTCTAACACGTCCTGCAAGGTGTACCATAGGTTAGTCTGGAGTTGTTTCCAGAACCTATAGCACCTTAAGCTTTGCCTTCCATTTAGAACAATGCCCTCTGTTCAGGCCTGCAAATTCTGCTTGGACAGCTTGTTCTTGTGTTTATTGTGCTCACACTGTGCTGCAGTTGCTACTGTTTCTTTGCATAATGTTCGGAAGTGAAGGAAGGAAAGAGAGAAAATTAACAGAAAAGGGAGGCGGGACCAAAACCATACACCATTCCCTGGAACCCAGCCACAGCAAGTAACAGCTGTAAGAAATCATGAATTGGAAGAAATAACTTGAGACCAAAAAGTCTCTTCAGACTGGTGTTATAATTGAAGATTCATTCCAGGGTACAATAGCTAATGCGACTTGAACAGCGTGAACATAAATAACTCCAAACATCTGAAGGCCAAGAATGGCCAGTCTGACTCCAACCTTAGGAGGATAAACAGGCAAGACATGTGAAGAGGAGGGTTTCACCGAAGAGTTGAGGCAAACAACTCGACATATCAGAGGTTAAATTGTCCTGTCCATGTCCTACATCAGGCCCACTCCTAAAAAGAGCAGAAAAGAAAGACCTACAAGATTTTTCAGGGCAGACGGTGAAGATAAGAACTATTCGTGCCACCGTCTGTCTAATTGGGACTAGTACCAGCTACTTGTCACAGTCATTTGCCTGGTATGTCTATCCTGTGTGTTGTGGTTGACTTTTTTTGAACTACTGCACCTTAATAAAATGCCTTATAACTCCTAAGGCCCTTTGGCTATCTGTGTAAACTGTGACCCTAATCTTACACAGCCCAGCAACAGTTTTTATGACAATGTTGAAGATTTATGCCATTGCTGGACTTTAGAGTGCAGATGTTGTTGACTATCCCCACAGTGCACCTGAAATTGACAAGACTAATTTAATAAAGAGCCATGTCGTCAACAAGGGGTGGGGCCAAAACACGTGGCACGGCAGAAACCGTTCCCGTCGCCCCCGTCCCGAGGGAATTCCAGATGGGTCAGCCCCGCCATCAGTCCCCAGGTGGAAAGGCCTTACCGCCCCGTTACCGCCTCTTAGAGAAGAGGGCAATTTCCCCCCCTGATGAGTGATTCAATACTCTCAGTCCTGCTGGGTCAATAATAGCATTTGTAGTGATAACATTAATAATAATCAAATGCATCAACGAATACAATATTATTGAAAATGTTGAAAACATGTAGAAATGGTTCATGTCGTAACAGATGGAGTATACGAAGAGACGGCAGCAGTTTGCAGAACAAATGATGAACCCAAAAGAAAGCAGCACAAGTAGAATTTGCAGGTCTGCACAGCTGCAATGACCTGAGGAAGACAGCGACAAATTAAAAGAATTCTAATTTGTGTATGTAATTGGCCAATGAATTTCAATACAGATACGATAAGTGTGTGGTGGGCATGTTGGTAGGAAGAGTAAGGAGGCTACATACTCCTTGGAAAACACGAGTCTAAATGGGGTGTGAAGAGCAGGTTAAAAAAGCCATTAAAAAAAATAGCTGGAAACTATAGACCAGTTAGCCTAACATCTGTGGTTGGGAAAATGTTGGAGTCCATTATTAAAGAAGCAGTAGCAGGACATTTGGAAAAGCAAAATTCGGTCAGGCAGAGTCAGCATGGATTTATGAAGGGGAAGTCATGTTTGACAAATTTGCTGGAGTTCTTTGAGGATGTAACAAACAGGGTAGATAAATGGGAACCAGTGGATGTGGTGTATTTGGACTTCCATAAAGCATTTGACAAGGTGCCACATAAAAGGTTACTGCACAAGATAAAAGTTCACAGGGTTGGGGTAATATATTAGCATGGATAGAGAATTGGCTAACTAACAGAGGACAGAGAGTCAGGATAAATGGTTCATTCTCTGGTTGGCAACCAGTAACTAGTAGGGTGCCGCAGGGATCAGTGCTGAGACCCCAAGTATTTACAATCTATATTAATGACTTGGAAGAAGGGACTGAGTGTAACGTAGCCAAGTTTGCTGATGATACAAAGATGGGAGGAAAAGCAATGTGTGAGGAGGACATGATAAATCTGCAAAAGGACATAGACAGGCTAAGTGAATGGGCAAAAATTTGGCAGATGGAGTATAATGTTGGAAAGTGTGGGGTCATGCACTTTGGCAGAAAAAATCAAAAAACAAGTTATTATTTCAATGGAGAAAGATTACAAAGTGCCGCAGTACAGCGGGACCTGGGGGTACTTGTGCATGAAACACAAAAGGATAGTATGCAGGTACAGCAAGTGATCAGGAAAACCAATGGTTGCAAAGGGGATGGAGTATAAAAACAGGGAAGTCTTACTACAGCTGTATAAGGTGATAAGGTGTTGGTGAGGCCACACCTGGAATACTGCATGCAGTTTTGCTTTCCATATTTTGAAAGGATATACTTGCTTTGGAGGCATTTCAGAGAAGGTTCACAAGGTTGATTCCGGGGATGAGGGGGTTGGCTTATGAGGAAAAGTTGAGTAAGTTGGGCCTCTGCTCATTAGAATTCAGAAGAATGAGAGGTGATCTTATCGAAATGTATAAGATTATGAGGGAACTTGACAAGGTGGATGCAGAGAGGATGTTTCCACTGATGGGGGGGACTGGAACTAGAGGGCATGATCTTAGAGTAAGGGGCCGCCCATTTAAAACTGAGATGAGGAGAAATTTCTTCTCTCTGAGGGTTGTAAATCTGTGGAATTCGCTGCCTCAGAGAGCTGTGGAAGTGGGACATTGAATAAATTTAAGACAGGAATAGACAGTTTCTTAAACGATAAGGGAATAAGTGGTTATGGGGAGCGGGTGGGGAAGTGGAGCTGAGTCCATGATCAGATCAGCCATGATCGTATTGAGTGGCGGAGCAGGCTCAAGGGGCCGTAAGGCCTACTCCTGTTCCTATTTTTTATGTTCTTATCTTCTTATGATTTTTAGGGTCACACTTATTTTAAATGAGTATGGAAGATTATTCAAAGAATTTGGAAGGAAACTGGATTTCTATTGAATTCTAGAGAGATTGAAATGAGAAGCAGCAAAGTTATGTTAAACCTGTATAGAACCTTGGTTAGATCACACGTGGAGTACTGTGCACAGTTCTGGTCTCCATATACCTTCGTTAACTCACACGTGGAGTACTGTGCACAGTCTCGTTTCCATATATCTTGGTTAGATCACACGTGGAGTACTGTGCACAGTCTCGTCTCCATATACCTTGGTTAGATCACACGTGGAGTACTGTGCACAGTTCTGGTCTCCATATACCTTGGTTAGATCACACGTGGAGTACTGTGCACAGTCTCGTCTCCATATACCTTGGTTAGATCACACGTGGAGTACTGTGCAGTTCTGGTCTCCATATACCTTGGTTAGATCACACGTGGAGTACTGTGCACAGTCTCGTCTCCATATACCTTGGTTAGATCACACGTGGAGTACTGTGCACAGTCTCGTCTCCATATACCTTGGTTAGATCACACATGGAGTACTGTGCACAGTTCTGGTCTCCATATACCTTGGTTAGATCACACGTGGAGTACTGTGCACAGTCTGTTCTCCATATACCTTGGTTAGATCACACGTGGAGTACTGTGCACAGTCTCGTCTCCATATACCTTGGTTAGATCACACGTGGAGTACTGTGCACAGTTCTGGTCTCCATATACCTTGGTTAGCTCACACGTGGAGTACTGTGCACAGTTCTGGTCTCCGTATACCTTGGTTAGATCACACTTGGAGTACTGTGCACAGTTCTGGTCTCTACATTATAAAATGGATATAGTGGCACTGAAGAAGGTGCAAAAAGGGTTCACAAGGGTGATACCAGAACTGAAAGGTTATACCTATCAGAAATATTGAACAGGCTGGGGCTCTTTTCTCTAGAAAAGGGAAGATGGAGGGCTGATCTGATAGAGATCTTTAAAATTATGAAATGATTTGATAGGATAGACATAGAGAAGATACTTAGAGTTGTGAAGGAGTTCAAAACTAGGGGCCATAAATATGATAGTCACTACTAAATCCAATGAGGAATTCAGGTAGGTCAAAGATTCAACTCCTGGCCTGTACTGTAAGCTGATCACAGCTGGGATGACAGTAGGGTCATGCAAATGGTCTTAGGCACCCTGGATTCCTTCTACAGATTGCTATCCAGTGACCCTCCCCTACAATTGGACATCAATGGGGAACAGGATCAAACAGATTTATGATGTTCCCATAGCCAAATACTCCCCTGACATTCACTGCCTGACTGAGATGTTCTGACTGGTCTGCTACAGCACTTCAATAAGCATATCTAAAAAAGTATGTTGAACCCTTGTGCCTGCAGTGTATAACGCAGCATCAGCATTTACTGCTGGAGCAAGGCGAATGTCTCAGGATGAGACATTTTGCACAATTTGACTTTCGACAATCATGATGAGACTGGCAAAAAACAATGCAACCACTCAGACTTTTGAAAACTCAGACAATCAGATAATGAACGATTGATAAAATAATTTAATTATGTGCTGAGCAAAATAGACTGCAAAGACTGGAGGCGCCAGGAAAAAAGTATTATCTGTGCATTCTGTTGTGTTACAGGAAGTGGCTATTCATATATTCTGTAAAAATTGTAGGTGAATAATCCTGAATTTTGGAGAGTTCTTTGAACAAGTATTTTAAAGATTGCTTATCCATCTATTAATGTTAATTGAGTTTTATAGATTTCTTCCCAGATAAAGAAATATAGTTAATAAAAATCACATGAATGCCAAAATAATTTTGGGGACAGAAGATGATCTGTTCCATTGATTAAATCTCCTTTTTGCCCTCAGTGATTCATGGGGCATTTAAAATTATTTTGAACATATAATAGAGACAGAAAAAACAGATTTCTACACTCTTTGAAAGGCAAATAAGTTTTTTTCATATACACTGATTTAGAGAGTTTTGCTCTGACACAGAATTTCTGATCACAGTCTCTCTGCATTTCGTGTTTTTGAAATGTTGTTGATATGGTAACATAAGTATAGATAAGATTACAAATACTTCTTTCATGAATAACATATTTTGAAGCATTCTAAAACTTTGTTTACAATATACTTCATAGAATCATGGAATAGTACAGCACGAATGGAGGCCATTCGGCCCATTGAGTCTGCGCTGGCTCTTTCGAAGAGCAATCCAGTTAGTCCCACTCCCCCACTCTTTTCCCATATCCCTGCAATTTTTTTTTCTTCAAGTATTTATCCAATTCCCTTTAAAAAGGCTACTATTGAATCTGTTTCCACCACCCTATCAGGCAGTGTGTTCCAAATCCTAACCACGCATTGCATGAAATAATTTTTCTACATGTCACCTCTGGTTCTTTTGCCTTAAATCTGTGCCCTCTGGTTATCGACCCTTCAACCATTGCAAACAGTTTTTTTTAATCTATCTAAACTCTTCATGATTTTACACACCTCTATCAAATCTCCTCTTAACCTTCTCTGCTCTATGGAGAACAACCTCAGCTTCTCCAGTTTATCCACATAACTGTAATCCCTCATCCCTGGAACCATTCCAGTAAATCAAAAGCCTTCACGTGCTTCTTAAAGTGTTGTGCCCAGAATTGGACACAATACTCCAGCTGGGGATGAACTAGTGTTTTAAATGGGGTTAGCATAACTTTCTGGCTTTTGTACTCTATGGGGCCGAAATTGCCCCACGCTGGGTTTGGGGCGCATAATTTGAATTAAGTGAAAAGTTGGCGCCGACCGAGATGGGTGGGAGGAAGTTTGTAAATTTGACACTTTGTTTCCCAAATCAGAGAGCTGCGTTGATGGAGTGCTAAATGGTTTCCACGTGGCGTTGGAGGGGCGGTGCATGGGACGGTGCAGGGGGCGCTGCAGGGGGGGCTGCAGGGAGGGCTGCAGGGGGGCGGTGCATGGGGGTGGTGCAGGGGACAGTGCAGGGGGCGCTGCAGGGGGCGCTGCAGGGAGCGCTACGGGGCGTGCTGAATGGGACGGTGCAGGGGAAGTGCAGGGGGCAGTGCAGGGGACGGTGCAGGGGGCGCTGCAGGGGGCGCTGCAGGGAGCGCTACAGGGGGGCGCTGAATGGGACGGTGCAGGGAACGGTGCAGGGAGCGCTGCAGGGGGTGGTGCATGGGGGCGGTGCAGGGGACGGTGCAGGGGGCACTGCAGGGGGGGTGCTGCAGAGAGCGCTACAGGGGGCGCTGCATGGGACGGTGCAGGGGACGGTGCAGGGGACGCACGGTGCAGGGGACAGTGCAGAGGCAGTGCAAGGCGATGGTGCAGGGAGGTGGTGCAGGGGGCGGTGCAGGGGGCGGTGCAGGGGACGGTGCAGGGGAGGGTGCAGGGGGTGGTGCAGGGGGACGGTGCAGGGGACGGTGCAGGGGACGGTGCAGGGGGGGTGGTGCAGGGGACGGTGCAGGGGACGGTGCAGGGGATGGTGCAGGGGACGGTGCAGCGGACGGTGTAGGGGATGTTGCAGGGGACGGTGCAGGGGACGGTGCATGGGAGGGTGCAGGGGGGTGGTGCAGGGGGACGGTGCAGGGGGGCGGAGCAGGGGGCGGTGCAGGGGGCAGTGCAGGGGGCGGTGCAGGGGATGGTGCAGGGGACGGTGCAGGGGATGGTGCTGGGGGACGGTGTAGGGGGCGGTGCAGGGGATGGTGCAGGGGACGGTGCAGGGGATGGTGCAGGGGACAGTGCAGGGGACGGTGCAGGGGATGTTGCAGGGGACGGTGCAGGGGACGGTGCAGGGGAGGATGCAGGGGGGTGGTGCAGGGGGACGATGCAGGGGAGCGGAGCAGGGGGCGGTGCAGGGGGCAGTGCAGGGGGTGGTGCAGGGGATGGTGCAGGGGGGGCGGAGCAGGGGGCGGTGCAGGGGGCGGTGCAGGGGCCGGTGCAGGGGACGGTGCAGGGGGTGGTGCAGGGGACGGTGCAGGGGGTGGTGCAGGGGGGGTGGTGCAGGGGACGGTGCAGGGGGGTGGTGCAGGGTGGCGGAGCAGGGGGCGGTGCAGAGGGCAGTGCAGGGGGTGGTGCAGGGGGTGGTGCAGGGGGGGCAGAGCAGGGGGCGGTGCAGGGGGCAGTGCAGGGGCCGGTGCAGGGGACGGTGCAGGGGGTGGTGCAGGGGACGGTGCAGGGGGTGGTGCAGGGGGGGCGGTGGAGGGGACGGTGCAGGGGACGGTGCAGGGGACGGTGCAGGGGGTGGTGCAGGGGACAGTGCAGGGGGTGGTGCAGGGGGGGCGGTGCAGGGGATGGTGCAGGGGACGGTGCAGGGGACGGTGCAAGGGGGCGGTGCAGGGGACGGTGCAGGGGACGGTGCAGGGGATGGTGCAGGGGGACGGTGCAGAGGGACGGTGCAGGGGACGGTGCAGGGGATGGTGCTGGGGGACGGTGCAGGGGGTGGTACAGTGGGGGCGGAGCAGGGGGCGGTGCAGGGGGCAGTGCAGGGGCCGGTGCAGGGGACGGTGCAGGGGGTGGTGCAGGGGACGGTGCAGGGGGTGGTGTAGGGGGGGCGGTGCAGGGGGCGGTGCAGGGGGTGGTGCAGGGGACGGTGCAGGGGACAGTGCAGCGGGTGGTACAGGGGACGGTGCAGAGGAGGGTGCAGGGGATGGTGCAGGGGGTGGTGCAGGGGCGGGGGGGCGGTGCAGGGGATGGTGCAGGGGACGGTGCAGGGGACGGTTCAGGGGGGCGGTGCAGGGGACGGTGCAGGGGATGGTGCAGGGGGACGGTGCAGGGGGCAGTGCAGGGGACGGTGCAGGGGATGGTGCAGGGGGACGGTGCAGGGGGACGGTGCAGGGGGCAGTGCAGGGGACGGTGCAGGGGACGGTGCAGGGGACGGTGCAGGGGACGGTGCAGGGGACGGTGCAGGGGATGTTGCAGGGGATGGTGCAGGGGATGGTGCAGGGGAGGGTGCAGGGGGGTGGTGCAGGGGGCGGTGCAGGGGGCAGTACAGGAGGGTGGTGCAGGGGGACGGTGCAGAGGGCAGTGCAGGGGATGGTGCAGAGGGCAGTGCAGGGGGGAGGTGCAGGGGACGGTGCATGGGTGGCGGTGATGGAATGGTGCAGGGTATGGTGCAGGGGACAGTGCAGGGGGGCGGTGCAGGGGGGCGGTGCAGGGGACAGTGCAGGGGGGTGGTGCAGGGGGGCGGTGCAGGGGACGGTGCAGGGGATAGTGCAGGGGACGGTGCAGGGGATGTTTCAGGGGACGGTGCAGGGGACGTTGCAGGGGGGTGGTGAAGGGGGATGGTGCAGGGGACGGTGCAGGGGACGGTGCAGGGGGCGGTGCAGGGTGTGGTGCAGGTGACGGTGCAGGGGGTGGTGCAGGGGACGGTGCAGGGGATGGTGCAGGGGATGGTGCAGGGGGGCGGTGCAGGGGACGGAGCAGGGGACGGCGCAGGGGATGATGCAGGGTACGGTGCAGGGGACGGTGCAGGGGACGGTGCAGAGGGTGGTGCAGGGGGCAGTGCAGGTGGTGGTGCTGGGGACGGTGCAGGGGACGGTGCAGGGGACGGTGCAGGGGGGCGGTGCAGGGGACGGTGCAGGGGACGGTGCAGGGGACGGTGCAGGGGACGGTGCAGGGGATGTTGCAAGGGGCGGTGCAGGGGGCGGTGCAGGGGGCGGTGCAGGGGACGGTGCAGGGGAAGGTGCAGGGGACGGTGCAGGGGACGGTGCAGGGGACGTTGCAGGGGACGGTGCAGGGGACGGTGCAGGGGAGGATGCAGGGGGGTGGTGCAGGGGGCAGTGCAGGGGATGGTGCAGGGGGGGCGGAGCAGGGGGCAGTGCAGGGGGTGGTGCAGGGGCCGGTGCAGGGGACGGTGCAGGGGGTGGTGCAGGGGACGGTGCAGGGGGTGGTGCAGGGGGGGCGGTGCAGGGGACGGTGCAGGGGGGTGGTGCAGGGTGGCGGAGCAGGGGGCGGTGCAGGGGGCGGTGCAGGGGACGGTGCAGGGGGCGGTGCAGGGGGCAGTGCAGGGGGTGGTGCAGGGGACGGTGCAGGGGGTGGTGCAAGGGACGGTGCAGGGGGTGGTGCAGGGGACGGTGCAGGGGGTGGTGCAGGGGGGCGGTGCAGGGGATGGTGCAGGGGATGGTGCAGGGGACGGTGCAGGGGGGCGGTGCAGGGGACGGTGCAGGGGACGGTGCAGGGGATGGTGCAGGGGGACGGTGCAGAGGGGCGGTGCAGGGGACGGTGCAGGGGACGGTGCTGGGGGACGTTGTAGGGGGGCGGTGCAGGGGACGGTGCAGGGGGCAGTGCAGGGGGCGGTGCAGGGGGTGGTACAGTGGGGGCGGAGCAGGGGGCGGTGCAGGGGGCAGTGCAGGGGCCAGTGCAGGGGACGGTGCAGGGGGTGGTGCAGGGGACGGTGCAGGGGGTGGTGTAGGGGGGGCGGTGCAGGGGACAGTGCAGGATGCGGTGCAGGGGGCGGTGCAGGGGCTGGTGCAGGGGACGGTGCAGGGGACAGTGCAGCGGGTGGTACAGGGGACGGTGCTGAGGGTGGTGCAGGGGACGGTGCAGGGGGTGGTGCAGGGGGGGGGGCGGTGCAGGGGATGGTGCAGGGGACGGTGCAGGGGACGGTGCAGGGGGGCGGTGCAGGGGACGGTGCAGGGGACGGTGCAGGGGATGGTGAAGGGGGACGGTGCAGGGGACAGTGCAGGGGACGTTGCAGGGGACGGTGCAGCGGATGGTGCAGGGGGACGGTGCAGGGGGCAGTGCAGGGGATGGTGCAGGGGACGGTGCAGGGGACGGTGCAGGGGATGGTGCAGGGGACGGTGCAGGGGACGGTGCAGGGGACAGTGCAGGGGATGTTGCAGGGGATGGTGCAGGGGATGGTGCAGGGGAGGGTGCAGGGGAGTGGTGCAGGGGGGCGGTGCAGGGAGACGGTGCAGGGGGGCGGAGCAGGGGGCGGTGCAGGGGGCAGTACAGGAGGGTGGTGCAGGGGGACGGTGCAGAGGGCAGTGCAGGGGATGGTGCAGGGGACGGTGCAGGGGGATGGTGCAGAGGGCAGTGCAGGGGGGAGGTGCAGGGGACGGTGCAGGGGTGGCGGTGCTGGAATGGTGCAGGGTATGGTGCAGGGGACAGTGCAGGGGTCGGTGCAGGGGGGCGGTGCAGGGGGGCGGTGCAGGGGACAGTGCAGGGGGGTGGTGCAGGGGGGTGGTGCAGTGGACGGTGCAGGGGATGGTGCAGGGGACGGTGCAGGGGATGTTTCAGGGGACGGTGCAGGGGACGTTGCAGGGGGGTGATGCAGGGGGATGGTGCAGGGGACGGTGCAGGGGACGGTGCAGGGGGCGGTGCAGGGTGAGGTGCAGGTGACGGTGCAGGGGGTGGTGCAGGGGACGGTGCAGGGGATGGTGCAGGGGAAGGTGCAGGGGGGCGGTGCAGGGGACGGTGCAGGGGACGGTGCAGGGGATGGTGCAGGGTACGGTGCAGGGGACGGTGCAGGGGACGGTGCAGGGGGTGGTGCAGGGGGCAGTGCAGGTGGTGGTGCTGGGGACGGTGCAGGGGACGGTGCAGGGGGGCGGTGCAGGGGACGGTGCAGGGGACGGTGCAGGGGACGGTGCAGGGGATGTTGCAGGGGATGGTGCAGGGGGCGGTGCAGGGGGCGGTGCAGGGGATGGTGCAGGGCACGGTGCAAGGGGGTGGTGCAGCGGACAGTGCAGGGGACGGTGCAGGGGATGGTGCAGGGGGACGGTGCAGGGGATGGTGCAGGGGACGGGTGCAGGGGGCAGAGCAGGGGGCGGTGCAGGGGGTGGTGCAGGGGGTGGTGCAGGGGGCGGTGCAGGCGATGGTGCAGGGGGTGGTGCAGGGGACGGTGCAGGGTGTGGTGCAGGGGACGGTGCAGGGGGTGGTGCAGGGGACGGTGCAGGGTCTGCGGTTCAGGGGACAGTGCAGGGGATGGTGCAGCTGGATGGTGCAGGGGGCGGTGCAGGGGACGGTGCAGGGGGTGGTGCAGGGGGGGTGGAGCAGGAGGCGGTGCAGGGGGCGGTGCAGGGGATGGTGCAGGGGACGGTGCAGGGGATGGTGCAGTGGACGGTGCAGGGTGTGGTGCAGGGGACGGTGCAGGGGGTGGTGCAGGGGGATGGTGCAGGGGGGTGGTGCAGGGGATGGTGCAGGGGACGGTGCAGGGGATGGTGCAGTGGACGGTGCAGGGTGTGGTGCAGGGGATGGTGCAGGGGGTGGTGCAGGGGACAGTGCAGGGTCTGCGGTTCAGGGGACGGTGCAGGGGTTGGTGCAGCTGGATGGTGCAGGGGGCGGTGCAGGGGGTGTGCAGGGGATGGTGCAGGGGGCGGTGCAGGGGACAGTGCAGGGGACGGTGCAGGGGTTGGTGCAGGGGGCGGTGCAGGGGACGGTGCAGGGGGTGGTGCAGGGGGCGTTGCAGGGGGTGGTGCAGGGGACGGTGCAGCGGGTGGTGCAGGGGACGCTGCAGGGTGTGGTTCAGGTGACGGTGCAGGGGGTGGTGCAGGGGACGGTGCAGGGGATGGTGCAGGGGGATGGTGCAGGGGGGCGGTGCAAGAGACGGTGCAGAGGACGGTGCAGGGGACGGTGCAGGGTACGGTGCAGGGGACGGTGCAGGGGATATTGCAGGGGACGGTGCAGGGGACAGTGTTGGAGAGGGTGCAGGGGGGTGGTGCAGGGGGACGGTGCAGGGGAGGGTGCAGTGGGGTGGTGCAGGGGGACAGTGCAGTGGGACGGTGCAGGGGGGCGGAGCAGGGGGCGGTGCAGGGGGCGGTGCAGGGGGCGATGCAGGGGGTGGTGCAGGGGGGCGGAGCAGGGGGTGGTGCAGGGGGCAGTGCAGGGGGAGGTGCTGGGGACGGTGCAGGGGATGGTGCAGGGGGATGGTGCAGGGGGGTGGTGCAGGGGATGGTGCAGGGGACGGTACAGGGGATGGTGCAGTGGACGGTGCAGGGTGTGGTGCAGGGGACGGTGCAGGGGGTGGTGCAGGGGACATGCAGGGTCTGCGGTTCAGGGGACGGTGCAGGGGTTGGTGCAGCTGGATGGTGCAGGGGGCGGTGCAGGGGACGGTGCAGGGGGTGGTGTAGGGGGGCGGAGCAGGAGGCGGTGCTGGGGGCGGTGCAGGGGGTGGTGCAGGGGACGGTGCAGGGGGCGGTGCAGGGGACAGTGCAGGGGACGGTGCAGGGGTTGGTGCAGGGGGCGGTGCAGGGGACGGTGCAGGGGGTGGTGCATGGGGCGGTGCAAGGGGTGGTGCAGGGGACGGTGCAGCGGGTGGTGCAGGGGACGCTGCAGGGTGTGGTGCAGGTGACGGTGCAGGGGGTGGTGCAGGGGACGGTGCAGGGGATGGTGCAGGGGGATGGTGCAGGGGGGCGGTGCAAGGGACAGTGCAGTGGACGGTGCTGGGGACGGTGCAGGGTACGGTGCAGGGGACGGTGCAGGGGACGGTGCAGGGGATATTGCAGGGGACGGTGCAGGGGACAGTGCTGGAGAGGGCGCAGGGGGTGGTGCAGGGGGACGGTGCAGGGGAGGGTGCAGTGGGGTGGTGCAGGGGGACGGTGCAGGGGGACGGTGCAGGGGGGCGGAGCAGGGGGCGGTGCAGGGGGCGGTGCAGGGGCGATGCAGGGGGTGGTGCATGGGGGCGGAGCAGGTGGTGGTGCAGGGGGCAGTGCAGGGGGAGGTACTGGGGACGGTGCAGGGGATGGTGCAGTGGACGGTGCAGGGGGGCGGTGCAGGGGACGGTGCATGTGACGGTGCAGGGGACGGTGCAGGGGACTATGCAGGGGACGGTGCAGGGGACGGTGCAGGGCAAGGTGCAGGGGGATGGTGCAGGGAACGGTGCAGGGGATGGTGCAGGGGATGGTGCAGGGGGGTGGTGCAGGGGACGGTGCAGGGTCTGCGGTTCAGGGGACGGTGCAGGGGATGGTGCAGGTGGATGGTGCAGGGGGCGGTGCAGGGGACGGTGCAGGGGACGGTGCAGGGGACATTGCAGGGGATATTGCAGGGGACGATGCAGGGAACGGTGCTGGTGAGGGTGCAGGGGGGTGGTGCAGGGGGACGGTGCAGGGGGGCGGTGCAGGGGGCGGTGCAGGGGACAGTGCATGGGGACGGTGCAGGGGACGGTGCAGGGGATGTTGCAGGGGACGGTGCAGGGAACGGTGCTGGGGAGGGTGCAGGGGGGTGGTGCAGGGGGACGGTGCAGAGGGGCGGTGCAGGGGGCGGTGCAGGGGACGGTGCAGGGGAGGGTGCAGGGGGGTGGTGCAAGGGGACGGTGCAGGGGGACGGTGCAGGGGTGCAGAGCAGAGGGCGGTGCAGGGGGCGGTGCAGGGGTCGATGCAGGGGGTGGTGCAGGGGGGGCGGAGCAGGGGGCGGTGCAGGGGGCAGTACAGGGGGTGGTGCTGGGGATGGTGCAGGGGGCGGTGCAGGGGACGTTGCAGGGGGGCGGCGCAGGGGACGGTGCAGGGGACGGTGCAGGGGACTGTGCAGGGGATGGTGCAGGGGACGGTGCAGGGAATGTTGCAGGGGACGGTGCAGGGGAGGGTGCAGGTGGCTGGTGCAGGGGACGGTGCAGGGGATGGTGCAGGGGATGGTGCAGGGGGGTGGTACAGGGGACGGTGCAGGGGGGTGATGCAGGGGATGGTGCAGGGGACGGTGCAGGGGACGGTGCAGGGGGGGCGGAGCAGGGGGCGGTGCAGGGGGTGGTGCAGGGGGCGGTGCAGTGGACGGTGCAGGGGACGGTGCAGGGCGTGGTGCAGGGGACGGTGCAGGGGACGGTGCAGGGGATGGTGCAGGGGGACGGTGCAGGGGGGCGGTGCAGGGGACGGTGCAGGGGATGGTGCAGGGGACGGTGCAGGGGACGGTGCAGGGGGTGGTGCAGGGTGTGGTGCAGGTGACGGTGCAGGGGGTGGTGCAGGGGACGGTGCAGGGGATGGTGCAGGGGGATGGTGCAGGGGGGCGGTGCAGGGGACGGTGCAGGGGACGGTGCAGGGGATGTTGCAGGGTACGGTGCACATGACGGTGCAGGGGGTGATGCAGGGGACGGTGCAGGGGATGGTGCAGGGGGATGGTGCAGGGGGCAGTGCAGGGGACGGTGCAGGGGACGGTGCAGGGGATGGTGCTGGGTACGGTACAGGGGACGGTGCAGGGGATGGTGCAGGGGGCAGTGCAGGGGGTGGTGCTGGGGACAGTGCAGGGGACGGTGCAGGGGACGATGCAGGGGGCGGTGCAGGGGACGGTGCAGGGGACGGTGCAGGGGACGGTGCAGGGGACGGTGCAGGGGATGTTGCAGGGGACGGTGCAGGGGACGGTGCAGGGGAGGAGGCAGGGGGTGGTGCAGGGAACGGTGCAGGGGATGGTGCAGGGGATGGTGCATGGGACGGTGCAGGGTGTGGTGCAGGGGACGGTGCAGGGTCTGCGGTTCAGGGGACGGTGCAGGGGATAGTGCAGCTGGATGGTGCAGGGGGCGATGCAGGAGGCGGTGCAGGGGGTGGTGCAGGGGGGGGCGGAGCAGGAGGTGGTGCAGGGGGAGGTGCAGGGGGTGGTGCAGGGGACAGTGCAGGGGACGGTGCAGGGGACAGTGCAGGGGACGGTGCAGGAGTCGTTGCAGGGGTTGGTGCAGGGGGCGGTGCAGGGGACAGTGCAGGGGTGGTGCAGGGGACGGTGCAGGCGGTGGTGCAGGGGACGGTGCAGGGTGCGGTGCAGGTGACGGTGCAGGTGACGGTGCAGGGGGTGGTGCAGGGGACGGTGCAGGGGGGCGGTGCAGGGGACGGTGCAGGGGACGGTGCAGGGGACAGTGCAGGGGGTGGTGCAGGGGACGGTGCAGGCGGTGGTGCAGGGGACGGTGTAGGGTGTGGTGCAGGTGACGGTGCAGGTGACGGTGCAGGGGGTGGTGCAGGGGACGTTGCAGAGGGGCGGTGCAGGGGACGGTGCAGGGGACGGTGCAGGGGACGGTGCAGGGGATGTTGCAGGGGGCGGTGCAGGGGACGGTGCAGGGGACGGTGCAGGGGGGTGGTGCATGGAACGGTGCAGGGGATGGTGCAGGGGATGGTGCAGGGGATGGTGCAGGGGGGTGGTGCAGGGGACGGTGCAGGGGGGTGGTGCAGGGGACGGTGCAGGGTCTGCGGTTCAGGGGACGGTGCAGGGGATGGTGCAGGTGGATGGTGCAGGGGGCGGTGCAGGGGACGGTGCAGTGGATGGTGCAGGGGACGGTGCAGGGGACGGTGCAGGGAATGGTGCAGGGGATGTTGCAGGGGACGGTGCAGGGAACGGTGCTGGTGAGGGTGCAGGGGGTGGTGCAGGGTGCGGTGCAGGGGACGGTGCAGGGGACGGTGCAGGGGACGGTGCAGGGGACGGTGCAGGGGATGGTGCAGGGGGACGGTGCAGGGGGGCGGTGCAGGGGACGGTGCAGGGGATGGTGCAGGGGACGGTGCAGGGGACGGTGCAGGGGGTGGTGCAGGGTGTGGTGCAGGTGACGGTGCAGGGGGTGGTGCAGGGGACGGTGCAGGGGATGGTGCAGGGGGATGGTGCAGGGGGGCGGTGCAGGGGACGGTGCAGGGGACGGTGCAGGGGATGTTGCAGGGTACGGTGCACATGACGGTGCAGGGGGTGATGCAGGGGACGGTGCAGGGGATGGTGCAGGGGGATGGTGCAGGGGGCGGTGCAGGGGACGGTGCAGGGGACAGTGCAGGGGATGGTGCTGGGTACGGTACAGGGGACGGTGCAGGGGATGGTGCAGGGGGCAGTGCAGGGGGTGGTGCTGGGGACAGTGCAGGGGACGGTGCAGGGGACGATGCAGGGGGCGGTGCAGGGGACGGTGCAGGGGACGGTGCAGGGGACGGTGCAGGGGACGGTGCAGGGGATGTTGCAGGGGACGGTGCAGGGGACGGTGCAGGGGAGGAGGCAGGGGGTGGTGCAGGGAACGGTGCAGGGGATGGTGCAGGGGATGGTGCATGGGACGGTGCAGGGTGTGGTGCAGGGGACGGTGCAGGGTCTGCGGTTCAGGGGACGGTGCAGGGGATAGTGCAGCTGGATGGTGCAAGGGGCGATGCAGGAGACGGTGCAGGGGGTGGTGCAGGGGGGGCGGAGCAGGAGGTGGTGCAGGGGGAGGTGCAGGGGGTGGTGCAGGGGACAGTGCAGGGGACGGTGCAGGGGACAGTGCAGGGGACGGTGCAGGAGTCGTTGCAGGGGTTGGTGCAGGGGGCGGTGCAGGGGACAGTGCAGGGGTGGTGCAGGGGACGGTGCAGGCGGTGGTGCAGGGGACGGTGCAGGGTGTGGTGCAGGTGACGGTGCAGGTGACGGTGCAGGGGGTGGTGCAGGGGACGGTGCAGGGGGGCGGTGCAGGGGACGGTGCAGGGGACGGTGCAGGGGACAGTGCAGGGGGTGGTGCAGGGGACGGTGCAGGCGGTGGTGCAGGGGACGGTGTAGGGTGTGGTGCAGGTGACGGTGCAGGTGACGGTGCAGGGGGTGGTGCAGGGGATGTTGCAGAGGGGCGGTGCAGGGGACGGTGCAGGGGACGGTGCAGGGGACGGTGCAGGGGATGTTGCAGGGGGCGGTGCAGGGGACGGTGCAGGGGACGGTGCAGGGGGGTGGTGCATGGAACGGTGCAGGGGATGGTGCAGGGGATGGTGCAGGGGATGGTGCAGGGGGGTGGTGCAGGGGACGGTGCAGGGGGGTGGTGCAGGGGACGGTGCAGGGTCTGCGGTTCAGGGGACGGTGCAGGGGATGGTGCAGGTGGATGGTGCAGGGGGCGGTGCAGGGGGCGGTGCAGGGGACGGTGCAGTGGATGGTGCAGGGGACGGTGCAGGGGACGGTGCAGGGAATGGTGCAGGGGATGTTGCAGGGGACGGTGCAGGGAACGGTGCTGGTGAGGGTGCAGGGGGGTGGTGCAGGGAGATGGTGCAGGGGGCAGTGCAGGTGGTGGTGCTGGGGACGTTCCAGGGGACGGTGCAGGGGACGGTGCAGCGGGGCGGTGCAGGGGACGGTGCAGGGGACGGTGCAGGGGACGGTGCAGGGGATGTTGCAGGGGACGGTGCAGGGGACGGTGAAGGGGCCGGTGCAGGGGGGCGGAGCAGGGAGCGGTGCAGCCGGCAGTGCAGGGGGTGGTGCAGGGGTGGTGCAGGGGACGGTGCAGGGGGTGGTTCAGGGGACGGTGCAGGGTGTGGTGCAGGGGACGGTGCAGGGGGTGGTGCAGGGGACAGTGCAGGGTCTGTGGTTCAGGGGACTGCGCAGGGGTTGGTGCAGC
Organism: Pristiophorus japonicus; assembly: GCF_044704955.1. Taxonomy (NCBI): domain Eukaryota; kingdom Metazoa; phylum Chordata; class Chondrichthyes; family Pristiophoridae; genus Pristiophorus; species Pristiophorus japonicus. Next base: position 123,642,482 of record NC_091991.1, on the reverse strand, counting down.
TGGATGATGCAGGGGGCGGTGCAGGGGACGGTGCAGGGGTGGTGCAGGGGGGGCGGAGCAGGAGGCGGTGCAGGTGGCGGTGCAGGGGGTGGTGCAGGGGACATTGCAGGGGGCGGTGCAGGAGACAGTGCAGGGGACGGTGCAGGGGTTGGTGCAGGGGGCGGTGCAGGGGACGGTGCAGGGGGTGGTGCAGGGGGTGGTGCAGGGGGTGGTGCAGGGGGTGGTGCAGGGGACGGTGCAGGGGGTGGTGCAGGGGACGGTGCAGGGTGTGGTGCAGGTGACGGTGCAGGGGGTGGTGCAGGGGACGGTGCAGGGGATGGTGCAGGGGGATGGTGCAGGGGGGCAGTGCAGGGGACGGTGCAAGGGACGGTGCAGCGGACGGTTCAGGGGACGGTGCAGGGGACGGTGCAGGTGACGGTGCAGGGGACAGTGCAGGGGGGCGGAGCAGGGGGCGGTGCAGGGGGTGGTGCAGGGGGCGGTGCAGGGGGTGGTGCAGGGGACGGTGCAGGGTGTGGTGCAGGGGGCGGTGTAGGGGACGGTGCAGGGGGTGGTGCACGGGGGGCGGAGCAGGAGGCGGTGCAGGGGGCGGTGCAGGGGGCGGTGCAGGGGACAGTGCAGGGGGCGGTGCAGGGGACAGTGCAGGGGACGGTGCAGGGGGCGGTGCAGGGGACGGTGCAGGGGGTGGTGCAGGGGGCGGTGCAGGGGATGGTGCAGTGGACGGTGCAGGGGGCGGTGCAGGGGACGGTGCAGGGGATGGTGCAGGGAACGGTGCAGGGGATGGTGCACGGGATGGTGTAGGGGATGGTGCAGGGGGGTGGTGCAGGGGACGGTGCAGGGGGGTGGTGCAGGGGACAGTGTAGGGTCTGCGGTTCAGGGGACGGTGCAGGGGATGGTGCAGGTGGATGGTGCAGGGGGCGGTGCAGGGGATGGTGCAGGGGACGGTGCAGTGGACGGTGCAGGGGACGGTGCAGGGGATATTGCAGGGGACGGTGCAGGGAACGGTGCTGGTAAGGGTGCAGGGGGGTGGTGCAGGGGGACGGTGCAGGGGGCGGTGCAGGCGGCGGTGCAGGGGATGGTGCAGTGGACGGTGCAGGGGGCGGTGCAGGGGACGGTGCAGGGGATGGTGCAGGGAACGGTGCAGGGGATGGTGCAGGGGATGGTGTAGGGGATGGTGCAGGGGGTGGTGCAGGGGACGGTGCAGGGGGGTGGTGCAGGGGACAGTGCAGGGTCTGCGGTTCAGGGGACGGTGCAGGGGATGGTGCAGGTGGATGGTGCAGGGGGCGGTGCAGGGGATGGTGCAGGGGACGGTGCAGTGGACGGTGCAGGGGACGGTGCAGGGGATATTGCAGGGGACGGTGCAGGGAACGGTGCTGGTGAGGGTGCAGGGGGGTGGTGCAGGGGGACGGTGCAGGGGGGTGGTGCAGGGGGCGGTGCAGGGGATGATGCAGTGGACAGTGCAGGGAACGGTGCTGGGGAGGGTGCAGGGGGGTGGTGCAGGGGGACGGTGCAGGGGGGCGGTGCAGGGGGCGGTGCAGGGGACGGTGCAGGGGGACGGTGCAGGGGACGGTGCAGGGGATGTTGCAGGGGACGGTGCAGGGAACGGTGCTGGGGAGGGTGCAGGGGGGTGGTGCAGGGGGACGGTGCAGGGGGGAGGTGCAGGGGGCGGTGCAGGGGACGGTGCAGGGGAGGGTGCAGGGGGGTGGTGCAGGGGGACGGTGCAGGGGGACGGTGCAGGGGTGCGGAGCAGGGGGCGGTGCAGGGGGCGGTGCAGGGGTCGATGCAGGGGGTGGTGCAGGGGGGCAGAGCAGGGGACGGTGCAGGGGGCAGTACAGGGGGTGGTGCTGGGGACGGTGCAGGGGACGGTGCAGGGGACGTTGCAGGGGGGCGGTGCAGGAGACGGTGCAGGGGGCGGTGCAGGGGATGGTGCAGGGGATGGTGCAGGGGACGGTGCAGGGGATGTTGCAGGGGACGGTGCAGGTGACGGTGCAGGGGAGGGTGCAGGGGGGCTGGTGCAGGGGACGGTGCAGGGGATGGTGCAGCGGATGGTGCAGGGGGGTGGTAAAGGGGACGGTGCAGGGGGGTGATGCAGGGGATGGTGCAGGGAATGGTGCAGGGGACGGTGCAGGGGATGGTGCAGGGGGGGCGGAGCAGGGGGCGGTGCAGGGGGCGGTGCAGGGGGTGGTGCAGGGGGCGGTGCACGGGACGGTGCAGGGGATGGTGCAGGGCGTGGTGCAGGGGACGGTGCAGGGGACGGTGCAGGGGATGGTGCAGGGGGACGGTGCAGGGGGTCGGTGCAGGGGATGGTGCAGGGGATGGTGCAGGGGACGGTGCAGGGGACGGTGCAGGGGATGGTGCAGAGGGACGGTGCAGTGGGGCGGTGCAGGGGATGGTGCAGGGGATGGTGCAGGGGACGGTGCAGGGGACGGTGCAGGGGGCGGTGCAGGGTGTGGTGCAGGTGACGGTGCAGGGGGTGGTGCAAGGGAAGGTGCAGGGGATGGTGCAGGGGGATGGTGCAGGGGGCGGTGCAGGGGACGGTGCAGGGGACGGTGCAGGGGATGGTGCAGGGTACGGTGCAGGGTACGGTGCAGGGGACGGTGCAGGGGCGGTGCAGGGTGTGGTGCAGGGGGCGGTGCAGGGGATGGTGCAGGGGACGGTGCAGGGGGCGGTGTAGGGGACGGTGCAGGGGACGGTGCAGGGGACGGTGCAGGGGATGTTGCAGGGGACGGTGCAGGGGACGGTGCAGGGGAGGGTGCAGGGGGGTGGTGCAGGGAACGGTGCAGGGGATGGTGCAGGGGATGGTGCAGGGGACGGTGCAGGGGGTGCTGCAGGGGGCGGTGCAGGGTGTGGTGCAGGGGACGGTGCAGGGTGTGGTGCAGGGGACGGTGCAGGGTCTACGGTTCAGGGGGCGGTGCAGGGGATGGTGCAGCTGGATGGTGCAGGGGGCGGTGCAGGGGACAGTGCAGGGGGTGGTGCAGGGGGGCGGAGAAGGAGGCGGTGCAGGGGGCGGTGCAAGGGGTGGTGCAGGGGACAGTGCAGGGGGCGTTGCAGGGGACAGTGCAGGGGACGGTGCAGGGGTTGGTGCAGGGGGCGGTGCAGGGGAAGCTGCAGGGGACAGTGCAGGGGGTGGTGCAGGGGACGGTGCAGGCGGTGGTGCAGGAGACGGTGCAGGGTGTGGTGCAGGTGACGGTGCAGGGGGGCGGTGCAGGGGACGGTGCAGGGGACGGTGCAGGGGGCGGTGCAGGGGATGTTGCAGGGTACGGTGCAGGGTACGGTGCAGGGGAGGGTGCAGGGGGATGGTGCAGGGGGGCGGTGCAGGGGACGGTGCAGGGGACGGTGCAGGGGATGTTGCAGGGTACGGTGCACATGACGGTGCAGGGGGTGATGCAGGGGACGGTGCAGGGGATGGTGCAGGGGGATGGTGCAGGGGGCGGTGCAGGGGACGGTGCAGGGGACGGTGCAGGGGATGGTGCTGGGTACGGTACAGGGGACGGTGCAGGGGATGGTGCAGGGGGCAGTGCAGGGGGTGGTGCTGGGGACAGTGCAGGGGACGGTGCAGGGGACGATGCAGGGGGCGGTGCAGGGGACGGTGCAGGGGACGGTGCAGGGGACGGTGCAGGGGACGGTGCAGGGGATGTTGCAGGGGACGGTGCAGGGGACGGTGCAGGGGAGGAGGCAGGGGGTGGTGCAGGGAACGGTGCAGGGGATGGTGCAGGGGATGGTGCATGGGACGGTGCAGGGTGTGGTGCAGGGGACGGTGCAGGGTCTGCGGTTCAGGGGACGGTGCAGGGGATAGTGCAGCTGGATGGTGCAGGGGGCGATGCAGGAGACGGTGCAGGGGGTGGTGCAGGGGGGGCGGAGCAGGAGGTGGTGCAGGGGGAGGTGCAGGGGGTGGTGCAGGGGACAGTGCAGGGGACGGTGCAGGGGACAGTGCAGGGGACGGTGCAGGAGTCGTTGCAGGGGTTGGTGCAGGGGGCGGTGCAGGGGACAGTGCAGGGGTGGTGCAGGGGACGGTGCAGGCGGTGGTGCAGGGGGCGGTGCAGGGTGTGGTGCAGGTGACGGTGCAGGTGACGGTGCAGGGGGTGGTGCAGAGGACGGTGCAGGGGACGGTGCAGGGGACAGTGCAGGGGGTGGTGCAGGGGACGGTGCAGGCGGTGGTGCAGGGGACGGTGTAGGGTGTGGTGCAGGTGACGGTGCAGGTGACGGTGCAGGGGGTGGTGCAGGGGACGTTGCAGAGGGGCGGTGCAGGGGACGGTGCAGGGGACGGTGCAGGGGACGGTGCAGGGGATGTTGCAGGGGGCGGTGCAGGGGACGGTGCAGGGGATGGTGCAGGTGGATGGTGCAGGGGGCGGTGCAGGGGACGGTGCAGTGGATGGTGCAGGGGACGGTGCAGGGGACGGTGCAGGGAACGGTGCAGGGGATGTTGCAGGGGACGGTGCAGGGAACGGTGCTGGTGAGGGTGCAGGGGGTGGTGCAGGGGGACGGTGCAGGGGGGCGGTGCAGGGGACGGTGCAGGGGATGGTGCAGGGGACGGTGCAGGGGACGGTGCAGGGGGTGGTGCAGGGTGTGGTGCAGGTGACGGTGCAGGGGGTGGTGCAGGGGACGGTGCAGGGGATGGTGCAGGGGGATGGTGCAGGGGGGCGGTGCAGGGGACGGTGCAGGGGACGGTGCAGGGGATGTTGCAGGGTACGGTGCACATGACGGTGCAGGGGGTGATGCAGGGGACGGTGCAGGGGATGGTGCAGGGGGATGGTGCAGGGGGCGGTGCAGGGGACGGTGCAGGGGACGGTGCAGGGGATGGTGCTGGGTACGGTACAGGGGACGGTGCAGGGGATGGTGCAGGGGGCAGTGCAGGGGGTGGTGCTGGGGACAGTGCAGGGGACGGTGCAGGGGACGATGCAGGGGGCGGTGCAGGGGACGGTGCAGGGGACGGTGCAGGGGACGGTGCAGGGGATGTTGCAGGGGACGGTGCAGGGGACGGTGCAGGGGAGGAGGCAGGGGGTGGTGCAGGGAACGGTGCAGGGGATGGTGCAGGGGATGGTGCATGGGACGGTGCAGGGTGTGGTGCAGGGGACGGTGCAGGGTCTGCGGTTCAGGGGACGGTGCAGGGGATAGTGCAGCTGGATGGTGCAGGGGGCGATGCAGGAGACGGTGCAGGGGGTGGTGCAGGGGGGGCGGAGCAGGAGGTGGTGCAGGGGGAGGTGCAGGGGGTGGTGCAGGGGACAGTGCAGGGAACGGTGCAGGGGACAGTGCAGGGGGGCGGAGCAGGGAGCGGTGCAGCCGGCAGTGCAGGGGGTGGTGCAGGGGGTGGTGCAGGGGACGGTGCAGGGGGTGGTTCAGGGGACGGTGCAGGGTGTGGTGCAGGGGACGGTGCAGGGGGTGGTGCAGGGGACAGTGCAGGGTCTGCGGTTCAGGGGACTGCGCAGGGGTTGGTGCAGCTGGATGGTGCAGGGGGCGGTGCAGGGGACGGTGCAGGGGTGGTGCAGGGGGGGCGGAGCAGGAGGCGGTGCAGGTGGCGGTGCAGGGGGTGGTGCAGGGGACATTGCAGGGGGCGGTGCAGGAGACAGTGCAGGGGACGGTGCAGGGGTTGGTGCAGGGGGCGGTGCAGGGGACGGTGCAGGGGGTGGTGCAGGGGGTGGTGCAGGGGGTGGTGCAGGGGGTGGTGCAGGGGACGGTGCAGGGGGTGGTGCAGGGGACGGTGCAGGGGGTGGTGCAGGGGATGGTGCAGGGGGATGGTGCAGGGGGGCAGTGCAGGGGACGGTGCAAGGGACGGTGCAGCGGACGGTTCAGGGGACGGTGCAGGGGACGGTGCAGGTGACGGTGCAGGGGACGGTGCAGGGGGGCGGAGCAGGGGGAGGTGCAGGGGGTGGTGCAGGGGGCGGTGCAGGGGACAGTGCAGGGGGTGGTGCAGGGGACGGTGCAGGGTGTGGTGCAGGGGGCGGTGTAGGGGACGGTGCAGGGGGTGGTGCACGGGGGGCGGAGCAGGAGGCGGTGCAGGGGGCGGTGCAGGGGGCGGTGCAGGGGACAGTGCAGGGGGCGGTGCAGGGGACAGTGCAGGGGACGGTGCAGGGGGCGGTGCAGGGGACGGTGCAGGGGGTGGTGCAGGGGGCGGTGCAGGGGATGGTGCAGTGGACTGTGCAGGGGGCGGTGCAGGGGACGGTGCAGGGGATGGTGCAGGGAACGGTGCAGGGGATGGTGCACGGGATGGTGTAGGGGATGGTGCAGGGGGGTGGTGCAGGGGACGGTGCAGGGGGGTGGTGCAGGGGACAGTGTAGGGTCTGCGGTTCAGGGGACGGTGCAGGGGATGGTGCAGGTGGATGGTGCAGGGGGCGGTGCAGGGGATGGTGCAGGGGACGGTGCAGTGGACGGTGCAGGGGACGGTGCAGGGGATATTGCAGGGGACGGTGCAGGGAACGGTGCTGGTAAGGGTGCAGGGGGGTGGTGCAGGGGGACGGTGCAGGGGGCGGTGCAGGGGGCGGTGCAGGGGATGGTGCAGTGGACGGTGCAGGGGGCGGTGCAGGGGACGGTGCAGGGGATGGTGCAGGGAACGGTGCAGGGGATGGTGCAGGGGATGGTGTAGGGGATGGTGCAGGGGGGTGGTGCAGGGGACGGTGCAGGGGGGTGGTGCAGGGGACAGTGCAGGGTCTGCGGTTCAGGGGACGGTGCAGGGGATGGTGCAGGTGGATGGTGCAGGGGGCGGTGCAGGGGATGGTGCAGGGGACGGTGCAGTGGACGGTGCAGGGGACGGTGCAGGGGAATATTGCAGGGGACGTTGCAGGGAACGGTGCTGGTGAGGGTGCAGGGGGGTGGTGCAGGGGGACGGTGCAGGGGGGTGGTGCAGGGGGCGGTGCAGGGGATGATGCAGTGGACGGTGCAGGGAACGGTGCTGGGGAGGGTGCAGGGGGGTGGTGCAGGGGGACGGTGCAGGGGGGCGGTGCAGGGGGCGGTGCAGGGGACGGTGCAGGGGGACGGTGCAGGGGACGGTGCAGGGGATGTTGCAGGGGACGGTGCAGGGAACGGTGCTGGGGAGGGTGCAGGGGGGTGGTGCAGGGGGACGGTGCAGGGGGGCGGTGCAGGGGGCGGTGCAGGGGACGGTGCAGGGGAGGGTGCAGGGGGGTGGTGCAGGGGGACGGTGCAGGGGGACGGTGCAGGGGTGCGGAGCAGGGGGCGGTGCAGGGGGCGGTGCAGGGGTCGATGCAGGGGGTGGTGCAGGGGGGCAGAGCAGGGGACGGTGCAGGGGGCAGTACAGGGGGTGGTGCTGGGGACGGTGCAGGGGACGGTGCAGGGGACGTTGCAGGGGGGCGGTGCAGGAGACGGTGCAGGGGGCGGTGCAGGGGATGGTGCAGGGGATGGTGCAGGGGACGGTGCAGGGGATGTTGCAGGGGACGGTGCAGGTGACGGTGCAGTGGAGGGTGCAGGGGGGCTGGTGCAGGGGACGGTGCAGGGGATGGTGCAGCGGATGGTGCAGGGGGGTGGTAAAGGGGACGGTGCAGGGGGGTGATGCAGGGGATGGAGCAGGGGATGGTGCAGGGGACGGTGCAGGGGATGGTGCAGGGGGGGCGGAGCAGGGGGCGGTGCAGGGGGCGGTGCAGGGGGTGGTGCAGGGGGCGGTGCACGGGACGGTGCAGGGGATGGTGCAGGGCGTGGTGCAGGGGACGGTGCAGGGGACGGTGCAGGGGATGGTGCAGGGGGACGGTGCAGGGGGTCGGTGCAGGGGATGGTGCAGGGGATGGTGCAGGGGACGGTGCAGGGGACGGTGCAGGGGATGGTGCAGAGGGACGGTGCAGTGGGGCGGTGCAGGGGATGGTGCAGGGGGCGGTGCAGGGGACGGTGCAGGGGACGGTGCAGGGGACGGTGCAGGGGACGGTGCAGGGGATGTTGCAGGGGACGGTGCAGGGGACGGTGCAGGGGAGGAGGCAGGGGGTGGTGCAGGGAACGGTGCAGGGGATGGTGCAGGGGATGGTGCATGGGACGGTGCAGGGTGTGGTGCAGGGGACGGTGCAGGGTCTGCGGTTCAGGGGACGGTGCAGGGGATAGTGCAGCTGGATGGTGCAGGGGGCGATGCAGGAGACGGTGCAGGGGGTGGTGCAGGGGGGGCGGAGCAGGAGGTGGTGCAGGGGGAGGTGCAGGGGGTGGTGCAGGGGACAGTGCAGGGGACGGTGCAGGGGACAGTGCAGGGGACGGTGCAGGAGTCGTTGCAGGGGTTGGTGCAGGGGGCGGTGCAGGGGACAGTGCAGGGGTGGTGCAGGGGACGGTGCAGGCGGTGGTGCAGGGGGCGGTGCAGGGTGTGGTGCAGGTGACGGTGCAGGTGACGGTGCAGGGGGTGGTGCAGAGGACGGTGCAGGGGACGGTGCAGGGGACAGTGCAGGGGGTGGTGCAGGGGACGGTGCAGGCGGTGGTGCAGGGGACGGTGTAGGGTGTGGTGCAGGTGACGGTGCAGGTGACGGTGCAGGGGGTGGTGCAGGGGACGTTGCAGAGGGGCGGTGCAGGGGACGGTGCAGGGGACGGTGCAGGGGACGGTGCAGGGGATGTTGCAGGGGGCGGTGCAGGGGACGGTGCAGGGGATGGTGCAGGTGGATGGTGCAGGGGGCGGTGCAGGGGACGGTGCAGTGGATGGTGCAGGGGACGGTGCAGGGGACGGTGCAGGGAACGGTGCAGGGGATGTTGCAGGGGACGGTGCAGGGAACGGTGCTGGTGAGGGTGCAGGGGGTGGTGCAGGGGGACGGTGCAGGGGGGCGGTGCAGGGGACGGTGCAGGGGATGGTGCAGGGGACGGTGCAGGGGACGGTGCAGGGGGTGGTGCAGGGTGTGGTGCAGGTGACGGTGCAGGGGGTGGTGCAGGGGACGGTGCAGGGGATGGTGCAGGGGGATGGTGCAGGGGGGCGGTGCAGGGGACGGTGCAGGGGACGGTGCAGGGGATGTTGCAGGGTACGGTGCACATGACGGTGCAGGGGGTGATGCAGGGGACGGTGCAGGGGATGGTGCAGGGGGATGGTGCAGGGGGCGGTGCAGGGGACGGTGCAGGGGACGGTGCAGGGGATGGTGCTGGGTACGGTACAGGGGACGGTGCAGGGGATGGTGCAGGGGGCAGTGCAGGGGGTGGTGCTGGGGACAGTGCAGGGGACGGTGCAGGGGACGATGCAGGGGGCGGTGCAGGGGACGGTGCAGGGGACGGTGCAGGGGACGGTGCAGGGGATGTTGCAGGGGACGGTGCAGGGGACGGTGCAGGGGAGGAGGCAGGGGGTGGTGCAGGGAACGGTGCAGGGGATGGTGCAGGGGATGGTGCATGGGACGGTGCAGGGTGTGGTGCAGGGGACGGTGCAGGGTCTGCGGTTCAGGGGACGGTGCAGGGGATAGTGCAGCTGGATGGTGCAGGGGGCGATGCAGGAGACGGTGCAGGGGGTGGTGCAGGGGGGGCGGAGCAGGAGGTGGTGCAGGGGGAGGTGCAGGGGGTGGTGCAGGGGACAGTGCAGGGAACGGTGCAGGGGACAGTGCAGGGGGGCGGAGCAGGGAGCGGTGCAGCCGGCAGTGCAGGGGGTGGTGCAGGGGGTGGTGCAGGGGACGGTGCAGGGGGTGGTTCAGGGGACGGTGCAGGGTGTGGTGCAGGGGACGGTGCAGGGGGTGGTGCAGGGGACAGTGCAGGGTCTGCGGTTCAGGGGACTGCGCAGGGGTTGGTGCAGCTGGATGGTGCAGGGGGCGGTGCAGGGGACGGTGCAGGGGTGGTGCAGGGGGGGCGGAGCAGGAGGCGGTGCAGGTGGCGGTGCAGGGGGTGGTGCAGGGGACATTGCAGGGGGCGGTGCAGGAGACAGTGCAGGGGACGGTGCAGGGGTTGGTGCAGGGGGCGGTGCAGGGGACGGTGCAGGGGGTGGTGCAGGGGGTGGTGCAGGGGGTGGTGCAGGGGGTGGTGCAGGGGACGGTGCAGGGGGTGGTGCAGGGGACGGTGCAGGGGGTGGTGCAGGGGATGGTGCAGGGGGATGGTGCAGGGGGGCAGTGCAGGGGACGGTGCAAGGGACGGTGCAGCGGACGGTTCAGGGGACGGTGCAGGGGACGGTGCAGGTGACGGTGCAGGGGACGGTGCAGGGGGGCGGAGCAGGGGGAGGTGCAGGGGGTGGTGCAGGGGGCGGTGCAGGGGACAGTGCAGGGGGTGGTGCAGGGGACGGTGCAGGGTGTGGTGCAGGGGGCGGTGTAGGGGACGGTGCAGGGGGTGGTGCACGGGGGGCGGAGCAGGAGGCGGTGCAGGGGGCGGTGCAGGGGGCGGTGCAGGGGACAGTGCAGGGGGCGGTGCAGGGGACAGTGCAGGGGACGGTGCAGGGGGCGGTGCAGGGGACGGTGCAGGGGGTGGTGCAGGGGGCGGTGCAGGGGATGGTGCAGTGGACTGTGCAGGGGGCGGTGCAGGGGACGGTGCAGGGGATGGTGCAGGGAACGGTGCAGGGGATGGTGCACGGGATGGTGTAGGGGATGGTGCAGGGGGGTGGTGCAGGGGACGGTGCAGGGGGGTGGTGCAGGGGACAGTGTAGGGTCTGCGGTTCAGGGGACGGTGCAGGGGATGGTGCAGGTGGATGGTGCAGGGGGCGGTGCAGGGGATGGTGCAGGGGACGGTGCAGTGGACGGTGCAGGGGACGGTGCAGGGGATATTGCAGGGGACGGTGCAGGGAACGGTGCTGGTAAGGGTGCAGGGGGGTGGTGCAGGGGGACGGTGCAGGGGGCGGTGCAGGGGGCGGTGCAGGGGATGGTGCAGTGGACGGTGCAGGGGGCGGTGCAGGGGACGGTGCAGGGGATGGTGCAGGGAACGGTGCAGGGGATGGTGCAGGGGATGGTGTAGGGGATGGTGCAGGGGGGTGGTGCAGGGGACGGTGCAGGGGGGTGGTGCAGGGGACAGTGCAGGGTCTGCGGTTCAGGGGACGGTGCAGGGGATGGTGCAGGTGGATGGTGCAGGGGGCGGTGCAGGGGATGGTGCAGGGGACGGTGCAGTGGACGGTGCAGGGGACGGTGCAGGGGAATATTGCAGGGGACGTTGCAGGGAACGGTGCTGGTGAGGGTGCAGGGGGGTGGTGCAGGGGGACGGTGCAGGGGGGTGGTGCAGGGGGCGGTGCAGGGGATGATGCAGTGGACGGTGCAGGGAACGGTGCTGGGGAGGGTGCAGGGGGGTGGTGCAGGGGGACGGTGCAGGGGGGCGGTGCAGGGGGCGGTGCAGGGGACGGTGCAGGGGGACGGTGCAGGGGACGGTGCAGGGGATGTTGCAGGGGACGGTGCAGGGAACGGTGCTGGGGAGGGTGCAGGGGGGTGGTGCAGGGGGACGGTGCAGGGGGGCGGTGCAGGGGGCGGTGCAGGGGACGGTGCAGGGGAGGGTGCAGGGGGGTGGTGCAGGGGGACGGTGCAGGGGGACGGTGCAGGGGTGCGGAGCAGGGGGCGGTGCAGGGGGCGGTGCAGGGGTCGATGCAGGGGGTGGTGCAGGGGGGCAGAGCAGGGGACGGTGCAGGGGGCAGTACAGGGGGTGGTGCTGGGGACGGTGCAGGGGACGGTGCAGGGGACGTTGCAGGGGGGCGGTGCAGGAGACGGTGCAGGGGGCGGTGCAGGGGATGGTGCAGGGGATGGTGCAGGGGACGGTGCAGGGGATGTTGCAGGGGACGGTGCAGGTGACGGTGCAGTGGAGGGTGCAGGGGGGCTGGTGCAGGGGACGGTGCAGGGGATGGTGCAGCGGATGGTGCAGGGGGGTGGTAAAGGGGACGGTGCAGGGGGGTGATGCAGGGGATGGAGCAGGGGATGGTGCAGGGGACGGTGCAGGGGATGGTGCAGGGGGGGCGGAGCAGGGGGCGGTGCAGGGGGCGGTGCAGGGGGTGGTGCAGGGGGCGGTGCACGGGACGGTGCAGGGGATGGTGCAGGGCGTGGTGCAGGGGACGGTGCAGGGGACGGTGCAGGGGATGGTGCAGGGGGACGGTGCAGGGGGTCGGTGCAGGGGATGGTGCAGGGGATGGTGCAGGGGACGGTGCAGGGGACGGTGCAGGGGATGGTGCAGAGGGACGGTGCAGTGGGGCGGTGCAGGGGATGGTGCAGGGGATGGTGCAGGGGACGGTGCAGGGGACGGTGCAGGGGGCGGTGCAGGGTGTGGTGCAGGTGACGGTGCAGGGGGTGGTGCAAGGGAAGGTGCAGGGGATGGTGCAGGGGGATGGTGCAGGGGGCGGTGCAGGGGACGGTGCAGGGGACGGTGCAGGGGATGGTGCAGGGTACGGTGCAGGGTACGGTGCAGGGGACGGTGCAGGGGCGGTGCAGGGTGTGGTGCAGGGGGCGGTGCAGGGGATGGTGCAGGGGACGGTGCAGGGGGCGGTGTAGGGGACGGTGCAGGGGACGGTGCAGGGGACGGTGCAGGGGATGTTGCAGGGGACGGTGCAGGGGACGGTGCAGGGGAGGGTGCAGGGGGGTGGTGCAGGGAACGGTGCAGGGGATGGTGCAGGGGATGGTGCAGGGGACGGTGCAGGGGGTGCTGCAGGGGGCGGTGCAGGGTGTGGTGCAGGGGACGGTGCAGGGTGTGGTGCAGGGGACGGTGCAGGGTCTACGGTTCAGGGGGCGGTGCAGGGGATGGTGCAGCTGGATGGTGCAGGGGGCGGTGCAGGCGACAGTGCAGGGGGTGGTGCAGGGGGGCGGAGAAGGAGGCGGTGCAGGGGGCGGTGCAAGGGGTGGTGCAGGGGACAGTGCAGGGGGCGTTGCAGGGGACAGTGCAGGGGACGGTGCAGGGGTTGGTGCAGGGGGGCGGTGCAGGGGATGCTGCAGGGGACAGTGCAGGGGGTGGTGCAGGGGACGGTGCAGGCGGTGGTGCAGGAGACGGTGCAGGGTGTGGTGCAGGTGACGGTGCAGGGGGGCGGTGCAGGGGACGGTGCAGGGGACGGTGCAGGGGACGGTGCAGGGGATGTTGCAGGGTACGGTGCAGGGTACGGTGCAGGGGAGGGTGCAGGGGGGTGGTGCAGGGAACGGTGCAGGGGGTGGTGCAGGGGATGGTGCAGGGGATGTTGCAGGGGGGTGGTGCAGGGGACGGTGCAGGGGGGTGGTGCAGGGGACGGTGCAGGGTCTGCGGTTCAGGGGTCGGTGCAGGGGATGGTGCAGGTGGATGGTGCAGGGGGCGGTGCAGGGGACTGTGCAGGGGATGGTGCAGGGGACGGTGCAGGGGACGGTGCAGGGAACGGTGCAGGGGATGTTGCAGGGGACGGTGCAGGGAACGGTGCTGGTGAGGGTGCAGGGTGGTGGCGCAGGGGGACGGTGCAGGGGGGCGGTGCAGGGGGTGGTGCAGGGGACAGTGCAGGGGGACGGTGCAGGGGACGGTGCAGGGGATGTTGCAGGGGACGGTGCAGGGAACGGTGCTGGGGAGGGTGCAGGGGGGTGGTGCAGGGGGACGGTGCAGGGTGGCGGTGCAGGGGGCGGTGCAGGGAACGGTGCTGGGGAGGGTGCAGGGGGGTGGTGCAGGGGGATGGTGCTGGGTGGCGGTGCAGGGGGCGGTGCAGGGGTCGGTGCAGGGGAGGGTGCAGGGGGGTGGTTCAGGGGGACGGTGCAGGGGGACGGTGCAGGGGTGCGGAGCAGGGGGCGGTGCAGTGGGCGGTGCAGGGGGCGATGCAGGGGGTGGTGCAGGGGGGCGTAGCAGGGGGCGGTGCAGCGGGCAGTACAGGGGGTGGTGCTGGGGACGGTGCAGGGGACGGTGCAGGGGACGGTGCAGGGGGGCGGCGCAGGGGACGTTGCAGGGGACGGTGCAGGGGATGGTGCAGGGGATGGTGCAGGGGACGGTGCAGGGGATGTTGCAGGGTACGGTGCAGGGGACGGTGCAGGGGAGGGTGCAGGGGGCTGGTGCAGGGGATGGTGCAGGGGATGGTGCAGGGGACGGTGCAGGGGATGTTGCATGGGACGGTGCAGGGGAGGGTGCAGGGGAGGGTGCAGGGGGCGATGCAGGGGGTGGTGCAGGGGGACGGAGCTGGGGGTGGTGCAGGGGGCAGTGCAGGGGGCGGTGCTGGGGACGGTGCAGGGGACGGTGCAGGGGGACGGTGCAGGGGGGCGGCGCAGGGGACGTTGCAGGGGACGGTGCAGGGGACGGTGCAGGGGATGGTGCAGGGGACGGTGCAGGGGATGTTGCAGGGGACGGTGCAGTGGACGGTGCAGGGGAGGGTGCAGGGGGCTGGTGCATGGGACGGTGCAGGGGATGGTGCAAGGGATGGTGCAGGGGGGTGGTGCAGGGGACGGTGCAGGGGGGTGATGCAGGGGATGGTGCAGGGGACGGTGCAGGGGGGGGGGCGGAGCAGGGGGCGTTGCAGGGGGTGGTGCAGGGGACGGTGCAGGGGGGTGATGCAGGGGATGGTGCAGGGGACGGTGCAGGGGGGGGGGCGGAGCAGGGGGCGTTGCAGGGGGTGGTGCAGGGGGCGGTGCAGGGGATGGTGCAGGGGATGGTGCAGTGCAAGGTGCAAGGGAGTGGTGCAGGGGACGGTGCAGGGGATGGTGCAGGGGATGGTGCAGGGGGACGGTGCAGGGGGGGGCGGTGCAGGGGACGGTGCAGGGGGCGGTGCAGGGGGCGGTGCAGGGTGTGGTGCAGGTGACGGTGCAGGGGGTGGTGCAGAGGACGGTGCAGGGGATGGTGCAGGGGGATGGTGCAGGGTGGTGGTGCAGGGGACAGTGCAGGGGGGTGATGCAGGGGATGGTGCAGGGGACGGTGCAGGGGGGGCGGAGCAGGGGGCGTTGCAGAAGGTGGTGCAGGGGGCGGTGCAGGGGATGGTGCAGGGGATGGTGCAGGGCACGGTGCAAGGGGGTGGTGCAGGGGACGGTGCAGGGGACGGTGCAGGGGATGGTGCAGGGGGACGGTGCAGGGGGGCGGTGCAGGGGACGGTGCAGGGGGCGGTGCAGGGGGCGGTGCAGGGGGCGGTGCAGGTGAAGGTGCAGGGGGTGGTGCAGGGGACGGTGCAGGGGATGGTGCAGGGGGATGGTGCAGGGGGGCAGTGCAGGGGACGGTGCAGGGACGGTGCAGGGGACGGTGCAGGGGATGGTGCAGGGTACGGTGCAGGGGACGGTGCAGGGGGTGGTGCAGGGGGCGGTGCAGGGGACGGTGCAGGGGATGGTGCATGGCACGGTGCAAGGGGGTGGTGCAGGGGATGGTGCAGGGACGGTGCAGGGGATGGTGCAGGGGGACGGTGCAGGGGGGCGGTGCAGGGGACGGTGCAGGGGGCGGTGCAGGGGGCGGTGCAGGGTGTGGTACAGGTGACGGTGCAGGGGGTGGTGCAGGGGTCGGTGCAGGGGATGGTGCAGGGGGATGGTGCAGGGGACGGTGCAGGGGACGGTGCATGGGGCGCTGCAGGGTGTGGTGCAGGTGACGGTGCAGGGGGTGGTACAGGGGACGGTGCAGGGGATGGTGCAGGGGGATGGTGCAGGAGGGTGGTGCAGGGGACGGTGCAGGGGACGGTGCAGGGGATGGTGCAGGGTACGGTGCAGGGGATGGTGCAGGGGACGGTGCAGGGGGTGGTGCAGGGGGCAGTGCAGGTGGTGGTGCTGGGGACGGTGCAGGGGGGCGGTGCAGGGGACGGTGCAGGGGACGGTGCAGGGGACGGTGCAGGGGATGTTGCAGGGGACGGTGCAGGGGGCGGTGCAGGGGATGGTGCAGGGCACGGTGCAAGGGGGTGGTGCAGGGGACGGTGCAGGGGACGGTGCAGGGGATGGTGCAGGGGACGGTGCAGGGGATGGTGCAGGGGACGGTGCAGGGGGGCGGAGCAGGGGGCGGTGCAGAGGGCGGTGCAGGGGGTGGTGCAGGCGATGGTGCAGGGGGTGGTGCAGGGGACGGCGCAGGGTGTGGTGCAGGGGACGGTGCAGGGGGTGGTGCAGGGGGCGGTGCAGGGTCTGCGGTGCAGGGGACGGTGCAGGGGAAGGTGCAGCTGGATGGTGCAGGGGGCGGTGCAGGGGACGGTGCAGGGGGTGGTGCAGGGGGGGCGGAGCAGGAGGCGGTGCAGGGGGCGGTGCAGGGGGTGGTGCAGGGGACAGTGCAGGGGGCGGTGCAGGGGACAGTGCAGGGGATGGTGCAGGGGGGGGGGCGGAGCAGGGGGCGTTGCAGGGGGTGGTGCAGGGGGCGGTGCAGGGGATGGTGCAGGGGATGGTGCAGTGCAAGGTGCAAGGGAGTGGTGCAGGGGACGGTGCAGGGGATGGTGCAGGGGATGGTGCAGGGGGACGGTGCAGGGGGGGGGCGGTGCAGGGGACGGTGCAGGGGGCGGTGCAGGGGGCGGTGCAGGGTGTGGTGCAGGTGACGGTGCAGGGGGTGGTGCAGAGGACGGTGCAGGGGATGGTGCAGGGGGATGGTGCAGGGTGGTGGTGCAGGGGACAGTGCAGGGGGGTGATGCAGGGGATGGTGCAGGGGACGGTGCAGGGGGGGCGGAGCAGGGGGCGTTGCAGAAGGTGGTGCAGGGGGCGGTGCAGGGGATGGTGCAGGGGATGGTGCAGGGCACGGTGCAAGGGGGTGGTGCAGGGGACGGTGCAGGGGACGGTGCAGGGGATGGTGCAGGGGGACGGTGCAGGGGGGCGGTGCAGGGGACGGTGCAGGGGGCGGTGCAGGGGGCGGTGCAGGGGGCGGTGCAGGTGAAGGTGCAGGGGGTGGTGCAGGGGACGGTGCAGGGGATGGTGCAGGGGGATGGTGCAGGGGGGCAGTGCAGGGGACGGTGCAGGGACGGTGCAGGGGACGGTGCAGGGGATGGTGCAGGGTACGGTGCAGGGGACGGTGCAGGGGGTGGTGCAGGGGGCGGTGCAGGGGACGGTGCAGGGGATGGTGCATGGCACGGTGCAAGGGGGTGGTGCAGGGGATGGTGCAGGGACGGTGCAGGGGACGGTGCAGGGGGCGGTGCAGGGGGCGGTGCAGGGTGTGGTACAGGTGACGGTGCAGGGGGTGGTGCAGGGGTCGGTGCAGGGGATGGTGCAGGGGGATGGTGCAGGGGACGGTGCAGGGGATGGTGCATGGGGCGCTGCAGGGTGTGGTGCAGGTGACGGTGCAGGGGGTGGTACAGGGGACGGTGCAGGGGATGGTGCAGGGGACGGTGCAGTGGACGGTGCAGGGGACGGTGCAGGGGAATATTGCAGGGGACGGTGCAGGGAACGGTGCTGGTGAGGGTGCAGGGGGGTGGTGCAGGGGGACGGTGCAGGGGGGTGGTGCAGGGGGCGGTGCAGGGGATGATGCAGTGGACGGTGCAGGAAACGGTGCTGGGGAGGGTGCAGGGGGGTGGTGCAGGGGGACGGTGCAGGGGGGCGGTGCAGGGGGCGGTGCAGGGGACGGTGCAGGGGGACGGTGCAGGGGACGGTGCAGGGGATGTTGCAGGGGACGGTGCAGGGAACGGTGCTGGGGAGGGTGCAGGGGGGTGGTGCAGGGGGACGGTGCAGGGGGGCGGTGCAGGGGGCGGTGCAGGGGACGGTGCAGGGGAGGGTGCAGGGGGTGGTGCAGGGGGACGGTGCAGGGGGACGGTGCAGGGGTGCGGAGCAGGGGGCGGTGCAGGGGGCGGTGCAGGGGTCGATGCAGGGGGTGGTGCAGGGGGGCAGAGCAGGGGACGGTGCAGGGGGCAGTACAGGGGGTGGTGCTGGGGACGGTGCAGGGGACGGTGCAGGGGACGTTGCAGGGGGGCGGTGCTGGAGACGGTGCAGGGGGCGGTGCAGGGGATGGTGCAGGGGATGGTGCAGGGGACGGTGCAGGGGATGTTGCAGGGGACGGTGCAGGTGACGGTGCAGTGGAGGGTGCAGGGGGGCTGGTGCAGGGGACGGTGCAGGGGATGGTGCAGCGGATGGTGCAGGGGGGTGGTAAAGGGGACGGTGCAGGGGGGTGATGCAGGGGATGGAGCAGGGGATGGTGCAGGGGACGGTGCAGGGGATGGTGCAGGGGGGGCGGAGCAGGGGGCGGTGCAGGGGGCGGTGCAGGGGGTGGTGCAGGGGGCGGTGCACGGGACGGTGCAGGGGATGGTGCAGGGCGTGGTGCAGGGGACGGTGCAGGGGACGGTGCAGGGGATGGTGCAGGGGGACGGTGCAGGGGGTCGGTGCAGGGGATGGTGCAGGGGATGGTGCAGGGGACGGTGCAGGGGACGGTGCAGGGGATGGTGCAGAGGGACGGTGCAGTGGGGCGGTGCAGGGGATGGTGCAGGGGATGGTGCAGGGGACGGTGCAGGGGACGGTGCAGGGGGCGGTGCAGGGTGTGGTGCAGGTGACGGTGCAGGGGGTGGTGCAAGGGAAGGTGCAGGGGATGGTGCAGGGGGATGGTGCAGGGGGCGGTGCAGGGGACGGTGCAGGGGACGGTGCAGGGGATGGTGCAGGGTACGGTGCAGAGTACGGTGCAGGGGACGGTGCAGGGGCGGTGCAGGGTGTGGTGCAGGGGGCGGTGCAGGGGATGGTGCAGGGGACGGTGCAGGGGGCGGTGTAGGGGACGGTGCAGGGGACGGTGCAGGGGACGGTGCAGGGGATGTTGCAGGGGACGGTGCAGGGGACGGTGCAGGGGAGGGTGCAGGGGGGTGGTGCAGGGAACGGTGCAGGGGATGGTGCAGGGGATGGTGCAGGGGACGGTGCAGGGGGTGCTGCAGGGGGCGGTGCAGGGTGTGGTGCAGGGGACGGTGCAGGGTGTGGTGCAGGGGACGGTGCAGGGTCTACGGTTCAGGGGGCGGTGCAGGGGATGGTGCAGCTGGATGGTGCAGGGGGCGGTGCAGGCGACAGTGCAGGGGGTGGTGCAGGGGGGCGGAGAAGGAGGCGGTGCAGGGGGCGGTGCAAGGGGTGGTGCAGGGGACAGTGCAGGGGGCGTTGCAGGGGACAGTGCAGGGGACGGTGCAGGGGTTGGTGCAGGGGGGCGGTGCAGGGGATGCTGCAGGGGACAGTGCAGGGGGTGGTGCAGGGGACGGTGCAGGCGGTGGTGCAGGAGACGGTGCAGGGTGTGGTGCAGGTGACGGTGCAGGGGGGCGGTGCAGGGGACGGTGCAGGGGACGGTGCAGGGGACGGTGCAGGGGATGTTGCAGGGTACGGTGCAGGGTACGGTGCAGGGGAGGGTGCAGGGGGGTGGTGCAGGGAACGGTGCAGGGGGTGGTGCAGGGGATGGTGCAGGGGATGTTGCAGGGGGGTGGTGCAGGGGACGGTGCAGGGGGGTGGTGCAGGGGACGGTGCAGGGTCTGCGGTTCAGGGGTCGGTGCAGGGGATGGTGCAGGTGGATGGTGCAGGGGGCGGTGCAGGGGACTGTGCAGGGGATGGTGCAGGGGACGGTGCAGGGGACGGTGCAGGGAACGGTGCAGGGGATGTTGCAGGGGACGGTGCAGGGAACGGTGCTGGTGAGGGTGCAGGGTGGTGGCGCAGGGGGACGGTGCAGGGGGGCGGTGCAGGGGGTGGTGCAGGGGACAGTGCAGGGGGACGGTGCAGGGGACGGTGCAGGGGATGTTGCAGGGGACGGTGCAGGGAACGGTGCTGGGGAGGGTGCAGGGGGGTGGTGCAGGGGGACGGTGCAGGGTGGCGGTGCAGGGGGCGGTGCAGGGAACGGTGCTGGGGAGGGTGCAGGGGGGTGGTGCAGGGGGATGGTGCTGGGTGGCGGTGCAGGGGGCGGTGCAGGGGTCGGTGCAGGGGAGGGTGCAGGGGGGTGGTTCAGGGGGACGGTGCAGGGGGACGGTGCAGGGGTGCGGAGCAGGGGGCGGTGCAGTGGGCGGTGCAGGGGGCGATGCAGGGGGTGGTGCAGGGGGGCGTAGCAGGGGGCGGTGCAGCGGGCAGTACAGGGGGTGGTGCTGGGGACGGTGCAGGGGACGGTGCAGGGGGGCGGCGCAGGGGACGTTGCAGGGGACGGTGCAGGGGATGGTGCAGGGGATGGTGCAGGGGACGGTGCAGGGGATGTTGCAGGGTACGGTGCAGGGGACGGTGCAGGGGAGGGTGCAGGGGGCTGGTGCAGGGGATGGTGCAGGGGATGGTGCAGGGGACGGTGCAGGGGATGTTGCATGGGACGGTGCAGGGGAGGGTGCAGGGGAGGGTGCAGGGGGCGATGCAGGGGGTGGTGCAGGGGGACGGAGCTGGGGGTGGTGCAGGGGGCAGTGCAGGGGGCGGTGCTGGGGACGGTGCAGGGGACGGTGCAGGGGGACGGTGCAGGGGGGCGGCGCAGGGGACGTTGCAGGGGACGGTGCAGGGGACGGTGCAGGGGATGGTGCAGGGGACGGTGCAGGGGATGTTTCAGGGGACGGTGCAGTGGACGGTGCAGGGGAGGGTGCAGGGGGCTGGTGCATGGGACGGTGCAGGGGATGGTGCAAGGGATGGTGCAGGGGGGTGGTGCAGGGGACGGTGCAGGGGGGTGATGCAGGGGATGGTGCAGGGGACGGTGCAGGGGGGGGGGGCGGAGCAGGGGGCGTTGCAGGGGGTGGTGCAGGGGACGGTGCAGGGGGGTGATGCAGGGGATGGTGCAGGGGACGGTGCAGGGGGGGGGGGCGGAGCAGGGGGCGTTGCAGGGGGTGGTGCAGGGGGCGGTGCAGGGGATGGTGCAGGGGATGGTGCAGTGCAAGGTGCAAGGGAGTGGTGCAGGGGACGGTGCAGGGGATGGTGCAGGGGATGGTGCAGGGGGACGGTGCAGGGGGGGGCGGTGCAGGGGACGGTGCAGGGGGCGGTGCAGGGGGCGGTGCAGGGTGTGGTGCAGGTGACGGTGCAGGGGGTGGTGCAGAGGACGGTGCAGGGGATGGTGCAGGGGGATGGTGCAGGGTGGTGGTGCAGGGGACAGTGCAGGGGGGTGATGCAGGGGATGGTGCAGGGGACGGTGCAGGGGGGGCGGAGCAGGGGGCGTTGCAGAAGGTGGTGCAGGGGGCGGTGCAGGGGATGGTGCAGGGGATGGTGCAGGGCACGGTGCAAGGGGGTGGTGCAGGGGACGGTGCAGGGGACGGTGCAGGGGATGGTGCAGGGGGACGGTGCAGGGGGGCGGTGCAGGGGACGGTGCAGGGGGCGGTGCAGGGGGCGGTGCAGGGGGCGGTGCAGGTGAAGGTGCAGGGGGTGGTGCAGGGGACGGTGCAGGGGATGGTGCAGGGGGATGGTGCAGGGGGGCAGTGCAGGGGACGGTGCAGGGACGGTGCAGGGGACGGTGCAGGGGATGGTGCAGGGTACGGTGCAGGGGACGGTGCAGGGGGTGGTGCAGGGGGCGGTGCAGGGGACGGTGCAGGGGATGGTGCATGGCACGGTGCAAGGGGGTGGTGCAGGGGATGGTGCAGGGACGGTGCAGGGGATGGTGCAGGGGGACGGTGCAGGGGGGCGGTGCAGGGGACGGTGCAGGGGGCGGTGCAGGGGGCGGTGCAGGGTGTGGTACAGGTGACGGTGCAGGGGGTGGTGCAGGGGTCGGTGCAGGGGATGGTGCAGGGGGATGGTGCAGGGGACGGTGCAGGGGACGGTGCATGGGGCGCTGCAGGGTGTGGTGCAGGTGACGGTGCAGGGGGTGGTACAGGGGACGGTGCAGGGGATGGTGCAGGGGGATGGTGCAGGAGGGTGGTGCAGGGGACGGTGCAGGGGACGGTGCAGGGGATGGTGCAGGGTACGGTGCAGGGGATGGTGCAGGGGACGGTGCAGGGGGTGGTGCAGGGGGCAGTGCAGGTGGTGGTGCTGGGGACGGTGCAGGGGACGGTGCAGGGGACGGTGCAGGGGGGCGGTGCAGGGGACGGTGCAGGGGACGGTGCAGGGGACGGTGCAGGGGATGTTGCAGGGGACGGTGCAGGGGGCGGTGCAGGGGATGGTGCAGGGCACGGTGCAAGGGGGTGGTGCAGGGGACGGTGCAGGGGACGGTGCAGGGAATGGTGCAGGGGACGGTGCAGGGGATGGTGCAGGGGACGGTGCAGGGGGGCGGAGCAGGGGGCGGTGCAGAGGGCGGTGCAGGGGGTGGTGCAGGCGATGGTGCAGGGGGTGGTGCAGGGGACGGCGCAGGGTGTGGTGCAGGGGACGGTGCAGGGGGTGGTGCAGGGGGCGGTGCAGGGTCTGCGGTGCAGGGGACGGTGCAGGGGAAGGTGCAGCTGGATGGTGCAGGGGGCGGTGCAGGGGACGGTGCAGGGGGTGGTGCAGGGGGGGCGGAGCAGGAGGCGGTGCAGGGGGCGGTGCAGGGGGTGGTGCAGGGGACAGTGCAGGGGGCGGTGCAGGGGACAGTGCAGGGGATGGTGCAGGGGGGGGGGCGGAGCAGGGGGCGTTGCAGGGGGTGGTGCAGGGGGCGGTGCAGGGGATGGTGCAGGGGATGGTGCAGTGCAAGGTGCAAGGGAGTGGTGCAGGGGACGGTGCAGGGGATGGTGCAGGGGATGGTGCAGGGGGACGGTGCAGGGGGGGGCGGTGCAGGGGACGGTGCAGGGGGCGGTGCAGGGGGCGGTGCAGGGTGTGGTGCAGGTGACGGTGCAGGGGGTGGTGCAGAGGACGGTGCAGGGGATGGTGCAGGGGGATGGTGCAGGGTGGTGGTGCAGGGGACAGTGCAGGGGGGTGATGCAGGGGATGGTGCAGGGGACGGTGCAGGGGGGGCGGAGCAGGGGGCGTTGCAGAAGGTGGTGCAGGGGGCGGTGCAGGGGATGGTGCAGGGGATGGTGCAGGGCACGGTGCAAGGGGGTGGTGCAGGGGACGGTGCAGGGGACGGTGCAGGGGATGGTGCAGGGGGACGGTGCAGGGGGGCGGTGCAGGGGACGGTGCAGGGGGCGGTGCAGGGGGCGGTGCAGGGGGCGGTGCAGGTGAAGGTGCAGGGGGTGGTGCAGGGGACAGTGCAGGGGATGGTGCAGGGGGATGGTGCAGGGGGGCAGTGCAGGGGACGGTGCAGGGACGGTGCAGGGGACGGTGCAGGGGATGGTGCAGGGTACGGTGCAGGGGACGGTGCAGGGGGTGGTGCAGGGGGCGGTGCAGGGGACGGTGCAGGGGATGGTGCATGGCACGGTGCAAGGGGGTGGTGCAGGGGATGGTGCAGGGACGGTGCAGGGGACGGTGCAGGGGGCGGTGCAGGGGGCGGTGCAGGGTGTGGTACAGGTGACGGTGCAGGGGGTGGTGCAGGGGTCGGTGCAGGGGATGGTGCAGGGGGATGGTGCAGGGGACGGTGCAGGGGACGGTGCATGGGGCGCTGCAGGGTGTGGTGCAGGTGACGGTGCAGGGGGTGGTACAGGGGACGGTGCAGGGGATGGTGCAGGGGGATGGTGCAGGAGGGTGGTGCAGGGGACGGTGCAGGGGACGGTGCAGGGGATGGTGCAGGGTACGGTGCAGGGGATGGTGCAGGGGACGGTGCAGGGGGTGGTGCAGGGGGCAGTGCAGGTGGTGGTGCTGGGGACGGTGCAGGGGACGGTGCAGGGGACGGTGCAGGGGGGCGGTGCAGGGGACGGTGCAGGGGACGGTGCAGGGGACGGTGCAGGGGATGTTGCAGGGGACGGTGCAGGGGGCGGTGCAGGGGATGGTGCAGGGCACGGTGCAAGGGGGTGGTGCAGGGGACGGTGCAGGGGACGGTGCAGGGGATGGTGCAGGGGACGGTGCAGGGGATGGTGCAGGGGACGGTGCAGGGGGGCGGAGCAGGGGGCGGTGCAGAGGGCGGTGCAGGGGGTGGTGCAGGCGATGGTGCAGGGGGTGGTGCAGGGGACGGCGCAGGGTGTGGTGCAGGGGACGGTGCAGGGGGTGGTGCAGGGGGCGGTGCAGGGTCTGCGGTGCAGGGGACGGTGCAGGGGAAGGTGCAGCTGGATGGTGCAGGGGGCGGTGCAGGGGACGGTGCAGGGGGTGGTGCAGCGGGGGCGGAGCAGGAGGCGGTGCAGGGGGCGGTGCAGGGGGTGGTGCAGGGGACAGTGCAGGGGGCGGTGCAGGGGACAGTGCAGGGGATGGTGCAGGGGTTGGTGCAGGGGGCGGTGCAGGGGGTGGTGCAGGGGACGGTGCTGGGTGTGGTGCAGGTGACGTTGCAGGGGGTGGTGCAGGGGACGGTGCAGGGGATGGTGCAGGGGGGATGGTGCAGGGGGGTGGTGCAGGGGATGGTGCAGGGGACGGTGCAGGGGATGGTGCAGGGTACGGTGCAGGGGACGGTGCAGGGGACGGTGCAGGGGACATTGCAGGGGACGGTGCAGGGGACGGTGCTGGGGAGGGTGCAGGTGTACGGTGCAGGGGACGGTGCAGGGGATGGTGCAAGGGATGGTGCAGGGATGTGGTGCAGGGGGGCGGAGCAGGGGACGGTGCAGGGGGCGGTGCAGGGGACGGTGCAGGGGCGGTGCAGGGGGCGGTGCAGGGTGTGGTGCAGGGGGCGGTGCAGGGTGTGGTGCAGGTGACGGTGCAGGGGGCGGTGCAGGGGGCGGTGCAGGGGGACGGAGCAGGGGTTGGTGCTGGGGGCAGTGCAGGGGGTGGTGCTGGGGACAGTGCAGGGGACGGTGCAGGGGACGGTGCAGGGGGACGGTGCAGGGGGCGGTGCAGGGGATGGTGCAGGGAGCGGTGCAGGGGGCGGTGCAGGGGGCGGTGCAGGGGGCGGTGCAGGGTGTGGTGCAGGTGACGGTGCAGGGGGTGGTGCAGGGGACGGTGCAGGGGGTGGTGCAGGGGGATGGTGCAGGGGACGGTGCAGGGGACGGTGCTGGGGGTGGTGCAGGGTGTGGTGCAGGTGACGGTGCAGGGGGTGGTGCAGGGGACGGTGCAGGGGATGGTGCAGGGGGATGGTGCAGGGGGGCGGTGCAGGGGATGGTGCAGGGGACGGTGCAGGGGATGGTGCAGGGTACGGTGCAGGGGATGGTGCAGGGGACGGTGCAGGGGGTGGTGCAGGGGGCAGTGCAGGTGGTGGTGCTGGGGACGGTGCAGGGGACGGTGCAGGGGGCGGTGCAGGGGATGGTGCAGGACACGGTGCAAGGGGGTGGTGCAGGGGACGGTGCAGGGGACGGTGCAGGGGATGGTGAAGGGGGACGGTGCAGGGGATGGTGCAGGGGACGGTGCAGGGTGGCGGAGCAGGGGGCGGTGCAGAGGGCGGTGCAGGGGGTGGTGCAGGCGATGGTGCAGGGGTGGTGCAGGGGACGGTGCAGGGTGTGGTGCAGGGGACGGTGCAGTGGGTGGTGCAGGGGACGGTGCAGGGTCTGCGGTTCAGGGGACGGTGCAGGGGAAGGTGCAGCTGGATGGTGCAGGGGGCGGTGCAGGGGACGGCGCAGGGGGTGGTGCAGGGGGCGGAGCAGGAGGCGGTGCAGGGGGCGGTGCAGGGGGTGGTGCAGGGGACAGTGCAGGGGGCGGTGCAGGGGACAGTGCAGGGGTCGGTGCAGGGATTGGTGCAGGGGGCGGTGCAGGGGACGGTGCAGGGGACAGTGCAGGGGTGGTGCAGGGGGCGGTGCAGGGGGTGGTGCAGGGGATGGTGCAGGGGGTGGTGCAGGGGACGGTGCTGGGTGTGGTGCAGGTGACGGTGCAGGGGGACGGTGCAGGGGGCGGTGCAGGGGACGGTGCAGGGGATGGTGCAGGGGACAGTGCAGGGGACGGTGCAGGGGGCGGTGCAGGGTGTGGTGCAGGGGATGGTGCAGGGGGATGGTGCAGGGGGGCGGTAGAGGGGACGGTGCAGGGGACGGTGCAGGGGATGGTGCAGGGTACGGTGCAGGGGACGGTGCAGGGGACGGTGCAGGGGGCGGTGCAGGGTGTGGTGCAGGGGGACGGTGTAGGGGAGGGTGCAGTGGGGTGGTGCAGGGGGATGGTGCAGGGGGACGGTGCAGGGGGGCGGAGCAGGGGGCGGTGCAGGGGGCGGTGCAGGGGGCGATGCAGGGGGTGGTGCAGGGGGACGGAGCAGGGGATGGTTCAGGGGGCAGTGCAGGGGCTGGTGCAGGTGACGGTGCAGGGGGTGGTGCAGGGGACGGTGCAGGGGATGGTGCAGGGGGATGGTGCAGGGGGGCGGTGCAGGGGACAGTGCAGGGGACAGTGCAGGGGATGGTGCAGGGTACGGTGCAGGGGACGGTGCAGGGGAGGGTGCATGGGGCTGGTGCAGGGGACAGTGCAGGGGACAGTGCAGGGGATGGTGCAGGGTACGGTGCAGGGTACGGTGCAGGGGACGGTGCAGGGGGGCGGTGCAGGGGACGGTGCAGGGGATGGTGCAGGGGATGTTGCAGGGGACGGCGCAGGGGACGGTGCAGGGGAGGATGCAGGGGGGTGGTGCATGGAACGGTGCAGGGGATGGTGCAGGGGGGCTGAGCAGGGGGCGGTGCAGGGGGTGGTGCAAGGGGCGGTGCAGGCGACGGTGCAGGGGGTGGTGCAGGGGACGGTGCAGGGTGTGGTGCAGGGGACGGTGCAGTGTCTGCGGTTCAGGGGACGGTGCAGGGGAAGGTGCAGCTGGATGGTGCAGGGGGCGGTGCAGGGGACGGTGCAGGGTGTGGTGCAGGGGGGGTGGAGCAGGAGGCGGTGCAGGGGGCGGTGCAGGGGGTGGTGCAGGGGACAGTGCAGGGGGTGGTGCAGGGGACAGTGCAGGGGACGGTGCAGGGGTCGGTGCAGGGGGCGGTGCAGGGGACGGTGCAGGGGACAGTGCAGGGGTGGTGCAGGGGGCGGTGCAGGGGGTGGTGCAGGGGACATTGCAGGGGGTGGTGCAGGGGACGGTGCTGGGTGTGGTGCAGGTGACGGTGCAGGGGGTGGTGCAGGGGACAGTGCAGGGGATGGTGCAGGGGGATGGTGCAGGGGGGTGGTGCAGGGGATGGTGCAGGGGACGGTGCAGGGGATGGTGCAGGGTACGGTGCAGGGGACGGTGCAGGGGACGGTGCAGGGGACATTGCAGGGGACGGTGCAGGGGACGGTGCTGGGGAGGGTGCAGGGGGGTGGTGCAGGGGGACGGTGCAGGGGAGGGTGCAGTGGGGTTGTATAGGGGGACGGTGCAGGGGGGCGGAGCAGGGGGCGGTGCAGGGGGCGGTGCAGGGGGCAATGCAGGGGGCGGTGCATGGGGACGGAGCAGGGGGTGGTGCTGGGGGCAGTGCAGGGGGTGGTGCTGGGGACGGTGCAGGGGACGGTGCAGGGACGGTGCAGGGGGGCAGCGCAGGGGACGGTGCAGGGGACGGTGCAGGGGATGGTGCAGGGGGCGGTGCAGGGGATGGTGCAGGGCACGGTGCAAGTGGGTGGTGCAGGGGACGGTGCAGGGGACGGTGCAGGGGATGGTGCAGGGGGACTGTGCAGGGGGCGGTGCAGGGGACGGTGCAGGGGATGGTGCAGGGGACAGTTCAATGGACGGTGCAGGGGGCGGTGCAGGGTGTGGTGCAGGTGACGGTGCAGGGGTGGTGCAGGGGACGGTGCAGGGGATGGTGCAGAGGGATGGTGCAGGGGGGCGGTGGAGGGGACGGTGCAGGGGACGGTGCAGGGGATGGTGCAGGGTACGGTGCAGGGGACGGTGCAGGGGATGGTGCAGGGGGCGGTGCAGGGTGTGGTGCAGGGGGACGGTGCAGGGGAGGGTGCAGTGGGGTGGTGCAGGGGGATGGTGCAGGGGGACGGTGCAGGGAGGCGGAGCAGGGGGCGGTGCAGGGGGCGATGCAGGGGGTGGTGCAGGGGGACGGAGCAGGGGATGGTGCAGGGGGCAGTGCAGGGGGTGGTGCTGGGGATGGTGCAGGGGACGGTGCAAGGGACGGTGCAGAGGGGCGGCGCAGGGGACGGTGCAGGGGACGGTGCAGGGGATGGTGCAGGGGACGGTGCAGGGGACGGTGCAGGGGACGGTGCTGGGTGTGGTGCAGGTGACGGTGCAGGGGGTGGTGCAGGGGACGGTGCAGCGGATGGTGCAGGGAACGATGGTGCAGGGGGGTGGTGCAGGGGATGGTGCAGGGGACGGTGCAGGGGATGGTGCAGGGTACGGTGCAGGGGACGGTGCAGGGGACGGTGCAGGGGACATTGCAGGGGATGGTGCAGGGGACGGTGCTGGGGAGGGTGCAGGTGTACGGTGCAGGGGAGGGTGCAGTGGGGTGGTGCAGGGGGATGGTGCAGGGGGACGGTGCAGGGGGGCGGAGCAGGGGGCGGTGCAGGGGGCGGTGCAGGGGGCAATGCAGGGGGCGGTGCAGGGGGACGGAGCAGGGGGTGGTGCTGGGGGCAGTGCAGGGGGTGGTGCTGGGGACGGTGCAGGGGACGGTGCAGGGGACGGTGCAGGGGGGCGGCGCAGGGGATGGTGCAGGGGACGGTGCAGGGGATGGTGCAGGGGGCGGTGCACGGGATGGTGCAGGGCACTGTGCAAGGTGGTGGTGCAGGGGACGGTGCAGGGGACGGTGCAGGGAACGGTGCAGGGGGACGGTGCAGGGGATGGTGCAGGGGGCGGTGCACGGGATGGTGCAGGGCACGGTGCAAGGGGGTGGTGCAGGGGACGGTGCAGGGAATGGTGCAGGGGGACGGTGCAGGGGGCGGTGCAGGGGGCGGTGCAGGGGGCGGTGCAGGGGGCGGTGCAGGGTGTGGTGCAGGTGACGGTGCAGGGGGTGGTGCAGGGGACGGTGCAGGGGATGGTGCAGGGGGATGGTGCAGGGGGGCGGTGGAGGGGACGGTGCAGGGTACGGTGCAGGGGATGGTGCAGGGTACGGTGCAGGGGACGGTGCAGGGTACGGTGCAGGGGGCGGTGCAGGGTGTGGTACCGGGGGACGGTGCAGGGGAGGGTGCAGTGGGGTGGTGCAGGGGGATGGTGCAGGGGGACGATGCAGGGGGGCGGAGCAGGGGGCGGTGCAGAGGGACGGAGCAGGGGGTGGTGCTGGGGGCAGTGCAGGGGGTGGTGCTGGGGACGGTGCAGGGGACGGTGCAGGGGACGGTGCAGGGGGGCGGTGCAGGGGACAGTGCAGGGGACGGTGCAGGGGACGGTGCAGGGGATGGTGCAAGGGATGGTGCAGGGGGTGGTGTAGGGGGACGGTGCAGGGGGGCGGTGCAGGGGATGGTGCAGGGTATGGTGCAGGGGACGGTGCAGGGGGGCGGAGCAGGGGGCGGTGCAGGGGGCGGTGCAGGGGACAATGCAGGGGGCGGTGCAGGGGGACGGTGCAGGGGAGGGTGCAGGGGGCTGGTGCAGGGGACGGTGCAGGGGATGGTGCAAGGGATGGTGCAGGGGGTGGTGTAGGGGGACGGTGCAGGGGGGCGGTGCAGGGGACGGTGCAGGGTATGGTGCAGGGGACGGTGCAGGGGACGGTGCAGGGGACGGTGCAGGGGACGGTGCAGGGGCCAGTGCAGGGGACGGTGCAGGGGGATAGTGCAGGTGGGCGGTGCAGGGGACGGTGCAGGGGACGGTGCAGGGGACGGTGCAGGGTACGGCGCAGGATACGGTGCAGGGGGCGGTGCATGGTGTGGTGCAGGTAACGGTGCAGGGGGTGGTGCAGGGGACGGTGCAGGGGGATGGTGCAGGGGGGCGGTGCAGGGGACGGTGCAGGGGACGGTGCAGGGGATGGTGCAGGGGACGGTGCAGGGGACGGTGCAGGGGTGGTGCAGGGGGCAGTGCAGGTGGTGGTGCTGGGGACGGTGCAGGGGACGGTGCAGGGGACGGTGCAGGGGGGCGGTGCAGGGGACGGTGCAGGGGACGGTGCAGGGGATGTTGCAGGGGACGGCGCAGGGGACGGTGCAGGGTGTGGTGCAGGGTGTGATGCAGGGGGGGTGGAGCAGGAGGCGGTGCAGGGGGTGGTGCAGGGGGTGGTGCAGGGGACGGTGCAGGGGGCGGTGCAGGGGACAGTGCAGGGGACGGTGCAGGGGTTGGTGCAGGGGGCGGTGCAGGGGACGGTGCAGGGGACAGTGCAGGGGTGGTGCAGGGGGCGGTGCAGGGGGTGGTGCAGGGGACGTTGCAGGGGGTGGTGCAGGGGACGGTGCTGGGTGTGGTGCAGGTGACGGTGCAGGGGGTGGTGCAGGGGACGGTGCAGGGGATGGTGCAGGGGAATGGTGCAGGGGGGTGGTGCAGGGGATGGTGCAGGGGACGGTGCAGGGGATGGTGCAGGGTACGGTGCAGGGGACGGTGCAGGGGACGGTGCAGGGGACATTGCAGGGGACGGTGCAGGGGACGGTGCTGGGGAGGGTGCAGGGGGGTGGTGCAGGGGGACGGTGCAGGGGAGGGTGCAGTGGGGTTGTATAAGGGGACGGTGCAGGGGGGCGGAGCAGGGGGCGGTGCAGGGGGCGGTGCAGGGGGCAATGCAGGGGGCGGTGCAGGGGGACGGAGCAGGGGGTGGTGCTGGGGGCAGTGCAGGGGGTGGTGCTGGGGACGGTGCAGGGGACGGTGCAGGGGACGGTGCAGGGGGGCAGCGCAGGGGATGGTGCAGGGGACGGTGCAGGGGATGGTGCAGGGGGCGGTGCAGGGGATGGTGCAGGGCACGGTGCAAGGGGGTGGTGCAGGGGACGGTGCAGGGGACGGTGCAGGGGATGGTGCAGGGGACAGTACAGGGGACGGTGCAGGGGGCGGTGCAGGGTGTGGTGCAGGTGACGGTGCAGGGGTGGTGCAGGGGATGGTGCAGGGGATGGTGCAGAGGGATGGTGCAGGGGGGCGGTGGAGGGGACGGTGCAGGGGACGGTGCAGGGGATGGTGCAGGGTACGGTGCAGGGGACGGTGCAGGGGATGGTGCAGGGGGCGGTGCAGGGTGGGGTGCAGGGGGACGGTGCAGGGGAGGGTGCAGTGGGGTGGTGCAGGGGGATAGTGCAGGGGGACGGTGCAGGGGGGCGGAGCAGGGGGCGGTGCAGGGGGCGGTGCAGGGGGCGATGCAGGGGGTGGTGCAGGGGGACGGAGCAGGGGATGGTGCAGGGGGCAGTGCAGGGGGTGGTGCTGGGGATGGTGCAGGGGACGGTGCAAGGGACGGTGCAGGGGGGCGGCGCAGGGGACGGTGCAGGGGACGGTGCAGGGGATGGTGCAGGGGGTGGTGCAGGGGACGGTGCAGGGGATGGTGCAGGGGGATGGTGCAGGGGGGCGGTGGAGGGGACGGTGCAGGGGACGGTGCAGGGGATGGTGCAGGGTACGGTGCAGGGGACGGTGCAGGGTACGGTGCAGGGGGCGGTGCAGGGTGTGGTGCAGGGGGACGGTGCAGGGGAGGGTGCAGTGGGGTGGTGCAGGGGGATGGTGCAGGGGGACGGTGCAGGGGGCGGAGCAGGGGGCGGTGCAGGGGGACGGAGCAGGGGGTGGTGCTGGGGGCAGTGCAGGGCGTGGTGCTGGGGACGGTGCAGGGGACGGTGCAGAGGACGGTGCAGGGGACGGTGCAGGGGGGCGGTGCAGGGGACGGTGCAGGGGACGGTGCAGGGGATGTTGCAGGGGACGGTGCAGGAGGCGGTGCAGGGGGCGGTGCAGGGGATGGTGCAGGGCACGGTGCAAGGGGGTGGTGCAGGGGACGGTGCAGGGGACGGTGCAGGGGATGGTGCAGGGGGACGGTGCACGGGATGGTGCAGGGGACGGTGCAGGGGGTGGTGCAGGCGATGGTGCAGGGGGTGGTGCAGGGGACGGTCCAGGGTGTGGTGCAGGGGACGGTGCAGGGGACGGTGCAGGGGATGTTGCAGGGGACGGTGCAGGAGGCGGTGCAGGGGGCGGTGCAGGGGATGGTGCAGGGCACGGTGCAAGGGGGTGGTGCAGGGGACGGTGCAGGGGACGGTGCAGGGGATGGTGCAGGGGGACGGTGCACGGGATGGTGCAGGGGACGGTGCAGGGGGTGGTGCAGGCGATGGTGCAGGGGGTGGTGTAGGGGACGGTGCAGGGTGTGGTGCAGGGGACGGTGCAGTGGGCGGTGCAGGGGACGGTGCAGGGTCTGCGGTTCAGGGGACGGTGCAGGGGAAGGTGCAGCTGGATGGTGCAGGGGGCGGTGCAGGGGGGCGGAGCAGGAGGCGGTGCAGGGGGCGGTGCAGGGGGTGGTGCAGGGGACAGTGCAGGGGGCGGTGCAGGGGACAGTGCAGGGGTTGGTGCATGGGTTGGTGCAGGGGGCGGTGCAGGGGACGGTGCAGGGGACAGTGCAGAGGTGGTGCAGGGGGCGGTGCAGGGGGTGGTGCAGGGGACGGTGCAGGGGGTGGTGCAGGGGACGGTGCTGGGTGTGGTGCAGGTGACGGTGCAGGGGATGGTGCAGGGGGGATGGTGCAGGGGGGTGGTGCAGGGGTTGGTGCAGGGGACGGTGCAGGGGATGGTGCAGGGTACGGTGCAGGGGACGGTGCAGGGGACGGTGCAGGGGACATTGCAGGGGACGGTGCAGGTGACGGTGCTGGGGAGGGTGCAGGGGGGTGGTGCAAGGGGACGGTGCAGGGGAGGGTGCAGTGGGGTGGTGCAGGGGGATGGTGCAGGGGGACGGTGCAGGGGGGCGGAGCAGGGGGCGGTGCAGGGGGCGGTGCAGGGGACAATGCAGGGGGCGGTGCAGGGGGACGGAGCAGGGGATGGTGCTGGGGGCGGTGCAGGGGGTGGTGCTGGGGACGGTGCAGGGGACGGTGCAGGGGGTGGTGCTGGGGACGGTGCAGGGGACGGTGCAGGGGACGGTGCAGGGGGGCGGCGCAGGGGACGGTGCAGGGGACGGTGCAGGGGATGGTGCAGGGGGCGGTGCAGGGGATGGTGCAGGGCACGGTGCAAGGAGGTGGTGCAGGGGACGGTGCAGGGGACGGTGCAGGGGACGGTGCAGGGGACGGTGCAGGGGGACGGTGCAGGGGGCGGTGCAGGGGACAGTGCAGGTGATGGTGCAGGGGACAGTGCAGGCGACGGTGCAGGGGGCGGTGCAGGGGACAGTGCAGCGGGTGGTGCAGGGGGGCGGTGCAGGGGATGGTGCAGGGGATGGTGCAGGGGACGGTGCAGGGGACGGTGCAGGGGGGCGGCGCAGGGGACGGTGCAGGGGACGGTGCAGGGGATGGTGCAGGGGGTGGTGCTGGGGATGGTGCAGGGGACGGTGCAAGGGACGGTGCAGGGGGGCGGCGCAGGGGACGGTGCAGGGGAAGGTGCAGGTGACGGTGCAGGGGGTGGTGCAGGGGACGGTGCAGGGGGTGGTGCAGGGGGATGGTGCAGGGGACGGTGCAGGGGACGGTGCTGGGGGTGGTGCAGGGTGTGGTGCAGGTGACGGTGCAGGGGGTGGTGCAGGGGACGGTGCAGGGGATGGTGCAGGGGGATGGTGCAGGGGGGCGGTGCAGGGGATGGTGCAGGGGACGGTGCAGGGGATGGTGCAGGGTACGGTGCAGGGGATGGTGCAGGGGACGGTGCAGGGGGTGGTGCAGGGGGCAGTGCAGGTGGTGGTGCTGGGGACGGTGCAGGGGACGGTGCAGGGGGCGGTGCAGGGGATGGTGCAGGACACGGTGCAAGGGGGTGGTGCAGGGGACGGTGCAGGGGACGGTGCAGGGGATGGTGAAGGGGGACGGTGCAGGGGATGGTGCAGGGGACGGTGCAGGGTGGCGGAGCAGGGGGCGGTGCAGAGGGCGGTGCAGGGGGTGGTGCAGGCGATGGTGCAGGGGTGGTGCAGGGGACGGTGCAGGGTGTGGTGCAGGGGACGGTGCAGTGGGTGGTGCAGGGGACGGTGCAGGGTCTGCGGTTCAGGGGACGGTGCAGGGGAAGGTGCAGCTGGATGGTGCAGGGGGCGGTGCAGGGGACGGCGCAGGGGGTGGTGCAGGGGGCGGAGCAGGAGGCGGTGCAGGGGGCGGTGCAGGGGGTGGTGCAGGGGACAGTGCAGGGGGCGGTGCAGGGGACAGTGCAGGGGTCGGTGCAGGGATTGGTGCAGGGGGCGGTGCAGGGGACGGTGCAGGGGACAGTGCAGGGGTGGTGCAGGGGGCGGTGCAGGGGGTGGTGCAGGGGATGGTGCAGGGGGTGGTGCAGGGGACGGTGCTGGGTGTGGTGCAGGTGACGGTGCAGGGGGACGGTGCAGGGGGCGGTGCAGGGGACGGTGCAGGGGATGGTGCAGGGGACAGTGCAGGGGACGGTGCAGGGGGCGGTGCAGGGTGTGGTGCAGGGGATGGTGCAGGGGGATGGTGCAGGGGGGCGGTAGAGGGGACGGTGCAGGGGACGGTGCAGGGGATGGTGCAGGGTACGGTGCAGGGGACGGTGCAGGGGACGGTGCAGGGGGCGGTGCAGGGTGTGGTGCAGGGGGACGGTGTAGGGGAGGGTGCAGTGGGGTGGTGCAGGGGGATGGTGCAGGGGGACGGTGCAGGGGGGCGGAGCAGGGGGCGGTGCAGGGGGCGGTGCAGGGGGCGATGCAGGGGGTGGTGCAGGGGGACGGAGCAGGGGATGGTTCAGGGGGCAGTGCAGGGGCTGGTGCAGGTGACGGTGCAGGGGGTGGTGCAGGGGACGGTGCAGGGGATGGTGCAGGGGGATGGTGCAGGGGGGCGGTGCAGGGGACAGTGCAGGGGACAGTGCAGGGGATGGTGCAGGGTACGGTGCAGGGGACGGTGCAGGGGAGGGTGCATGGGGCTGGTGCAGGGGACAGTGCAGGGGACAGTGCAGGGGATGGTGCAGGGTACGGTGCAGGGTACGGTGCAGGGGACGGTGCAGGGGGGCGGTGCAGGGGACGGTGCAGGGGATGGTGCAGGGGATGTTGCAGGGGACGGCGCAGGGGACGGTGCAGGGGAGGATGCAGGGGGGTGGTGCATGGAACGGTGCAGGGGATGGTGCAGGGGGGCTGAGCAGGGGGCGGTGCAGGGGGTGGTGCAAGGGGCGGTGCAGGCGACGGTGCAGGGGGTGGTGCAGGGGACGGTGCAGGGTGTGGTGCAGGGGACGGTGCAGTGTCTGCGGTTCAGGGGACGGTGCAGGGGAAGGTGCAGCTGGATGGTGCAGGGGGCGGTGCAGGGGACGGTGCAGGGTGTGGTGCAGGGGGGGTGGAGCAGGAGGCGGTGCAGGGGGCGGTGCAGGGGGTGGTGCAGGGGACAGTGCAGGGGGTGGTGCAGGGGACAGTGCAGGGGACGGTGCAGGGGTCGGTGCAGGGGGCGGTGCAGGGGACGGTGCAGGGGACAGTGCAGGGGTGGTGCAGGGGGCGGTGCAGGGGGTGGTGCAGGGGACATTGCAGGGGGTGGTGCAGGGGACGGTGCTGGGTGTGGTGCAGGTGACGGTGCAGGGGGTGGTGCAGGGGACAGTGCAGGGGATGGTGCAGGGGGATGGTGCAGGGGGGTGGTGCAGGGGATGGTGCAGGGGACGGTGCAGGGGATGGTGCAGGGTACGGTGCAGGGGACGGTGCAGGGGACGGTGCAGGGGACATTGCAGGGGACGGTGCAGGGGACGGTGCTGGGGAGGGTGCAGGGGGGTGGTGCAGGGGGACGGTGCAGGGGAGGGTGCAGTGGGGTTGTATAGGGGGACGGTGCAGGGGGGCGGAGCAGGGGGCGGTGCAGGGGGCGGTGCAGGGGGCAATGCAGGGGGCGGTGCATGGGGACGGAGCAGGGGGTGGTGCTGGGGGCAGTGCAGGGGGTGGTGCTGGGGACGGTGCAGGGGACGGTGCAGGGACGGTGCAGGGGGGCAGCGCAGGGGACGGTGCAGGGGACGGTGCAGGGGATGGTGCAGGGGGCGGTGCAGGGGATGGTGCAGGGCACGGTGCAAGTGGGTGGTGCAGGGGACGGTGCAGGGGACGGTGCAGGGGATGGTGCAGGGGGACTGTGCAGGGGGCGGTGCAGGGGACGGTGCAGGGGATGGTGCAGGGGACAGTTCAATGGACGGTGCAGGGGGCGGTGCAGGGTGTGGTGCAGGTGACGGTGCAGGGGTGGTGCAGGGGACGGTGCAGGGGATGGTGCAGAGGGATGGTGCAGGGGGGCGGTGGAGGGGACGGTGCAGGGGACGGTGCAGGGGATGGTGCAGGGTACGGTGCAGGGGACGGTGCAGGGGATGGTGCAGGGGGCGGTGCAGGGTGTGGTGCAGGGGGACGGTGCAGGGGAGGGTGCAGTGGGGTGGTGCAGGGGGATGGTGCAGGGGGACGGTGCAGGGAGGCGGAGCAGGGGGCGGTGCAGGGGGCGATGCAGGGGGTGGTGCAGGGGGACGGAGCAGGGGATGGTGCAGGGGGCAGTGCAGGGGGTGGTGCTGGGGATGGTGCAGGGGACGGTGCAAGGGACGGTGCAGAGGGGCGGCGCAGGGGACGGTGCAGGGGACGGTGCAGGGGATGGTGCAGGGGACGGTGCAGGGGACGGTGCAGGGGACGGTGCTGGGTGTGGTGCAGGTGACGGTGCAGGGGGTGGTGCAGGGGACGGTGCAGCGGATGGTGCAGGGAACGATGGTGCAGGGGGGTGGTGCAGGGGATGGTGCAGGGGACGGTGCAGGGGATGGTGCAGGGTACGGTGCAGGGGACGGTGCAGGGGACGGTGCAGGGGACATTGCAGGGGATGGTGCAGGGGACGGTGCTGGGGAGGGTGCAGGTGTACGGTGCAGGGGAGGGTGCAGTGGGGTGGTGCAGGGGGATGGTGCAGGGGGACGGTGCAGGGGGGCGGAGCAGGGGGCGGTGCAGGGGGCGGTGCAGGGGGCAATGCAGGGGGCGGTGCAGGGGGACGGAGCAGGGGGTGGTGCTGGGGGCAGTGCAGGGGGTGGTGCTGGGGACGGTGCAGGGGACGGTGCAGGGGACGGTGCAGGGGGGCGGCGCAGGGGATGGTGCAGGGGACGGTGCAGGGGATGGTGCAGGGGGCGGTGCACGGGATGGTGCAGGGCACTGTGCAAGGTGGTGGTGCAGGGGACGGTGCAGGGGACGGTGCAGGGAACGGTGCAGGGGGACGGTGCAGGGGATGGTGCAGGGGGCGGTGCACGGGATGGTGCAGGGCACGGTGCAAGGGGGTGGTGCAGGGGACGGTGCAGGGAATGGTGCAGGGGGACGGTGCAGGGGGCGGTGCAGGGGGCGGTGCAGGGGGCGGTGCAGGGGGCGGTGCAGGGTGTGGTGCAGGTGACGGTGCAGGGGGTGGTGCAGGGGACGGTGCAGGGGATGGTGCAGGGGGATGGTGCAGGGGGGCGGTGGAGGGGACGGTGCAGGGTACGGTGCAGGGGATGGTGCAGGGTACGGTGCAGGGGACGGTGCAGGGTACGGTGCAGGGGGCGGTGCAGGGTGTGGTACCGGGGGACGGTGCAGGGGAGGGTGCAGTGGGGTGGTGCAGGGGGATGGTGCAGGGGGACGATGCAGGGGGGCGGAGCAGGGGGCGGTGCAGAGGGACGGAGCAGGGGGTGGTGCTGGGGGCAGTGCAGGGGGTGGTGCTGGGGACGGTGCAGGGGACGGTGCAGGGGACGGTGCAGGGGGGCGGTGCAGGGGACAGTGCAGGGGACGGTGCAGGGGACGGTGCAGGGGATGGTGCAAGGGATGGTGCAGGGGGTGGTGTAGGGGGACGGTGCAGGGGGGCGGTGCAGGGGATGGTGCAGGGTATGGTGCAGGGGACGGTGCAGGGGGGCGGAGCAGGGGGCGGTGCAGGGGGCGGTGCAGGGGACAATGCAGGGGGCGGTGCAGGGGGACGGTGCAGGGGAGGGTGCAGGGGGCTGGTGCAGGGGACGGTGCAGGGGATGGTGCAAGGGATGGTGCAGGGGGTGGTGTAGGGGGACGGTGCAGGGGGGCGGTGCAGGGGACGGTGCAGGGTATGGTGCAGGGGACGGTGCAGGGGACGGTGCAGGGGACGGTGCAGGGGACGGTGCAGGGGCCAGTGCAGGGGACGGTGCAGGGGGATAGTGCAGGTGGGCGGTGCAGGGGACGGTGCAGGGGACGGTGCAGGGGACGGTGCAGGGTACGGCGCAGGATACGGTGCAGGGGGCGGTGCATGGTGTGGTGCAGGTAACGGTGCAGGGGGTGGTGCAGGGGACGGTGCAGGGGGATGGTGCAGGGGGGCGGTGCAGGGGACGGTGCAGGGGACGGTGCAGGGGATGGTGCAGGGGACGGTGCAGGGGACGGTGCAGGGGTGGTGCAGGGGGCAGTGCAGGTGGTGGTGCTGGGGACGGTGCAGGGGACGGTGCAGGGGACGGTGCAGGGGGGCGGTGCAGGGGACGGTGCAGGGGACGGTGCAGGGGATGTTGCAGGGGACGGCGCAGGGGACGGTGCAGGGTGTGGTGCAGGGTGTGATGCAGGGGGGGTGGAGCAGGAGGCGGTGCAGGGGGTGGTGCAGGGGGTGGTGCAGGGGACGGTGCAGGGGGCGGTGCAGGGGACAGTGCAGGGGACGGTGCAGGGGTTGGTGCAGGGGGCGGTGCAGGGGACGGTGCAGGGGACAGTGCAGGGGTGGTGCAGGGGGCGGTGCAGGGGGTGGTGCAGGGGACGTTGCAGGGGGTGGTGCAGGGGACGGTGCTGGGTGTGGTGCAGGTGACGGTGCAGGGGGTGGTGCAGGGGACGGTGCAGGGGATGGTGCAGGGGAATGGTGCAGGGGGGTGGTGCAGGGGATGGTGCAGGGGACGGTGCAGGGGATGGTGCAGGGTACGGTGCAGGGGACGGTGCAGGGGACGGTGCAGGGGACATTGCAGGGGACGGTGCAGGGGACGGTGCTGGGGAGGGTGCAGGGGGGTGGTGCAGGGGGACGGTGCAGGGGAGGGTGCAGTGGGGTTGTATAAGGGGACGGTGCAGGGGGGCGGAGCAGGGGGCGGTGCAGGGGGCGGTGCAGGGGGCAATGCAGGGGGCGGTGCAGGGGGACGGAGCAGGGGGTGGTGCTGGGGGCAGTGCAGGGGGTGGTGCTGGGGACGGTGCAGGGGACGGTGCAGGGGACGGTGCAGGGGGGCAGCGCAGGGGATGGTGCAGGGGACGGTGCAGGGGATGGTGCAGGGGGCGGTGCAGGGGATGGTGCAGGGCACGGTGCAAGGGGGTGGTGCAGGGGACGGTGCAGGGGACGGTGCAGGGGATGGTGCAGGGGACAGTACAGGGGACGGTGCAGGGGGCGGTGCAGGGTGTGGTGCAGGTGACGGTGCAGGGGTGGTGCAGGGGATGGTGCAGGGGATGGTGCAGAGGGATGGTGCAGGGGGGCGGTGGAGGGGACGGTGCAGGGGACGGTGCAGGGGATGGTGCAGGGTACGGTGCAGGGGACGGTGCAGGGGATGGTGCAGGGGGCGGTGCAGGGTGGGGTGCAGGGGGACGGTGCAGGGGAGGGTGCAGTGGGGTGGTGCAGGGGGATAGTGCAGGGGGACGGTGCAGGGGGGCGGAGCAGGGGGCGGTGCAGGGGGCGGTGCAGGGGGCGATGCAGGGGGTGGTGCAGGGGGACGGAGCAGGGGATGGTGCAGGGGGCAGTGCAGGGGGTGGTGCTGGGGATGGTGCAGGGGACGGTGCAAGGGACGGTGCAGGGGGGCGGCGCAGGGGACGGTGCAGGGGACGGTGCAGGGGATGGTGCAGGGGGTGGTGCAGGGGACGGTGCAGGGGATGGTGCAGGGGGATGGTGCAGGGGGGCGGTGGAGGGGACGGTGCAGGGGACGGTGCAGGGGATGGTGCAGGGTACGGTGCAGGGGACGGTGCAGGGTACGGTGCAGGGGGCGGTGCAGGGTGTGGTGCAGGGGGACGGTGCAGGGGAGGGTGCAGTGGGGTGGTGCAGGGGGATGGTGCAGGGGGACGGTGCAGGGGGCGGAGCAGGGGGCGGTGCAGGGGGACGGAGCAGGGGGTGGTGCTGGGGGCAGTGCAGGGCGTGGTGCTGGGGACGGTGCAGGGGACGGTGCAGAGGACGGTGCAGGGGACGGTGCAGGGGGGCGGTG
This sequence comes from Pristiophorus japonicus, assembly GCF_044704955.1. Classification (NCBI taxonomy): domain Eukaryota; kingdom Metazoa; phylum Chordata; class Chondrichthyes; family Pristiophoridae; genus Pristiophorus; species Pristiophorus japonicus. The sequence continues at coordinate 123,603,062 of NC_091991.1, read as the reverse complement.
CAGGGGACGGTGCAGGGGACGGTGCAGGGGATGTTGCAGGGGACGGTGCAGGAGGCGGTGCAGGGGGCGGTGCAGGGGATGGTGCAGGGCACGGTGCAAGGGGGTGGTGCAGGGGACGGTGCAGGGGACGGTGCAGGGGATGGTGCAGGGGGACGGTGCACGGGATGGTGCAGGGGACGGTGCAGGGGGTGGTGCAGGCGATGGTGCAGGGGGTGGTGCAGGGGACGGTCCAGGGTGTGGTGCAGGGGACGGTGCAGGGGACGGTGCAGGGGATGTTGCAGGGGACGGTGCAGGAGGCGGTGCAGGGGGCGGTGCAGGGGATGGTGCAGGGCACGGTGCAAGGGGGTGGTGCAGGGGACGGTGCAGGGGACGGTGCAGGGGATGGTGCAGGGGGACGGTGCACGGGATGGTGCAGGGGACGGTGCAGGGGGTGGTGCAGGCGATGGTGCAGGGGGTGGTGTAGGGGACGGTGCAGGGTGTGGTGCAGGGGACGGTGCAGTGGGCGGTGCAGGGGACGGTGCAGGGTCTGCGGTTCAGGGGACGGTGCAGGGGAAGGTGCAGCTGGATGGTGCAGGGGGCGGTGCAGGGGGGCGGAGCAGGAGGCGGTGCAGGGGGCGGTGCAGGGGGTGGTGCAGGGGACAGTGCAGGGGGCGGTGCAGGGGACAGTGCAGGGGTTGGTGCATGGGTTGGTGCAGGGGGCGGTGCAGGGGACGGTGCAGGGGACAGTGCAGAGGTGGTGCAGGGGGCGGTGCAGGGGGTGGTGCAGGGGACGGTGCAGGGGGTGGTGCAGGGGACGGTGCTGGGTGTGGTGCAGGTGACGGTGCAGGGGATGGTGCAGGGGGGATGGTGCAGGGGGGTGGTGCAGGGGTTGGTGCAGGGGACGGTGCAGGGGATGGTGCAGGGTACGGTGCAGGGGACGGTGCAGGGGACGGTGCAGGGGACATTGCAGGGGACGGTGCAGGTGACGGTGCTGGGGAGGGTGCAGGGGGGTGGTGCAAGGGGACGGTGCAGGGGAGGGTGCAGTGGGGTGGTGCAGGGGGATGGTGCAGGGGGACGGTGCAGGGGGGCGGAGCAGGGGGCGGTGCAGGGGGCGGTGCAGGGGACAATGCAGGGGGCGGTGCAGGGGGACGGAGCAGGGGATGGTGCTGGGGGCGGTGCAGGGGGTGGTGCTGGGGACGGTGCAGGGGACGGTGCAGGGGGTGGTGCTGGGGACGGTGCAGGGGACGGTGCAGGGGACGGTGCAGGGGGGCGGCGCAGGGGACGGTGCAGGGGACGGTGCAGGGGATGGTGCAGGGGGCGGTGCAGGGGATGGTGCAGGGCACGGTGCAAGGAGGTGGTGCAGGGGACGGTGCAGGGGACGGTGCAGGGGACGGTGCAGGGGACGGTGCAGGGGGACGGTGCAGGGGGCGGTGCAGGGGACAGTGCAGGTGATGGTGCAGGGGACAGTGCAGGCGACGGTGCAGGGGGCGGTGCAGGGGACAGTGCAGCGGGTGGTGCAGGGGGGCGGTGCAGGGGATGGTGCAGGGGATGGTGCAGGGGACGGTGCAGGGGACGGTGCAGGGGGGCGGCGCAGGGGACGGTGCAGGGGACGGTGCAGGGGATGGTGCAGGGGGTGGTGCTGGGGATGGTGCAGGGGACGGTGCAAGGGACGGTGCAGGGGGGCGGCGCAGGGGACGGTGCAGGGGAAGGTGCAGGGGAAGGTGCAGGGGATGGTGCAGGGGACGGTGCAGGGGACGGTGCAGGGGGCGGTGCAGGGTGTGGTGCAGGTGACGGTGCAGGGGGTGGTGCAGGGGACGGTGCAGGGTATGGTGCAGGGGGATGGTGCAGGGGGGCGGTGCAGGGGACAGTGCAGGGGACAGTGCAGGGGATGGTGCAGGGTACGGTGCAGGGGACGGTGCAGGGGAGGGTGCAGGGGGCTGGTGCAGGGGACGGTGCAGGGGATGGTGCAAGGGATGGTGCAGGGGGTGGTGTCGGGGGACGGTGCAGGGGGGCGGTGCAGGGGACGGTGCAGGGGATGGTGCAGGGGACGGTGCAGGGGACGGTGCAGGGGATGGTGCAGGGGTCGGTGCAGGGGACGGTGCAGGGGGCGGTGCAGGGGATGGTGCAGGGGGATGGTGCAGGGAGGCGGTGCAGGGGACGGTGCAGGGGACGGTGCAGGGTACGGCGCAGGGGGCGGTGCAGGGGGCGGTGCAGGGTGTGGTGCAGGTGACGGTGCAGGGGGTGGTGCAGGGGACGGTGCAGGGGATGGTGCAGGGGGATGGTGCAGGGGGGCGGTGCAGGGGACGGTGCAGGGGACGGTGCAGGGGATGGTGCAGGGGACGGTGCAGGGGACGGTGTAGGTGGTGGTGCAGGGGGCAATGCAGGTGGTGGTGCCGGGGACGGTGCAGGGGACGGTGCAGGGGACGGTGCAGGGGGGTGGTGCAGGGGACGGTGCAGGGGACGGTGCAGGGGATGTTGCAGGGGACGGCGCAGGGGACGGTGCAGGGGAGGGTGCAGGGGGGTGGTGCAGGGAATGGTGCAGGGGATGGTGCAGGGGGGCGGAGCAGGGGGCGGTGCAGGGGGTGGTGCAGGGGGCGGTGCAGGCGACGGTGCAGGGGGTGGTGCAGGGGACGGTGCAGGGTGTGGTGCAGGGGACGGTGCAGTGTCTGCGGTTCAGGGGACGGTGCAGGGGAAGGTGCAGCTGGATGGTGCAGGGGGCGGTGCAGGGGACGGTGCAGGGGGTGGTGCAGGGGGGGCGGAGCAGGAGGCGGTGCAGGGGGCGGTGCAGGGGGTGGTGCAGGGGACAGTGCAGGGGGCGGTGCAGGGGACAGTGCAGGGGACGGTGCAGGGGTCGGTGCAGGGGGCGGTGCAGGGGACGGTGCAGGGGACAGTGCAGGGTTGGTGCAGGGGGCAGTGCAGGGGGTGGTGCAGGGGACGTTGCAGGGGGTGGTGCAGGGGACGGTGCTGGGGACGGTGCAGGGGACTGTGCAGGGGACATTGCAGGGGACGGTGCAGGGGACGTTGCTGGGGAGGGTGCAGGGGGGTGGTGCAGGGGGACGGTGCAGGGGAGGGTGCAGTGGGGTGGTGCAGGGGGACGGTGCAGGGGGGCGGAGCAGGGGGCGGTGCAGGGGGCGGTGCAGGGCACAATGCAGGGGGCGCTGAAGGGGGACGGAGCAGGGGGTGGTGCTGGGGGCAGTGCAGGGGGCGGTGCTGGGGACGGTGCAGGGGACGGTGCTGCGGACGGTGCAAGGGGGCAGCGCAGGGGACGGTGCAGGGGACGGTGCAGGGGATGGTGCAGGGGGCGGTGCAGGTGATGGTGCAGGGCACGGTGCAAGGGGGTGGTGCAGGGGACGGTGCAGGGGACGGTGCAGGGGATGGTGCAGGGGGACGGTGCAGGTGGCGGTGCAGGGGACGGTGCAGGGGATGGTGCAGGGGACAGTTCATTGGACGGTGCAGGGTGCGTTGCAGGGTGTGGTGCAGGTGACGGTGCAGGGGGTGGTGCAGGGGACGGTGCAGGGGATGGTGCAGAGGGATGGTGCAGGGGGGCGGTGGAGGGGACGGTGCAGGGGACGGTGCAGGGGACGGTGCAGGGGATGGTGCAGGGGGATGGTGCATGGGGGCGGTGCAGGGGACGGTGCAGGGGACGGTGCAGGGGATGGTGCAAGGTACGGTGCAGGGGACGGTGCAGGGGACGGTGCAGGGGGCGGTGCAGGGTGCGGTGCAGGGGGACGGTGCAGGGGAGGGTGCAGTGGGGTGATGCAGGGGGATGGTGCAGGGGGACGGTGCAGGGGGGCGGAGCAGGGGGCGGTGCAGGGGGCGGTGCAGGGGGCGATGCAGGGGGTGGTGCAGGGGGACGGAGCAGGGGGTGGTGCAGGGGGCAGTGCAGGGGGTGGTGCAGGGGAGGGTGCAGGGGGCTGGTGCAGGGGACAGTGCAGGGGATGGTGCAAGGGATGGTGCAGGGGGGTGGTGCAGGGGACGGTGCAGGGGGGTGATGCAGGGGATGGTGCAGGGGATGGTGCAGGGGACGGTGCAGGGGGTGCGGAGCAGGGCGCGGTGCAGGGGGCGGTGCAGGGGGAGGTGCAGGGGACGGTGCAGTGGACGGTGCAGGGGATGGTGCAGGGCACGGTGCAAGGGGCTGCTGCAGGGGACGGTGCAGGGGACGGTGCAGGGGATGGTGCAGGGGGTGGTGAAGGGGGACGGTGCAGGGGGGCGGTGCAGAGGACGGTGCAGGGGATGGTGCAGGGGATGGTGCAGGGGACGGTGCAGGGGGCGGTGCAGGGTGTGGTGCAGGTGACGGTGCAGGGGGTCGTGCAGGGGACGGTGCAGGGGATGGTGCAGGGGGGCGGTGCGGCGGACGGTGCAGGGTACGGTGCAGGGTACGGTGCAGGGGACGGTGCAGGGTACGGTGCAGGGGGCGGTGCAGGGTGTGGTACCGGGGGACGGTGCAGGGGAGGGTGCAGTGGGGTGGTGCAGGGGGATGGTGCAGGTGACGGTGCAGGGGGTGGTGCAGGGGACGGTGCAGGGGATGGTGCAGGGGGATGGTGCAGGAGGGCGGTGCAGGGGACGGTGCAGGGAACGGTGCAGGGGATGGTGCAGGGGACGGTGCAGGGGGTGGTGCAGGGGGCAGTGCATGTGGTGGTGCTGGGGACGGTGCAGGGGACGGTGCAGGGGACGGTGCAGGCGGGCGGTGCAGGGGACGGTGCAGGGAACGGTGCAGGGGATGTTGCAGGGGACGGCGCAGGGGACGGTGCAGGGGAGGGTGCAGGGGGTGGTGCAGGGTACAGTGCAGGGGATGGTGCAGGGGGGCGGAGCAGGGGGGCGGTGCAGGGAGCGGTGCAGGGGGTGGTGCAGGGGGCGGTGCAGGCGACGGTGCAGGGGGTGGTGCAGGGGACGGTGCAGGGTGTGGTGCAGGGGATGGTGCAGGGGGTGGTGCAGGGGACGGTGCAGGGTCTGCGGTTCAGGGGACGGTGCAGGGGATGGTGCAGCTGGATGGTGCAGGGGGTGGTGCAGGGAGGGCGGAGCAGGAGGCGGTGCAGGGGGCGGTGCAGGGGGTGGTGCAGGGGACAGTGCAGGGGGCGGTGCAGGGGACAGAGCAGGGGACGGTGCAGGGGACGGTGCAGGGGGGCGGAGCAGGGGGCGGTGCAGGGGGCGGTGCAGGGGGTGGTGCAGGGGGCGGTGCAGGCGACGGTGCAGGGGGTGGTGCAGGGGATGGTGCAGGGTGTGGTGCAGGGGACGGTGCAGGGGGTGGTGCAGGGGACGGTGCAGGGTCTGCGGTTCAGGGGACGGTGCAGGGGATGGTGCAGCTGGATGGTGCAGGGGGCGGTGCAGGGGACGGTGCAGGGGGTGGTGCAGGGGGGGCAGAGCAGGAGGCGGTGCAGGGGGCGGTGCAGGGGGTGGTGCAGGGGACAGTGTAGGGGGCGGTGCAGGGGACAGTGCAGGGGACGGTGCAGGGGGCGGTGCAGGGGACGGTGCAGGGGACAGTGCAGGGGGTGGTGCAGGGGGCGGTGCAGGGGGTGGTGCAGGGGATGGTGCAGGGGGTGGTGCAGGGGGTGGTGCAGGGGGACGGAGCAGGGGGTGGTGCAGGGGGCAGTGCAGGGGGTGGTGCAGGGGAGGGTGCAGGGGGCTGGTGCAGGGGGACGGAGCAGGGGGTGGTGCAGGGGGCAGTGCAGGGGGTGGTGCAGGGGAGGGTGCAGGGGGCTGGTGCAGGGGACAGTGCAGGGGATGGTGCAAGGGATGGTGCAGGGGGGTGGTGCAGGGGACGGTGCAGGGGGGTGATGCAGGGGATGGTGCAGGGGATGGTGCAGGGGACGGTGCAGGGGGTGCGGTGCAGGGGGCGGTGCAGGGGGCGGTGCAGGGGGAGGTGCAGGGGACGGTGCAGGGGACGGTGCAGGGGATGGTGCAGGGCACGGTGCAAGGGGGTGCTGCAGGGGACGGTGCAGGGGATGGTGCAGGGGGATGGTGCAGGAGGGCGGTGCAGGGGACGGTGCAGGGAACGGTGCAGGGGATGGTGCAGGGGACGGTGCAGGGGACGGTGCAGGGGGTGGTGCAGGGGGCAGTGCAGGTGGTGGTGCTGGGGACGGTGCAGGGGACGGTGCAGGGGACGGTGCAGGGGGGCGGTGCAGGGGACGGTGCAGGGAACGGTGCAGGGGATGTTGCAGGGGACGGCGCAGGGGACGGTGCAGTGGAGGGTGCAGGGGTGGTGCAGGGTACAGTGCAGGGGATGGTGCAGGGGGGCGGAGCAGGGGGCGGTGCAGGGAGCGGTGCAGGGGGTGGTGCAGGGGGCGGTGCAGGCGACGGTGCAGGGGGTGGTGCAGGGGACGGTGCAGGGTGTGGTGCAGGGGATGGTGCAGGGGGTGGTGCAGGGGACGGTGCAGGGTCTGCGGTTCAGGGGACGGTGCAGGGGATGGTGCAGCTGGATGGTGCAGGGGGGCGGTGCAGGGGACGGTGCAGGGGGTGGTGCAGGGAGGGCGGAGCAGGAGGCGGTGCAGGGGGCGGTGCAGGGGGTGGTGCAGGGGACAGTGCAGGGGGCGGTGCAGGGGACAGAGCAGGGGACGGTGCAGGGGACGGTGCAGGGGGGCGGAGCAGGGGGCGGTGCAGGGGGCGGTGCAGGGGGTGGTGCAGGGGGCGGTGCAGGCGACGGTGCAGGGGGTGGTGCAGGGGATGGTGCAGGGTGTGGTGCAGGGGACGGTGCAGGGGGTGGTGCAGGGGACGGTGCAGGGTCTGCGGTTCAGGGGACGGTGCAGGGGATGGTGCAGCTGGATGGTGCAGGGGGCGGTGCAGGGGACGGTGCAGGGGGTGGTGCAGGGGGGGCAGAGCAGGAGGCGGTGCAGGGGGCGGTGCAGGGGGTGGTGCAGGGGACAGTGTAGGGGGCGGTGCAGGGGACAGTGCAGGGGACGGTGCAGGGGTTGGTGCAGGGGGCGGTGCAGGGGACGGTGCAGGGGACAGTGCAGGGGGTGGTGCAGGGGGCGGTGCAGGGGGTGGTGCAGGGGACGGTGCAGGGGGTGGTGCAGGGGACGGTGCTGGGTGTGGTGCAGGTGACGGTGCAGGGGGTGGTGCAGGGGACAGTGCAGGGGATGGTGCAGGGGGATGGTGCAGGGTGGCGGTGCAGGGGATGGTGCAGGGGACGGTGCAGGGGATAGTGCAGGGTACGGTGCAGGGGACGGTGCAGGGGATATTGCAGGGGACGGTGCAGGGGTCGGTGCTGGTGAGGGTGCAGGGGGGTGGTGCAGGGGTACGGTGCAGGGGAGGGTGCAGTGGGGTGGTGCAGGGGGATGGTGCAGGGGGACGGTGCAGGGGGGCGGAGCAGGGGGCGGTGCAGGGGGCGGTGCAGGGGGCAATGCAGGGGGTTGTGCAGGGGGACGGAGCAGGGGGTGGTGCAGGGGGCAGTGCAGGGGGTGGTGCTGGGGACGGTGCAGGGGACGGTGCAGGGGACGGTGCAGGGGACGTGCAGGGGGACGGCGCAGGGGACGGTGCAGGGGACGGTGCAGGGGACGTTGCAGGGGACGGTGCAGGGGACGGTGCAGGGGAGGGTGCAGGGGGCTGGTGCAGGGGACGGTGCAGGGGATGGTGCAAGGGATGGTGCAGGGGGGTGGTGCAGGGGACGGTGCAGGGGGGTGATGCAGGGGATGGTGCAGGGGATGGTGCAGGGGACGGTGCAGGGGGGCGGAGCAGGGGGCGGTGCAGGGGGCGGTGCAGGGGTACGGTGCACGGGGCGGTGCAGGGGACGGTGCAGGGGATGGTGCAGGGCACGGTGCAAGTGGGTGGTGCAGGGGACGGTGCAGGGGACGGTGCAGGGGATGGAGCAGGGGGACGGTGCAGGGGGCGGTGCAGGGGATGGTGCAGGGGATGGTGCAGGGGACGGTGCAGGGGACGGTGCAGAGGGCGGTGCAGGGTGTGGTGCAGGTGACGGTGCAGGGGGTGGTGCAGGGGACGGTGCAGGGGATGGTGCAGGGGGATGGTGCAGGGGGATGGTGCAGGGGGGCGGTGCAGGGGACGGTGCAGGGGACGGTGCAGGGGATGGTGCAGGGTACGGTGCAGTGGACGTTGCAGGGGACGGTGCAGGGGGCGGTGCAGGGTGTGGTGCAGGTGACGGTACAGGGGGTGGTGCAGGGGACGGTACAGGGGATGGTGCAGGGGGATGGTGCAGGGGGGCGGTGCAGTGGACTGTGCAGGGGACGGTGCAGGGGATGGTGCAGGGGACGGTGCTGGGGACGGTGCAGGGGATGTTGCAGGGGCCGGTGCAGGGGAGGGTGCAGGGGGGTGGTGCAGGGGGACGGTGCAGGGGGGCGGAGCAGGGGGCGGTGCAGGTGGTGGTGCAGGGGACGGTGCAGGGGACGGTGCAGGGGGATGGTGCAGGGGGGCGGTGCACTGGACGGTGCAGGGGACAGTGCAGGGGATGGTGCAGGGGCCGGTGCAGGGGAGGGTGCAGGGGGGTGGTGCAGGGGGACGGTGCAGGGGGGCGGAGCAGGGAGCGGTGCAGGGAGCGGTGCAGGGGGGCGGTGCAGGGGGTGGTGCAGGGGGGGGCGGAGCAACTGGCAGTGCAGCGGGCCGTGCAGGGGTGGTGCAGGGGACGGTGCTGGGGGTGGTGCAGGGGACGGTGCAGGGGGTGGTGCAGGGGGGGGCGGTGCAGGGGACGGTGCAGGGGGCGGTTCCGGGGGCAGTGCAGGGGACGGTGCAGGGGATGGTGCAGGGGGACGGTGCAGGGGGGCGGTGCAGGGGACGGTGCAGGGGACGGTTCAGGGGATGGTATAGGGGACGGTGCAGGGGACGGTGCAGGGGACGGTGCAGGGGGGCGGTGCAGTGGATGGTGCAAGGGACGGTGCAGGGGACGGTGCCGGGGACGGTACAGGGGGGCGGTGCAGGGGATGGTGCAGGGGGGGCGGTGCAGGGGATGGTGCAGGGGGGCGGTGCAGGGGATGGTGCAGGGGGGCAGTGCAGGGGACGGTGCAGGGGGGCGGTGCAGGGGACGGTGCAGGGGGCAGTGCAGGGGGTGGTGCAGGGGACGGTGCAGGGTGGGTGGTGCAGGGGGGCGGTGCAGGGGACGGTGCAGGGGACGGTGCAGGGGGGCGGTGCAGGGGATGGTGCAGGGGACGGTGCAGGGGGCAGTGCAGGGGGGTGGTGCAGGGGACGGTGCAGGGTGGGTGGTGCAGGTGACGGTGCAGGGGATGGTGCAGGGGGGTGGTGCTGGGGATGGTGCAGGGGTGCTGGAGGACCGGTGCAGAGCAGTGCAGGGGCGGTGGTGGAAATGTGCAGCCAATTTCAGGGGAGTTTCATTCACTCATGAGTCACTTGATCATTGGACTTCTTCAAGGGGATTCCTTGCAGGTTTGTTCCACTGATTCTCTTGTTGTTCACAGTTGAGTAGCTCATGTTCTTATGTTCTGAGTAGCTACTTGCTGAGGGTCGTCATGGCAGCTGGGAGAGGCAGCACAAGGGCCAGCTGTTTCTCAGAAGCTGAATTGGAGACACTGGTGGGGGCAGTGGAGGACAGGAGGTGCATCCTTTTCTCTTCAGCGCAGGGGCCCGCTCCACAGCTTCTCAGAGCTCTCTGTGCAGAGATGGCTGCCAAGGTGTTGGGGTACCTCTGTCATTGACCGCACACCCACACAATGTCGCAAGAAGTTCTGCGACCTCACTCGACTGGTAAAAGTGAGTGCATGCTCCCCCAATCATTAGCTGTGAGCCTCTGTCTCTTCCCATAACTCTTACAAGGCAGCCTCTGTGCAGACTCAGCAAACCACTATTTAACTCAGGATGTGTGCCTACTCACAGTTATTGCCTCATTTGACGCATGGCTTAGAAGTACAGCAGCTTACGCTGCCCATGCATTTCTTTCACATACATAACTGTGCTGTTACTCACCAAGCTTCCTTTCTTTTGCAGGCCAAGCTGGCACATAACCAGCTGCAACAGCAGCAACAGGACGGGTGTGGGGAGCCTGAACTGCGGCAGCTCACAGATCTGGAGGAGCGAGTACTTCGCCTTATGGGCCCACAGGTGGCCATCACCGTGGCAGTGGAGACCGCTGAGCCCGTTGGGGCCAACATTGGTCACTGAAAGCATTCCTCTTATCGCATCTTCCACTTTAAGGCAGAAGGCCTTATCATTTAGTCCCTCCACATTCAAGTCACCTTTCTTTCTGCATGTCTGCCCTGCTTCCCTCACCTTAACACCACTATTGTGCCCTTTGTGTTTTCAGGCAATGCCCCGCCCCCGGCCCAGCCTCTGCATGAGCCCCCCCTAACCCAGTCTTCAGGAATAAGAAATGGGGGTGCGGGGGGAGGAGGAGGACGATCCAAGCACTGCGTCACTGCTTCTCACACTTGCACGCACCAGCTCAGATACTGGGAGTATGCGGTCGTTGCAGTTGAGCTTAGAGGGGTCAAGAGGGGTCTACACTGGGTGATGCACCGGGGCCTAGCGGGCTGCAGCAGGATCAAGGGGTAAGGCAAGCTCGGGAGCCAGGTCCCTGGAGGGTGAAACCGCCGCCCAGCCTGAGGGGCTTCAGTCTGCAGCCGGGCCTTCCAGGCCCAGAGCTGGTCGAGGGCGTCCCACAAGGCTATCTGTAGTGTCTGACCCTGAAACATAGCAGCCTTTCACCAGCCCTGCTGCAGCCACTGGGGACACTGCAGCATAGTAGTAGAGTAGCTTTATGTAGAAGGGGCTATAAGGAGATGCACAAGGGTGAATGATATATGTTATGGTGATGTTGCACTTTTTACACATAAATATTGATTCTCATCTTTACTGTTTGCTCTTGTATCTCGTTTCATTTTTGGCCATGTGGGTATGTCAGGAAGGGCTCATTGATGTGTTTATGGGAAGGCACAATGGAAGCAGTAAGTGATGAGGGCCTTATTGGAACCGAGATTTTATGAGATGGATTCAGACCTCCCTTGCAGGATTGGGACACTGTCGGCATATCCTGGCTGCAGGTTGTGTCTCCTCCTGCTGCCCATCCTCCTCCTCCTCCTCCTGAGGTGCAATGGCTATGTCTTGCGCCAATGGCTGTGCCCTCATGATTGCCAGGTTGTGCAGCATGCAGCAGATGACGATGAACAGGGACACCTGCTCAGCCGCATACTGGAGGACTCCTCCTGAGTGGTCAAGGCAGCGGAACCGTTGCTTCAGCACTCTGATGGTCTGCTTAATGATGTTCCTGGTGGCGGCATGACTGTCAGTGTAAGAGTGCTGGCAGGAGTGGTGGGGCTGCGGAGAGGAGTCATGAGCCAGGTGCATAGCGGGTAGCCCTTGTCTCCGAGGAGCCAGCCGGGAGCTGCATTAGGTGGCTGGAACAGAGCTGGCACACCAGTCTGGTGCAGGATGAAGACATCGTGGCTGCTGCTAGGATAGTGGGCATTAACGACCATTATTGTGCATGTGTGGTCACACACCAACTGCACATTGATTGAGCGGTATCCTTTTCGGTTTGGAAAGATCTCAGGATTGCGGTGCGGTGCGCTCAAGGCGACGTGGGTGCAGTCTATGGCACCCGGCACCACGGGGAAGCGCGCCATCCTGACAGAGCCAGTTAATCGCTCCAGCTGCTTCTGTCTCAATATGGGAAATGAGATGTATTCCATCCTCCTTATGTAGGGAGTATCTGTGACATCATGAATGGAGCAATGGGCAGCAAACTGGGAGATGTTCAAGATGTCTGCTGCGGCTTCCTGGAAAGATCCATTGGGATCCATTTAGGGCGAAGGTGACCGTCCCTGCCATTGAGAAAGCCGTCCTCACCCTTGTTTGAGGCTCAAGGTCTGACTGCAGCAGATGGCACAGCTTTGTCACTACGTCTTTTGTAAATCGCAGCCTTCGGACACACTGCTCCTCAGCGAAGTGAACGTAGGAAAACAGTTGGCAAAACATCCTGGGTGCACACGGCCTTCTGTTGGCGCGTCTGTGTAAGCGTCTTCCTCTGCCCACATCCTCATGGACCTCCTTATGTTGCTCCTGCTGCTGTTGTCCCTTTGCGGCCTCCTGCTGCTGCTCTTGCTCCCTTTCCATTTGTCTGTGCCTGTGCCTCTCCCTCTCCCTGTTCCTATCCCTCATCCTCGGTGCATGGGCCTCTCTAGGGTCCTCTCCATGGGCCTTAGCCAATTTTGTACCCATGCTGTTACTGCCCCTTCTCTCCGATGGGCTTCAATTTTGCTAACAAGCCTAATATGTAATACTTTATCAAATGCCTTTTGAAAGTCCATATACACAACATCAACTACACTGTCCTCAGTCACCCTCTCTATTACCTCATCAAAAAACTCAATCAAGTTAGTCAAACATGATTTGCCCTGAACAAATCCATGCTGGCCCTTCTTTGCTTGTCCAACTGGCTGCTCATTTTTTCCCGGAATACTGTTGCTAAACTTAGAGAATTGGTTAAGGGACAAAAAGCAGAGAGTAGTAGTGAATGATTGTTTTTCAGCCTGGAGGAAAGTGTTCAGTGATGTTCCCCAGGGGTCAATATTAGGACCACTGCTCTTTTTCATATATATTAATGACCTAGACTTGGGTATAGAGGGCATCATTTCAAGGTTTGCTCAGAAATATAGTCAACAATGAGAAGGATTATAAGAGACTTCAGGGGGTCATAGACAGAATAGTGAAATGGTCAGACATAGGGCAGATGCATTTTAATGCAGAGAAGTGTGAAGTAATGCATTTTGGAAGGAAGAATGAGGAGAGGCCATATAAACTAATAGCTACAATTTTAAAGAGGCTACAGGAACAGAGAGACCTGGGGTTTCACATACACAAATCTTTGAAGATGACAAGGTTGTTAAAAAACCATACGGGATCCTGAGCTTTATAAATAGAGGTATAGGGGAGAAACTGGCCTGGTTCGCGCCTCCTGTTAGCGTCTGCAGGTGGGGTGGTAATGAGGTGCTAAGGGGTTACAGACTTGGCACGGCAAAATCACCGACATCCGCGAACTTTCCTGGCGGTTTTGCGCTAGCGCTAACACTTACCGCCTTCATCTCTTACATCCCGTAGATCGTGACATCATCCGATGCGCAGTGCCCCATTACCGCCCCGGATGTAACATTCGCTTCCGCCCCCTGCAGCATCGCCGAGCGTCAAAAACGGCAGCTGCAGGAGGCGTTGTGACATCGGCTGGCCGCTTGGGGAGCGCTAATTAAAGGCAGTGGTGGTCAGATAGGGCAACATTTCTTTATGTCTCCATTCTGGTGCTTCCTGATTTCTTTCAACCCCCTCTCCGCATTTGCTCAGCCCTGCATTCTCCTAGAGTGCTTGGGGCTGCTATGCGTGTATCGCAGGTGCCGTCGATGAATAGACACAGCCTGAGGATTCATTATACCCAGCATTAGCCCTTGCCTTTAAGGGAGAGAAGGAAGCTGTAAAATCGGCTGTTCTCTCCTGAACATTGCTTAGTGCTCTGCCGATACCACCCCACTCACTCCCTTTAGCGCTCTAAGAGAAGTGGTAGTGCTTGATTTAGTGCTCCACTTCCTTCTTGGAGGGCTAAAGTCGAAGTTCCTGGCAGAATCAAATCTTTATCGCTTGCCGATAATTTAGCGGTCCCTGAAACATTATCGCCCAAGCAAGGGGGGGGATCGCAATTTCGAGCCCATAGAGTATAAAAGTAAAGAAACTGTGCTAAACCTTTACAAATCACTGGTTGGTCCTCAGCTGGAGTATTGTGTCTAATTCTGGGCATCACACTTTAGGAAGGATGTTAAGGCCTTGGAGAGGATGTAGAGGAGATTTACTAGAAAGGTACCAGGGATGAGGGACTTTAGTTATGTGGAGAGGCTAGAGAAGCTGGGATTGTTCTCCTTAGAGCACAGAAGGTTATGGCTTTAATAGAGATTTCAAAATTATGAAGGGTTTTAATAGAGTAAATAATGATAAACTGTTTCCACTGACAGGGTGGTTGGCAACCAGAGGACACAGATTTAAGGTAATTGGCAGAAGAACCAGACTGCCAATATGAGGACATTTTTTAATGCAGTGAGTTGTTATGATCTGGAATGCACTGCCTGAAAGGTGGAAGCAGATTCCAATAGTAACTTTCAAAAGGGAATTAGATATATACTTGAAAAAGAACCACTTGCAGTGCTATGGGGAAAGAGCAGAGGAGGGGAACTAATTAGATATCTCTTTCAAAGAGCCGGGCGCAGGTATGATGGATCAAAAGACCTCCTTCTCGGCTGTGTGATTCTATGAACAACACAATAGTTTTAGAAACATAGAAAATAGGTGCAGGAATAGGCCATTCAGCCCTTCGAGCCTGCAGCACCATTCAATAAGATCATGGCTGATCAATCACCTCAGTACCCCTTTCCTGCTTTCTCTCCATACCCCTTGATCCCTTTAGCCATAAGGGGCATATCTAACTCCCTCTTGAATATATCTAACGAATTGGACTCAACAACTCTCTGCGGTAGGGAATTCCACAGGTTAACAAATCTCTGAGTGAAGAAGCTTCTCCTCATCTCGGTCCTAAATAGCTTACTGCTTATCCTTAGACTGTGACCCCTGGTTCTGGACTTCCCCAACATCGGGAACATTCTTCCTGCATCTAACCTGTCCAGTCCCGTCAGAATTTTATATGTTTCTATGAGATCCCCTCTCATTCTTCTAAACTCCAGTGAATACAGGCCTAGTCGATCCAGTCTCTCCTCATATGTCAGTCCTTGTTGCGTCTCTGCACCTTGTTACAAACTCACACGAGGCATGGATATATCAGACATGGTCACTCTGTGACCTTCATTTTATTTCCAGGACTGAAGAGTGCTGATCCTGGGTGGGACCTCCCCTTTTATACCTGGAAGCCCAGGTGAGGAGCTCACTCCCTGTGGTCAGGATGTGCATTAAAAGGGTACAGGTACAGTATGCATGAGTTACAGTTACATACTTATAGTCATTGCAAGATAGTGAAATACATGACATCACCTCCCCCCTTCGGTCTTTTAGTTTCAGAGGTTAAGTCTATCGGGTGGTTGATGCTCTCTCGTGGAACGCCACAGTTGTGGCTCTGGTGGCTGAGCCTCAGCACGCGTCTCTGTCACTTGAGGTGATTCCGGCCTGTCCGGGCTGGCCACAGTGACTGTGCATGCTGAGGACTGTCTTTGTTGCTCGTGCGCTGGCAGTGGTGTGGGTGCTATCTCATCATACTCTTCTTCCGGTTCCTCTGTGTCTGCACTGAACCTTGTCTTTACTTGGTCCAAGTGTTTGCAGCATATCTGCCCATTGTTTAGTCTGACCACCATGATTCTGTTTCCTTCTTTGCCAATTACGGTGCCCTCAAGCCATTTGGGTCCCAAAGCATGGTTAAGAACAAATACCGGATCATCTATTTCTATACACCTCCCCCTTGAGCCTCGATCATGGAGCTCGGTTTGGGACTGGCGCTTGTCCTCAAAAATGTCTGCCAGGGCTGGGTGAATGAGGGACAGTCGCGTCTTGAGTGTGCGTTTCATGAGGAGTTCTGCTGGCGGGACTCCCGTGAGCGAGTGCGGCCAGAACCTGTAGGCCAGCAGGAGGTGCGATAGGCGGTACTGAAGGGAGGGTCCTTGGATGCATAGCATGCCCTGCTTTATGACTTGGACTGTCCGTTCCGCCTGGCCATTGGAGGCCGGCTTGAACGGCGCTGTCCGGATGTGCTTGATCCCGTTGCCCGACATAAACTCCTGGAATTCATGGCTGGTAAAACACGGGCCATTATCACTGACCAGGATGTCCGTCAAGCCGTAGGTCGTGAATGCAGACTCTACACAGTGATGGATGTCGTGCACGAGTTCAATATGATGCACTCGATCCACTTCGAGTATGCATCGACAACGATCAGGAACATTTTTCCCATGAATACGTGACCATGGCCTCGTGGGCCAGGACCATGGGCTGAGTGGGGCCTCCCTGGGGGCATTGCCCAGCTGGGCACCCGTCGTGCACCTGCGAACCCAGTGTTCCAGGTCTGAGTCAATCCCCGGCCACCACACATGTGACCGGGCAATGGCCTTCATTAACACGATGCCAGGGTGTTCGCTGTGGAGTTCCCTGATGAACGCTTCCCTTCTTTTCTGGGGCATGACTACCCAGTGGCCCCATAACAGGCAGTCGGCTTGGACGGAGAGTTCATCCATCCGTCTCTGAAACGGCCTGATTTCCTCGGGGCACGCCCTGTGTGCGGGCGCCCAGTCCCCAGTCAGGACACATTTCTTTATCATGGATAGGAGGGGGTCCCTGTTGGTCCAGAGTTTCATCTGGCGGGCTGTGATGGGGGAGCCCGCAGTGTCAAAAGCCTCAACGGCCATGACCATCTTGGTGCTCTGCTCCGACGTCCCCTCGGTGGTGGCCAGTGGGAGCCTGCTGAGCGCGTTAGCGCAATTTTTGGTGCCTGGCCGGTGCCGTATGGTGTAGTCATACGCAGCCAGCGTGAGGGGCCATCGCTGTATGCGAGCTGACGCATTAGCTTTGATAGCCTTGCTGTCGGCCAACAGGGATGTTAACGGCTTCTGGTCCGTCTCTAGCTCGAACCGTCTACCGAAGAGGTACTGGTGCATCTTTTACACACCGTACACACACGCGAGTGCCTCCTTCTTGACCATGCCGTATCCACACTCTGCCTGTGAGAGCGACCTGGAGTCGGCCGTCATCGTTACCCTGCTGCAAAACACACCCAACCCCGTAGGATGACGCATCGCATGTTAAAACCAGTTTTTTTACAGGGTTCATACAAAGTCAACAGTTTGTTGGAACACAGCAGGTTCCTCGCCTTATTGAAAGCCCGTTCTTGACAATCCCCCCAAGACCATTCACAACCTTTACGGAGGAGCATGTGTAATGGCTCCAACAAAGTGCTTAAGTTCGGCAGGAAGTTCCCAAAATAGTTCAAGAGTCCCAGGAATGATCGCAACTCCGATGTGTTGCCGGGCTTGGGCGCCTGGCGAATCGCCTCAGTTTTTGATTCAGTGGGCTGGATCCCGTCTGCGGCAACCCTCCTGCCCAGGAACTCGACCTCTGCGGCCAAAAACACGCACTTGGCCTTTTTCAGCCACAGGCCTACCCGTTCCAATCGGCGTAGCACCTTCTCCAGGTTGCGGAGGTGTTCCTCAGTTTCTCGACCCGTTATAAGGATGTCGTCTTGGAACACGATCATTCCAGGGATGGACTTGAGCAAGCTTTCCATGTTTCGCTGAAAGATAGCTGCTGCTGAACGAATGCCAAACGGGCACCTATTGTAAACAAATAATCCTTTGTGTGTCGTGGTGGTGGTCAGAAACTTGGATTCTTCAGCCAGTTCCTGAATCATGTAGGCCAAAGTGAGGTCCAGCTTCGTGAACAGCTTACCATCTGCCAGCGCGGCAAAAAGATCCTCCGCTCTCGGAAGCGGGTATTGGTCTTGCAGCGACACGCGGTTGATGGTGGCTTTGTAATCGCCACAAATCCTAACCGAGCCATCTGCTTTGAGGACGGGAACAATGGGACTTGCCCAGACACTGAATTCAACGGTCGAAATTATGCCCTCTCTGAGCATCCTGTCCCGTTCACTTTCAAGTTTTTCACGCATCATGTACGGCACCGCTCTGGCTTTGTGGTGCACTGGTCTGGCGTCCGGAGTGATGTGTATCACTACTTTGGTGCCCTAGAACATTCCGACACTGGGTTGAAAGTGTGACTCGAATTTTTGCAATACCTGCGAGCATGAACTTCGCTCCACGGATGAAATGACGTGCACATCCCCCCACTCCAATTCATCACAGCTAGCCAACTCCTCCCCAAGAGCGCGGGGCCTTTCCCGGAACAATCCAGATTGGCAGTCGGTTCTGTGATCCATTATGCGTTACCACCAAGTTTGCACTGCCCAGCACTGGGACGATCTCTTTGGTGTACGTACGTAGTTGCGTCTCTATGAGTTCCAATTTGGGCCTGCTAGCTCTGTGTGGCCATCGTCTCTCAAATTGTTGGGTGCTCATGAGGGACTGGCTAGCTCCGGTATCCAACTCCATGTGCACTGGGATGCCATTCAATAAGACTTTCATCATCATGGGTGGCGTTTTGGTGTATGAGCTGTGGACGTCGGCCACATGAACTCTCTGAACTTCAACATCCATGGTTATTCCCCAGGCCTCATCCTGCATTTCAGACCCCTCGTCTGGTTCGTCTGTCTCGCAGACTAGCCTCGCTACTGCCTTTTTGCACATCCTGGCCAGGTGTCCCTTGACATTACAAACCCTGCAGGTGTAAAGTTGGAACCTGCAGATTTTTGCAGTGTGTCTGCTTCCACATCTCCAGCATGAGCTGAGATTGCTGTTAACAAAAGGGCTATTCCCAGGCATTCCTCTCTGATGGCTTGTTTGGCTGTTTCTAAGCCTTCTGATGGAGGGTGTTAATTGTCCCATCACAGGATGCATTGTTCCTCGTGATGGCGTGAATTGCCAATCCCCTTTCCATTGTCCCTATTGCAGGCCCACCCTGGGGCTAGTTGCTGCCAGGATGGTGTCGAATTGCCCTTGCCTGCCTGTGCGGTTCTGTGTCCTTTTTGCAACATTAACTCCCTGGCTCGTCGCAACATTGAAACTCGGGCTGTGTGCGTAAATTAGCTTGGTCTCCTCTTCCCCTGCCATGTAGGTCTGAGCTATCAACGCTGCCCCTTCTAAAGTCAAATCCTGAGTCTTTATGAGCTTCCTGAAAATGCCGGCATGATTAATGTCCTCGATGAAAAAGTCCCTTAACATCTCCCCCCTGCAGACATCGGAGAACTTACAGAGACTGGCCAAACGCCGCAGTTCCGCCACAAAGTCCGAGATGTTTTGACCCTCCCGACGCGGGTGAGAGTGGAACTGGTGCCGAGCCATGTGTACGCTACTTGCTGGCTTGAGATGCTCACTGATCAGCTGACTGAGCTCTTCGAAGGACTTGTCCATTGGCTTTTGGGGTGCGAGCAGGTCTTTCATCGGCGCATACGTTTGTGGACCACAGCTGGTCAGTAGATGCGCCCTCCCTTGTCAGCCGCTGCCTCTTCCAGCCAGTCCTTTGTGACAAAGCTCTGCTGGAGTCTTTCCACAAAGTCGTCCCATTCCCACCCACACAGTAGCGTTCCTCTGTGCCACCAGTGGCCATGCTCGTGGTTCGGTGAATCCCGATTCTCATCACCAGATGTAGTGTCTCTGCACCTTGTTACAAACTCACGCGAAGCATGGATATATCAGACACGGTCACTCTATGACCTTCACTTTATTTCCAGGACTGAAGAGTGCTGATCCTGGGTGGGACCTCCCCTTTTATACCTGGAAACCCATGTGAGGAGCTCACGCCCTGTGGTCAGGGTGTGAATTACAAGGGTTCAGGTACAGTATGCATGAGTTACAGTTACATACTTATGGTCATTGCAAGATGGTGAAATACATGACAGTCCTGCCATCCCAGGAATCAGTCTGGTGAACCATCGCTGCACTCCCTCAATACCAAGAACGTCCTTCCTCAGATTGAAAGCCAAAAACTGAACACAATATTCCAGGTGAGGCCTCACCAAGGCTCTGTACAACTGCAGTAAGACCTTCCTGTTCCTATACTCAAATCCTCTAGCTATGAAGGCCAACATTCCATTTGTCTTCTTCACTGCCTGCCATTCTGAAAAGAACCCATTTATCCCGACTCTCTGCTTCCTGTCTGCCAACCAGCTCTCTGTCCACATCAATACATTACCCCCAATACCATGTGCTTTAATTTTGCACACCATTCTCTTGTGTGCGATCTTGTCAAAAGCCTTTTGAAAGTCCAAATACACCACATCCATGGGTTCTCCCTTGTCCACTCTACTAGTTACATCCTCATAAAATTCTAGAAGATTTGTCAAGCATGATTTCCCTTTCATAAATCCATGCTGACTTGGACCGATCATGTCACTGCTTTCCAAATGTGTTGTTATTTCATCTTTAATAATTGATTCCAATATTTTCCCCACTACTGATGTCAGGCTAACCAGTCTATAATTCCCCGTTTTCTCTCTCCCTACTTTTTTAAAAAGGGTGTTACATTAGCTACCCTCCAGTCCATAAGAACTTATCCAGAGTCAATAGACAGTTGGAAATGATCAACAATGCATCCACTATTTCCAGGGCCACTTCCTTAAATACTCTGGGATGCAGATTATCAGGCACTGGGGACTTATTGGTCTTCAATCCCATCAATTTCCCGAATACAATTTCCTGGCTAATAAGGATTTCCTTCAGTTCATCCTTCTCGCTAGACCCTCGGCCCCCTGGTATTTCCGGAAGGTTATTTGTGTCTTCCTTCGTGAAGGCAGAACCAAAGTATTTGTTCAATTGCTTTGCCATTTCCTTGTTCCCCATTATAAATTCACCTGATTCTGACTGCAAGGGACCTTCGTTTGTCTTCACTAATCTTTTTCTCTTCACAAATCTATCGAAGCTTTTGCAGTCAGTTTTTATGTTTCCAGCAAGCTCCCTGTCATACTCTATTTTCCCTCTCCTAATTAAACCCTTTGTCCTCCTCTGTTGAATTCTAAATTTCTCCCAGTCCTTAGGTTTGCTGCTTTTTCTGGCCAATTTATATGCCTCTTCCTTGGATTTAACACTATCCTTAATTTCCCTTGTTAGCCACGGTTGAGCCATCTTCCCCGTTTTATTTTTACTCCAGACAGGGATGTACAATTGTTGAAGTTCATCCATGTGATCTTTAAATGTTTGCCATTGCCTATCCACCGTCAACCCTTTAAGTATCATTCGCCAGTCTATTCTAGCCAATTCACGCCTCAGACCATCAAAGTTACCTTTCCTTAAGTTCAGGACCCTAGTCTCTGAATTAATTGTGTCACTCTCCATCTTA
The DNA here is from genome assembly GCF_044704955.1 of Pristiophorus japonicus. Lineage (NCBI taxonomy): Eukaryota > Metazoa > Chordata > Chondrichthyes > Pristiophoridae > Pristiophorus > Pristiophorus japonicus. The sequence goes on along the minus strand of NC_091991.1, from coordinate 123,582,272 downwards.
ATAAAGAATTCTACCATATTATGGTCACTCTTCCCCAAAGGGCCTCACACAACAAGATTGCTAATTCATCCTTTCTCATTGCACATCACCCAGTCTCGGATGGCCAGCCCTCTATTTGGCTCCTCAATATATTGGTCTAGAAAGCCATCCCTAATACACTCCAGAAAATCCTCCTCCATTTTTGGTTAGCCCAATCTATATGTAGATTAAAGTCACCCATGATAACTGCTGTACCTTTATTGTACGCATCCCTAATTTCTTGTTTGATGCTGTCTCCAACCTCACTACTACTGTTTGGTGGCCTGTACACAACTCCCACTGGAGTTTTCTGCCCCTTGGTATTCTGCAGCTCTACCCATACAGATTACACATCATTCAAGCTAATGTCCTTCCTTACTATTGCGCTCGTTTCCTCTTTAACCAGCAATGCTACCCCACCTCCTTTTCCTTTCTGTCTATCCTTCCTGAATGTTGAATACCCCTGGATGTTGAGTTCTCAGCATTGGTCACCCTGGAGCCCTGTCTCCGTAATCCCAATTATATCATATTTGTTAATAGCTGCCTGCGCATTAATTCGTCCACCTTATTACGAATAGTCCTCGCACATTAAAGCACGGAGCCTTCAGGCTTGTCTTTTTAACACACTTTGTCCCTTTAGAATTTTGCTGTAATGAGGCCCTTTTTAATTTTTGCATTGGGTTTCTCTGCCCTCCACTTTTACTTTTCTTCTTTCTATCTTTTGCTTCTGCCCCCATTTTACTTCCCTCTGTCTTCCTGCATCGGTTCCCATCCCCTTGCCATATTAGTTTAACCCCTCCCCAACAGCATTTGCAAACACTCGCTCAAGGACATTGGTTCCGGTCCTGCCCAGGTGAAGACCATCCGGTTTGTACTGGTCCCACCTCCCCCAGAACCGGTTCCAATGTCCCACGAATTTGAATCCCTCCCTTCTGCACCACTCCTCAAGCCACGTAATCATCTTAGCTATCCTGCTATGTCTACTCTGACTTGTACGTGGCACTGGTAGCAATCCTGAAATTACTACCTTTGAGGTCCTGCTTTTTAATTTAACTACTAGCTCCCTAAGTTCAGCTTGTAGGACCTCATCCCGTTTTTTGTTGGTACTTAATTGCGCCACGACAACTGTTTTTAAAGGGAGAAATGTGAACCCCCTCTTGTTAATTCAGAAATGTATTAATCTGCTATTAATCATTTCAGGAAGCCATTATTATTGTATCCTTTTCTGCAATCAAGGGGGGAATTTTAATCTAAAAAAACTGGCGAATTTTTGGGGCTGAAGTGTTAAAAGATCTGATTCGCGACACCAACCTATCTCCAATGGTTTCAACGGAGGCGGGACAAGGAACGGGCAGCTAGCCTGCTCCCAGGAGGCAGGTTGGCACTGTAAATATGAAAATGAGGCTGGAAGTGGCAGATTTAAACAGTGGCCGACCAGGTATTCCGAGACTCAGGATTCCCGGCAGCTGCAGCGAGGTGAGGACAGCTTCGGGGAGCACTCCTTGTGGGCCGCAAGGAGCAGGCATGCTCCCCATCGGCTCCCCCTAGCTCCCCCACCATTGGCCCCTTCCTCCCATACAAACCTCCCTGGGGTTAGGGATCGGAACCCCTTGGATCAGGGATTGGACCCTCCTGGGATTGGGACCCCAACACCCCTGGCTCAGGGATCGGACCCCTCCCACGTTGAACCCCCTCCCTCGAGGTCAGGGCTCGGATCTAGCTGGGGCTACGACCTCTTCTCCAGCATTCCCCAGGCGAATGGAACTCAAGTCTGACATTCTTCTAGAATTTTTTGAGGATGTAACTAGTAGAGTGGATAAGGGAGAACCAGTAGATGTGGTGTATTTGGATTTTCAAAAGGCTTTTGACAAGGTCCCACACAAGAGATTAGTGTGCAAAATTAAGGCACATGGTATTGGGGGTAATGTATTGACGTGGATAGAAAACTGGTTGGCAGACAGGAAGCAAAGAGTGGGAATAAACGGATCCTTTTCCCAATGGCAAGCATTGACGAGTGGGGTACCGCAAAGTTCAGGAGTGGGACCCCAGCTATTTACAATATATATTAATGATTTAGACGACGGAATTGACTGTAATATCTCCAAGTTTGCAGTGACACAAAGCTGTGAGGAGAATGCTGGGAGGCTGCAGGTTGACTTGGACAGGTTAGGTAAGTGGGCAAATGCATGACAGGTACAGTATAATGTAGATTAATGTGAGGTTATCCACTTTGGTGGCAACAACAGGAAGCAGATTATTATCTGAATGGTGACAGATTAGTAAAAGGGAAGGTGCAATGAGACCTGGGTGTCATGGTACATCAGTCATTGAAGGTAGGCATGCAGGTACAGCAGGCAGTAAAGAAAGCAAATGGCATGTTGGCTTTCATAGCGAGATGATTTGAGTATAGGAGGAGGGAGGTCTTACTGCAGTTATACAGGGCCTTGGTAAGACCACACCTTGATTATTATGTGCAGTTTTGTTCTCCTAATCTGAGGAAGGACATTCTTGCTATTGGGGGAGTGCAGCGATGGTTCACCAGACTGATTCCCGGGATGGCAGGACTGACACATGAAGAAAGACTGGATCGATTCGGCTTATATTCACTGGAATTTAGAAGAATGAGAGGGGATCTCATAGAAGCATATAAAATTCTGACGGGACTGGACAGGTTAGATGCAGTAAGAATGTTCCCGATGTTGGGAAAGTCTAGAACCAGGGGTCACAGTCTAAGGATAAGGGGTAAGCCATCTATGACCGAGATGAGGAGAAACTTTTTCACCCAGAGAATTGTGAACCTATGGATTCTCTATCACAGAAAGTTGTTGAGTCCAGTTCGTTGGATATATTCAAAAGGCAGTTAGATGTGGCCCTTACGGCTAAAGGTATCAGGAGACATAGAGAGAAAGCAGGAGTGGGGTACTGAAGCTGCATGACTAGCCATCATCATATTGAATGGTGGTGCAGGCTCGAAGTGCTGAATGGCCAGCTCCTATGCCTATTTTCTATGTTACTATGGGCCCAAGTTTTGGGCCGCGCCTAGAACGGCGCAGCCCCGACCTGGACGCCCATTTTCCACGCCAGAAAGTGCACCTAAAAAATATTTACAGATACTCCGGCTCCCTGCAAGTCCTCTGGAGCTGGGCGCGGCGCAGCACGAGCTGTGGGGGGCGGAGCCAGGTCCCTGCGCTGAAATCAGTGCCGGGACCTCTGCACAGGCGCGCTATTGTGTGCGTGCATGTGCAGTAGCTCCAGGCGCACAAAACTGTGTGGGAGCGGCCCGAAGCACGCAGCCCCTAGCCCTGGCCGAATGGGCTCACTGGGGCGCCGTGGATCAGGCTGCCTCCCACGCCCAGCTCCTGCTTCTTCCCTTCAGCTGGCTCTCTCAAATCCCCCTGCCCTCCCCAGCTCCCGCTCTGACTTCCCCCCGACCCGCGCTCCCCCCTGGACCCAACCCGACTCTCCCCCGGACCCGACTGCGCACCCCCTGGACCAGACTCGACTCCCCCCCTGGACCCGACCCGCGCTTCACCACTGGACCCAACCCGACTCTCCCCCCGGACCCGACTCGACTCCCCCCCCCCCGGACCCGACTCGACTCCCCCCTCGGACCCGACTCGACTCCCCCCCCCGGACCCGACCCGACTCCCCCCCCCCCGGATCAGACTCGACTCCCCCCCTGGACCCGACCCGACTGCCCCCCCCCGGACCCGACTCGACTCCCCCCCCCCCGGACCCGACTCGACTCCCCCCCCGGACCCGACTCGACTCCCCCCCCCCCGGACCCGACTCGACTCCCCCCTGGACCCGACTCGACTCCCCCCCCCCCGGACCCGACTCGACTCCCCTCCCCGGACCCGACCCGACTCCCCCCCCCGGACCCGACTCGACTCTCTCCCCGGACCCGACTCGACTCTCCCCCCGGACCCGACTCAACTCTCCCCCTGGACCCGACTCGACTCACCCCCCCGGACCCGACCCGACTCCCCCCCCCGGACCCGACCCGACTCCCCCCCCCGGACCCGACTCAACTCTCCCCCTGGACCCGACTCGACTCCCCCCCCGGACCCGACTCGACTCCCCCCCCCCCGGACCCGACTCGACTCCCCCCTGGACCCGACTCGACTCACCCCCCCGGACCCGACCTGACTCCCCCCCCCGGATCAGACTCGACTCCCCCCCTGGACCCGACCCGACTGCCCCCCCCCGGACCCGACTCGACTCCCCCCCCCCCGGACCCGACCCGACTCCCCCCCCCGGACCCGACTCGACTCTCTCCCCGGACCCGACTCGACTCTCCCCCCGGACCCGACTCAACTCTCCCCCTGGACCCGACTCGACTCCCCCACCCGGACCCGACCCGACTCCCCCCCCCGGACCCGACCTGACTCCCCCCCCCGGATCAGACTCGACTCTCCCCCCGGACCCGACTCAACTCTCCCCCTGGACCCGACTCGACTCCCCCCCCCCCGGACCCGACTCGACTCCCCCCCCGGACCCGACTCGACTCCCCCCCCCGGACCCGACTCGACTCCCCCCCCCGGACCCGACTCGACTCCCCCCCCCGGACCCGACTCGACTCTCCCCCCGGACCCGACTCAACTCTCCCCCTGGACCCGACTCGACTCCCCCCCCCGGACCCGACCTGACTCCCCCACCCGGACCCGACTCGACTCCCCCGCTGGACCCGGCTCGACTCCCCCCCTGGACCCGACCCGACTCCCCCACCCGGACCCGAATCGACTCCCCCCCTGGACCCGACCCAACTCTCCCCCCGGATCCGACTCCCGCTCCCCCACCCGGACCCGACTCGACTCCCCCCCCGGACCCGACTCGACTCCCCCCCCGGATCCGACTCCCGCTCCCCCACCCGGACCCGACTCGACTCCCCCCCCGGACCCGACTCGACTCCCCCCCTGGACCCGACCCCACTCGCCCACCCGGACCCGACTCGACTCCCCCCCCGGACCCGACTCGACTCTGCCCCTGGACCCGACCCGACTCTCCCCCCGGATCCGACTCCCGCTCCCCCACCTGGACCCGACTCGACTCCCCCCCCGGACCCGACTCCCGCTCACCCCACGGACCCGACCCCCGCTCCCCCCCCCGGACCCGACCCCGCTCCGCCCCCATACCTGACTCGACTCCTCCCCCATACCCGACTCGACTCCCGCTCCCCCGCCCTGGACTCGACCCAACTCCCGCTCCACTCCCAAACCCAACACCCGGCCACCTACCTTTAACTCCGGTGTTGGGGGCCAGCCCCGCCCGAAGTCTTGGGCCGGGCTGGGCCGGGCCCGTTCAGCCTCCCTCTCCTCTCCTCTCTCCTCTCCTCGTGCCTCTCTCCCCCTCCCTTCCTCCCTCTTTCCTCCCTCCCTTCTCTCCTCCCTCCCTCCCCCACTTCTCCCCTCCCTCGCCCCCTTCTCCCTCCCCCTCCCTCCCTCCCCCCCTCCTCCCCCCTCCCCGACACTGACAGACAGAGAGTGAGAGAGACACACACAGACAGACAGAGAGATAGAGACACTGACAGAGACACACGGGGGTGGGGGGGCGTCCCAGCATGCTGTTGGAGGGCTCCTGGTGCTGCAGTCAGTAAGTAGAAAAAAATGTATTTATTGATTTTTAAATTTTTAAAATTTTTTATTAATTATTTTTGATTGACTTATTCGTTGATTTATTGATGTATTTATCATTTATTATTGATGATGGCTCTTTATTTGTAAAACTGAAGTGTTTAATGTTTGTAAACTTCCCTTTAAATCCCCCCCCTCCCCCCCATTCTCTACGCCTGATTTGTAACCTATGCCTGATTTTCTAAATGTAGGCAAGGTTTTTCTGAGCGTACAAAAATCTACACTTACTTCATTCTAAGTCAGTTTGGAGTAAGTTTTCACTGCCTAAACTTTCAAAACGGCGTAAGTGGCCAGACACGCCCCCTTTTGAAAAAAAAATCTTCCAAACTGAAACTGTTCTCACTGACTAATACTGGAGCAAACTAAATGCCGAGAATTGCAATTTCTAATATACTCCATTCTAAACCAGTTGCTCCAAAAAAACAGGAGCAACTCAGGCCGAAACTTGGCCCCTATGTTTCTATGTAATCAGGCTGACCTCCGGACTGGGAACCTGTCATTGACTTCACACACACACACACACACTGTGGCGTTAAATCTCCACAGCGTGCGGGGAGACTCGAACTTCTGAGCTTCCCGCCCACTACCAGTTTCGTCTTCTCCGGCGTGTCCGAAAGTTAAAATTCCCCCCAAATATGGAATATAACTGAACATAACTTGATTGTAATTACAGAAGATCTGAAGGAAAATTGACACAGTCCAATATGTCAAACTAATCAGGAATGCCTTTTTATGAATGGAGAACTTAGAAACAGCTTTATAGTTCATTTTTCTTATCTGTTGTGATGTCTGTCATATTTACGCCCAATTTTAAATAGAGCAGATGAATTAAGGTGTATATAAGGGATCAGTTGTGGATGCGATATATTTGAAAGTCCACTGAATGGCATTAACAGCCCCAATTGTTTATTGTAGCTCAAAAGTTCTTTGGTAATCTCCTCTAGCCCCACAACCCTCTCCACCACCCCACTAACCCACCCCCCCCCCCCACCCCGCCGCCACTCTCCTCTAATTCTGCCCCCTTGAGCATCCCTGATTGGTGAGGCCACACCTGGAGTATTGTGTACAGTTTTGGTCTCCTAACTTGAGGAAGGACATTCTTGCTATTGAGGGAGTGCAGCGAAGGTTCACCAGACTGATTCCCGGGATGGCGGGACTGACCTATCAAGAAAGATTGGATCAATTGGGATTGTATTCACTGGAGTTCAGAAGAATGAGAGGGGACCTCATAGAAACGTTTAAAATTCTGACGGGTTTAGACAGGTTAGATGCAGAAAGAATGTTCCCAATGTTGGGGAAGTCCAGAACCAGGGGTCACAGTCTGAGGATAAGGGATAAGCCATTTAGGACCGAGATGAGGAGAAACTTCTTCACCCAGAGAGTGGTGAACCTGTGGAATTCTCTACCACAGAAAGTAGTTGAGGCCAATTCACTAAATATATTCAAAAGGGAGTTAGATGAAGTCCTTACTACTCGGGGGATCAAGGGTTATGGCGAAAAAGCAGGAAGGGGGTACTGAAGTTTCATGTTCAGCCATGAACTCATTGAATGGCGGTGCAGGCTAGAAGGGCTGAATGGCCTGCTCCTGCACCTATTTTCTATGTTTCTATGTTTCTATGTAATCACTCAACCATTGGTGGCCGTGCTTTCTGTTGCCTCCTTCAAGTCGTTCCTTAAAACATACCTCTTTGACCAAGCTTTTGGTCACCCGCGCTAATTACTACTTATGCGGCTCGGTGTCAAATTTTTTATCTCATAACACTCCTGTGAAGTGCCTTGGGACGTTTCACTATGTTAAAGGCGCTATATAAATACACATTGTTGTTGTTGTTGGTGAACTTTTACTTGTGTTTTTCTGCTAGTTTTATCAAAATGTTGAAATGTTTTTGGACACGTTTATGAAGACAAAAATATCCAAAATCTCACAGTAATAAACAGTCTCGGTAATGCATCTGCCTGATGCATATTTACTCAGAACCGGCTCAGTAATTTAATGTTTCACATTACGAATGATCCGTATATGTGAGCAACCTTTAATAGAGTATTCTTTTGCGGTTTCAGTTATTCTGCTATTTATTGTTCTCAACTGCATCTCCAGGAAGTGTTTCGATAAGTTCTAGTGTGATTATTAATATACAAGATTTGTGTCAGTAACAAGCAATCTGAATCCATAAACAGTGAAATGGAGAGCTGAATGGAATGAGTGATTTGATCAAATGACCGAGGTCGTCTAAATTACTTTGCACCTATAGTATTTCCAGCTTCCACGTCAGATACTGTCTTCTGACTTCAGTTTCTCATACATCATTGAGGGCATCCCTAGATTTTATTAGCTGTATCAGTTAATAAAATAATTTATGAGGTCTTACTGCACAATGAAAATCTCAGAAACATTTCAATTCATAGGATTTAATGCGCTTGACGTGTTTCCCACTCTCAGTACTGTTGCAAATAATGGCTGCTTAGTTTATGATTGTCCCAGCCGCCATTTCAGAAACAATATTTCACCTCACACGCCACCTATTGTTCCCCATCATCAAATGGATTAATCATTACACCAAGGTCCTGAGGATCCATAGGTCATGAATCCGACAGTTACGCAAGGCCCACACCAGCTTGCGTCCTCCAGTGGTGAACACTTGAAGCTTGCAGGGTCAATGGGAGGCACCTCATTTGTATGGGGCCAGAAGGCACCAAGATCACTATATGCACATGTCCGACATCTGCCCGCTACATGCTGCTGCAAATTCCAACATCTGGTCGCCACTGAGGGAGTGGTGCACGAAATCACCTCCCCCACAACCCCCCAACCCCAAGACCACTGTGTAAAGGGACGGACCTAAAGTTTACAAATACAATTACTTCCGCTTCTCTAGCCTGGTGTGGCCCACTTCCTCCAGTGGGGTATGCTTCTGCCATTTTTGAAGCTGATATGCCTCAAGTCCTTCATGTTATGTATGTAAACATTGTAACTGTGTAAGACTTGCCACCAGAGGGCACAACTGTTGGAGGTCCAAGAGTCACCTGCACACCTCATGCAAGGGAGTATAAAAGGTTGTCTGCCATGCTGCTTAGAGACTCTGGAGTTGTATTAAAGAGACTAAGGTCACAACAGTTTTAGCTCACAGTACTCAGTCTAGTGGAGTTCTTCCATACTTAACACTTCATGGACCAAGGAAGTGGGAACTTCCTACATTGGGAATCCTTCTGCCCCCTCATTTATCGCTGACTTTGTAAGGAATGGCAGTGACTCCAGTCCTTACAAGGCTGACTGCGATCTCCCCACTAACGTCGGCACCTGGCACATCTGGGTCCCAACCTCTTTCCAAGGGGTTCCACCAGAATTTGGCCGGAATCTAGCAAAACTGCTCAGAAACTTTACCCCAGGTCTTCTCCGTCTTCAGTCGTGGAATTGGCTAAGCTATAAATATTAGCCCAGAAATCCCGGTCGGCTGCGTGTCGCAGCGCATGCACGTCAGGACATGCACAGTGCTGGAGCTGCAATCACATGGTTCTGGGCAGCCAATCAGGAAATGTATGTTCCCATTCATAATAAGTTGGAGTTCCCATTATTATAAATTAAAAACAGCCCCCAAAACACACAAAACATTAATAAAAAATAGAAAAAATACACAACATATTTACATTAATTTAAATTAAAGTTATTTATGTATTATTAAAAATATATATTTTTCCAATTTAAAAAAAAAATTTTTAATTATGCTTTAAAATAAATTTTACATAGTGGCAGGGTTTTTAAAAATAAAATGTGTTTTTTAATTTTATTTTTTATGTTTAAACTGTGTTTTAAAACTTTTACGCTTGTAAAAGTAGGCTATGCACCTGCTTTTATCAGGCGCAAGAGTTTTCAGGACATTTGCTGGGCAAGACATGAATAAATCCCGCAATCTTGCCCATACAAATGTCCTGGCTGCCGAGATACGGAAGATCTGTCACTTACTCACCGATAACTTGCTCACTGATGCTCAGTTTAGGTTCCGCCAGGACCACTCTCATTACAGCCTTGGTACAAACATGGGCAAAAGAGCTGAATTCCAGAGCTGAGGTAAGAGTGAACCCCCTTGACATCAAGGCAGCATTTGACCGAGTGTGGCATCAAGGGGCCCTAGTAAAATTGAAGTCAATGGAAATCAGGGGGAATCTCTCCACTGGCTCCACCTAGCACAAAGGAAGCTGGCTATGGTTCGTGGATGCCAATCATCATAACCACAGGACATCGCTGCAGGAGATTCTCAGGGTAGTGTCCTAGGCCCATCAGCTGATTCATCAATTACATTCCCTTCACCATATGGTCAGAAGTGGGCTTAATTGCAAAGTCTTCAGTTACATTTGCAACTGCTCAGATAACAAAGCCGTCTGTGCCCGCATGCAGGAAGATCTGGACAACATTCAGGCTTGGGCTGATAAGTGGCAAGTAATATTTGTGCCATACAAGTGCCAGGCAATGCCTATAGAAATATAGAAATTTACAGTGCAGATGAAGGCCATTTCGGCCAATCGCGTCCACGCCGGCCGACAAAGAGCCTCACGGCCCTCAGTCAGCAGCCCTGAAGGTGACATATAAACCTATGAACAATGACAGAAGGACAAAGAGCACCTAGCACAACCAGTCCGCCTCACACAATTGCGACACCACTTATACTGAAACATTCTACATTCCACCCCAACCGGAGCCATGTGATCTCCTGGGAGAGGCAAAAACCAGATAAAAACACAGGCCAATTTAGGGAGAAAACAACTGGGAAAATTCCTCTCTGATCCATCCAGGCAATCAAAACTAGTCCAGGAGATCACCCTGGTCGTATTCGATTCCCTGCAGTACTTACCATTATATCTGCGCCAGCCAACAAAAGGTCATCCAGTCTAAACCCAATTACCAGCTCCAGGTCCGTAGCCCTGCAGGTTGCTGCACTTTAAGTGCCCATCCAACTATCTCTTAAAAGTGGTGAGGGTTTCTGCATCCACCACTCTTCCAGGCAGCAGTTCCAGATCCCCACAACCCTCTGCGTAAAGAAGCCCCCCCTCAAATCCCCTCTAAACCTTCCACCAACCACCTTAAAACTATGCCCCATCATAATAGACCCCTCCACCAATGGAAATAAGCCCTTACTATCCACTATGTCCAGGCCGCTCAATATTTTGTACCACTCAATGAGGTCATCTCTCAACCTCCCCTGTTCCAATGGGAACAAACCCAGCCTATCCAATCTGTCCTCATAACTAAGATTCTCCATTCCAGGCAGCATCCTAGTAAATCTCCTTGCATCCTCTATAGTGCAATCACGTCCTTCCCATAATACGGCGACCAGAACTGCATGCAGTACTCCAGCTGTGGCCTAACCAAAGTATTATACAATTTAAGCATAACCTCCCTGCTCTTATATTCTATGACTCAGCCAATAAAGGCAACCATTCCGTATGCCTTCTTAACCATCTTATCCACCTGGCCTTCTACTTTCAAGGATCTGTGGACAAGCACTCCAAGGTCCCTTTGTTCATCTACATTATTAAGTGGCCTACCGCTTAATGTTTATACCCTTTCCTTATTAGCCCTCCCAAAGTGCATCACTGCACACTTCTCTGAATTAAATTCCATTTGCTACTGCTCTGCCCATCTGACCAGTAGATTGACATCCTCTTGCAGTCCATGACTTTCCTCTTCATTATCAATCACACAGCCAATTTTAGTGTCGTCTGCAAACTTCTTAATCATACTCCCTATATTCAAATCTAAATCGTTGATATATACCACAAAAAGCAAGGGATGCAGAACTGAGCCCTGCGGAACCCCACTGGAAACATCCTTATAGTCACAAAAACATCCATCAACCTTTGCTTCATACCTCCAAGCCAATTTTGGATCCAACTTGCCACTTCGCCCTGAATTCCATGGGTTTAACCTTCATGACCAGTCTACCATGTGGGACCTTAAAAAAAGCTTTGCTAAAGTCCATATACACTACATCGTACGCACTACCCTCATCGACCCTCTTGGTTACCTCCTCAAAAAATTCAATCAGGTTAGTCAAACACAATCTTTCCTTAACAAATTTGTGCTGACTGTCCCTAATTAATCCTTGCCTTTCCAAATGTGGATTTATCCTGTCTTTCAGGATTTTTTCCAATAATTTTCCCACCACTGAGGTTAGGCTGACAGGACTGTAATTACTCGGCCTATCCCTTTCTCCCTTATTAAACAAGGGTACTACATTAGCACAGTCCTCCAATCTTCCGGCACCATGCCCAAATCCAAAAAGGACTGGAAAATGATGGTCAAGGCCTCTGCTATTTCCTCTTTTACTTCGCTCAACAGCCTGGGATGCATTTCATCCAGGCCTGGGGACTTATCTACTTTGAAAGCTGCTAAACCCCTTAATACTTCCTCTCTCACTATGTTTATTTCATCCAGAATATCACACTCCTCCTCATTTGCAGTATCTGCAGTGCCCCTTTCCTTTGTGAAAACAGATGCAAAGTATTCATTAAGAACCTTACCAACATCTTCCACCGCCATGCAAAGATTACCCTCATGTTCTAATAGGCCCTACCCTTTCTTTAATTAATCTCTTACTCTTAATATATTTATCGAACATCTTAGGGTTTGCCTTAATTTTACTAGCCAAGAATTTTTCGTGCTCTCTCTTAACATTCCTAATATCCTTTATAATTTTGCCTCTTAACTTTCTATATTCCTCTAATGATTCTATAGTATTTAGCCGTTGATATATGACATAAGCGTCCCTTTTTTTCTTTATCCTCCCATGTAGGTCCCTAGACATCCAGGGGGGTCTAGAATTTTATTCCCAATCTTTTTCTTTCAGGGCACATGTTTGGCCTGAACCTTCCTGATCTCCTCCTTGAATGCCTCCGACTGTTCCGACGCTGATTTACCCACAAGTAACTGTTTCCAGTCCACTATGGCCAAATCACTCCTTAACTTAGCAAAATTAGATTTTCCCCAATTCGGGACGTTTATTCCAGGCCTATCCTTATCCTTATCCATTATCTTGAATCTGACTAAATTCTGGTCACTGGCACCCAAGTGCTCTCCCACTAATACCCCTTCAACCTTCCCAGCTTCATTCCCCAAAACTAAATCCAAGACCGCCCCCTCTTGTGTTGGGCTTGCTACATACTGACTAAATAAGAGAGAGTCTAACCACCACTCCTTGACAATCAATGGTATTACTATCATCAAATCCCCCACAGTCAACATCCTGAGGGTCACAGTTGACCAGAAACTTAACTTAACCAGTCACATAATTAATGTGGCAACAAGAGCACGTCAGAGGCTGTGTATTCTGTGGTGAATGCCTCACCTCCTGACTTTCCGCTACCTACAAGGCACAAGTGATGGAATGCTCTCCACTTGCCTGGATGAGTGCAGCTCCAACAACACTCAAGAAGCTCGACACCATCCAGGACAAAGTAGCCCAATTGATTGGCGCCCCATCCTCCACCACATTAAGCAGTCACTTCCTCCATCACCGGTGCACCGTGGCTGCAGCATGTACCCTCTAGCAGATGCACTGCAGCAACTTGCCAAGGCTTCTTTGACAGCAAACCCGCGACCTCTACTGCCTGGAAGGACAAGGGCAGCAGGCGCATGGGAACAGCACCACCTCCAAGTTCCCTCCAAGTCACACACCATCCTGACTTGCAAATTTATCACCGTTCCTTCATCATTGCTGGGTCAAAATCCTGAAACTCCCTCCTTAATAGCACTGTGGGAGCACCTTCGCCACACGGACTGCAGCGTTCAAGAAGGCAGCTCACCACCAACTTCTCAAGGGCAATTAGGGTTGACAATAAAAGCTGGTCTTGCCAGCGACGTCAACATCCCATGAACACATTTTTAAAAATGCTGTTTGGGACCCAGCTCATAACGGAAGCCAATCGAATTCCCACCCTCTCACAACCAGCGAGCTGCAGCAGGTCACCTGCTTGGCACTGGCAGCTTGTGAGTGACATGTAAATGAGGCCTGGGCCTCAAAATGGCTCCGACCTCATGATGTCAACAATGGGCAGATGATGGGACGGGTCTGCTCACCAATCACAACTGCAGTTTAAATAGACCATCCTGTGTTCTATTTCCTCTTCTCTTTCTACAACGCCAATCATTTCTCTCTTCTTTTCTCCTTCTTTTATTTCTGCCTCAGACACTCTTGTGCTTTGAATTCATCGATGTTATATTCCATCGGCTGGATATTCGGTCTTCTGCCACCCCTGTTACTGCCCCGAAGGGCAGCAATGGTGACGGTAAGCACTTTCAGGTGGGCGGCCAGCTTCCAGCGCCCCCCCCCGGGACATTTGGTGCCGGTTTTGAGGGGGCATGGAGCATTACCGCCTGGAAGTGGCGAGCCAGTGTGCAAGGCCCCTGGTTGCGACACCGGCTCCATATTTGGATCGCGCCCGACCCGTATCGCTCCGTCGAGCGCCCTGCTGGGACCACCTGTGGAAGCTGGTGATCTGAGCTGTAGCGGCTGCAGTGAGGTAAGTAATGTCGACCTCAGGTAAGTGCGATTGTTTTTTTTTGTGATTTATGTTGTGGTGGCGTGAGTTATTTATTGGGAATATTTTTGATGTTTTTTTGCAGATGTTTTTCCCCCCCCAAGGCCTCCCTTAGGGAGCTCTGAGGCTGGCTGTTTGGCTCGGGATTTTCACTTCCTCAGCCGGACGAGCGCCCGAAAAGATGTGTGCAACGCCTCCCTTAGCGCCCCGCCCCACACTCAGGGCCCAGCTGATGAATTTTGCAGAGGCAGACGCAAACCATTTGCCAGTGCAAAATTTACCGCTCTGCCTGGATTAACGCTGCAACAGAGGGGCGACCGAATTTCCACCCCCATGTATTTAATAGTCTTCACTATCCTGTGGTCAATCATGGTCTTGCAATGTTGTTATCACAAAATAATCTTTAAGTCACTGTTACACTGTACTTGATTTCAGCACCAGTGGAGAATGTAGATACATTTGCAATGATTCTGAAGATGCCAGTATGCAGCTGGAAAACCCAATAAAAATAATCATTTTCAGCACTTTCTTACGAGACCAGTTAATAACTGATGCCGGCTCCCTTGCCACACAAACATTGCAATGTTTTCTATTCTTGAGATGTGGACATGAACACCACAAAAGCTAATGTCAAGGCTTAGATTGGTCAGTAGTTGCACGGGAGAGTATGGACTGGAACCTTGTACATGTCAACAATAAAATGGGATAGGGCCATGTACAATAACCGGCTGCTCTGTGACTTAAATGGGGAATTAAATTCACAGGATATAAGAATATATGTCATGAAAATATAGAACAAAGCCCTGAATGTGGGGGTCAGGGTGAACTGGGCTGTGATCAGGGTGTGGAGGGCATAGTATGGGTGAAAATTGAAGCAGGGTCAGTACACCGGGTCTCTGTCCATTAATGCAGCACCAGGGTCTTTGAGGTATTGGAGGGTGGACTCCCCCCTTTCAACCTGATGTCACGAAAGGAGATCGAACTCTTACATTTAAGCTGGTATCTGTGGCCCTTTGTTCAAGACCCCTCAGCCATTGGAAACAATGTGTTTTTATCTACTCAGTTACCATCCTTGCATAATTTGAGACACTTCTACCGTTTCACCCGTAATCCGAATTGTTCAAACAAAGAAAGATCTTTCTATTTTCTCATACTAGGTAACACCTGTGTTATCGCCTCGCTGAAGTCTCAATGTCCTTCCTGTAGTGTGGAGTCCAATACTGCACACAGTACTCTTAACGTAGGTCTTGTTAAGTTTTTACATCGGCTCATTGGCTTTTATATTCTATACCTCGCGAGAAACCTGATATCCTATTAGCTTTTTTTATGATCTGACCTAACCTAAGGTGCTGCCTTTATTATCATGAAACTGTACCCCCCAATTCCTCTGCTTTTCCACAGCACTGTGCCTACTTCTTCACTCAGAGAGTTGTTAACCTGTGGAATTCCCTGGCACAGAGAGTTGTTGATGCCAGTTCATTGGATATATTCAAGAGGGAGTTAGATATGGCCCTTACGGCTAAGGGGATCAAGGGGTATGGAGAGAAAGCAGGAAAGGGGTACTGAGGGAATGATCAGCTATGATCTTATTGAATGGTGGTGCAGGCTCGAAGGGCCGAATGGCCTACTCCAGCGCCTATTTTCTATGTTTCTATGTTTCTACTTCCATTCAGAGTATATGTGGTTCCAGTGGGGGTGGGACGGTGTTTAGGCCCCTCCCCCATAGCGCAGAAGGATGCAGAAGACTACAAGTAATCACAGTGAAATCTTTCTTTCCTTTATTCAAATTTACAGATCTTATTGATGTGCTACTGTGAATAATGCAGGGATTTCAGATGGTGGACAGGGATTTGTGTCGTACATCTTATTCATTTCTGCCCCCTCCCCCCATCATCTTTCCTTACCTGAAATCAGGCATGGGAAGACCGCACATCCCAGCCCCAGCTTTGATTCCCTTCCCCCATCGTGAACATAAAAACATAAGCAATAGGAGCAGGAGTAGGCCATTTGGCCCCTCGAGCCTCCTCCGCCATTCAATAAGATCATGGCTGATCTGATCATGGCCTCAAATCCACTTCCCTGCCCGCTCCCCATAACCCTTGACTCCCTCATCGTTCAAGAATCTATCTAACTCCACCTTAAATATATTCAATGACCCAGCCTCCACAGCTCTCTGGGGTAGAGAATTCCAAAGATTCACGACCCTCTGAGAGAAGAAATTCCTCCTCATTTCCGTTTTAAAATGGCGACTCCTTATTCTGAAACTATGCCCCCTAGTTCTAGATTCCCCCACAAGGGGAAACATCCTCTCTGCATCTACCCTGTCTAGACTCCCTCAGAATCTTATACCTTTCAACTTTACTAAACTTTAGTGATCCGCCCTCTTTCCTCACTTACCGTGCTGGGGTCCATTTCCATGGTTCGCTGGCAACGGTCTGACCCTCCGCGAATTTCTGTCCCCACCGATTGGCATTGACATCATCCCCACTATCTTTGGATAGGAGTCAATGTTGGGGTATTCAAATAAGGTCCGGGAGTTAGCATTTCCTGGCTCTCATGCTCCGGTGGCCAGGCAGATTACCTCCTGCTAGGCCCGCTCACCCCCTGATTACTGCCTATGTTAAAATTGGGGTTTTAATACTAGGTTTGCAGCTTTATGTAATGCCATGTTGTCAGCAGCTATTCAGTCAAATACAGAAATATTCTCTCTATAGTAAAGACTGATGCAAAATATTTATTAAATACCACTGCCATTTTTTGATCATCGTGTACAAATTGACAATCCTCTCCTCTCTGGAGTTCCACTTTGCTTTTAACAATTCTCTTTTTATTAATATACTTTTCAAATATTTTACTATTCCTTTAGATGTTTTTTGAAAAGTTCCCCTCATACTCCCTCTCTTATACTGCTCTTAACCTCTTGTCTGATTTTCTAATATTCTCCTTTAGTATTTTTTCACCTTATTATTCATATAGTCATTCTGGATCCTCCTTTTCAATTTTAATTGGTTTCCAACCTCTTTATTTATCTATGACATTCTAAAACTACTGGTCGTTTTCTTCTTTTTTAATGAAATTTACTTATTCTGTGCCTTTGCAAGCTCGTTTTCAATAAGAGCCCACTGTTGCTCTATACCCTTGAGCTTCCTAAAATTTGCCCGAATCCCACCTACTCTTTCGTTTTTGTACTGACTTTTTTCCTTTTTAATTGGATCGTAAACTTTATCATATAGGGGTCACAACCTCCCGAGATGCTCACCACATTTAACTCATCTGCCTGATCTATTTTATTATTCTAACCAGATCTAACAATGTCTCCACCCTTGTAGGCCGACTGCCATGCTGTTTGAGGAAGGAGTACTTGCACACATTTGAGCAATTCCATTTCATTTTCTTTATATTCCCTCTCTGCCCCAGCTGATAATTGGCAAAAGTTCCAGGGGGAGATGACGCAGCGAGTTGTGATCTGGAATGCACTGCCTGAAAGGGCGGTGGAAGCAGATTCAATAGTAACTTTCAAAAGGGAATTGGATAAATACTTGAAAAGGAAACATTTGCGGAGATCCGGGGAAAGAGTAGGCGAGTGAGACTAATTGGATAGATCTACCAAAGAACCAGCACCAGCTGCAATATTCTATGGGGCCGAAATGGCCCCTCTCCTTAAGGCCTGTTACCACTGCAAATTAGCGGCCATGCTGCGGAGTGGCGTGGCCGCTGACTTTTGTTGGAATAGCCGCTGATAGCCCAATTTCCCTCCCGGGTTTACCCAATGGTGCCCCGATGCCCCCCACCATTCCGCTTCTGCCGATCCGTGGTAAGCACGTCATCACTGTGCGCACCGCCGATTAACTCCCCGATGGCGACATTCCCCTCCGACAATCTTCGGCCCGTCCGGCGGTGCCAAAACAAGCTATTTCCCGGTGGTCCAGTGATACTGTGGCCTTCTGCAATGGTGATGCGGCTTATCTTAAAGGGGAGGGCGCACTGCCGCCGCCATGTTTTTTTTTGTCGGCCGACTGCCATGTCAGACCGACAACTATGCCCCCGGGTTCAGCCGGGCCGCCAACAGGTAGCCTGACAACCCCACTTGTGTGCCAGGCCACAGGCCCGGCCGAAACCCTCCCTGATGGCCTAGTGACCCGAAGTTTTATAGTCGCGGAGGCTCTCCCCTTTAAGTGAAGGCGAGAGCTGTGGTGACGCGCGCCGTGCTGATGTCATCGCGCAGTCGCTCCGCTCCGCACCCAACTTCCTCCCCTCAGTTGTTGTCATCGCCCCGTTTCTGCCCCTCAGGTGCTGTCACCAGCCCCCATTATGATCGAGTTCCGGATCGGAGAGAAAAAAAACAAAGAGCCGAATGTCGTTCAAGAGGCGACCTGAACCGCAGCTGTGGTAAAACACATCGAAACGGGGTGGGAGGCCCCATTTCGAGCAGGGATCCAATTTCTACCCCATTCCAACAATCCCTTCTTATATCTCCGAGCTCTAGCCAAATGGATTCTTTGTTATCAATATCTCAACATCATATCTTTGCTCCTGCCCCCAGGCTATCCATTAGCAACACTACAGGAGGTAAAACTACAGGATGATCAAATTTGCAGATCTTACTTAAGTGCTGCTGTGCATGAAGAAATATTCTGGGAACCTGTCCATTGCTTAAGTTGTATTTGATATGACACTAAAGGACAGAAATGTGTCAAAAGCTTCACAGAAAGACTGTTAATATTTAGGTACATGGAAGTGTTAAATGCTTGAGGGCCATATCATTTTATACAATAACTGCACAATTTAAATTTGCACAGCGTATCTTTTGTGAAGTGAGTGAAGGACTGTCCATATAAAATCAGCCCTGTTTATAGAAGACAGGTTCGATTTTAAGTCACCCCACCTGGTGGGAATCGGAGTGATTATTTGCAACACTTTTTTGTGTGTCCTTCTGCGCACGACCACCCTGGACTCCACAACCCCAGCGCATGCACAGACTCCTCGAACCCAAAACCTGGGCTGCTGCCGACCACGTTGCTTTGCTGATTTAGGGGAAGAAATTGCCCCCCTTCTTCAGCTCATGGGTGTCAGGCTGCTGGCCTGGCCGAAACCCTCCCTGATGGCCCAGTGGTCCTAACTAAACCCCATGCAGAGTTTGTAGCAGCCCTCTCCTTTAACTGAATGGGAGGACCGTTGTGATGCGTCAGCACGGCGCTGATGACACAGCCCAACCTCCACCCCACTCCCCACCCACTTCCGCCCCACAACCACCCCAAACACTGTCCAGAGGGAAACAAATGTTCAAAGAGCTCACGTTCACTCTACGGTAGGTGCACCCCCTTTCAGTTGGGGGAAAATTTCGGCCCCTTATATATTTGTCCAAAATTTCGCTATGATTATCTACACAAACATTTTCACGGTTTTCTGTGAGAGAGAAAGAAATCGGAGGTAGTGAGAGACTGGTGAGAGAGAGAGAGAGAGAGAGAGAGAGAGAGAGAGAGATTGTGGGGAGTGTGAGAGACTGGAGGGAGAGTGAGAGATGGGGGGAGAGAGAGAGACTGGGGGGAGAGTGAGAGACTGGGGGAGAGTGAGAGACTGGGATGAGAGTGAGAGTGGGAGGAGAGTGAGAGACTGGGAGGAGAGTGAGAGTGGGAGGAGAGTGAGAGACTGGGAGGAGAGTGAGAGACAAGGGAGAGAGAGAGAGAGAGAGACTGGGGGAGAGAGAGAGAGACTGGGGGAGAGAGAGAGTCTGGGGAGGGAGAGAGAGACTGGGGAGAGAGAGAGTGAGACTGGGGGAGAGAGAGAGGCTGGTGGAGAGTGAGACTGGGAGAGAGAGAGAGAGACTGGGGGGAGAGTGAGAGAGAAACTGGGGGAGAGAGAGAGAGCGAGACTGGGGGAGAGAGAGTCTGAGGGGAGAGTGAGAGACTGGGGGGAGAGAGAGAGAGAGAGACTGGGGGAGAGAGAGAGACTGGGGGAGAGAGAGAGTCTGGGGGGAGAATGAGAGACTGGGAGAGAGAGAGATAGAGAGAGAGATGGGGGAGAGTGAGAGAGAGAAACTGGAGGGAGAGTGAGGGAGATACTGGAGTGAGAGTGAGTAAGAGAGACTGGATGGAGAGAGAGAGAGAGAGACTCGGGGAAGAGAGAGAGAGACTGGGGGAGAGAGAGAGATTAGGGAGAGAGAGAGAGAGGGATTAGGGGAGAGTGAGAGAGAGACTGGGGGAAAGAGAGACTGGGGGGAGAGTGAGCGAGAGACGGGGTGAGAGAGAGAGAGACTAGGGGGAGAGTGAGAGACTGGGGGGAAAGCGAGAGAGAGAGACTGGGGGAGAGGGAGAGAAACTGGGGGGAAAGTGAGGGAGATACTAGGGGAGAGAGAGACTGGGGGAGAGAGAGAGAGAGAGAGAGAGAGAGAGAGAGAGAGAGAGAGAGAGAGATTGGGGAGAGAGAGAGAGAGAGATTAGGGGGACAGTGAGAGAGAGACTGGGGGAGAGAGAGACAGCGAAAGACTGGGGGGGTGGGGAGAGGGAGCAAGAGAGACTGGGGAGAGAGAGAGATTCTGGTTGAGAGAAAGAGAGACTGGGAGAGAGAGAGACTGGGGAGGGGGAAAGAGAGAGATGGGGGAGAGATAGAGAGGGACTGGGGGAGAGATAGAGAGAGACTGGGGAGAGAGAGAGATAGAGAGACTGGGGGCGAGGGGAGAGAGAGACTGGGAGAAAGAAAGAGAGGGAGACTGGTGAGAGAGAGAAAAATGGGAAGGAAGAGAGACTGACACGAGGGAGAGATAGAGAGACTGGGGAGAGAGAGAGAGAGACTAGAGAGGCAGAGGGAGAGAGATATTGGGAGGCAGAGTGAGACTGGGGGAGGGGGGGTGTGGTTGAGAGATGGAGTCGGACAGAGAGAGAGAGGCTGGGGGAGAGAGGATCAGAGGGGAGAGAGACAGAGATTGAACTCAGGGAAATGGAGCACCTTCTTCCAACCCCACCGCCTTTACACCCACACCCGATTTCTCAGAAAGCTCTTTGCATGTGTGACAAGTGACATAATTGGAGTGGATGAAATCCAGAAGTCACGACACTGTTACTATTCATTTCATACCCAATAAACCTGTTAACAATCCATGACCCACACACAATGCCCCATCTAAGGGGCGGCGGTGGGCGGGGTGGGTAAGGTCAGCAACTTGGGCTGGGATGGAGCAGGAACTAATTACACATGGTCAGAAAATTGGGCCGGGGGCTTGGTCAGGAATGGGCTGGGGGATTGTTCAGGAACTTGGGCTGGGGGATTGGTCAGGAATTTGGGCTGGGGGGCTGGAACTTGGACTGGACTGGGGAGGAACTTGGGCTGGATGAGGCGGGGGGGGGAACTTGGGCTGAGTTGGCAAGAACTTCGGCTGGGATGGGGCCAGAACTTGGGCTGGGGGTGGGCAGGAACTTCGGCTGGGATGGGGCAGGAATTTGGGCTGGAATAGGGCCGGAACTTTGGCTGGGGGGGGCAAGAACTTGGGCTTGGTGGGGCAGGAACTTGAGCTGGGGTGGTGATCTTAACCTGTGAGAGTGAGCTCTTTCCTGTGTGGAGTCGGCAGTCAGAATGGCTCGAATTACACTTTGCAAAGTCACTGATTACTGAGGTAGGATGGTTCTAATTACACATTCAATAGAAACTGCTGGGTGTGTCTTATCCTCCAAGGGGACCAATCAGCAATCAGGACATGTGATCAACGGGCCCAATCAGAGCATATTTCTGTTGAAAATAAACACGGGAATAGGGTGTTATCTGTTAACATTGATCGATTCAACTTACTGTCCCCTTCTTGTTGAAATCCTGATGGCAGCCATTTTAACTCCTAACTTCAGATAGGTGGCTGAGGGAGTCACTGGAAGCGTGCAGGTGCCTCATGAATACATCCAAATAACGGTCCTATGATGTAGTTAGGGTTCTAATGTGATTTTAACTGCGCAGGTAAGAAGTCCCACCCAATTACGTAAAACTTTGCAGGGTTGGCTAGGGCACCGACTGACTAATGAAGTATTATTTAAAGGATAACGCAGCTGCAGTCACGTCGATCATAGGGATCTTTGTGCTATTGTGCTCAATGGATTTCCAGGGGATTATTGAGCTTTGAGATTGTTTGTTTCTGTTTTCTTTGCCTCAATCACCCTGATTAGGCTCTCAAGGGTGATTGTCAAGGGCTCCATTTTTGCTTCATTGCTTTGGATGGAGGAACAGTTGGAGAAAGTGGAGGATCAGCAGCTGGGCCTGTTGGAAGACAGCTGGTGAGGGTGGGACTGCTCCTAGAATGCCTCATCCAGCCCACAGGGGCAATAGATGATGAGTCAGTCTCCTGGATATCTCTGAGGAGCACTGCATCAGGTGGCTGTGTTTCTCCATGCAGGCTTTGGTGATCTATGCCAGGGGTTCTCAACCGGGGCTCTGTTGCCTCCTAGGGTTTGTGGGAAGGTTTCAAGGTGTCCACCAATAGCTCTCTGTTTCCAATACACAATTTAAAGTTGATTTAATGCCAATCCCCGAAGGATACAGTATCCAGAGCACAGAGATTTATTTTCCAGCCCCCGAGTCACCCATCAAAACCAGCATGGTAACACTTCAGTCCCCGGCCCTGACCCTGGGCCTACACAGGACGTGATGAATCAAAAACCGCTGCTTGGCGCCAGAGACTCATGGTCATCGATCTGCTGTGTTGTCAAGGAGATGGCGTTCAGTCTCAGTGGGCGTGCATGGCTTGGCTCGTTAGTGTTAAAAATCAAAGGTTTAAAATGTATAAAACTAACACGCAGAACAAAGAATATTTTTAATTGTTATGTTAGAATTGGAGCCGATGTTTCTTCTCAGACTGGTATTAGATAATTAGAAATACTAATGTTTTGGTACCCTTCTGAGATGTTATAGCATTCTGCACTATGACAACCATTATCTGTTGTTTTCAAGTTAAAACTTCAACTTTATATATGTATCTTTAAGAGAATTTGTAATAGAAAGACTTAGAATGGATGGAAGTTGTGAAAGTTAACATAAGCAAGTTGCTACGTCATAAAGGAGATAACAACTCTTAAGTGAGCAGTTTTCTGGTTTGGGCTTCAGGATTGTGCCCGAGAGAATAGGGACAAGAGAGATCAAATGATTTACTCAGGAAGAAACCCTGGGAAGTATAAACAACAAGACATGTGGCCAAAATCTTTAGGGTGGGCTTTGACATAAGAATCGAGACAAAGAACACGATACAGCATTGGATAACAAGTTTTTAAGGAAACCTCTATAGGTCAAAAGGTTTTGTCAATATTCCAAGTCAGGCCCACCCCTAAAAATAGAATAAAAATAAGCCTCCTCAAGACTGTTCTCACAAACAGCGTGAGGGGAGAGCGAAACAGAAGTTGGGCTGGTCGAACACTTTTCAAGAGTGATCCCATGCTTTACCGAAGGAAACTCTACATGAAGAGAAAGAGGCAGCAAGCCAGAGAACTGGTCACATGTGCCAGCCATTTGTCCATCGGGATCGGTATCAACTACTTGTTATGGTCGGATATTTTTGCTGCATAACTAATGTGTTATATTCTGTCTTAAGCTCTAATTAAACACAATATACCCACCAGATTGGTTTACAGTCTATCCTGATTATTAAAGTGACCAGAGATAGCCTCAAACTTGGCTATTTCTAACATTAGTAATGGACAAGAGGAGAAGCGAGAACAGGTACGGCTGTTAACACCCTCATACTCATCAGCACCCTATCAGCTCCAGTGACACTTTACCAACCTCAGTGACAGTTTACTAACCTCAGTATAACTCTACCAACCTTAGCAACAATCTACTAACTTAAGCGGAGCTCAACCAACTTTGGTGGCAGTGTCAACTTCATGATATTCAACTAAGTAAAACAAGAAGAATAAATATATATGTTTAATTGTATAACTGATTTTATACAAAAAACATGCCTGTGTTACAGGAGGTCCATGGAATTTTTATCACGCGGGAGGCAGGCCTCAGAAGCAAAAAGGTTTGAGAACAATCTTCCCGTTAAGCCGCATGGCCACGCAGCTCTCACACAGCCGGCTCACCGGCTTTTAAATAGGAAAAACCGTGCATGCATGGTATTTTGAATGGGCCGCACATTGAAAAAATTAAAGGAAACATTGCTTGAGAACCCCTGACCTATGCAGCTTCTTGTAACAGGACCTGCTGTATACTGGCCCAGGGCTTCATGCTTTGCTCGAGGCTCTCAAAGTCACCACTACCTGTACCTTTTTTGCCTCAGGAACTGGGTAGGTGAGCGGTTAAAATTGTGAAAATCGACTTACCGCCCCATTTCCACTGGATACCTGCTATCCGCCATCATAACTGCGGAGCTGATTCCGGTGGCTAGAAAGAGGCGGGGGCCGCATGAACAAATTCAGCATCCTACGGCAACACTGGGATCTTGAGTCGATTTTAATAGGCCGGCTTAGACTTTTTGCCCAACGGCAAACTCGCTAAATAAGTACTAGTGGGATTGGCTTCAAAGACTGACTGACATGATTGGAAGCTGCATTGAAAGGGGCACTCACCTGCAGCCACTCAGACCATTAGGATCTGTGTGTCATTGTGAGGAGTGTATTTCCAAGGCAGTTCTGAACTTCCAGTTTGCTTCGTTCTGATACTTTTTCCCCTCTTACCTACTCTTATTAAACACTCACTGCTTATCATAGGTGTTATTTCTGCTACAATCCTTTAGACAAGCAATTAGAGAGGAGAGGAGCAGCAACCATCTCAATAACAAGGCCAAGTGGGGCCTGTTTGAAGACAGCAGGTGAGGGTGCAACTCGTAGAATGCCTTACCCAGCCCACAGGGTCCATAGGCCAAGAGTTGGTTTCTTGGCTATTTCTCAAGAGCAGCATTGGAGGAGGCTGCATTTTACCAGGCTAGCTGTGGCTGACCTATGCAGCCTGTTGCAGCAGAACCAATGGCCTGCTGGACCAGGAGTGCATGCTTTGAAAGTTGCCCTCAAAATCATCATCGCTCTTACATCTTTCACCTCGGGCTCTTTCCAGACTGCTACAGGGAGCATCACTCACATCTTACATTCATAGAATGATATAGCTCAGAAGGAGACCACTCGGCCCACCATGGCTGTGCTGGCTCTGTGGTAGAGCTATCCAATTAATCCCATTCCCCTGTTCTTTCCTCATAGCCCTGTAAATGTTTACTATCCAAATATTTATCCTATTCTCTTCTGATTGTTACTATTGAATGTGTTTCCACCACTCTTTCAGGCAGTGCATTCCAGATCACAGCAACTCGCTGTGTAAGTAAAAATGTCCTCGTGTTGCCTCTGGTTCTTTTGCCAATCACCTTAAATCTGTTTTCCCTGTTACCGATCCTTTTGGCACGAGAAACAGATTCTCCTTATTTACTCTATTAAAAACCCTTCATGATTTTCGACGCCTCTATCAAATCTGCTCTACCTTCTCTGCTCTAAGGAGAACAACAACAACTTCTCCAGTTTCTCCACATAATTGAAGTCTCTTATCCCTGGCACCATTCTGGTAAATCTCTTCCATTCCTTCTCCAAGGGTCTTGGAATCCTTCCTAAAGAGTGGTGACCAGAACTGTACACGGTACTCTATCTGAGGACTAACATCACTCCGTCTACAGTCCGTAGCTGCATCAAACATGTCACTAATGCCCACCTTACCAGAGAAAACCTGTACACAGGTATTAGCTTCCCAATGGACAGTAAAAGCCAGAATGAGATATTTTTGGGTTTTTCAGCAATGCCTGGCTTCTGACGAGCAAGCAGCTTGTCAACAGGAAGGGCTTCCACTCCATCAATATTTAACTGGAGTGTGATCACCGCAGAAGGATATTGCAAGTGTGTGACAGTTTCATTAGCAACCGCCACAATGCTTTCATTCTGTAACACTCATCTAAACCCCACCTTCCACCTATATAGGAATCTCAGGGGATGACTGCTAGGGAACAAGTGATACCCCTTTACACTCGGCTGAAATCACCCCACTGCAACCCTGAAATGCTGTAATGTATTTGCTTCATCGGTTAAGAATTCATAGCAACTCATTGTTATTAAGAATTAGTTGGTTTATTAGCAAAGGTTTAACAATCACACTACACATTACAATTCATCCACTAGGCTCACAACCACTGCCTCATCGTGGATCCCCTGAACCCAAGTGGCTGGAGTTTTATTGAGGCTTGTGAACATCACGTGACTGGCTAAGCCACTCCCAACTCAACAGCTCTACAAACTTGTGAGCATACTCACAGATGCATAATTACACACGCCTGAGCAATACAGGAACAATGAGAGCCACAGCACCATCAGGAACATCATAGAGTGCACAATGGGCTTTTTGAAACACCGTTTCAGGTGCCTTGATCACTCTTGGGACGCCCTACAATATGGCCCAAACAAAGTGGGCCCCATCATTGTAGTGTTCTGGATTCTGCACAACCTGGTAATGCAAAGAGGAGTGGAGTTGGAGGAGGCACAGCAAGAAGAGACATCATCAGACAAGGAAGAATTGGATGCAGACAAGGGAGAACTACAAGAAGGAGGGCAGCAGAACACATTGGAATTAGACAGGCCAGGGAGCAGTTGATAGAGCAGGACTTTTGGTGACCACCTCAATCCTCCTATCTGACAAATTCTAAAAATCCCCTCAGCATTCACAGTCCTTGTTACCCGTTCACCACTCCCTTGATTCTGCATTCAAGAACATCAAAACCATTCATCAACCTTAATGTCCTTTACTTTCTGATAATAGAGTCCAATAAGCTGTAATGAAAATAAACTACAGACCACATGTAAGTTCCAAATGTAATAAAGGTGTTTTTTTTAAAATTCCAAACACGTTATTGGAGTGAATTCTTTTGTCACCCAAGCAAGCAACCCATAATGTTTTTCTTAAAGTAAGGTTTGCTAACACTGCTACTCCAACAAGCTGCTCCCATGGCACTCATGCTCCTCCTGGTCCCACAAAAATCATTTTATACTGAACGCTTTTGGTCCCGTGCGGTTGTACAGCCAAGTAAATCTAGGTGGAGTATGCACAGCGCATGCTCCACCAAATTGGCAATTGGGTTCCTATGTACATCACAGAACCGTGATTTGAATTTTAAAGTGGCCTACTGCTCAAACAGGTAGCAGGTCCCTTTCAGCAATGCATTACATAAGCACATAAGAAATAGAAGCAGAAGTAGGCCATATGGTCCCTCGAGACTGTTCCGCCATTCAATAGGATCATGGCTGATCATCGACCTCAACTGCACTTCCCCCCCCCCTCCCGATCTCCATACCACTTGGTACCCCATGAGTCCAAAAATCTAGCTATCTCACTCTTGAGTATATTCAAATGTTCAGCATCCACAGCCATCTGGGGCAGAGATTTCCAAAGGTTCACAACTCTCTAATTGAAGAAGTTCCTCATCTCAGTCTTAAAAGGCCTATGCCTTATCCTGAAACATAGTTCTAGACACTCCATCCAGAGGAAATAACCTCTCAGCATTTACCCTGTCAATTCCTTTCAGATGGGGAACATGGGGATTCTAACCCTGGGACTGTAAATGGGGATTCCAACCTTGGAACTGTACATGGGGATTCTAACCCTGGGACTGTACATGGGGATTCTAACCCTGAGAGTGCAAATGGGGATTCTAACCCTGGGACTGTATATGGGGATTCTAATCCTGGAATTGTACATGGGGATTCTAACCCTGAGAGTGTACATGGGGATTCTAACCCTGGGACTTTCATAGGGATTCTAACCCTGGGACTGTACATGGGGATTCGACCCTTGGGACTGACCAGATTGAGAATGGCAATGGGACGGTAAGTTTTTCCCAGCAATTTTTGTGGTGCTATCATTCGGATTCTGCCCGTCAGAGCCACAGTGAAATCTCACCGATATGTTATAAACTCTTTCTTCTGTCTACTGCTGGTGACTGACCTGCTGCATGTTTCCAGAAGTTTCTGGTTTTATTTCCGTTTTCCAGTACTCACAGATTTTTTAAAAAAGTAACATTTTTAAACAACTTACTGAAACGAATTCACACTGAAATCTCTCTTTTCTGCTCTTTTTGTCCTGTTAAAACTGATGCAGTTTGCACATTAAGTAATAAATCAGTTTATCTGGATGATAATGCTACACACCTGGAGCTTCAAAACAACAGTAATATTTGCAACCCTGCCGATAATTGCACCAAACCACAGAAGCTTATGATTTTGTTAATTGAAAGCAATGTATCAGCAAGCGGGAAGGTCTGCTATATGATAAAACAAATAGAAATTGTTTTTCGGGAACAGAGTTGCAGCCATGCTTGGAGCACATGCCTGATCATGTGAATGCAGCTAAGGCCTCATATCCACCCCCTTAATTAATTGAAATAAAACGGGCTGTTCATTGACAGCACACTTCATGGTGGCTTTCAATATCAGATGTTGCTGGAGCCATTCAAAGGCAGCCTGCACCTCTTAAAGGGGAGGTGCACTTTGGCTATAGGTAACTATCTGTGAGGATTGTGGACAATGGCAGGTACAAGGAGAAGCTGCAAGGGCCCTCTGGTCTCGAATTGTACTGGGAAAAAAATCAGCAGTGACACTATTTCAGTTATGCATTAACTTAATCGACAGAAAGTGACGGCTAATTAGAAATTTCATGTTGAAGGCATGCCTAATGTTTTACCCTTTGGGTGTTAAAATAAAAAAAGGATGTTTTTTTTGTGTATGTCACAGTCAATTAAACATTTTCTCTAAAAATGCAATGGGACTTTTTAAAAAGATTTGGCACCAATAGTCAGCACGGCCGGAATTTTCTCAAGCGAGGTGTGTTGGGGGTTGCCGGGGGGGGGCGGTGGGGGGAAGGCTACGAGACAGGCAGGAAACTCAGGAGGCCAGGTTTCCCGCAGGCTCTGATGACTTTAACGGCACGGCCTGATTTGAATGTGAGGCCTTGGATTCCCACCTGCAGCCAGCCAGACTGAGACTATACTTCAAAATACTTCATTGGCTGTAAAGCATGTTGGGGCACCCTGAGGTCATGAAAGGTGCTATATAAAGTTCTTATTTTTTTTCTTTTCATATATATCTACAGTAGCGATTATATTAATCAGTTTCTCAAACAAAAAAGATGCATTACTTTATAGTTAAACTTTGCCTGAGTGGCATTCTTTTATTTCTGCCATCTCTATAACTGCATGAGCTAAACTAGTCTACCTATATCTTTCTCTGAATCTTCCAAAGGAATCCATGGGGGAATTTTGAAGATGCAGGTTACGGTAGCCTAGTGGTTATATTACTGGGCGAGTAATCCAAAGGCCTGGATGAATGACAGCTGGTAAATTTAAATTCAGTTAACTAAATATATTTGGAATAAAAAGCTAATAGTGATAGGGGCCAGTGACAATGGCCCCTATTTTCCACTTGATGGATTATTGGCACCTGCACATGTTAATGTACAATTTTTTTGTGTACGTTTGTGCCAGAAAAAAAAATCGAGTCTTTCGCCAAAGAATGATTTGAATTTGGCGCAGTGCTCTCCGAAGTTAGTCTGGGGCGAACCTCCAAGTCTGCGCCAAAAACTCTCTGGGCATGCACGAAAAGCAGAAGTTGCCATGGCAACCAGAGATGCTGAAGTAAGATGAAGCCCGCTGCCCCCGAAAGGAATGCTACCCCCCTGCTGCCAAAAGGGCCACAAAGGACTCTACACCCGGCTGGATCTGCAGCAATCCCCGGGCCGAATGGCCCACCCGCTCCCGAACTTCAACTCGCAGGGGGAGCGGGACTGAGCGGGGGTGGGGGCATTCAGCCCGGGATTGCAGCAGGCCCAGCTGGGGGTTAGCAGTCCTACAGCCCGGGATTGCCGCAGGGGGAGCAGTCCTTTCGGCCCAGAAAGCTTCTTCCCTTGCTCTGAAAATAGTTCCCTGTGAAAAAAAAAGTATTCTTATTGCCTCACTCCTGTCCTCTTGTGCGCCGCGCCGATTCCTTAACTTAACAGATGTTTTTTTTTGGCAGTGCTTTTGGCCACTGTGCACCGCACTCCAAAAAAATCGCACATGGAGAAAATCACTTAACTGTGAAGAAACGGCCAAAAACGGTGCCCGATCCAGTTATGACGTCATCGGGCACCAAAAAAAATTGCTGACGCACAAACTTTTGCCAAAGTTGCAAAAAGAGGATTTCATGCAGGCGCCCAATCGTGGGGAAAATAGAGCCCCATGTAACTACTGGCATGTCATTAAAAACCCTTCTGGTTCATTAATCTCCTTTAGGGAAGGAAATCGGTTGCCCTTACCCAGTCTGGCCTATATGTGACTCCAGGCACACAGCAATGTGGTTGACTCTTAACTGCCTTCGGAAATGGCCTAGCAAGCCACTCAGTTAAGAGCGATTAGGGATGGGCAATAAATGCTAGCTTTGCCAGTGATGCCCACATCCTGTGAATGAATTTTTAAAAATGTGCACTTGTGTAAGAGATAGTGATCTGCCCAGATTGCAAGACCGTTTCATAGTTACACTCCCAGGCCAGATTCATTCTGCACTCTCCAATACCTGATCATGAAAGTTGAGTGTCGCATTGTAGAAGGATTTGCAGGTGAAAACCCTGGCAGGGGCTGCGACATGAACGCTCCTAAACTGACACCATCCACTGTGACTGCAGAGGCATTTCAAAGAATGGAGCATCTCCTAGAATGCCCTCTGCTACCAGAGCCATGCCAACCTAAAGATCTGAGGGACTTCAATTCTCGAGCCAGAGCCTGTGTGGAACAGTGGCGAGGGAAGGTGTAGCAACACGACAGGACGAGACTCCTGTGCAAATACGTATAGGGCAGTGAGACTCACCTCCCATGAAAGTAAGATGCTGAGGGAATGACTGACACAACTCAATGTGAGAAGATAACTGTGGCAAACCTGAATTCGTAACACCCTCCTTATCTTCTTCTCCTTTCGTGTGGTAGTAGCTGTGGTGTATGGAGAAAGAGTCAAACTGAACAGTGTGAGCTCAAAGTAAAGTGTGACCTTAGTCTTTTGTTGCAGGTCTCCAGATTGCCTCTCCAACCTGTGAAGCCTCCTTAAACACCTGTGCTCCCAAGGGATTATGGGATCCCTTGGGACTCCTGGGGATGAGCCCTCTAGTGGCTGTACAAGTATACATATATAACAACACTCCCCCGCCAAAGTCAATAGTGTAGCAATTTACAATGTGAGTCGATCTGGGGCCCTTCTTGCCCTGGTTGATCATCTCGGTGTGAAAGCTGATGTTGTTGAATCATTTGTTGGGCCCTCGCTGGGCTGCTGTGCAGCTGGCCTTGCTGGGCTGCCTGGTGTGTTGGGCCCTACAGGGCTGCTGTGGATGATGGGCTCTGCTTCATGGTCAACCGTGGTGCCGGTTGCCACTGGTGTGTATGTTGGGGGATCAAAAAAGGTAGGGTCCAAGGTGGATTGCTCAGGATAGTCCGTGAATCTGAGTTTGATTTGGTCCAAGTGTTTCCGGTGAATGAGTCCATTTGAAAGTTTGATCCGAAACACCCTGCTCCCCTCTTTGGCCACGACAGTGCTGGGAAGCCACTTGGGACTGTGTCCATAATTTAATACAAATACAGGATCATTGATTTCAATCTTGTGTGACACATTTGTGCTATCATATTATGCAATTTGTTGAGGCCGCCTGCTCTCTACCTGTTCATGTAGATCAGGGTGAACTAACGGGAGCCTTGTTTTAAGTACTCTTTTCATGAGCAGTTCAGCAGGTGGAATCCCAGTGAGTGAATGGGGTGTCGTGCGATAGCTAAGCAGGACTCGGGATAGGCGAGTCTGCAGTGAGCCTTCAGTTACCCTCTTCAAGCCTTGCTTGATGGTTTGCACTGCTCTCTCTGCCTGACCATTGGATGCTGGTTTAAACGGGGCAGATGTGACAGGTTTGATCCCGTTACGGGTCATGAATTCTTTGAACTCAGCACTGATAAACTATGGCCCGTTGTCGCTCACCAGGATATCGGGTAAGCCGTGAGTGGCAAACATGGCCCGCAGGCTTTCAGTAGTGGCAGCGGACGTGCTAGCTGACATTATCTCACATTCAATCCACTTGGAGTACACGTCTACAACCACAAGGAACATTTTACCCAAGAATGGGCCTGCATAGTTGACGTGTACCCTAGACCACGGTTTGGAGGGCCAAGACCATAAACTTAGCGGCGCCTCCCTGGGTACATTGCTTAACTGCGAGCATGCATTACATCTGTGAACGCAGGACTCTAAGTCCGCATCGATACCGGGCCACCACACGTGGGATCTGGCTATCGCTTTCATCATTACAATGCCTGGGTGGGTACTGTGGAGGTCATTGATGAAGGTGTCTCTGTCCTTCTTGGGGACCACTACTCGATTGCCCCATAGAAGGCAGTCTGCATGTATAGACATTTCAACTTTGCGCCGCTGGAACGGCTTAATCTCTTCCTGCATTTCCACTGGGACACTGGACCAGCTCCCATGAAGCACACAGCTTTTGACTAGAGATAATAAGGGGTCCTGGCTTGTCCAGGTTTTGATCTGCTGGGCAGTGGCGAGTGATTGCTCACTCTCAAATGCTTCCATAACCATGGCTAGATCTGTGGGCTGCGCCATTTCCACCCCCGTGGTGGGCAATGGCAGCCTACTGAGAGCATCGGCGCAGTTTTCTGTGCCTGGCCTGTGGCAGATGGCGTAGTTGTATGCGGACAACGTGAGCGCCCATCTCTGGATGCAGGCCGATGCGTTGGTATTTATCCCTTTACTCTTGGAAAACAAGGATATAAGTGGCTTATTGTCAGTTTCCAATTCGAATTTTAGCCCAAACAGGTATTGATGCATTTTCTTTACCCCATAGACACAGGCTATAACCTCTCTCAGCCTCAGACAGACTCCTGGATACATAAGCAACCGGTTGCAGTTTCCTGAAATCATTAGCTTGTTGCAATACACACCCGACGCCATATGACGACGTATCCCATACTAGAACCAAATGCTTACATGGATCATACAACACAAGCAATTTGTTTGAGCATAGCAATTTTCTTGCTTTTACAAAGGCATTTTCTTGGCTTTTGCCCCAAACCCATTCGCCCCCTTTTCATAGTAAGACATGTAGTGATTCTAGCAGTGTGCTGAGACCCGGTAAGAAGTTACCAAAGCAGTTCACGAGTCCCAGAAACGACCACAGCTCCGTCACATTCTGTGGCCTCGGTGCATTCTCAATTGCCTCCGTCTTCACGTTGGTGGGCCTGATGCCGTCCGCCGCAATCCTCCTTCCCAAGAACTCCACTTCAGGCACCAGGAAAATGCACTTCGAGCGTTTTACCCTGAGCCTCACACGGTTGAGTCGACTAAGAACCTCCTCCAGGTTCTGCAGGTGCTCGACTGTGTTCCGACCTGTGAACAAGATGTCGTCCTGGAAGACCACGGTGTGTGGGACCGACTTCAGTAAACTTTCCATGTTTCTCTGGAATATCGCCGCCGCTGATCGGATTCCAAACGGCATCTGTTATAAACAAAAAGACCTTTGTGCGTGTTGATGCAGGTGAGGACCTTCGACGATTCCTCCAGTTCCTGCTTCATGTAGGCTGAAGTCAGATCCAGCTTCGTGAACGTCTTTCCTCCCGTCAGCGTTGCAAAGAGGTCGTCGGTCTTTGGTAGTGGGTATTGGTCCTGCAGGGAGAAACGATTGATAGTTACTTTGAAATCGCCACAGATTCTGACGGTGCCGTCTCCTTTGAGGACTGGGATGATAGGACTGACCCATTCGTTGAACTCGATTGGGGAAATGATGCCCTCTCTTTGCAGCCAGTCTAGCTCGATCTCTACTCTTTCTCTCATCATGTACGTTACTGCTCTCACCTTGTGATGGATGGGTCACGCCCCTGGAATTAGGTGGATTTGCACTTTTGCTCCTTGGGATTTCCCGATGCCTGGTTCGAACAGCGAAGGAAATTTGTTTAAGATCTGGGTGCACGAACTGTCATCAGCGGGTGATAGCGCTCGGACGTCGTCCCAGTTCCAGCGTATCTTTCCCAGCCAGCTCCTGCCGAGCAGCATGGGACCATCGCCCGCTACCACCCAGAGTGGTAGTTTGTGCACCGCTCCATCGTAGGAGACCTTTACGGTAGCACTGCTGATTACAGGAATCAGTTCTTTAGTGTAAGTTCTTAATTTCGTGTGAACTGGCGTTAAGACTGGCCTTGAAGCCTTGTTGCACCATAACCTTTCGAAAGTCTTTTTGCCCATGATGGACTGGCGTGAGCCCGTGTCCAGCTCCATTGACACCGAGAGTCCATTTAGTTCAACATTCAGCATTATCAGGGGACAATTCGTGGTGAATGTGTGCACCCCATGTACATCTGCCTCCTCTATCTGAGGCTCTGGTTCATTGTGATCCTCCGTGGATCTGTCCTCCTCTGCAACATGGTGGTTTGCAGGTTTAACAGGCTTTGCAGCTCGCCTGCACACTTATTGGAGGGGTCCCATTGTTCCACAGCCCTTGCAAACATATTCTTTGAATCGGCATGAATGGAAACGATGATCAGCCCCGCAGCGCCAACAAGGTGTTAATGGCCTTGCATTCATCACCCTTGATGGTGGACTCTGAGTCATCTTCAGACGTGCAGCTGCAGG
The DNA here is from genome assembly GCF_044704955.1 of Pristiophorus japonicus. Lineage (NCBI taxonomy): Eukaryota > Metazoa > Chordata > Chondrichthyes > Pristiophoridae > Pristiophorus > Pristiophorus japonicus. The sequence goes on along the minus strand of NC_091991.1, from coordinate 123,547,453 downwards.
TATGTGTGACCTGCCCTGTACGTTACGATTCAAAAACAACACCACTTTGTTCACAGTACTTGTAGCAGCACTTGTGTGCTGAGAGATTTGCTTCATATTTCACTGGTGGCAATGAACGCCTGAGCTATTGCTATGGCCTTACTCAAGGTTAGGGTCTCTACATTCAAAAGTTTGCGAAGTATGGTTTCGTGGCCAATGGCAAGTACAAAAAAGTCTCTGAGCATGTGCTCCAAATGTCCTTCAAATTCGCAATGTCCTGTAAAGTATCTTAGCTCAGCGACATAACTCGCCACTTCCTGTCCTTTGTTGGTGTAGAACCGGTACCTCGCCATCAGAACGCTTTCCTTTGGGTTCAAATGCTCTCGGACCAGTGTGCACAAATCATTGTATGATTTCTCCGTAGGTTTCGCTGGAGTGAGCAGATTCTTCATGAGGCCATATGTTGGTGCCCCACAGATGGTGAGGAGGATCACCCTTCATTTGGCAGTGCTCTCTTCCCCATCCAGCTCATTGGCCATGAAGTATTGGTCGGGTCACTCCACAAAAGTTTCCCAATCATCTCCCTCCGAGAATTTCTCCAGGATGTCCACTGTTCTATGCATCTTTGGGTTTGTTATCTGTATCTCATCGCCAGTTGTTGTGTATGGAGAAAGAGTCAGACTGAACACTGTGAGCTCAAAGTAAAGTGTGACCGTAGTCTTTTCTTGCAGGTCTCCAGAGCGCCTCTCTAACCTGTGAAGCCTCCTTAAATACCTGTGCTCCCAAGGAATTATGGGATCCCTTGGGACTCCAGGGGATGAGTCCTCTGGTGGCTGTACAGAGTAAATACAAGTCCACATATATAACAGTAGCAAAGCAAATCGAATGTCAATATCTAAGTCAGATATTGAGGCCAAAGCTTCCAGTGCAACAGCGTGGATATCTTGTAGGCTGCCTGCCAATTTCCTCGCTGTGCAAGGAAATATTGTGTATTTATTATATAGGCCTAATAAGTGAGTCAAGACTGCTTGGTACTTTCCTTGTTCTTGGTGGTGACTGTGACGAGCGTGTACTTCATTGGTGTTTAATCCACTTGTTTCTGGTGTGAGGGTCGAGCTTTGCCACAGATAGGAGAGACACATCTGAGCATCTCAGGTAACTTACTCAGCTCATCCATGGGGACCCCAAGCTACACAGAATGGCAGAACTTTTCAAATCTTTAACTGAGCTATTGTTGAGTTGCCAAAAGATTTGAACAGAAATAGACTGTAAGTGGAGCCATATGTAAGAGGCTCACCCACTCACTTGAGCAGTTGATCAACAAGCTCCTCTCTCACTGACCTGGCACATTGGCATCCATTTTCTCAATAAACACTCTCAATTGTTACCACCACCGTCCAGGTTCATTTTACATATGGTTCATCTTACATTCTATCTCAACAAAATCTTTTGCCAGCATGAGAATAATTTAACGAAACATTTGAACAGAAATAGTAGCTGTGAAGAATCATAACGAAGAGGGTCCTCCAGACCAGCTAGCAGTGTGCTGTGTCTCTCGCTGCCTCCAGTTACATGGTTGGGTGGCTTCTTGACTGCTTAAACATTCTCGTGGTTTATTGGAAGTGCGGACAATCAGGGTGTACTGTATTCAAACACCTATGAAAGGCTGTCAGGTCTTGTGATAGCTATGTTCTTCAGCTGCTGTTAGTGAAGTGGTGCTCAGTTTAGTACAAGTGCGGTAAGTATGTCAGGATTGTTTCTGAGATGAAGCTCAGGGGAATAACACTGCATCTTTCCAACCTTATCTCCCAACAGCAATATCACAATGGGAAAAGGAATGTGATGAATTAAGAAAACTGTTACTCAATCATGCTATCATCTGGTGAACCCTCTACACCAAGTACTGGTCTCAACCACACGGTTACTGGTATCACTAATAGCACACAGGTGTAAACCAAAATGAGTGCTGTAGGTAGCTGGTAACTGTTTTGAAAAAAAATTGGGGTATGGGTTTTTATAAACTATAAAAACCCATACCCCAATTTTAACCACATCCATCCAGCGGGAGCTAGCTGGGTTTGGGCCGGATGCCCATTTTATACCCCACCCTATTTTATGCTTCATTGACTTCAACGCAGCATAAGGTCGGGCAGGGTGTAAAACAGGCACCGTACCCAGACCAGGTGGGTTAGATTAAAATCGGGCCTTTATTTTAGGGCTGCTCCAATGATTAATGCTGTTCACACTGCTGCAGATTTCCTGAATGTTGCACCGCATACCTTTCGAACAATTATTTTTTCACAACTACTTTTGGTTGCTTAGCACTTTACACATATCGCTCCTGCCTTTGATGAGGTCAAAATTGGTCATGGCGCACCTTTGGACGCATAAGCAATGGTATGCAGGCAGCATGAGCCAGAACCGTTAAGACCGAGGCCCACCGAAAACTGGGCCTCGGTCCTCACTTCAATAATTTGGCCATAGCTCCGGTGACAGCTTGCCAGTGTGAAGAGGATGAACTTTGGGCTGCTTGCCTTGTTGGCAGCGGAGGAGAGCAGAGGGGGACAATTGTAGTCCAGCAGAGGCGCTCGGGAGTGCTGTGGAGCAGGGAGGAGCACTCCTTCTTCCCCTGGCTCCACGTCAAACGTTAAAAACAAAGCACTCTCCCTTGACGGCAGCAGATTCTTGAGTGAAGCAAACCTGCTGCCTGCTCCACTCAGGGCCGGCCCATTTATCAGAGGAGCCCGAAAACATATGTAAGGGGCCTAATGCTTATTTTAGGCAGCTGCCAGGTACACCTAGAAAATGTCAGTAATGTATGCACCTGTGAGTATGCTCATGTGATATTCACAAGACTCAATAAAACCGCAGTCAGTTGGGTCTAGGTCATCCACGATGAGGTATGCAGTTGTGAGCCTAGTGAATGAACTGTTACTGTGTAGTGAGACTGTTAAACCTTTGTTAATAAACCAACTATTTCTTAAGCAAAGAACCCATAAAGCAAATACATTACAATTACCTGACCCAACATGTGGTTGAACATCATCATTGGGCTCGGGGCATTGCCCACAGTAATTGGTACTTTTTACACCTGTTTCCTAGGTGGTAAAAGGGCGCATTGATGACCAATTTCTCTTCCGATGTGTTAACGAACATGGTATAATGTACAGTAAGGCAGGTTATCCAAATGGCATTGCCCTTTTAAATGATGCAGATGGCTTTATCCAGCCAGGCTGGTCATCATATGACATGACAAAACTTTTGTGATGCAAATGTGAGCTGTGATGAATGGGAAATGCATACCTTAAGGGATTTACCAATGAGAGCATCTGAGATTTGAAGCCCCAGATGTGATATGATTAATGACATTTGTTGGTACTGATAACATGCATCATCTTGCATGAAAACACATTAGTAACTAAACCTCTGAATACTAATGGAAAATTTCAAAGTACAGTACAACAATTTCTCCAAATTTCTCGTGCTTTGGGTTATTCAAACCAAGTAATTTTATCCTATTTTTTAATTCATAAAACACTTCCCTCACATCTGAATGATTGGATATTTTTCTGCCTCATTAGAGTAATGAGTAAGAGTAATGAAGGATCAGGTTGCAGCTTTGTTTTAAACAATGATTACAAATGCCCCTTGTAAGGGGTTCTGGGTTGTGCCTTGGGTGTCTCTCTCTGGGCTTCTGCCCTCACAGCTTATGCCTGGCCTGTGAGGTACCCTGAGTGCTGCAAGAGCACTCCTGGGGAGACTGTGTCCACAGCTTATGAAGGGGCTTTTGAGACTCGTGCGTCCCCACAGCTTATGACTAGCCTGTGAGGCACCTGTGAGTGTCAAACACTCCTAACCCCTTTCTTCTCTAGCCTGTGGCACACAGTTGAGCATTTTCGAGGTGCTCCTGGCTTCCCTTACAATGTTCTGACCCAAGACTCATGATCAGGAGATGTAATACAACTGGACTGAGATGAGGCAATTCCAAGAGGAACTTTAAGCTTCCAATTCATTTGACAAGGTGTATCTCAACAAACAGCAATATACCAACAAAACAATCCCCCTAAATCCCACTAAACGGACACAATGAACATTTTTACACAAGTTTAACAGCAGTGCAATGTCCACCTCCCACCTTGCTGACCTAACTGAGTTGGGAGTTCTGGGGACCAGAGATTATACTCACCACAGCCTTTCCAATCTTTCCAGGTCAAAATGCGGTTTCGGGGTTCTCCTTTTGCTATCTTCAACATCTTGAAGTTACTTTTTCGGTTGTGATTTTCTTGGAAACTTGGTTGTTGTTGCAACTTGTTGTTGCTGTGGATCTACCTGAGTCCAGCTCTCAGGGGAAGATCCTTGTGGAAAAAGAAAAGGTTCACTCTCCAGTAGCGAAAGGCGGCTGAACTGATGCCGTCTCGGGATGGTGGTTTGCTTCTTCTGTCTTCGGTGTCTTCGGACACTGGTCTTCCTTCTGTGTCGAAAGGCTGATTGCTTGCTGGAACACAAGAACAGAACAGCTTGTCGGGGAAGAAACCCCTTCTCATATCCAGTTATCCAGCCAGACTTTCGTGCTGAAATAAATCCTATCCATTGGTGGGCTTGTGATTTTTGAAAAATGCAGCAGTGTTGGATTTCGCTGGGGGTTTTCCACTGGCCATTCCTGATGTTAACCTAACCAAGGGTTGAGTAGGTGTTAATTGGGTTGGCAGGGTGTGGGCCTCCTGTAGCCATTGTGTAGGCCCTCAGTTTGTTTTGGGTTCCCTAGTTTTCTTAAGGCCTGCATAATATCCGTCCATAGTATAAACATGGGGGAGGCAATAGCCCGGTATCGGCGATGAGTCAGTCCCAAGTTTTCAAGCAAGGGCACTCCCATTGACTTGGAGTCCCTTGCTTCGGGCTGACTTTGTCCCACCATTGTCCCTCCGGTGTCCTCCCCCATCCAATCACTGCCCTGCCAAGACCACACCTTCTCAGTTTCAATCCACAACTGGTTCTGAGTTCCCTGTTCCTTCCAGGACACTGGCCTGCTGTTTTATTGAAGCACAGACAAATCCTACAGCTCTTTTCCTTCTGGGTAAAATGAGGGGTTTTCGTCCTTCCTTACACCCTTGATCATTTTTCAACATGGTTTCATTTTTAATTTCCATCAATGCAGCCCATACCTGCAGTTTAGAAAAAAAGATTCACTGTACCATATCAGTCTTCCTATTTTCAAACCCCCACCTCTCAACATTGCTGTTTTCTGGGCACAACATTTTTATACGGAATTGTGAACTTTTATTCATAGGGAACTTGCTCGACTCTGAAATTAAGGCAAATGTTTGTCAATTTTGTGAGATAATGCAGAAGAAGAATGTTGAACTGAGGGAAAGTATGGCATCAGAAATAAATGTTCATTTTATTAAGGGGTGGTTACATCATTAGAATGAGTTAGAAAGCAGCCAAACATTGGTTGTCTTTCCCGCTATAAGTCTGGAGGGAGGAGTCTGCAGAGCCCTGACGATGTTAAATATTTTAACTGGATTTTTTGGCCTCTTTATAAAAGAAGCCGATGAGGTACTGCCGATACCTTTTGAGAGGGTCCCAGCAACCCTCAGCCCTGTGTTAGAATTTCCAGCCTTCTCAGGCAGGTAGGCACCCAAGATACCCTGAAATAGTAAAATGAGGTGACTTCCCTTTGATCCCACATACGTTGGCGGGGTCATCACTGAAGATCACAGGCAGGTGCTAAACAGTCAGGATGTCGGGCCTGACGATCTTTGGCTCCAAAATGTTCGATCGTTATCTGTGGAATTGCTGATGATCTGGAAGAGATGCTGAGATTTTCCAATACTCTATGCCAATGGTCGGGCTTCCCCCGCAACGGGCTGCATGTCAGAAAATGACGGGTGCGCTGCCCACGGTTTGCCACCCATTGATTTTATCTAGTTCCCACCCTGAATTGTAATATTATATAAGTACACTGTGTGTATTCAACGATAAGATGGACATAAATGTGAATCAGATTTACTCAAGTGTAAATGATAGAAGGTGTCCACAGTGTGGGGTAAAGTGAACCAGGAAACATTAGTTGCAGGGATAGGCTGCTGCCAGTACTGAGCACTGAAGAATCACCATTCCACGAAATTCTTCACAAGTGAAACAGTGAAGAATATCAGTGTCAGTGTTGGCAGTGAATATTTTCTATATTTTACTACAATAGTATAATCAAAATTGCAATTAATGTTGTTGGATGCAGATGAGGCTGTAAGACCCGGTGAAAGTGGCAGTGGCTCAATTGTTAGGGTTAGCGGGGCAGTAAGTCTACCGAATACTTTTTGGTGCCATTCCTGTCCCATTACAATTAATTTCGGCAGGGTAAAATCAACCCAATTTTCTCTGGACCCCATGAATTTTTATAGCTTCACGTCAAACAAGGACAAGAAACCTCCCACCAATTATAATCTACCAGACCTCTCAATAGAGAAAGTGCTGAGGGGAGCACTCTGGGTGGCATGATAATACCACTGGTGACCTAGCAGACTCAATCTGGAAGGACATGGCAGTCAGATTGGGCCTATATCAGATAGTGAGAGACAAAGCATGACAGTCTTTAGCAAAGCACACTATTGACTTCAAAATAAGGCCACCCTTCATTGTGTAGTGTAGCACTACCACTGTGTTATAAGTGGGACAGACTAAGGACAGATCAAAACTGAGTATCAATGAGAGGCTGTGGGCCATCAGCAGCAACAGAATTATATACCACCACCATCTGCAACCTCATGGCTTGACACTTCTGTCACAACTCACTCACCGTCAAGCCAGGAAAACCATCCTGGTTCAATGTGGAGCATAGAAAGGCATGGCAAAGCTGCATCAGGCATAATTTAGAACAAGGGAACAGCCATAGGAACTATAATACCAGGACTACCTGTGTGCTTGCTCCTCCTGGCCCCACAAAAATAACGCCCAAGAGAGGGTGCCAGGCTGCCTGTTGGCGGCCCAGCCGAACCTGGGGGCATAATTGTCGGCCCGACATGGTAGTTGGCCGGAAAAAAAAGATGGGGGCCGCAGCAGTAGGTCCTCCCCTTTAATGGCAGGCGTACCACCATTTTGAACAGACTCCAAGTACAGTGAACTGGCAGAAAAAGTTGCTGGTTGCACTGAGTGGCGGCAGCAAGATTATTTCGTCAGAATTTCGCCATCGGGGGATTGGGGGAACATCGGCAGTGCACGCTCTGATGCACACTTAGGATGGATCGGCAGCAGCAGAGCGATGGGGGGGGGTGGGTGGGGGGAGCGAGCCACTGCTGGGATACCACAGGAGCGGAATTTTCAAAATGGTGGCCATTCCACAAAAAATCGGCAACCATTGCACTCGGCAGCGCGGCCACCTTTTTTTGCCGGTATAACTGAAGCTGATAGTAAAGGATGAAACTGAGTACTGTGTACAATGAGCAAGTGTGACCTTAGCTCCTTTAAAGAGACTCGAGAGTGCAGGTACCTCACGGGTGGCCTGCTTATATACCGTGCTCCCAAGGGATGCTGGGATCCCTTGGGACTCCAACAGGTAGGGCCTCTGGTGGTCGTGTAATACAGGTTGCAAGGGGTTAAATACATAACATCACTCCCCCGTGAAGTCAATAGTACACTTATTTACAAGATGAGACGATCTGGGGCTTTTCGCTCCCTTGTTGATCGTCTCGGTACAAATGTGGGCATGGGTAAGTTGGTTACTTCTTCACTGGGCTGCTGGGCAGCCGGCCTGACTGGGCTGCTGGGGATGGTGAGTTCAGCTTCGTGGTCAACCATGATGTCAGTTGCCACTTGTGTGTGTGTTGGAGGGTCAAAGTTAGTGGTGTCTTCTTCGGTTTGGTCGTAGCTGTTGGTGAACCGCAATTTGATTTGGTCCAAATGTTTTCTGTACGTTAGTCCATTGGCCAATTTGACCTGAAACACCCTATTCCCCTCTTTGGCTGTGACCATGCCAGCAAGCCATTTGGGACCATTTCCATAATTGAGTAAAAATACAAAATCATTGATCTCAATATCGCGTGACAAATTTGCACGGCCATGGTACACATTTTGTTGATGCCGCTTGCCCTCCACGTGATCATGGAGATCAGGGTGGACAAGAGAGAGCCTTGTTTTGAGCGCCCTTTTCATGAGCAGCTTAGCTGGGAGAACCCCGGTGAGTGAGTGGGGTCTGGTGCGGTAGCTGAGCAGCACTTGGGACAGCAGGTCTGCAGGGAGCTTTCTGACACACGTTTCAAGCTTTGCTTGATGGTCTGAACTGCCCGTTCTGCCTGGCCGTTGGATGCAGGCTTGAACGGGGCAGATGTGACGTGCTTGATCGCATTGCGGTCATGAATTCCTTGAATTCAGCACCGGTGAAACACAGCCCATTGTTGCTGATCAGGACATCAGGCAGGCCATGCGTGGCAAACATGGCTCGTAGGCTTTCAATAGTGGCCGTGGACGTGCTTACAGACATTATCACACATTCAATCCATTTTGAGTAAGCTTCCACGACAACCAAGAACATTTTGCCTAGAAATAGGCCTGCATAGTCCACGTGGATCCTCGACCACGGTTTGGAGGGCCACGACCACAAACTTAGTCGTGCCTCTCTGGGTGCAATGCTCAGTTGAGAGCAAGTGTTGCACTGGTGCACGCATGACTCTAAATCTGAATCGATGCTGAGCCACCACACATGGGATCTGGCTATGGCTTTCATCATTACAATTCCTGGGTGGGTGCTGTGCAGTTCACAAATGAACGTATCGCTGCCTTTCTTGGGCAAGACCACACGATTGCCCCACAACAGACAGTCCACCTGCAGGGACAACTCGTCTTTGCGCCTTAATCGCCTCCTGCATCTCCGCTGGGACGTTGGACTAGCTCCCATGGAGGACACAGTTTTTTACCAAGGACAGTAAAGTATCCTGGCTGGTCCAGGTCCTGATCTGGCAGGCCGTGACAGGCGACTTCTCGTTCTCGAATGCATCCATTAGAAACATAGAAACATAGAAAATAGGTGCAGGAGTAGGCCATTCGGCCCTTCTAGCCTGCACCGCCATTCAATGAGTTCATGGCTGAACATTCAACTTCAGTACCCCATTCCTGCTTTCTCGCCATACCCCTTGATCCCCCTAGCAGTAAGGACCTCATCTAACTCCTTTTTGAATATATTTAGTGAATTGGCCTCAACAACTTTCTGTGGTAGAGAATTCCACAGGTTCACCACTCTCTGGGTGAAGAAGTTCCTCCGCATCTCGGTCCTAAATGGCTTACCCCTTATCCTTAGACTGTGACCCCTGGTTCTGGACTTCCCCAACATTGGGAACATTCTTCCTGCATCTAACCTGTCTAACCCCGTCAGAATTTTATATGTTTCTATGAGGTCCCCTCTCATTCTTCTGAACTCCAGTGAATACAAGCCCAGTTGATCCAGTCTTTCTTGATAGGTCAGTCCCGCCATCCCGGGAATCAGTCTGGTGAACCTTCGCTGCACTCCCTCAATAGCAAGAATGTCCTTCCTCAGGTTAGGAGACCAAAACTGTACACAATACTCCAGGTGTGGCCTCACCAATGCCCTGTACAACTGTAGCAACACCTCCCTGCCCCTGTACTCAAATCCCCTTGCTATGAAGGCCAACATGCCATTTGCTTTCTTAACCGCCTGCTGCACCTGCATGCCAACCTTCAATGACTGATGTACCATGACACCCAGGTCTCTTTGCACCTCCCCTTTTCCTAATCTGTCACCATTCAGATAATAGTCTGTCTCTCTGTTTTTACCACCAAAGTGGATAACCTCACATTTATCCACATTATACCATGAGCAAGTCCGTTGGCTGTGCCATTTCCACCCCGGTTCTCCGACTGAGAGCATCTGCGCAGTTCTCTGTGCCCGGTCTGTGGCAGATTACATAGTTGTATGCCGACAGAGGCATTAGTGCTAATCCCTTTGCTCTCAGAGAACAGCGATATGAGTGGCTTGTGGTCAGTTTCAAGCTCAAACTTGAGGCCAAATAAGTAATGGTGCATTTTTTTTATCCCGTAAACACACGCCAGAGCCTCTTTTTCAATCATGCTGTCGGCCTTTTCAGCCTTGGACAAACTTCTGGACGCATAAGTGACCGGTTGCAAAATCCCCGACTCGTTAGCCTGTTGTAACACACACCCGACCTCTTTCGACGATGCATCGCAAGCCAGCACTAATCTTTTACAAGGGTTATACAGGACAAGCAGTTTGTTTGAACACAACAGATTTCTGACTTTCTTAAAGGCAGCCTCTTGTGAATTCCGCCATACCCAGTCGTCTCCCTTGTGCAGTACCGCATGTAGAGGTTCTAGCAGGGTAGGAAATTACCGAAATAGTTAAGGAGTCCCAGGAACGACCGCAGCTCAGTCATGTTTTGTAGTCTCGGCGCATTCTTGATGGCCTCCGTCTTGGTGTCGGTGGGTCTGATGGCGTCTGCTGCAATTCTTCTTCCCAAGAACTCGACCTCCTGCGCCAGGAAAACACACTTCGAGCATTTCAACCTGAGCCCCACGCGATCCAACTGACTAAGGACCTCCTCCAGATTCTGCAAGTGTTCGATAGTGTCCCGACCTATAACCAATATATCGTCCTAGAAAACCACGGTGCAAGGAACTGACTTTAGCAGGCTCTCCATGTTCCGTTGGAAGATTGCCGTGGCTGACAGAATCCCGAACGGGCATCTGTTATAGATGAACAGACCTTTGTGCGTGTTGATGCAGGTGAGGCCTTTTGAATACTCCTCCAGCTCCTGCATCATGTGGGCCGAGGTCAGGTCCAGCTTAGTGAACATCTTCCCTCCAGCCAGGGTTGAAAATAGGTCATCTGCCTTGGGTAGCGGGTACTGGTCCTGTAGCGAAAAAGGGTTAATCGTTACTTTATAGTCGCCATAAAATCTGACCGTGCCGTCCTCTTTAAGTACCGGGACAATTGGACTAGCCCATTTGTTGAATTCCACTGGTGTGATGATGCCTCTCACTGCAGCCTGACCAGCTCAATTGCCACTTTCTCACACATCAAATACGATACCGTCCATGCCTTTTGGTGGATGGGTCGCGTGCCAGGAACCAAATGGATCTGCACTTTCGCCCCCGAGAAGCTTCCAATGCCTGGCTTGAATAACGATGGAAACTTGCTCAGAACCTGGGCACATGAGGTGTCGTCGACGGACGAGAGTGCTCGGATGTCGTCCCAGTTCCAGCAGATTTTTCCCAGCCAGCTTCTGCCCAACAGTGTGGGGCCATCCCCTGGCACAATTCCCTGGGAGTTTGTGTACTGCTCCACCATGGGAGATTTTGACTTCTGCACTGCCATTTACAGGGATTAGTTCCTTGATGTAAGTTCTTAGTTTGGTGTGAATGGGGCTGAGCTTGGGCCTGTGTGCCTTGTTGCACCACAGCCTGTCGAAGGCCTTTTTACTCATTATGGACTGACTCGCGCCCGTGTCCAGTTCCACCGATACTGGAATTCGTTCAATTCAACTTTCAACATTATTGGTGGACATTTCGTGGTGAATGTGTGTATCCCGTACACTTCTGCCTCCTTGGTTCAAGTCTCCGATTCAGTCTGATCCACAGTGGATCGATCTTCCTCTGTAACGTAGTGGTTTGCAGGGTTTGCAGGGTTTGCAGCTCACCTGCACATTCGCTGGAAGTGTCCCATTGTTCTGTAACCGTTACATGCATAGTGCTTGAAGCGGCATTGATGGGGCCGATGACCACCTCCACAGCAACAGCAAGGGGTTAACTGCCTCGCATTAACGATTGATGGCGGACTCTGGGTCATCTGAGGTCGAGCAGCAGCAGCTGGCGTGTACGTTCTGTCATGTATATTCCTGCTCGAAAACGACGTTACATTGTTCACAGTACTGGCCGAAACTTCTTTGCTCTGCGTAATTTGTTGGTGTTGTCGCTGGTGGACATAAATGCCTGGGCTATCGTTATGGCTTTACTCAGATTCGGTGTTTCAACGGTTAACAGTTTGCGAAGGATTGCCTCATGGCCAATGCACAGTACAAGGAAGTCTCTCAGCCTTTGTTCTAGGAATCCCTCAAATTCATAATGTCCTGCAAGACGCCTTAGTTCGGTCACATAGCTCGGTACTTCCTGGCCCTCTGACCGTTGACACGTGTAGAACCGTTATCTCGCCATCAAAACGCTTTCCTTAGGATTTAGATGCTCCAAGGCCAGCGTACACAATTCTTCATAGGATTTAGCTGTTGGTTTTGCCGGAGCGAGGAGATTCTTCATGAGGCCATAGGTTGTTGCCCCACAGACAGTTAGGAGGATCGCCCTTCGTTTGGCAGCGTTCTCGTCCGGCTTGTTGGCCACAAAGTATTGGTCGAGTCTCTCCATGAAGGCCTCCCAATTGTCCCCTTCTGAGAACTTCTCCAGGATACCAACTGTTCTTTGCATTTTCGTGCGGTTGTTCATTACCTCGTCGCCAATTGATAAGCTCATAGTAAAGGATGAAATAGAGTACTGTGTACAATGAGCAAGTGTGACCTTAGCTCCTTTAATGAGACTCCAGTGCAGGTACCTCATGGGTGGCCTGCTTATATACCGTGCTCCCAAGGAATGCTGGGATCCCTTGGGATTCCAACAGGTAGGCCCTCTGGTGGCAGTGTGATACAGATTGCAAGGGGTTAAATACATAACAATAACAGGCCTTAAGGAAAGGGGCAATTTCGCCCCCTACGATTTTACAGACTCTGTTCCATCCCATTTCTGCCTGTGATATGACTGAGAAAATCTGGCCATCAAGGGGTGAATATTATTCCTAATCCCTACAGGAACAGCGGCATTACCATTTAAGGATAAAGTTCAGCCAATGACTCTTGAAACCCATATTTGTATATTTGTGATCAGGTATCTGACTTCAATCTCCACTTCAAGCTATTCAGAAAGGTCACAATTCTGCTCAGCCTGTTTAACACAGTATCAAATCAGCTTTTATATTACACCAGTAGCTATGGGCCATGTGCGAACAATGGAGATTTTGAACTTTGAAATGCCATTCAATTTTCATGCTTTCTTCCTTGGTTCAAAAAGGAATTATAAGTTGGTGATTCGCAGTTATTCATTGTCAAAATATTTAATATCATAAATATTGATTTTCAGGCTTGAGCAATCTTATTTAATATCATTTAATACAGTGAAATGTTCTGCAGGAAGACTATTACTTCTTAATATTTAAATTTAGAATGCCAGATTAATTTTATAGTTTTGTGTTGTATTTCATTTCTGTAAATTAAAGTTTACTAAAGTGGAACCTTTCAGTTCTTCAGATGTGTTTCAAAATGTCGGTTGTGCATCCTTTCATTTTTAGCCACATACCATGTGTCCTGGTTTCAGTTGTTGCTCTTTAATTTAAGCAAGCTGTCACTGGCAATAGTAATCTTCATCTCCATATTTTCTTCAAGGATCGATCGGCTGTGATGCCTGCTGGTTCTACTCACACAGTGAGGTGCAGTGTATCGCTGCCACCTCAGCACTTTGTACTGAATCATATGGCTGATTGACAGGGAATGTATAGTATAGTATTAGACAGTCCCTCGTATCGAGCATGACTTGCTTCCACACCAAAAAGGGATGAGTTCACAGATGTTTCAATGAGGGATCTGACATTCTAGGTCCCGAATTACACATTGAAGGGTGGAAGTTGCCTGTGCGTGGATTCTTTTAACGTGAGGTGGCCGTTGTACACCAGCCACCACATGGCCTTGACAGAGCTAGGTCTTGATCCAGTGGCAAGGGTTAACCAGAATGACTGGAGACTAAGCTCTGCTGCACGGACCTAGTGCGCACACTTGCTCCTACTATCCATAGATCGCAGTGTGGGCTGGCCCGTGCTGCCTCCTCTGGGCTCTGTGTAATAACAAAGGCACAGTCTAATGTAATGGGAAAAGGGATTGGATCTTGTCAGCCTTGCTCAAATGTAGCATGACCCTGTAAAACACCAAGCTGATTCTGGTCCACTCGTGTGACATGCAGAGAGTGACAATGGTGCAGTCTTAGAGCCCGGTCGTTGGCTGAGCCTCTTTGTTCAGGTCCATGTATACATCGAACGCTGGAGAACATAGCAGCACTAAACCCCTGTCTCTAGAGACTAGGGCAGGCCTAATGGGAGAAACTTCTTGGAAGCATTTCGAACAAACAATCATTGACTTCATGAATAAGATTCATTTTTTTCGCAATTTCTTTTTATGGTTTCTGTTATGAATGTTACTTAAACAGCAATATATTCTGCCAGTCAGAAATAAAGATGTCATTTAAAAGCAACTTGAAAATAAATAAGCTGAGCAGGGTCATTGCTTTGTTCTGTGCTAACTGCCGCCGCCTTGTTGATTCCTTTAGAAAAAATGCCAGTGGTTGATTTGATTAGTTTTGTGGAGAGAAAGACTTGGATTTATATAGCACCTTTTACATCCAGCAGATGTCTCAAAGCACTTTACAGCCAATGAAGTACTTTTGGAGTGTGGTCACTGTTGTAATGTAGGAAACGCGGCAGCCAATTTGCGCACAGGCAAGCTCCCACAAACAACAACGTGATAATGACCAGATTAAATGTTTTTTTGTTTTGTTGATTGAGGGATAAATATTGGTTAGGACACCGGGGATAACTCTCCTGCTTTTCTTCAAAATAGTGCCATGGGATCTTTTATGTCCACCTGAAAGGGCAGAAGGAGCTTTGGTTTAACGTCTCAACTGAAAGATGTTATCTCTGACAGTATAGCATGCCGTCAGCGGAGTGTCAAGTTAGATTTTTTGTGCTCAAGTCCCTGGAGTGGGACTTGAACCCACAACCTTCTGACTCAGAGGCGAGAGTGCTACACATTGAGGCACAGCTGACACCTTTATTCTTGATTGAGAAAACCATCAATCAGTAGCATTCCATACCATTGATAATTGAACCAGTCGGCATGGTAACTTAACAGATAGTGGTTGTTTCACATTAGAAACAAACGAAGAAGGCCATTCAGCCCATCTTAGCTCATCCATCTGGAGAAAAGACCGATATAATCCCCCATTGTATCGTCTAACTTTCCCCTGAACAGCTCTAGAAGTTTAGCCTCCATTAGGCAACCAGATAGCCATTCTAAGTGTTAATAATTCTTAGAGTGAAAAAGTTATTTCTGATATCTGACTGAAACATTCCTATCACCAATTTTAACCCCTATCCCTCTGTTCTTATGCACTGGCATAACATGAAGTAGTGCTCTCCAATAAATGTATGCATCCTTGCAATATCCTGTTTACTTCAAAAAGGTCCCCTCTCAGTTGTGTCCTTTCAGGCTAAAGAACCCCAGTTCCTTATAGCTGAATCCTTTGACATAAAGGGCCTGAAATTCCAGGCACAAAATGGGTAGGTTTTGGGACAGAATTTGGAAATGCCCCGCTTATGATATGACCCAAATTACAACAAGCCATGGTTTTGCTTCAGGGAAAAAATGATTGATTACTTCAGCACGCTAAAGGCCTCTACCTCGTGCAAACTGATTTTCTTGCACTTCAGTGTGGGTGTCTCTGTTCACGGTACAGGCGTGTTCCACACACCCCAATTATTAAAATTGGATTCAGACCTGCAACTTTAGAATTACTTCTTGAGAGCTTGTACTTAACTGACCTATCAATATAATTAAGCAATATAATTGCTTAATTTATTGCTTCTCGGCAGTGATTTGACATGTTAGATGCTGAATATCTTATCCCAAATTCCTTTCTACTTTCACTATTTCTGCACCATCTATAGAATACTAATGGCATCTATTTTTCCTATCAGTCTGTAGTGCCTTTCACTTACCTGCATGTCAGTGCTTTTCCAATTGTAGATATTCCCTAACTTCCTATCTAGGTCCCAAGCTATTTTTCCCATCTCGAAGGCACCACCCTCAGTTTAATATCATTTATGAACTTGACTACTTTGCACTGGGTTTCAGATCAAAGCCATTAACGTATGTTATGAACATTTATTGACTGCAGCACTGAATGCTGGGGTACTCTATTCATCCTCTTTCCCATCACCGTGCCATCGCTCCTCTAACAAACACCCACTGTTTCGGTCCCATTCCTTATCCACACAGATGCTTTGTCTTGAATTCCCACTGCTTCATGTTTCAGTGGGAACTTTATTGAGGACTTTTGAAATATAAGTAAACCTCGTCACATATTTTCCATTGTCTATTTAAGATCTCACTTTAAAATCCAAAGGATGTGACATTTTTTGAGCCGCCGACATACTTAAAGTATGTTTCACTTTGTAGCCTCAGCCCTTCAGTGTGTCCCTCGTTATCCAGGCAACCTCAATTTTTTGGCACAGACCTTAAGCTCCACCCACAGAGCTTAAGGACAATCTGCGTCGTTCCAAAATGGAAGTTTATTCCAGCGAAACTCGCAACTTTTTTTGGATACAGAGTAAAGCACCCTCCACACTGTCCCATCAAACACTCCCAGGGCAGCAGCAGCATGATGTCCCTGTGCTTGGAGACGGTCGCGATAGGTCGCGAGCTTCTCCAGGGGTTTACCCAGCTTGCGCCTGACTTTTCAAACGTGTCTGCTATGCAAATGGAGTTAGCACGGCAGAAACTGGAAGAGATGCATGAGCAGACTGCCGCAACCAATGCCCTTCGGCATGCGCTGCTGGCTGAACATGGCGCTGCACCCCAAGATGTTGTGTTGGGTCCTAGTACAACCCCAAGCACTCAAGCGAGTACGGAGGATAAACTTCCTCTTGGCTCAGAAGATGAACAGCCAGCTTCGTCTTCCACTCCAACACCTCCACCACGGCAGTAAGTCCTGCCGTCGCCCGCTGCACGCCAGCGTCATCCTGGTCTGCTGGGACCAAAACGGGCGGGTGGTGTTATAACACGGATGGGTAAAGGACCTGGAGGGAAACGTGGCCCCAGGTAGGGAGGGGGCTTGTTTTTGCAATGTTCATGTTAAATTTTTTATAGTTCATGTTCATGTTAAATTTTTTATAGTTAATTTGTTGCTGCTAATTCTGTAAGGGGTGGTGTGCAGGGTCAGCTTGCCTTCCCTGACCCAGAGCGGTTGCGAGTTGCTCCCACTCCCTGGTCCTCGAGCCTGGATTTATTAATTTATGTGATAAAGTACAGCAGACAACTGTTTTGGACAAAGAAATGTATGGTTTTTATTCAAGAAGAATGAATATACCTTTTATTAAAAGTGAGAAAACTTATCACTTTAGATGAGGGAAAACATCACTCTAATGGGGAATCCTTTATTCAAACACAAGTGAATACACAGCAGTACACCTCCCACCTCCTAATTCCCCCTATCTAACTAGGTTAGGCTCTGGGGCTTCAGGGACAATGCTCACCAATCCTTCCTTGACAGTCGGTAATGGGTCGCGGTTTCGGGGTTCGTTGGATTTTGTCGATTCTGCTAGCCGTACCCTGAACGTAGGAGAGGATTTCTTACTGCATGTTCCTCAGTTGGGTGGTGTCCGCTGATGCGGTCGGGTGCGTATTGGATTTATGGGGTAAGTACCACTTTCTTCCTTCAGCAGTAGGTTTTAAAGTTCTTTTCGGTAATGTTTTACCCATTGGTAGCTCAGGGATAGCTTGTAGAGTGGAAACAGCTTGGAATCTTCGGGTTTTCATCGAGTTGATTTTGGTTTTGTAATCGTTGGTCGCGGTGGCTCAATATTACCAATTTGGTTGCTGGTAATATCTTGGTGGTTGTTCCCTGAGCTCCTTGCTGTCACAGCGTGCTTGGTGCCCTGATCGCTTGCGATGCTGTCTTGGTTGATGTTCTGAAGAACCAGGTTAACGAAAAACTGGTGTGCTGATCTTAAAGTCTGCCAAGTTTGAAGCATACAAAGCTGGTGTAGAAGCAAAGTGTTCCCCTGGCTGTAAAAACAGGCCTTAATTATACTTTGAGAGACTTCCTTATCTGTGCCTCAAATCAACCTTGGTTCTTTGTTTAAGTTTTGATAGACTTTTCTGAGTTAATGAGCTCTTATCCATTGTGATAGCACTGCTTTTTTTTACTTCTGGAAGTCTGGCCTGAGCCAGATATTTCTATGCCTGTTGAAAAGGTGTTGGAATATGTATGTGACATTTGGATAATGTTTCTTTCGTGGTCGATTGTTTAAATGCTATTGTTTTCTAGGGGCAGGTTTCGGGGGTAAACAATTCCCAGACAATTTTATTAGCTCCAATGTCCAAACTAGCCTTTTAAGAGATTGACCCCACCCCTTTTCTTGCAGACCCAACATTCACCTTTTGAAAATCCCAAACTTGGTTAAAAACTCGTAGATTTCTTCCATAAGCATTTTAGGATCTCAGACTTTCTGGTTGATAGTTCCAAATTAAATTTCCTTTACAATAAGTCCAAACACTGGGAGGTTTTCCCACGAATTTTGCTGTTCATAGTTCTGGGGGTTGGTGGGTGGGTGGGTTGAGGGGGGGCGGGTGGGTGGTGGGAGAGGGTGTTTATAAAAAAAAAAAAAAAATCGTTGTTTGCAATAAAATTTTTTACAAAATTTAACAATTGTTGTGTATTCTCTTATAGCTAACTTAAGCATTTTTTAAATTTAACATTTTAACAATTGTTCTGCATTTGCTCTGCATTCTCTTATAATAACATAAGTTTAGTTAAGTTAAGCATTAATGCAAATGTTGTACAACAAAGACCAGGCCAGTGCAGGCAAGGCACAAACGTAACTCAACGCAAATGCAACTTTTGTTTAACCGTAACTGTAAATGTAAATGTGACTATCCCCAATGTAAGTTCATGCAAAGTGTTCATATATGAGCTGTTGATGCAACAGCTTTGCAGCCATGTAACTCCCATGGGGTACTGGTCTTCTGGGGGGGGGGAGGGCGGGGTGTTGGTGGTGGGACCATGGCTAGATCACCAGGCTGATTGTCCTCCCCGAGGTTCTCACCAGCCTTCTCTTCCTCCTCCTCCTCCTCTTGTTCCTTGCCAGCTGGCTCTTCCGACTCCCCTCCTTCTGGAGGTGGACCTGCAGCCCCATCTGGCACTTGTCGTCCTCTCCTTATAGCTAGGTTATGCAGCATGCAACACACCACAATAAACTCAGCGACCTGGTCAGGGTGGTACTATAGGCTGCCACCAAAGTGGTCCAGGCATCTGAAGTGCTGCTTTAGGAATCCAATTGTCTTTTCGACGATGTCGCATGTTGCTATGTGGCTTTCTTTGTAGCATTTCTCTGCTTTAGTGACGGGATTACGCAGTGGTGTCATCAGCCAGCTGGCAGGATCATAGCCCCTTTCCCCCAACATCCAACCGTGACCTTCTGGCTGATTGACAAACAGGTCAGGGATAGCACTCTCACGTAGGATGTGCGCATCATGGATGCTGCCAGGAAATGTAGCATTTACTGTCAGGATTATTTGGTTGTGGTCGACAACAAGCTGCACATTCCGGGAATGGAATCCCTTTCTGTTACGAAACACCTCCACATTCTGTAAAGGGGCTTTCAGGGCAATGTGCGTGCAGTCTATTGCTCCTTGCACCTTGGAGAAGTTTGCTATTCTCAAGAAACCCAAAGCCCTCCCAGTCTGTGTCTCCCTGGTCATAGGGAAGCTTATAAAGTCCATCCTGCGAGCGTAAAGGACTTCAGTCACCTGCCGAATGCAGCAGTGTGTGGCGTGCTGAGCGATACCACAGATGTCGCCAGCTGAAGCAGAAAAGCATCCCGACGTGTAGAAGGTTAGTGCCGCAGTCACCTTCACCTCAATGGGCAGTGCGGTTCTGATGGTGCTGGAAGGCTGCAGATCCAACTTGATGAGCTGGCAAATCTCGTCGCTGACCTCCTTCCGGAAGCGTAGCCTCCTCTGTTTCAGACAAGTTGAGGTAAGTTTGCGTTTCTTTGTACGTTCGTTGGCTTTACGCTCGCCTCCTCTGTCTCCTCTGTCTCTGTCTATGCATTACTGTGCCACCTCTTCAATTGATCCTTTCAGAAACCAGCGTGTGAGCAGTTATGAGTAATGGCACAGAAAGCATAGGCCTCATCACTATCAATAATTATTTTCACTTGCTATAAATGCACTTTTCAGTAAAAAATGCCTAATCTACTAAGCTACTTTTAGTACAATTAAATATAAGTATAAATCTGAGTGGATCTATCTGTAAAAGACCCTTAAATAACTCACAAATAACTTAGCTCGAGTTTTTTTAGCTGCCTCCTCCCTTCCTCCGAAATTCAAAATGACGCCGTAGTGCCCAGTTTGGTGAAGAAGGCCCGGGAAAAGCAACTATTGTCCAGCGATGTTCTCAGCGAGCGATCAGCCCGGCGATGTGACGGCGATGTGCCGGAAGTTCAACTCGGCGATGTGCGGGCGATCACCTCAGCGATCAGCTCGGCGAAGTGAGCCAAAACTTGGGGGCTTAATTTTCCGGCGATGTTCCAGCCTGAGCTTCCATTTTTTGCGCAAAATGGGCGATAGACATCCATTTTGGGCAAAATATGGGCGATATATGGGCGATGTGAAGTGGAAAGTATAGTACTTCATTGGCTGTACTACGCTTTGAGTTGTCCAGTGGTCATGAAAGGCGCTATATAAATCCAAGTCTTTCTTTCTTTTTTTTTTAGTCAGTGCAGAATATTGTTATTACATTTGTGGGATGAGAAATAAAGGCCTTTATATGTTGAAAATAAAAGCCTTGGAGACAAATAAAATAAAAACCCTCAGGTAAAACCACAATGATACAGAGTAGATAACCA
The DNA here is from genome assembly GCF_044704955.1 of Pristiophorus japonicus. Classification (NCBI taxonomy): domain Eukaryota; kingdom Metazoa; phylum Chordata; class Chondrichthyes; family Pristiophoridae; genus Pristiophorus; species Pristiophorus japonicus. The sequence goes on along the minus strand of NC_091991.1, from coordinate 123,526,734 downwards.
ACACCATTTGATAAGTTAGTTCAACTTTCTCAGCAAACCTGCAAACATTAAATGAAGTTTTACTTCCAGAATCATCAGAAACAACAAATCATTGGGAAAAAAGAAACACTTTTTACACAATAAGATGCCAATGTAACACAACATTCATTACCATTTTGTAAATTTTCTCTTAAAATTACATAAATCATGTTGTGGATTTTCCAAGCCCTTTGTGAAATTCCACAACACCATTTATATCATTTTGAAGCATGAACCGGTCCTTCAAATGTGATTTATTCTATTTTTGTTTTTTTTATTTCATTCAGTTTCCACATGTACGCTGACGACACCCAGCTTTACCTTACCACCACTTCTCTCAACTCCACATTCTCTAAATTGTCAGACTGCTTGTCCAACATCCAGTACTGGATGAGCAGAAATTTTCTCCAATTCAATATTGGGAAGACCGAAGCCATTGTCTTTGGTCCCCGCCACAAACTCCGTTCCCTAGCCAATGACTCCATCCCTCTCCCTAGCATCTATCTGAGGCTAAACCAGACTGTGAGCAACCTTGGTGTCATACTTGACCCTGAAATGAGCTTCTGGCCACATATCCACGGCATAACTAAGACCAGCCTATTTCCACCTCCGTAACATCGCCTGGCTCCGCCCCTGCCTCAGCTCATCTGCTGCTGAAACCCTCATCCATGCCTTTGTTACCTCTTGACTTGACTACTCCTGGCTGGCCTCCCACATTCTACACTACGTAAACTTGAGGACATCCAAAACTCGGCAGCCCGTGTCCTAACTTGCACCAAGTCCCTTTCACCCATCAACCTTGTGCTTGCTGACCTAAATTGGCTCCCGGTTAAGCAAAGTCTTGATTTCAAAATTCTCATCCTTGTTTACAAATCCCTCCATGGCCTCGCCCCCTCCCTATCTCTGTAATCTCCTTCAGCCTCACAACCCCTCGAGACCTCTGCACTCCTCAAATTCTGACCTTTTGAGCATCCCTGATTATAACTGCTCAACCATCAGTGGCCGTGCCTTCAGCTGCCTGGGCCTTAAGCTCTAGAACTACCTCCCTAAACCTCTCTGCCTCTCTACCTGTCTTTCCTCCTTTAAGACGCTCCTTAAAACTGATGTCTTTGATCAAGCTTTTGGTCATCTGTCGTAATTTCTTCTTCTGTGGCTCGGTGTCAAATTAATTTTTTTTGTCTTATAACACTCCTGTGAAGTGTCTTGGGGCGTTTTACTACATTAAAGGCGCTATATAAATACAAATTGTTGTTATTAAAATGATATCTTTAATATAACAGTGTCTCTCACAAACCTTTTTCCTGTTGTTTGCTAAGCAGTGATGTAAATCACACTAAAGTAAGTAAGTGACATGAGTCTCAAACACATCATCGTGGCACTTGCATACGATTGTCCTTGTGATGAAAGTCAGTCACCGCTCATCTGATTCTCCCTTTCTGAAAAAAACAAAAGTTTGACAAATACCGTACGCCAAACGAGTTCCCTTTAACTGCTTTCTGTCACTGGAACAAATGCTTCCATTAAAGTAAATTGCTTCTTTGCGAAAAAATTATCCCTGTTTGGGGAAAGTGTTTCACAATTTGTAATATTTATGGAACCAGGAGAGGTATTATTTTCTATATCTGATTATGCAAGATAAAGCTAATGTCTAAAACATATGACGAATGTTCCTACTTGTAAAATAAGCTTTTCGTGACAGAGCTGTGAATAATTTTCTGTCAATGGGTTGCTGATAATGTGACACTAGCGTGCTGCTGTCACGGGACTTCAAAATATACATAACTAACAAACAGGCTTAAATCCAGAAGGTGCACTGAGCATTAAAACAGTGAAGATACATAACACATCTGTTTCAGATATCATGGCGCAGAGTTTCATCTCCGCCACCTGAAAATCTAGCAGAGTGAATTATCTACCTATTGTAAAACCCATCCGAAAACAAACGTAATGAAAATTGGATGGGTTCTACAATGGGTGGATGATCCACCAGCAGATTACCACCAGGCTTATTCACAACAATTAGCCTTAAAGGGTCAGGCCACTTAAACATAGCTGCACCTTAGCAGCAAAATAATGCACAGTGGGTTAGAAATCACCTGCACAACGGGCGGTCAATGGAACCGAATATCGGGCGGGGCACACAATGGGCAGCTTATGCGATACCGCCTGTCTTACTCTGTCGCCCAGGATGAATTTCTACCCACATGGTCACGAATTTCTTTGGATCGGTTCTCACTCCGCTGCCGTAGTTTTGCTGGGAAAGCGGCAGGAAATGCAAATGCAGATTCCGCCACACGCCCTGCAGAAGCAGCTCCAAGGAAATTCCTGTCCCGCGTGTTACTTGGTGCAATGCCCCCGTCGTTAGAACACTGCGAATAATTTACACCGGAAACTACGGCATGGTACATCTGCCCATGTGTGTTCAACTTTATCAACGACGTTAGAATAGTTGATGATTTCTTTTCACATGATCAGCGTTATTGATTTCAGACAGGGGATGATAATGTGTCTTCAAGTGTATAGGCCTCAATCTCTGGAATTCCCTCCCTAAATACCTTCATCATTGCAGCTCCCTCTCCTCCTTTAAGATCCTTCTGAAAACCAACCTCTTTGACCGAGCTTTGGTCTTCCCTCTTAATATCTCCTTCTTTAGTGAATGCCATTTTTGTTGGATGGCGACCCTCTAACGCGCCCTAGTGGGACCGCCTGGAAAACCAAGTGGCCAGAGCTGTCCCGGTGGCGGTGAGTGCAGTTAGTAAGGAATGAGGTAAGTTTGATTGTTTTGTTTATTTTTATCTTTACGATTTATCCTAATGTGGGCTGGGCAAGGTATTGGGAATGTTTTATTGTGTTGTGTGGGGTGTTTTTTTTCCCCCATGGAAGCATCACTTAGGGCGCTCCGAGGCCGGCTCTTGAGCAACGGTTTTTCTGTTGCTCAGCTGGCCTTGTGCCCTAAAAGACGTGTGCAATGCCATCCTTAGCACGTCGCTCTACACTCGGGGCCCAGATGGTAACTTTTGTGGCTGCAGGCGCAAACCATTTCCTGCCGCAAACCTTACTTCCCCGCCGCCATTACTGCTCCGAAATGACCAGAATCGCAAATCCAGCCCCAAGATTTTAAACATTTTAGATTTATTGTTTGACACGTCACTTCTTACAAACTTGTGAATAGAATACAGGCTAGAGGCAGTTTCTCGCACTTTATGCATGTTTGAGGGATAAAAGTCAAGCAGGATATCATTTCGCCAACTCCCTACGATCGCCTCCACTTTCTGAATTATCCACCTGAAGTGATGACAGACATTGAATATATGGTGATGGTGTAATTACATCATATGTCTTATTCTTGATATTGAAGGAGTGCAGCGAAGGTTCACCAGACTGATTCCCAGAATGGTAGGACTGACATATGAAGAAAGACTGGATTCACTAGGTTTATATTCACTGGAATTTAAAAGGATGATAGGGGACCTCATTGAAACATATAAAATTCTGACGGGATTGGACAGATTAGATGCAGGAAGAGTGTTCCCGATGTTGGGGAAGTCCAGATCCAGGGGTCACAGTCTAAGGATAAGGAGTAAGCCATTTAGGACCAAGAGCAGGAGAAACTTCTTCACTCAGAGAATTGTGAACCTGTGGAATTCTCTACCACAGAAAGTTCGTTAGATATATTCAAAAGGGAGTTAGATTTGACCCTTACAGCTAAAGGGATCAAGGGATATGGAGAGAAAGCAGGAATGGGGTACTGAAGTTGCAATGATCAGCCATGATCATATTGAATGGTGGTGCAGGCTCGAAGGGCCGAATGGCCTACTCCTGCACCTATTTTCTATGTTTCTATGTTTCTATGTTTTCCACTGTTACTGCCATGGTAATGCTGAATGCATTTAACGGTGATAAAATGATGGATCTCCAGCCCAGCTCAGTGCTACTAGAAGGCTTGTTTAAGGTTAAATCTCCCTCTCGAGGAAGAGATTCGACCTATTTGGTTCCCTCCTTCAGCCCGTAAATGTTCATTTTGAAAAGATCCCTCTCCTACTGCCCACATGCAGACTGAGGTTTGCAGCAGCCATTTTACAATCCTCCCCCTCCCCCCCCACCGCCCCACCTCTCCCACCCCACCTGCTCAAATCCATCCCTGGAACAATCGTATTTCAAGACGACATCCTCATCATGAGTCGAGACACCGAGGAACACCTCCACAACCTGGAGGAGGTGCTACGCCAACTGGACCGGGTAGGCCTGCGACTAAAGAAGTCCAAGTGTGTGTTTTTGGCCCCAGAGGTCGAGTTTTTGGGATCCGGCCTACCGAATCCAAAACGGAGGCGATTCGTCGTGCACCCAGGCCCGGCAACACATCGGAGTTGTGTTCATTTCTGGGACTCTTGAACTATTTCGGGAACTTTCTGCCGAACTTAAGCACATTGTTGGAGCCGCTACACGTGCTCCTGCATAAGGGTTGCGAATGGTTTTGGGGGACTGTCAGGAACGGGCTTTCAATCGGGCATGGAACCCTCTTTGTTCTAATAAGCTGTTGACCCTGTAAGAAATTGGTTTTGACATGTGATGCATTATCCTATAGGGTTGGGTGCATGTTGCAGCAGAGTAATGATGAGGGCCAACTCCAACCTGTGGCTTATGCCTCCAGGTCGCTCTCCCAAGCAGAAAGGGAATATGGGATGGTTGAAAAGGAAGCACTCGCATGTGTCTACGGGGTGAAAAAGATGCACCAGTACTTTTTTGGCAGAAGGTTCGAGTTAGAAACGGACCACAAGCCATTAACATCCCTGTTGTCAGACAGAAAAGCTGTCAATGCCAATGTGTCAGCTCACATACAGCGATGGGCTCTCACGCTGGCTGCGTATGACTACACCATACGACACCGGCCAGGCACCGAAAATTGCGCTGATGTGCTCAGCAGGCTTCCATTGGCCACCACTGAGGGGGCAGCGGAGCAAAGCGCTGAGATGGTCATGGCTGTCAATGTTCCAATTTTCTTTAAGGCTCACCTGAATCTCGTAAGATGCACTCAATTTTTGAGTCTAACCTAATTTGCATAATTATTCACAATTCCAGGTGCAAACTCTGGTGGGTCTGGTAGGAGAACCAAATTGAGTGTACGTCAAATTTAAAGGGATGGGGACAATTAAAGTAGAGTGCCACAAGGAAGGGGTCAAATATTTAGAAAGCTTCTGGATAGATCTTGCAAAGGCCTGTTACTACAGGTGATTTAGCCATTTCCCGCAGAAATAATTGGTGGCCAAACAGGCAATGCTGGTTCCTGATCAGCCTAGCATGCATTTGTTCATCCAATGACATGTAGTACATGATTTGATGTGCTTCGAATGTTTCTGACAAAATTTCTAGCATCAGACATTGACAGCTCATTGTGATGCCATGGGGGTCTGTTGGTGCAACCATCATTGGCAAGAGTGATCTCCACCAACAATGCCTGTCAAAGTGATGCAAACTACTTCTTTCTGCAGATGTTGTGGTGCAGCAGCCACTGTGGATGGGAGGGCACAGATGCTCTGGATGGCATCCTTCAACTGGACCTCTCCTCCTCCAAATAGATCAGATGATTACTGATCCTAAACCCTCTGGTGCAAACAAAATAAGTAACTGACTGCAACTGTAACCAAGGCTCATGAAAACCTAAGTGCCAGCTGAGGAGAAAATTGTTTTTTTAAGAAACTACAAGAGCCTTTAAAGGGCTAATTCACTTACCTTTAAAGCCTGTGGGCCTTTTAAAGACCATCCAGCAAGCAAGGCTGCCTGAGACCTCCATCTTGCCAGGTTTTCATAGGCATGCTGGAAACTCAGCATCCAGATTGCCATTTTGCAGAATATGGCATGACCTGATTCTGTACCCCATTGTACATTGTACATAATTTGGGCTCCAGCTACCTGCCCCAGACCCAACTTAATTATTGAATGGGCTCTAAATCCAACGGGAATCCAGTTGAAATGATTTCTGAAGGATTTCTTGATCACTATTGAGATATTGGGCCCAGTGTGTGCTGCAAAAAGAGACAACACAGGCTGTTAATTGTACTTAATGGAAAACCCATTTATGAGGCAGATTGTACTTCTATATGAAATGCTCATAGTTTATGTGTCTAGTAATCTATACTTTATATGTACCTCTATTTTCTACCACTCTTAGTTACATGTCTCTATCAACTGGAAATAGTCATTATCAACAGGACTTAGTACATAAGAACATAAGAAATAGGAGCAGGAGTAGGCCATTTGGCCCCTCAAGCTTGCTCCACCATTCAATAAGATCATGGCTGATCTGATCATGGACTCAGCTCCACTTCCCTGCCCGCTCCCCATAACCCTTTATTCACTTATCGCTCAAAAATCTGTCTATCTCTGCCTTAAATATATTCAATGACTCAGCCTCTACAGCTCTCTGGGGCAGAGAATTCCATAGATTTACAACCCTCTGAGAGAATAAATTCCTCCTCATCTCAGTTTTAAATGGGCGGCCCCTTATTTTGCGACTATGCCCCTAGTTTTAGTTTCCCCTATGAGTGGAAATATCCTCTTTGCATCCACCTTCTCTAGCCCCCCCTCATTATCTTATGTGTTTCGAGAAGATCATCTCTCATTCTTCTGAACTCCAATGAGTATAGGCCAAACCTACTCAACCTATCTTCATCAGTCAACCCTGTTATATATGTGGACTTGTATTTGCTCTGTACAGCCACCAGAGGGTTCATCCCCTGGAGTCCCAAGGGATCCCATAATCCCTTGGGAGCACAGGTATTTAAGGAGGTTTCACAGGTTGGAGAGGTACTCTGGAGACCTGCAATAAAAGACTGTCACAGTTTACTTTGAGCTCACAATGTTCAGTCTGACTCATTCTCCATACACAACAAATCCCGTCATCTCTGGAATCAACCTGGTAAACCTTCTCTGAACAACCTCCAATGCAAGTATATCTTTCCTTACATACGGAGACCAAAACTGTGCTCAGTACTCTAGGTGTGGTCTCACCAATACCCTGTACAGTTGTAGCAGGACTTCACTGCTTTTATACTCTATCCCCCTTGCAATAAAGGCCAACATTATATTTGCCTTCCTGATTACTTGCTGTGCCTGCATACTAACTTTTTGTGTTTCATACACAAGGACTCCCAGGTCTCTCTGTATTGCAGCACTTTGCAATTTTTCTCCATTTAAATTATAATTTGCTTTTCTATTTTTTCTGCCAAAGTGGATAATCTCACATTTTCCCACATTATATTCCATCTGCCAAATTTTTGCCCATTCACTTAGCCTGCCTATATCCCTTTGCAGATTCTTTATGTCCTCCTCACAATTTACTCTCCCACCCATCCTTGTATCATCAGCAAACTTGGCTCCATTACACTCCAAGTAAATAGTTGAGGCCCCAACACCGATCCCTGCGGCACCCCACTAGTCACTGTTTGCCAACCGGAAAATGACCCATTTATCCCAATACTGCCAATACTGTTGACTTTATGAGTAATTAAGGTGAACTCACAAAATATCTTGGCCTAGAAATCGGGCCACATTGCATCATTTTTCAGGTAGCAAAAAGCCTACTAAGTCCCCAAAATGACAGACAAGAAGCACTTGTGCACTGCCGGCCAGATGTGCACTGCCCTCCACATTTACCCTTTGCAGATGTAAATTTGGGGCCTAACGCCTGTTTGAGGTTCCCTCTCCAAGATGGGTTAGCCCTGAGGCAGTTGGCACATTGCAAGCTGCACTCAGGGAAACCAATCCTAGGGATCACCTCAACAAAGAATTTAAGTGACTTACCTTAACATAAGCACGCCTGCTCCTTCCAACCCCTGATCCTTCCCTTCCTCAACGCCTCCTTTCCCAACTTCTGATCGCACCCCTGATCTCTGAACAGTCTGATCGCCGGACCCCTCGATTCCTTCACCACTGGCCCAAGCCCTGATCCCTGGATCCCTAGTCCTGCGTTGCCTCGCATCCCCCCCCCCCCACCCACCCCCACCCCAATCCCCTATCCGTCTTTGCCTTGCCGGCGGATTTTGCACCCCACTGGCTCCATCGTAATGAATCCTGAGAACCAATATCTGGGGAGCATCGGACCTCCCCATTCTGGCACAGGATATGTACCCCGCGCCCTCACCATAAACTACACCACACCCTCCAATCCCCCACACATCCCTTGCGTGCTAAGCTCAAATGTTTTTCTCTGGAACCAATTGCATCCATTTTCACAAGCATACAAGCGAGAAATATTTTTTCTTGGTGTTCCCATGTGGGCTTGGCTCCATGGGAGAGACACCTGTTGTCCTCGCTCAGGATGACAGCATGTCTGCTCCCCCACCACCCACCTCACCAGTGTCCTTGTTAGTGCCACACAGCCAGCTGGGGCAGGCTGCCCTGGCTCACATAAAGTTGCCGCAGTCTGGAAACCGGCCCTCAAAGCCCAGAGTTGCTTGAGGTCACCCAAAGCAGCCAACTGAAGTGTCCTCAATGGAAGCTCAGCAGGCTTCCACGTCCCAAGCTGCAGTATCTAGCGATACATTTTGTAGGAGCACTAGTATTGGTAATCGAACACATGAGACAGGCACTAAGAGGTTGCACAAGGCAAATTCTTAATTATTCCTGATAAATATTATGCACAGATGGAACTGAGTTGCTGGATTTAAAACTGTGGGACTGGGAGTATTGTGGCTGGGAGGGAGAATTCACGTGAAGCGCTCTTAGATGAGCTGCTCTCTGACAGCTAGGTGCACTGTTGGTTGGCACTGCTCATGCTCATTATGCTGCTCTTCCTCCTCCGACTCCTCCTCCTCCTGCACTTCTTCCTGCCTAGGTGGTGATAGGGGCTGGGCCTCACTATAGTAACGCCATTCAGCCTGCAGCAATCAGCCACAAATCATGGTCAGGGCTGTACTGCTTAGCTCCTCCTGAATGGTACATCCAGTGGAAGCATAGCTTGAGAGTGTCAATGGTCTGCTCAATGATATTATGGCTCTCGTTGTAGGCCAGCTCTGCATTTGTGCCTGCGTTCCTGACAGGAGTCATGAACCAAGTCTGAAGGGTTTACCCCTTCTTACCCAATACCCAGCCTATGATCCGCTGACCTAGTTGGAATAAAAGCAGCACAGAGAAATGGCACAGCTTGGACAGGGCCGGATTAAGGGCCTGATCGGCCTGGGGCAAACTGATCCCAATGGACCTATAGTTATGTTTGTTCATGTTCATTACATTACAAGTCATTATATGATTCATTATCCTGAGTATGAAAACACAGTTGAATAATAACACAGATAAATAATAAAGATCTTTGTCTCTGCAAAAGTAGATATATACAAATTAGGCCAATATACAATATTTTCCTTGATCTTGGTTGTCCTCTCTTTTTGTCTATTCTATTCAACCTATTTGGGAGGCCTTATATTTTTTATCCTGAATTTATTTGGTGGGCCTTTGTTCTTTGGTGAGCCTGGGGCTGCAGTCCCGTCCGCCCCATGGTTAATCGGCCCCTGAGCATGAATGAATCATGACTGCTGCAGGAATCCAGGCACAGACCTGCATGTAGTCACAAACTGAGGGAGTGTAATCTCTTTGCATTCAGAAAGATGCTTGGATGGTGATGGGGAACACACAAGGCAATGTGGGTGGAGTCTATGGCACTTTGGACCCTCGGGAAAGCTGCAATGAGAGTGAAGCCTGACGCTCTCTCGTCCTGTTTCAGTCTGTCCATGTTCAGAAAGGTGTTGCTCTTGCTGAAGAGAGCCTTGACCACTTTCCTGAACAGTAAACTGTGATAAAAACAGAAAATGCTGGAAAGCTCAGCAGGTCAGACAGCATCTGGGGAGAGGAAGCAGCGTTAACGTTTCGGGTCGATGACCCTTCGTCAGAACTGTGATGTGTTGCTGATGTCACTTGCTCCAGCTTGGAATGACACCGTGGTATAAAGGTTAAGGGCCACGGTGACCTTGACAGCCACAGACCTTGGTTTGTGGCTTCAGTTGTTGCTATGTCAGGTGGCATCGCTCGGTGATTGTCTCCTTGGTGAAACAAAGGCATCTGACATATTGTTCCTTAGTGAAGTTGAAGCATGAGACATGCTCCTGGATGACCCACTGTGGGCATAGCCTCCTGTGCAGTACCCTCCTTCTCCTTCTTCTCCCAGCTGCTCTCCCTCTCTCCTGCCATCCTCGCTCCTGCTCTAGCCCCAAAGTCTATCTTGAAGGCATGCAGAAGCAATCCAGCACCAGAAAATCGTTGTTAGCAGAAGTCAGAATTCAGTTGTGAAATGGAGCAAATAGACAAAAAGCACCCACAATTTAACGAGCAGGCTAGGACAAATCAGCAATTAACTTGAAAGGGTCCTTGCTGCCTGTTAGTGGCACGAGTTGCTGAGCGAGCGAGTTTATCTATGCTGGGGCAGACTAACTTCACAAACGTAGGAGCCCTATTTAAATATAATAATGTTTTTAATACTTGCGGTGCACACACTGAACACCTTCGGAAGACACTGATCCAGTCTGTCAAAGTGTACTTCTGGTGTGGAGTGAGCGCATGCATACCACCTGCCATATTGGACCCTTAAGCATTGCTTTCCGCCTGTAAAACAGGCACAGTGCCATCCCATTTCTTGGCCAATGATTCTGCGACTAGTCTTTTTCTGTTCACCCAGATCCAGTTTTGTCAAAACAGAATTTGTACAATGACCTTTGTTTCATCTTCATCAGCCAGTTTAGATTAAAGCTGTGGAAAATGTTCAGCTGACAATACAAAGGTCAGTGAGACGTGGCATTCTCGCAAAACTATAGCTGGATGAAAAGCAAACTATGGTACTTGCATGAACGAGCTTTACATCTCAATTCTGATGTCCTGCTGTGTATTTGTTGGAAATGTATAGATAATATTTAACTCAGTGAAAGCTTTCACGGAAAAATGTTGCAAGTGCATTTAACTTCACTTTAAAGTATTAGCCTTAGTTAAACCAACCCGTCATTGCACAGCTACAAACTATTTTTAGTTGTTTAATCTATGTAACCAACATTTAATATTTATTATGTTTAGTAAATGTGTTTTTTTAACTGAAGTAGTATTCTGCTAATCTGCGTTGATACTGTCTGCAACGTGCTTTGAGTGCTAAATCTATCTCCTAAGCATTTGGTCTTTCATATCTTTAATAGCAGAGCACAAATGTATGTATTAAGAAAAAAAACAAATGCAGGTCAGATACAAGAGCAAACCATTTAACCTTGCTTAAGGCACAGATGAATATAACTACTAAATAAATGTTAATACAAATACGGAATACAGACAGGAATCTATTGAGTTAGATGAGGAGTATGATCAGGAATTAAGTTCAATAATTGCATTAACAATAATTTCTCTGAAAATATCTGGAAAAATATTGAAATATGAATGGCTAGCATACACGAGTGTAATATTGGATAGGCAACAAGGGAAGAACAAAAAACTGTTTTGACTTATAGAACTGAATCCCACTGCCTCATTCGCCTAAAGCCAAATAACTGACACTCAGGTGGAAAAATAATTAGTAACATGGGAGGTCAAGTGAATTGCAAAATGTTCAGAAAAAGACTTCAGGAAAATTTAGAGTGAGCTGTCAGATTTATTCATTTTCCCAGAGGACCAGAAATGCAGGAAAAACATTTGAGCACAATCCCTGTCGTTGTATTCTTCTATCAGCCCCTATTCAAAGGGTTCTATTAATTATTAGAGGCACAAATATTATTTCCACTGGGAAATAAAAGTGTCACCATTAGCGTGGTTTGAAATGGTTAATCTAAAGAGCCTATTTTGTTCAAATGGGTATCTGAGCTGGTCAGAGATTTGACTGTTGCAATCAATTAAATAATACAAAAAGTAAATGAACTGAACCGTCTCCAGAGAGGATACTCAATGGCTCACAATCACAGTTACCCACGACATATTCTAGTTAGAGCACATGTTAAGAGAAAAAGAACAAATGTATTAATTTTTAAAATGCATTTAATTTTAATTTTACTGTAATATGTATGCAGGGTCCTTTATTCTTCCCTTAATTATGCAAGTCAACTTTTACAGCACTTGAAGAGGAGTGTTCTCAACATACAAAGAGTATAAGTAAAATAATCTGAAACTCACTGCCTTACATATTAGTTCTGTGAATGATTACTGATTGGAAACTTTAGCAAATGTGAAATGAAAGTGCAGAAACACTGCCATTGGAAGCAATATTGCTCTTTACAGCTGGGCTGAAATGCATAGAATGGATTTAAAATCAAAATTTAGAATGACATCCTTCCACTATGTCAGGTGACGAGATAATACAGGATATATTTGCATTGTCGAATAATGAAAAATTATAATTCAGGTTTAAAATAGTACATTGCCAGAGAAAATCAATGTAACTCTGCTGATATATATATTTTAATATAGTAAGCTCAATCACTTTTTAATTTTAATATTAGTTGATCATTTTTGCCCCGATCATGCTCAAGAAAGCCAAATTCTGGTTCAATTGATTAGAGCTGATTGAAGGTTTCAGAAATTAACCTTCAACATAAATATTTTGGTGGGCAGATATTGGATCATGTTGCACCCATTTAATGGGTGTGAAATAAAGTGCAACTATGGACAATTTCAGGGCCCAATGACCTGTGCCACAATCCAATATTGGGTTGGGACACTTGCCAGGCATCTGGGTGGTCACCTAAAACAGGCATTCGGTACTCTGCATATGCTAATGAGGGGCCTAATACCTATTTTAGGACCCCTCTGGAAAAGTGATACTATGCCTGCTCCACTCAGGTTGTCTACAACAATGATCTGCATTTATATAGCGCCTTTAACATAGTAAACTATCCCAAGGCGCTTCACAGGAGCGTTACCAAACAAACTTTGACACCGAGTCACATAAGGGGATATTAGGGTGAAGAGGTAGGTTCTAAGGAGTGGCTTAAAAGAGGAAAGATAGGTAACAAGGTGGAGAGGTTTAGGGAGGCAATTCCAGAGCTTAGGGCCCAGGCAGCCGAAGGCATGGCCATCAATGGTGGAGTGATTAAAATAGGGGATGCGCAAGAGGCCAGAGTTAGAGGAGCACATATATTTCAGAGGGTTGTAGGGCTGCAGGTGGTTGCAAAGATAAGGATGGGCAAAGCTAGGGAGGTATTCATGAACGAGGATGAGAAGTTTTAAATCGAGGTGTTGCTCAAGCGGGAGCCAATGTAGTTCAGTGAGCACAGGGATGATGGGTGAACGGGATGTAGTGCGAGTTAGGATAGGGACAGCAGAGTTTTGGATGAGCTTAAGTTTATAGAGGATGGAAGATGGGAAATCAGCTAGGAGTGTGTTGGAATAGTTAAGTCCCGAGGTGACAAAGGCAAGGATGAGGGTTTCTTCAGCAGATGAGCTGAGGCAGGGGCGGAGTCGGACCATGTTATGGAGGTGGAAATAGGCAGTCTTAGTGATGGAGAGGATATGTGGTCGGAAGCTCAGCTCGGGGTCAAATATGACACCAAGGTTGTGAACAGTCTGGTTCAGCCTCAAACTGTTGCCAGGATGAGGGATGAAGTCAAAGGCTAGGGATCAGAGTTTGCGGCAGGGACCGAAAACAATGGCTTCAGTCTTTCCAATATTTAGTTGGAAGAAATTGCTGCTCATCCAATACAGGATGCCAGGCAAGTTGTCTGACAATTGACCGTGGAGAGAGATGGTGGTGAGATAGAGATGGGTGTCATCAACGTACATGTGGAACCTGATGTGTTGTTGGATTATGTCACTGATGGGTTTTAGGTAGATGAGAAATAGAAGGGGGCCAAGGATAGATCCTTGGGGGACACTGGAGGTTAACGGTGTTGGAGCAGGAAGAGAAGCCTTTGCAGGTCTAGCAAATGGCCGCCAATATAAAGGTAAGTGAAATCTTTTTTTAAATTAGATCTGGAGCCAGGAGGAGCAGAAGTGCTCTTCCGGACTCTGCAGCACCCTAAGGCCCGCTGCTGGCAAGGCAGGCCCCCAAAATTGGATCCTTCAAAATGGGCAAGCTTTCTCTCTCGGTACGACAGACACTGGCATCTTGCCCGAAATATTGAGATGAGGGGGCCAAAATTCAGGTCCCCAATAAGGCCCGTTACTGCCGGATTGCGGCGGCCAAGCGGTGGAGTCGAGTGGCCACCAACTTCCGGTCCAATGGCCGCCGCCAGCGAAATTTAGCTAGACCTTTTTTCCGGCCGCCCCGATCACCCGACTTCCACTGCGGTACTGTGGCTGCGGCCGTGATAACGCAATCACAGTGCTCACCGCTGCCGCTCCGCCCCACCACCGAAATTCAGTATAAAAAAAGCCTACCTGCTTCCTGACGGTGCCCCCAACAGCTTTTTGTGTTGGAGCACTTTGCCGAGCTGCTCGGGACTGTCAGAGGAGGGGAAAGGAGTTTTGATGGAATTGGGAATTTTGTGCTGGAAACGTTTGCACCGTTCTATAAACTTGTTGGGAGTTCCAAAAACTGTTGTGGATTTGTGAGAACTTTGAGCGACTTCCAAAAAGTGTTGTTTTTTACTCGCCATGATTACTAGTGGCCTGGGGGCCTCATTCTGTTCTCCACAGAGGCCTCCTAGTGAGGGTTGAGCCTAAAGACACAATGGGCTCTGTGTTAGCAGGGGAACACCTTGTTGTCATTGGGAGAGGCGGGGAGGCACGCAGCAGAAGGCGGCATCGTCATCAACAGGTCCAGAAGCAGCAGACAAGGGAGGCAGCAGCCATGGCTGCCCAACATGGAGGAGGGCCTGGAGATGGCCGCAGACCAATGCAGAGGTTACCCAGGAAGGAGCTGGCATCAGGAGGAGGGTCAGATACGCTGATCCCACGCACCAGATAGTGGGCAAGGAGCCAGATGCTCGCCAGCTTCAGCCTGCAGAGGCTGAGGAAGATCAAGAGCATGAGGAAGAAAGCAATCAGCCAGCTGCCATCGGAGGGGCCCAGCACAGACCTGGGGAAAGGAGGCCCTACCGTGCAAGGGTGTACCGACATCAGTTTTCATTCCTGGAACAAAGCGATGAGTAATGTCTGTGAAGGCTCAGGTTTAGGAAGGATATCCTGAGGGAGCTGTGCAATCTCCTGCGGCCAGATCTGCAGCCTCAGACAAGGCTGAGGGCAGCTCTCAGTGTGAAAACAAAAGTCACCATCACACTGAACTTCTACGCAACTCGCTCTTTCCAGTCTGCAACTGCAGACGTTTCTAATATTTCACAGTTTTCTGCCCATCGCTCCATGCGGCAAGTGACCGGTGCTCTCTATAAGAGAAGAGTCCAATACATATTGTTCCCGATGACCAGGGAGAAGCAGATGGAGCGGCAGGCTGGATTTGTCCTCATTGCAGGGTTCCCCAGGGTGCAGGGGGCCATCGACTGCACACATGTCGCACTGAGGGCACCACAAACTCATGCTGAGATTTTCATGAACAGAAAGGGATTCCACTCACTAAATATCCAGCTGGTGTGTGATCACCAGCACAGGATGATCATGGCAGTTAATGCCCGGTATCCAGGCAGCAGCCATGATGCCTTCATCCTGCGCCAGAGCAGTGTGCCCACCATCTTCACCGGGCCATGCCAGGATTGTGGATGGTTGCTTGGGGACAAGGGATATCCCCTGTCCACTTGGCTGCTGACTCCCCTTCGGAACCCCAGAACTGCTGCCGAACATTCCTACAACGACACCCATACTGCCACCAGGTTCATAATTGATCACTGCATCGGGATCCTCAAACAGAGGTTCCGTTGCCTGGACCGCTCTGGTGAAGCATTGCAGTACTCGCCTGAATGGGTCTCCATCTTCATAGTCGTCTGCTGAATGCTTCATAACCCGGCAATCATGAGGGGCCAGCCGCTGGGGGTCGATCCAGCAGTACCACCTCAGGAGGAGGTGCAGCAGCAGGAGGAGGAGGCACAGGAGGAGGAGGAGGAGGAGGAGGACCAGGACGTGCATCGCCAGCCACCCAGGAGACATCGTCGCCATCCCAACCCTGCAAGTAAAGTGCAGACCCGTCTAATTGCTGATCGGTTCAGATAATTTAAACCCACACGACCCTTCAGCTTTGCTTTTCCATGGCCATCCCAATGAGACCCTTCGTACATCATTGCCCGCCATCAAATGATACACCTGCCCAGATATAGGAACACAAATTAAAAAATTATTACAACATGCAAAAAAAACGCAAAATAATTTCTCACCCTTGTGCGTTTCCTTATAACCCCTCTTACGCATGCCTATCCGACTACTATGCCACAGTGTCTCCCCTGTGGCTGCCTCATGGGTCTGGGAAGGCTGCTGTGTTTCCTGTGTGGAAGCTACTAGGATGCCCTCGACCAGCTCTGGCCCTGGAAGGACCGGCTGAAGACTGGTCAGTACCCTCCTGGGAGGGTTCAGTCGGCCTTGGCTCGAGCGACTCCATGCTTGGAGGCAATGGCAGAGTGACAGGTCTGGGGTCAGGAATGTTGTGATTCTGAGAGAGCACATCATCAGGATCCTGGTCCGAGGAGCCTGCGTCCCTCCCCAGGGGCAGCACATTGCCACCAGCACCAATCTGAGGGAGGTCAGGTTGGTGCTGTGGCACCACACCAGAAGGTCCCCCTGGCCCGTGGTGGAAACCCACCGTGAAGGCAACACTGAGGTGTCGGGTAGCGTCCAGCTGAGACTGCATGAGAGCAGCCACAGTCTCAAAGCCACCAGAGATGACAGTAGTAAAACGCTCCATGGCCTGTTGCCCAGTGCATTCGAGCATTCTGCGCTTCCAGGGCCGCGGCCATCCTCTCCAAACCAGCACCAATGCGCTCATTGCCTCGCGCCTGTGCTGCAGTGGCAGCTGCCGCATCACCAACGAGTCGCAGCATCACAGCTGGATCCGCACGGTCTCTCTGGGAGTCCACCATCGCCTGCACACTGACAATGATGGGCTCCATGGTGTGTGCACAGAGCTGTCGACAATATGGGAGGAGGACTCCTCCACGCTCCTCACCACTTCCGACAGCCTCTCGGGCACCTTTGCCACTGCCCCCAACATCTGGGCGTGCATGGCCTCCACCCTTCTTTCGTAAGCCCCAACATCGATGGGCTCGTCTGAGTCTTCCTCAGCAGAACCCCAGTGCAGATTCGCCTCCCGGAGAGATCGCACCCAAGGTTCCCTCTGCCCATCACCATGCTGCAGCCCGCTAGGCCCCGGTGCAACACCCAGTGCAGACCCCTCTGCTATCTCGACTAAATCCGGCCACGTACTCCTGGTATCTGAGCTGGCGGGTCTGAGTGGAAGCAGTGACATGGTGCTGCCAACAGTGTACCCCTCATCCTCTGCCTCATCGGAGTTGTCGCCAACAGCTGGAGGGGGCTCCAGCATGTCATGTAGGCTCGACTATACACAACTCTTAATATACATTTCTCAAATGGAATCCGGTTATGTTTTCAAATTCTACTATAGAATTCTGTCACAAAAACAAAAGATATGAACTTATTTTCCATATATACAGATTAAACTTAACTACTGTTTTTTTGTTCTTGAAAAGGATACCTTTTTTCTTGAAAGGAACTTTCCGATCTTGTTGTAGAACTTTGACTCATTCTAGGCTGAGCCTGAGGAGAGTTTTTCTCCAAAGGTTGACCTTGAGCTACATTTGGACTCTCTACACTTTCAGTCTGGTTGTCTGCATGACCCGGACTCAGACTTTAATTATGACTTTCTCTTGGGCTTGTTTCTGGTACGTCTGATGTAGGATTTGCTACCAGTACTCTACTTGTAACAAGACTATCTGACTCATCAGAATAAATTGAATCATCCCAACTTTCAACTCCCTCCCCATTTGTAGATAAGATATGATCAATGTGAACAAACCTAACCTTTCCATGATCAAACAACTTGACCAAATATGTGCGAGGGCCACATATCTTCACTACTCTTCCTGGTAATCGCTTTAACCATTTATGGTGATGATTCTTCACTCAAATCTTCTGATTCAACTTCACACTTCTCTCCCTTACTCTACCTCTATCATGACTCTCTTTCTGCCTTGATTGTTTCTCTTCGACCGACTGTGCCAAGATTGGCTTTAACAATGAAAACCTGGTACATGGCAGTCATTTGACAAACAACTCTGCTGGTTTTCTACCAGTAGTGGTATGAGAAGAATTCCGATAAAATTTGCCGGTTTGTGGTCCAACCACAACTGATGTTTCTTTGGATTTGGATCCAAAATTTGCTTCATGAAGGCACGTTTTACAATTTCTACTGTGTGCTCTGCTGTGCCATTTGAAGCAGGGTGGTACAGTGAAACTTTGGTGTGTTTCACACCATTTCTGCTCATGAACTGTGTAAACTCTTCTGAACAAAATTGCAGCTCATTATCAGGCACAATTTCTTCTGGGAGGCCATATGAAGAAAACAATCTTTGCAAATTTTCTAGTGTTTTACTTGTTATTATCCGCATCGGAAACATCTCTATCTTCTTCGAATACTACCTATCACTATGAGTTATTGCTGTCTTTCTAACGCAGCACAAACTACTTGTAACCCGCCCCGGTCGCGAAATTCCCCTTACAGCCCCTCAGAGGGAGTGGAGTGCAAAGTTGTACGTTCCACGTCCTGTTGGGGTGGGTCAAGCAGCGTTAATGGGCCTTGATCGGCAGCGCTATGTGGATGTTCTTTGTAGCGTGGATGCATTTCAACGGCACTTTCGTTTGCTTAAAGCTGCGCACTCTGCTGGGCCTCTGTTGGCCTCCACTGGGCCACTGGGGTGACATAGTGCTGAGGCCGTAGCCCGGCACCCAAAACAGAGTGGCAGACTGCACGATGGCGGCTCGATCACACAACAGAGGAAATAGTCGGCCAAAAAAGTACGGTGTCGGTGCAGGATGCTCCCGACCTCCCCTCTCACTACCGCCCCACGAACGGATGTTGACCCGGTTCATGACCCGCGATGCTGCTGCTGACACACGCTCACGCCAGCCTCGCAGGTCGCAGGGCAATATCCACCATGGGGCGGAAAGAGGTCAGCGTGTGCCGTTAAGGGGTCGGCGCGCTCGGCAATGACGTTATCTTCAGCTGTGCATTGGGCAACATCCCGATGTGCTACCATGGCAGTGCCACTGCTATTCCCGTGCAATTTGGCGGGAGCTGAATGCGTGCCTCCCTCCTTCCCACCCCAGGAGCGAAAAGTATTAGCGTCCCTCCCGGAGGAGATAACAGGCATCGCAGAAAGGGGCAATTTTTACTCCATTATCTCTAAGGTTGATCTGAGTGATTGGGCTGAACCCATTGGTGTTGTACCTAAGTCAGATGATAAGGTAAGGTTGTGTGGTGATTATAAGGTAACCGTAAACCAGGTTCTGGAGTGTAATCTAACCAATATGTTGCCAAATGTGGAAGATTTGTTCACATTGCTGACAGGTGGCCTGATCTTTTCAAAGTTAGATCTATCAAACGCCTACCTACAACTTGAGTTAGATGAAGTGTCAAGTCATGCTTGACTATAAATACTCACCTAGGCTATACCAGTTCCATAGGCTACCATTTGGTGTGTCTTCCTCCTCTCAACATATTCCAGGGTGTAATGATGCAAATTTTGCAAGGGAAAGCTGGATGCAATCAGAAATGCACCCACTCCCAAGAATGTTTCTGAACTTCGATCATTTTTGGGACTTTTGAATTATTACAGAAAGTTCCTCCCAAGCTTGACTACAGTGTTACATCCACTGAATGAGCTGCTGAGCAAACAGGTCCCTTGGAAGTGGTCAGAGGAATGCGACACAGCATTCAAAGAGTGTAAAAGTTACTTAGTAGAGAGCACCATTTTAGTTCACCATGATGTATCTAAGGAGATCAAGCTAGTGTGTGACGCCTCTCCATAGGGAGTTGGGGCAGTAATCTCTCATGTACTAGAAAGTGGGGAGGAGAGATCAATTGCATTTGCTGCATGCACTCTCAGTGCCAGTGAGCAGAATTATGCGCAGATCGAAAGGAAAGCTTTGATATTGATTTTTGAGGTGAAGAAGTTTCACAATTACTTATTTGGTCGTAAGTTTACCATAGTTACTGACCATAAGTCCCCAATAACAACTCTCCATCCAAAGTCCTAAGTTCCAACCTTAGCTACAGCCTGAATGCAGAGATGGGCTTTGATTTTGTTAGCATTTACGTATGGCATTGAGTACAGATGATCAGCTGATTACAGGAATGCTGATGTTGTATCTGGCTTGCCAATCCTATCACAAGCTACATCCAATAGGGAAGAAGTGTTCTATTTCTCATACATTGATGAGCTGCCAGTCACAGTGGAAGAGATTGGTAGGGCAACCAAACGTGATCCAGGTGTATGATTACATAGCAAATAGCTGGACAAACCAAGTATCAGAGAAAGATATTCATCTTTCCTGCGCAGAAAATACAAATTGTTGCACATTGCGACACGCAGCATCATCGGGAGGACCATTGGCATTTTGAAACAGCGTTTCCGATGCCTGGACCATTGCGGAGGCTACTTGCTGTACTTCCCTGAGATTGTCGGTCAGTTCACTGTTGTGTGCTGCAATAACTTAGCCACCATGAGGCAACAACACCTAGTAGTGGAAGACCCACCTGCGGCTGATGATAATGATGTGGAAGATGCAGACGACGAGCAGGAGGAGGAGGAGGAGGACAAGGAAGAGGAAGCCATGCAAGTGCCTGAGGCCGGTGCATGACGGCAGAGAAGAGCGGGCCATTGTGCTCCTTTAACGATTGCTCAAGCTTTGCACCAGCAGCTCATCCATGAACGCTTAAATGATGCCTGAGGACTCAGTAACCTGCAAGTCCTGCGCCAAGCAGGTTACCGTCCCCCATTGGAGATGCTGGGGAATTTTTCCCCTGATGTTCTTAGTTTCTCGTCTTTTGAGTTCTTGCTCAACTTTCTCCTTGAGTGCATATGGTATGGGACCTGGCTTGCAGTAAACTGGTCTAGCATCCTTCTGCACTCTGACACTTGCCTTAAAGTCTTTGATCGGACCGCCTGTTTCGCAGAACGTTTTTAATACTGAATATTCAGTCTACTTAATGTGAAGGAAACGAGAATAGTTCTGTCTGCACGCTCCTAAAATTAAAAGTTAAGGACAGAAAGTGCAGGGCTCTGCTATGGTATTGCTGCAACATTGGCACTGGGCTGAGGTTGTTAACATTCACACACAACACTGGAAATTATTTCTCCACAGGAATTAGAGCAATGATTTCTGAATCCCTACAAATTCCAATTGCATTGATATGTGAACCCTTAAATTGTAAATTTAATCCAAGACTGAAATATTTCACTTCGATTTCGTCTTTTACAGATAATTACAAGATTTTTCCTCCTGAAATAATCATTAGGAAGCACAATGTTGAGCTAAGACTTTCATGTCTTGTAATTGCTTAAACAAAGTGTGCAAACTGAAAAATGACAGCAGAATGAAGGACTATACGTTAATAATGCAGCATTTTCAATGCAGATTTTTATGGTAATGCATAAGGAAGTTGTAAACCTTGGCCACTGCCTCCCACTTCACCAAGGGTGAAAATATCTTAACCTATGTTTTTTATTGTTGGGGGAGAGGTTACGAAATGAATGGTTCAAATTTTTTAACGGTATGAGGCCTTTGATTCCATTTTTCGACTAGGATAACTTATGGATCGAATGATATTGCTATGGAAAAGCTGAAAATTTAAGACCTAAGAGCCGGATTTTCGGTTCTGCTCATTTCGGGGCGGTAATAGCGGTGGGGCGGTAAAGTTTGTGGCCGGGAACAGTTTGCGCCTCAGTCAGCAAAATTCAGCAGCTGGGGCCTGAGCGTAGGGCGGAGCACCAAGGGAGATGTTACACACCTCTCTTAGGGTGCTAGGCTGACTGAGTAAGTGAAAATCCCGAGCTAAACAGCCGGCCTTGGAGCATTCTAAGAGAGGCCTAGGGGGGGGCGGGGAAATCCACCAAAAACATTCCCAATAAATAACACATGCCACCACAACATAAATCGCAAAAAAAAACAATCACACATCCTGAGGTGGACATTACTAGCCTCACTGCAGTCACTACAGCTCGGACCACCAGCTTTTACAGGCATTCCCAGCAGGGTGCTCCATGGAGCGCTACGGATCGGATGGGAGCCAAAAGTCGAGCCGGTGTCGCAACCTGGCGCGTTGCACACTGGCTCGCCTCTTCAGGATGGTAATGCTCTGCGCCCCGTTGAAACCGGCACTGAATGTCCCGGCTGGGCGCTGGAAGCTGGCTGCCCACCCGGTAGCGCTTACTGCCATCATAGCCGCCCCTCTGGGGCCCTAACAGGGGCAACAGAAGACCGAAAATCCAGCCATGGAGCTTTTCTTTTTCATTTTGTGCCCACTGTGAATGCTTCAACACTGTTTTTCATTGGAATTAGCTATAATTTCAATCAATTTTAAAATTAAAAGTGGTTGTGTAAAATGACTGAAGTTGGTTTGGCTGAAAGAGTCACATCTTCATTAATGGTAATGGTGCCACAATCTTTGCATATTTTAGTCATACTGTAATTTAATTGGCCATACCTACAGTAATCCAACAATCAACAAAATTAAGTGCAAACAGAACTTTTTTTTATTCGTTCCTGGGATGTGGGCGTCGCTGGCAAGGCCAGATTTATTGCCCATCCCTAATTTCCCTTGAGAGATGGTGGTGAGCTGCCTTCTTGAACCGTTACAGTCCGTGTGGTGAAGGTACCCCCACAGTGCTGTTTGGGAGGGAGTTCCAGGATTTTGACCCAGCAACGATAAAGGAACGGCAATATACATCCAAGTCAGCATGGTGTGTGACTTGGAGGGGAACTTGGAAGTGATGGTGTTCCCCCATGCGCCTGCTGCCCTTGTCCTTCTAGGTGGTAGAGGTCGCAGGTTTGGGAGGTGCTGTCGAAGAAGCCTTGGCGAGTTGCTGCAGTGCGTCTTGCAGATGGTACACTGCAGCCACGGTGCGCCGGTGGTGGAGGGAGTGAATGTTTAAGGTGGTGGATGGGGTGCCAATCAAGCAGGCTGCTTTGTCCTGGATGATTTTGTGCTTCTTGAGTGCACAGCATCTGAAAGGGAAGAATGGATTAACACTCAAAACTTTCTGTGTATTTCCAGCATTTTCTGTTTGTATTTCAGATTTCCAGCATGAATTTTTTTCTTTCAGTACAATAACTTGATTCCTTTGCACAATAAATATCCCCTCACTATAAACATAAGTGGATAAAATTTGGAGGAAGAGGAAAAGTCATTTGGCGCAGCAAGCCCTTTCTTTTCATAGATCAATCCCACCTGCTCACTATATGCCTCAATCCCATCTCTTTCCAAAAATACATTGCACATATTGGGATAGACTTTCAACTTGCTGCTGGGTGTAAAACTGAAGCTGCGGATTGGCAACCCATTATGGAAACTGCTCAGGCAACTCTATAATGGATGGCCAACATCCAACACCAGATGTACAGCAGGACAACAAGCTGAAAATCTACCCGATTGTTTCCAAATGTCTTTACAACCCAATTATTCTGGGTGCTATACCTCTCAACCAGTTTACTTGAACATGAAGGACATGCCTTAAATTCAGTGAGGGTGTGCTGCACTGTCGGAGGTGCCATTTTTCGGATGAGATGTTAAACCGAGGTCCTATCTGATCTCTGAAGTGGACGTAAAAGATCCCAGAACACTATTTCGGTGTCCTGGCCAATATTTATCACTCAATCAACATAACAAAAACAGATTATCTGGTCATTATCACATGGCTGTTTGTGGGATCTTGCTGTGCACAAATCGGCTGCTGTGTTTCCCAAGTTACAGCAGTGACTACACTCCAAAAGTACTTAATTGGCTATCAAGTGGTGTGAGACATCCGATAGTCGTGAAAGGCACTATATAAATGCAAGGGCTAGAAATTCTGTTCTCGGCGATAATTGTATTTTGTCTCCAAAATTATCGTTATAGCAACACTATCGCTATGAGGACGTAAATTGAGGGTTTAATTTGCGCAGCGGTAAAAATCGGCGTTGCACGAAGATTCGCGGCACAAACCGCAAATTTTGCCAACTTTAGTCCGAGGCCAATACCGCTGCAAGTTGGGCCTAGGGAGGGCGGAAAAATACCTAAAATTAAATTGGATAAAACAAAAACAAAAAATTCACAAAACATTTACAAGACACTTATCTAGCAAACCGCTGCAAAAGAATTAAAAAATAAAAACTTCAATTTACCTTTTTTGCAGGTCTTCATACTTACCGCGGATCCATGGGCTGCAACGCAGCTTTTTCTTTGGCGTTTCTTTTCGTCCTAAATATGGGTGCGTTCTTTCTTTTAAAAATCAGGGACAACTAGCAAAAGACTGGAGCAATTTCTTTTGCAGTGTTTAGCACAATGAATATTCAAATAAGCTAATATCTTAATTTTTTCCACTGTTATACACATGCTTTTAATAAGCTTGGTGTATTGTGGTTATCACAAATCCAAACACAAATTAAGGGTGTTTAACACTGTGCATGCTTAATTTGTTTCTCGCAATTCTCTGACAGAACGATTATGTTAAAAAAGCAAATGAAAGGTTTCAATCCTCCCAATCTTGTCACTCAAAAAAAAAACCCTGTAAGAACACAAGGTCTTGGAGGAGATTTTAACACTTGGGAATAAACGCTGTGCTCTGGACACCAGCACAGGATTGAAATTGACCTCAACATTGGGACAATTAAAAAGTATGCTGTCTGCTTCAGTGAATTTCCTTGGTGATTTGTTTCACAACTAAAAACAGAAAATGATGCAAATATGCAGCTGGTCTATCAGCACTTGAAAGTATTGTGTGAGAGTTTATCCTCCAACAATAACTATACCTTTCCCTGACTTCTCTTCTTACCCTTAAGTTCCTATTTTTTTTTAACTTGTATTATCGCAATGAATAATTTGGCCGGAACAATATTGTCATTTTCCTTGAAAATTTCAACTAGGTCATCTCTTCCAAGGTGGTGAAGAAAACTGCAAATAGTACTCCAGATGGGGGTCTGACCAATCCCTTACATTGTACAAGGTCACAATAATTTTACTCCATTAAGATGCATTTAACACACTTCCTTTGGAATTATGATCATTTTTAAGCTAAATGCAACTATGTACATCTGCATTAACATTAATCCGTACATTCAGGGTATCATGTTCAGGTGCTTGCTATCCTGACTGATAATAATTTACAAGCATACCTGCTTCATGGAGAGATGATCGAACAATATCTTAATTTGCCAGTTTTAGTGCCCCCCCCCCACCCTCCTTTTAGCCAGGGGCACTTGTATAATTTCTCTTTTTAGTGCCCTAAACACCTTCCGCCCCAAAAAAGGGGCACTGGAAACATTTATTTTGGAGTGTGACCCCCCTTTGTAGGGAGCATTTGTTTAAAGTGCACAACTAAAATAGTTGAACAATGTCTCTCACTTGAACTGCTGCATTTCTTTAATTCCATCTTACTTTTACTTCCACTGCAAGCTTAACACAATTGGAGCACACAAGCCAATGATCCAATTATCTTTTTCTTTTATTCATTAGGATTTTTTTATTCTTCATGTTTTTTAGGTGCTGTAAGAGATTGCAGAATACAAACACCAAGCAAGATGGAACATTGTTTCTTATCTCTACCTCTAAAATATAATACAGTGTTTGTATTTTGTAATCGGCAATGGGAATGGATTATATTACTATTACCACAAGCCAAATTCTGATTTATCTTCACACCTGCAGTAAATATCATCACAAATGACTTTCCAAAACCAGACAATTAATAACTAAGTACTGTGATGGTTTATTGTTATTGAGAAAGGCCTTCTTTAAATTATTTGCCCGTAAGTAAGCAAGAGCCACTGTGACTGATGCCAACTTTGGCCTGCCTTTCACTAATTCTAGAAATGCAACTTAATTGTTTGTTTCATCTTGCCATTAGCTCCAGCTCTGTAGAGCTTAATGAGTTCTCATTACCGTGATTTACTGCTAATCAGAATCTTGCAGATTCTGAAAAACTGCAGTCCCTCTTAGCCCTGCTGAAATTGGGGCCTCGCCTGTAATACGTAGCTGGATTGTGATTGATGGTTAATCAATTTATTTAATTTGGTTTCACTATTCATTTTATACACTCTCCTCAACACGGGTATAAATCATCAGCCTCTGAATCCAACTGCCTGAGGAGTTGGCTTCCTGTACACATTTATTTCCAGGCTCGTTTTTTTTTGAAAAAGGAAAAAAATTCACATTTGGAAATCTCAGGCAAGAAATATTTAGCAAAAGGTTGGTTTAAAATATAATTGTGAGAGAATGTTTCTGGTCTTAATTTCTTGCATTCCACATTTTTGCAATCTAATCTTGATGGAAACTAAAGCACAAAATGTCTTCCTCCTTGTGCAAGATATATGCAAGGCTGGTTTCTTTGACGTTTGCTGCACTTCTGGTCTGAGAACAAGGCCTTTAGCATGCGATGTATAGCTGGCAGGATTTGAATGCTGCTGTAGGCTGAGCCTGCCTGTGACTTGCTGGGAGAAAAGGGATGATTTTAACAGTTAAAATGGAGTAAGGGCTTACTCACTCCTTCTCCACCCTGATCTGACCGCCTGTAATTCTATATTGCAGATGTCAAAACAGACACCCATCATGGGAGCCCGATCTGCTATTGTAACCGAAGGCCTCAGTGGGGGAGCAGAGATGGCTTGTCTGTCAGGCAAAGCCGCTAAGAACAGCAGTCAGGGCTAGAAGAGACCCAGTAAGGTAAGTTTTGTTTCCACTTTCCTTGTGGACCAGGTGTTATGTATGTAACTACGTAATACTTGCCACCAGAGGGCGCGACTGTTGGAGTCCTAATGGTCACCTGCCCACACGTGCAGGGCCAGTATAAAAGGTTGGCTGCCATGTTGTTTAGGCACTCTGGAGTTGTAATAAAGAAGACTAAGGTCACATTAAGTTAGCTCACAGTACTCAGCCTCGTGGAGTTCTTCTATACACAATACCAGGAGAAGCAGGAGTGCTCCTTCGGGCCCCACAAGGAAACCTTGGGCCTCCCTTGTTTTCCTTCTTAGGCATCCCCTCCCCTCACCTGACCATGTCTGAAACCCTCCATCACCACTCACCTGACTGTCTGGGACCATTTCTGTATGTCCTCGGTGGCAGCCTCCCGCCACCTGAATCCATGCTGTCGTCCGCTGTCTAGGCAGTGGGATCTGCCAGGTTTGGGCCTGAATATTAAAACACAGCCCAGGAGTTAAAATCTCTCTGGGCCTCAATATGCGCATTTGTTGCTCACCCGGTCCCCTTGCGTGACACCGTGATAAAATCGGGGACAGAGTTTTATAAATGCTGTGTGCGCAGAGATCCATTCCTCTGGTGGCCAATTTATGTTAGAAGAGAATAAGAGGCAACACTCACTTTCTCATAACATTAAAATGAATCAGCACAAAGTTTATAAAGTGCAATAGAGCTGGCTTCACTCCAAACTGAAGTTATACTGTACATGGTGCAATATTCAAGCAACTTCCTGGAGGTACTCTCGCATCACTTGACATCCGTGTACTGGGAATCTGATGCTATAGTTAAGCAGTGATACAAAGACGTCGGTATAACTGCAGCATCAAACAGCTGACAGATTATTCCTAAATTCATTAAATATGCAATGCAATAACTAAATTAAGATTGTAATCTTATTGATGGTGTGATTCTTTTTACTTAGAAATCCACAAATGTTACATCTCCTTCAGCACACCTGTGGAACCCACCATGATGTAACATCTGATGGCCGATGTCAGGAAGGATAGACAGAAAGGAAAAGGAGGTGGGGTAGTGTTGCTGGTTAAAGAGGAAATTAAAGCAATAGTAAGGAAGGAAATTAGCTTGGATGATGTGGAATTGGTATGGGTGGATCTGCAGAATACCAAAGGGCAGAAAACGCTAATAGGTATTGTGCACAGACCACCAAACAGTAGTATTGAGGTTAGGGTCAGCATCAAACAAGAAATTAGGGATGCGTGCAATAAAGGTACAGCAGTTATCATGGGCAACTTTAATCTACATATAGATTGGGCTAACCAAACTGGTAGCAATACGGTGGAGGAGGATTTCCTGGAGTGTATTAGGGATGGTTTTCTAGACCAATATGTTGAGGAACCAACTAGAGAGCTGGCCATCCTAGACTGGGTGATGTATAATGAGAAAGGACTAATTAGCAATCTTGTTATGCGAGGTCCCTTGGGAAAGAGTAACCATAATATGATTGAATTCTTTATTAAGGTGGAAAGTGACATCGTTAATTCAGAGACTAGGGTCCTTAACTTAAGGAAAGGTAACTTCGATGGTATGAGACGTGAATTGGCTGGAAAAGACTGGCAAATGATACTTAAAGGGTTGATGGTGGATAGGCAATGGCAAACATTTAAAGATCACATGAACTTCAGCAGGTGTACATCCCTGTCTGGAGTAAAAATAAAACGGCTCAACCATGGCTAACAAGGGTAATTAAGGATAGTGTTAAATCCAAGGAAGAGGCATATAAATTGGCCAGAAAAAGCAGCAAACCTGAGGACTCAGAGAAATTTAAAAATCAGCAGAGGAGGACAAAGGGTTTAATTAAGAGGGGGAAAATAGAGTACGAGAAGAAGCTTGCCGGGAACATAAAAACTGACTGCAAAAGCTGCTATATATATGTGAAGATAAAAAGATTAGTGAAGACAAATGTAGGTCCCTTGCAGTCGGATTCAGGTGAATTTATAATGGGGAACAAAGAAATGGCAGATCAATTGAACAAATACTTTGGTTCTGCCTTCACGAAGGAAGACACAAATAACCTTCCGGAAGTCTAGTGAGAAGGAAGAACTGAAGGATATCCTTATTAGGCGAGAAATTGTGTTGGGGAAGTTGATGGGATTGAAGGCCGATAAATCCCTGGGGCCTGATAGTCTGCATCCCAGAGTACTTAAGGAAGTGGCCCGAGAAATAGTGGATGCATTGGTGATCATTTTCCAACAGTCTATCGATTCTGGATCAGTTCTTATGGACTGGAGGGTAGCTAATGTAACACCACTTTTTAAAAATGGAGGGACAGAGAAAGTGGATAATTATACACCAGTTAGCCTGACATCAGTGGTGGGGAAAATGTTGGAATCAATTATTAAGGATGAAATAACAGCGCATTTGGAAAGCAGTGACATGAGCGGTCCAAGTCAGCATGGATTTATGAAGGGGAAATCATGCTTGACAAATCTTCTGGAATTTTTTGAGGATGTAACTAGTAGAGCGGACAAGGGAGAACCAGTGGATGTGATGTATTTGGACTTTCAAAAGGCTTTTGACAAGGTCCCACAGAAGTGATTGGTGTGCAAAGTCAAAGCACATGGTATTGGGGGAAATATACTGACGTGGATAGAGAACTGTTTGGCAGACAGGAAGCAGAGAGTCGGGATAAACGTGGTCCTTTTCAGAATGGCAGCAGTGACTAGTGGAGTGTCGCAGGGCTCAGTGCTGGGACCCCAGCTCTTTACAATATACATCAATGATTTGGATGAAGAAATTGAGTGTAATATCTCCAAGTTTGCAGATGATACTAAACTGGGTGGTGGTTTGAGCTGTGAGGGGGATGCTAAGAGGCTGCAGGGTGACTTAGACAGGTTAGGTGAGTGGGCAAATGCATGGCAGATGCAGTATAATGTGGATAAATGTGAGGTTATCCGCTTTGGGGGTAAAAACGCGAAGACAGAATATTATCTGAATGGTGGCAGATTAGGAAAAGGGGAGGTGCAACGAGACCTGGGTGTCATGGTTCATCAGTCATTGAAAGTTGGCATACAGGTGCAGCAGGCGGTAAAGAAAGCAAATGGTATGTTGGCCTTCATAGCTAGGGGATTTGCGTATAGGAGCAGAGAGAGGTCTTACTGCAGTTGTACAGGGCCTTGGTGAGGCCTCATCCTGGAATATTGTGTTCAATTTTGGTCTCCTAACTTGAGGAAGGACATTCTTGCTATTGAGGGAGTGCAGCGAAGGTTCACCAGACTGATTCCCGGGATGGCTGGACTGACGTATGAGGAGAGACTGGATCAACTGGGCCTTTATACATTGGAGTTTAGAAGGATGAGAGGGGATCTCATAGAAACATACAAGATTCTGACGGGACACGACAGGTTAGATGCGGGTAGATTGTTCCCGATGTTGGGGAAGTCCAGAACCAGGGGACACAGTCTTAGGATAAGGGGTAGGCCATTTAGGACTGAGATGAGGAGAAACTTCTTCATTCAGAGAGTTGTTAACCTGTGGATTTCCCTGCCGCAGAGAGTTGTTGATGTCAGTTCATTGGATATATTCAAGAGGGAGTTAGATATGACACTTATGGCTAAGGGGATCAAGAGGTATGGAGAGAAAGCAGGAAAGGGGTACTGAGGGAATGATCAGCCATGATCTTATCAAATGGTGGTGCAGGCTTGAAGGACAAAATGGCCTACTCCTGCACCTATTTTCTATGTTTCTATGTTTCTAAGCTCTTTAAAAAAAAAAGTTTCAAGCTTTCTTGTGGGCCAGGAGGAGCAGGAGTGCTTTCCCTGTCCTGGCGAGGATACCGTGGATGTTCCCTGCCTGGGCTTCCTCTACTTCCCTGATCACAGACTTGTTGACCTTCCCCCCGCCCCCTCCAACCCCCACTCACACCCTCCATTCCCCCCACCATCCTTACCTACCTTGCCGGGGACCATTTCCATGGATTCCCTGTGGCAGCCTGACATCCACCATTTTTGCCGCCTGCCATCAGTAGCAACACCATTCCTACCGGCTTCAAGGGGGAGTCAGCGTCAAAGCACACTCAGTGGGGCGGACACTTCTCCCCCACATCCTCGATTCCCGTGCCGAGTTACAATGGGCCCTATAATTTCTAGGTCCTCAGCAATTTCTTCCCTTGAGTGCTTCGGATGTATCCTATTGAGCCCTGACATGTCTGGCTTTCTTCAGCTTAACTCACTTCTAAAATGTTCTTTTCATCCGGCATATGTTCCCGATGTTGGGGAAGTCCAGAACCACAGTCTAAGGATAAGGGGGAAGCCATTTAGGACCGAGATGAGGAGAAACTTCTTCACTCAGAGAATTGTGAAACTTCTTCACTCAGAGATATATTCAAAAGGGAGTTAGATGTGGCCCTTACGGCTAAAGGGATCAAGGGGTATGGAGAGAAAGCAGAAATGGGGTACTGAAGTTGCATGATCAGCCATGATCATATTGAATGGTGGTGCAGGATCGAAGGGCCAAATGGCCTACTCCTGCACCTACTTTCTATGTTTCTATGTTTCATATCACTCTCAACCACTTCAGGATTCACGTCCTCTCCAATATCCTTCTCTGTGTAAAGATTGATGCAAAGTACTTATTAAACATAATTTTATGATAATCTACAAATTGACAGACCTCTCTTCTCCTAGATCTCATCTTGCTTTTGCCAACTCTCTCTTTATTGATGTACTTGTAAAATACATTACTGTTCATGTTGATGCCTTTATCCTTATACTCTCCCTAATTCCATACACCTTAATCTTCTCTAGAAATCTCTTATGTGGTACCTTGTCAAAGGCTTTCCTAAAATCCAAGTACTTTATATCTACTACATTTCCCATCTACTATGACTGTTACTGAATCAAAAAATTCTATGAAGTATGTTCAGTTCAATCGTCACTTTTGAAGTCTGTGCTGGCTACTTCTATCTTCTTTTAATCTAGGTACAAGGTAATTTTATCCTTAATTTAAAAACGTTAAACATTTTCTCCACTACAAATGTTAAGATAACTGGTTTGTATTGAACCAGGTCCATTCTGGCTCACATTTTAAAACACAATACTAAATTGGCCACTCTCCAGTCCTCTGGCACACATCTGCACTCAATACAATTCTGAAATATAATTTCTAGGGCCACAGCAATTTCCTCAGGCCCCTCAGAATCATAGAATGTGTCTTGTCGGGCATGATAATTTATCTTCCTTTGGCCTAACTTTCATTTCTCAGCTCTACTTTTCATTGAAAAAAAAAGAATGTTTTGGTGATTTATGCTCATTCATTTTCACTGTCTTTGTGAAGGTGCAGCAAACCTAAAACAACTTCTCACTGCTGTGTTGCTGTGCCATAAATTTGTAAATCAGCTGGATGTCCTTGTGTTCTCAGATAGTGCACTAAGATTTCTCTGCAGTATATTGCTGCTCTTTCCAGTTTGCTAAAACTCTGCTGCAGTATTGCTGTTGTTCTCTGTGAAAATGGATGAGGATGATGGAGGAGCTGCTGTAAATTGTGGCAGTGTCTGATCCAAGGTTGATGATGAAACGACTGGATGGAACTTTGGTTTGAGAGGCATTTTGTTCTCTAGCTTCCTGAGAGATCATTGTAGCAGTGTCACTGGCCAATCAGCAAGGTGATCGAGCAGTGGTGGCACAGAATGGGTTGACCTCTGACCACCAACGATGAACGACCTATAAAGGGGCACACCAACAACAGCCCAGAATGCACTGAATTCGGTAGATGTCAACATACAGGACTGCAGTGTTTTGCTTACTGTATTCCCTTGGATGGTGCAAAAATAAAGAGTCAATCGTGACTGGTAACAACTACTTTTATTTTAATATTTTAACTGTTGAAGAATAATTATTTTTGACCGCTAAGGCTAAATCTCAGTATACTTCAAAATGCTGGAGAATCCACCCTAAGTCCACAATCAAATGTTCATGGTAAGTTTTAGGAAATAAATTTTGCACTATCAATATTCACTTAGCCCTCCAAATGTTTCTAAATCTTTCTCTG
Source organism: Pristiophorus japonicus (assembly GCF_044704955.1). Lineage (NCBI taxonomy): Eukaryota > Metazoa > Chordata > Chondrichthyes > Pristiophoridae > Pristiophorus > Pristiophorus japonicus. The sequence goes on along the minus strand of NC_091991.1, from coordinate 123,493,907 downwards.
TAAAAATTGCTTCTAGTTGCTGTCTGATGGAATATTGGGTCGAGCTGTAAGTCAAGACAAGTTCATGTCCTCCTGCGCTCTCACTTTAAGTACTTTACTTATGCCATAGGTGAGGGCATTGGATTTAAGTTTTCACAAGAGAACTAACTGAATAGAAGAATGTGGTTCTAAAAACCAATGTAACAAAAAGGAATTTATTATATACAGTTGCCTTAAAACAGTGGCCTTGGTCATAGCCTTTTTTTCAGAGCTGTTTTCCAATTGTACAATTTTGAGTTGTCAGATTTTTTGAAGCTTCCATCAGCTTTTGCAAGTTTTGTAGGTTAGCATGTATAAGGGAGAGAGCATAAAAACATTTTCAATTGAATTGTTAATTTATAGCTTTAAAAATTAAATATTTTTATGGTACGGTTAGCTTACCCCTTCTTTCTAGGCTCATTTGTCTTGCCCTTAATTTCTGTTACTCTCCGTTATTCTTGGTTTCTCATCATTTGCTCAGATTTCTATTTATTTATGTTTATGGGCAGTATCCCAAACAGCAGCAAGAGCTAAACCTTTACTTCTCTTGCAATTCCTTCGCTCCCCAGCAGTGAGCATAAGAGACTAAAATCTACCCTGTAAAGATTTATAATATTCTGCTGAAAGCAAAGGCAGGGAAGAGGTGAAATCGGTCTTTGCCAATTGCGCATAACTGGTAGCCCGTTTTGCACTTCACCTGAAGAAAAGCGGGTGGGCTATAAAATGGGCCGTCCATTCATCATCACCAATTTTGTGCTACTGTCCAAGAACAATTTCACCCTACGTTCTCTGTGGATCCCTCTGCGGTCGATTTGATTAAAGATCACTGTAAAGATTTAATTTCCTATATATTGTTTAATAACTGTGAATTGTAAAACGTTGTATCTGTTGCTAATCGCGAATGTATGTTTTTGAGATTGAGCTTGTATTTTATTAGGTATTTCTCATGTTCAGAGATGCTTGAAAGCCATGTGGAGCACGATAGTCCTGAGCTCCTCAGACCATGCCAAGTAGGTCAATTGGTCAAGGATGAATACATATTTACCATCTGTTTGTTCTGAGCAAGCTGTCACTTACCTGTTTGCGTGATGCTGGCAAAGTTTGTCAATTTTCAGCCCTTTGACAATGACCCATGAATCCTTGCACCTGTCTCTCCTGTTCATGCATGGTGTAGCACAGAAGCGGTAAGTCTCAAGGCTTTCTGGGGCACGTTTACAAATGCAGGATCATTGTCACGCTTGAAGGTTTTTCTGTAGTCTATACAGCAACTTTGGTAGGATCTGCAGGATATCAGTGTGTGTGTAAAGGGAACAATTTAGGTTGATTGAACCAACCGCAGGGCAAAATCTAGCCCAATGCAAACATATCCAGGTGATTGTGGCTGATTGCAGCAGTCAGATAGCAGGATCAAGTGGGAATGTTATGCTTCTGATCACTCAATTCCAGACCCACATGTCCCGGTCCAAACTATAATTGAACGTTTCACCACCTGCAGGAACGATTAGAGTCCAAACTACTAAACCTTGTCAGTTATGTACATGTATTGTGAAGCTTTTTGTAATCCCTCCTTTCATGTAAGGGGTGGAGAACAATTCCAAAAGCATTGGCAGCTTTGCTCAAGTGTTGATTTTTATGTGTTAGCCCAAGCAGTGAGTGTTGGCAGGATGTCTGACTGCAGGGACATCTTGTTTTGCTTCTGTGTCAAAATTGTTTTTTTTCAGGAACCAAGGGACATCAATAAAAGCTGTGCAAAGAAATCAGGAGCCGTGCAAGCAAACCAAACTCAGGACCCTTAATTCTCTGTATTTTATTTGTAACTGGCGACATGTCTGTTTGTCTCTCTGAAACTGCTGGGCCTCTTCATGAAGAGCATCAGGGGACCCCATCAGGTAAGTCACTATTGAAAAAAACATTTAAACTGTTCACTTAATTTTTTTTCAGGTTCTTCAGACTTACCGTCGGGGACAGACCAGCCTCTCCAGCCAGCGGTCCTCCCCCGTTCTATCGCCAAGTCCCGCCAACTCCTGCCCGCAGGAATCTGGGAGCTTGGTGGCCGGGAGCTCAGTTGCGCCACTCGGCCGTCCACTGACGTCAGCGGGCAGTTCCCGGCGCCTCTCCCCTTCTGCTTGCTCCAGGAATTCTACCTCTGGAGCTAGGAAGACGCACTTCGCCTTTTTCAGTCGCAGCCCTACCTGGTCCAGTCTGCGTAGCACCTCCTCCAGGTTGTGGAGGTGTTCTTCAGTATCGTAACCCGTGATAAGGATGTCATCCTGAAAAACCACCGTCCCTGGAATCGACTTGAGGAGGCTTTCCATATTTCGTTGGAAGATCACGGTGGCCGAGCGAATCCCGAACAGACATCTGTTGTACTCAAACAACCCCTTGTGTGTCGTGATGGTGGTTAGCTTCTTCGACTCACTCGCCAGCTCCTGGGTCATGTAAGCTGAGGTCAGGTCCAATTTTGAAAAAAGTTTGCCACCGGACAGCGTCGCAAAGAGGTCCTCCACTCTCGGTAGCGGGTACTGGTCTTGGAGTGACACCCGATTGATGATGGCCTTGTAATCACCACATATCCTGACAGACCCATCCGCCTTGAGCACCGGCATGATCGGGCTCACCCAGTCACTGAATTCGACTGGCGAGATGATGCCTTCCCTCAGCAGGTGGTCAATTTGCCTTCTATCTTTTCCCGCATCATGTACGGCACCGCTCTGGCCTTGTGGTGTACTGGCCTGGCGTCCGGGTTTATGTGAATCACTACCTTGGCCCCCATGAAAGTGCCGATGCCGGGTTGAAATAATGAGCCAAATTTGTCCAGGATCTGTGAGCATGATACTCGCTTCACAGAGGAAATTGCATTGACATCGCCCCATTTCCAGTTCATGACAGCAAGCCAACTCCTCCCCAGTAGTGCGGGACTGTCCCCTGGGAAAATCCAGAGTGGCAACCTGTTCTCCGAATCTTTGTGGGTCACGTCTACCGTGGCGCTGCCTAGCACCGGAATGATCTGCTTTGTGTAAGTCCGTAGCTGTGCGTCAATCGGCAATAATTTTGGCCTCCTGGCCTTGGACGCCCACAACTTTTCGAACTGTTTGATACCCATCAGGGACTGGCTGGCCCCTGGATCTAGCTCCATTGATACTGGGATGTCATTGAGGAGCACTTTCATCATTATCGGTGGCGTCCTGGTTTATGAACTGTATACGTGCTCCACATGAACTCGCTGAACTTCAGCTTCCAGCGATTTCCCCCAGCGTCCATTTCTGCAATTTCTGCAGGTATTTTGCTCATCTCTGCAAACTCCGGCTGAGTGTGTGCCTCCACACCTCCAACATGAGCTGCTGTTGGAAACAAAAGGTCCTTTGCCAGTCGATCGTCCCTGACTGCCCCTGTTATTGTCCTTGAGTGCGCCAGTAACAGGTGTTGATGGCCGCATTACTGGCTGCATTGTCCCTTGCAATGGCGTGAATCGCCGTTCAACTTGCCATTGCCTCTGCCGAACTCCCCCTCTGGGTTCGACTACATGTTGGGGCATGCCCGACTGCCCTTGTCTGCCTGAAGAACTGTGTGCTGCTTTAACAATGTTGAATCTCTGTCCCAACCATTCCTTAACACAGTACCTCTCATCTGTTCTGCTAGTGGACATGCTCGCGTGGTTTAAATCCCATCCTCGTCGCCATTGATACATCCTTACTATACAGTATAAATGCACACGAGGCCCATGCTTGAGAGAAGGTCAGTCTATGACCTGTCCTTTATTTCTTAGCACTCAAGTGATGAAGGTGGGTGGAGCTTCCCCTTTTATACCTGAAGGTCCAGGTTAGGAGTGTCTCCCACCTAGTGGTCATTGTTCTCACAGTGTACAACTTAGGTCAGATTATACATGGGTTACAATGCTGGTTGAATACATTACACTTCAGTGCACATCTAGGAGCATTGTGCTCAGTGCAGGATTAGGCTCTGCATCCAGCAAAGAAGTTGTTTCACTCTGAACTGCTTACATGTGGGGCCCACCACTTCAGTGTCAGCCGTGGCTCAGTGGGCAGCACTCTCTCCTCTGAGTCACAAGGTTGTGGGTTCAAGACCCACTCCAGAGACTTGAGCACGTAAATCTCGTCTGACGCTCCAGTGCAGTGCTGAGGGAGTGCTGCACTGTCGGAGGTGCTGTCTTTTGAATGAGACGTTAAACCAAGGCCCAGCCTGCCCTTTGGGTGGGCGTAAAAGATCCCATGGCACTATTTCGAAGACGAGCAGGGGAAGCCTGGCCAATATTTATCCCTTAACCAACATCACTAAAACAGATTATTTGATCATTATCACATTGCTGTTTGTGGGAGCTTGCTTTGCGCAAATTGGCTGCTGCATTGCTCAGATTAGAAGAGTGACTTAACTTCTAAAAAGTACCTCATTAGCTGTAAAGTGCTTTGGGATATCTGGTGGTCATGAAAGGTGCTATATAAATGCAAATCTTTCTTTTCTTTCTTCTTCTTTTTCTTCCTATACCCACAGAACAATATTGAGTTTAGTTCAGACATTTTCCCCTTACATCTTCAGCCTACTACTAGCCAATGGTGATTTGAAGTTGAGAAATGTTTTTATTCGCTTGCCAGTTTCCCTCTTTCTGATAATGCAGACTCCCTGTTGCCAATCCCTGGTCACGCTCCAAGACCTCAACATATTTATGCATGTCAGCATCGTATACTGTCCCTCACTGTTTCCTAAGTCCTGCACACATGGTCAATGCTTGCTGATGGAAATCAGTACTTTGACCACCTCTGGCACTTTGTACTAACTCAGCCTAGAATGGTCTAAAATTTGCTTGTGTGTGGATGTTCACTGATGTGGTTCTCTGGGTTGTCGTAGCACCAGTACCGGATGCTTTGGAGGCCTGCACAAACAATCAGTAAATAATATGCAGCATTTTGCTTTTGAAAGAATAGCAATGTTATAAAGAGTTAAAAAGGACACGTACTGGCTTTCTACAAGATCTCGGAATGTTTCAAGCCTCAGGCAGATCCCGTTTACATTGCTTTCATCAACTTCCATGAGACTTTTGTCTATTGCCTGATGCAGTCATCCTGAAGAAGCTAGGAGTACAAGGCCTCATTTTAGATTTTATCCTGACCTGAAGTAACAATAGATGGGACACTCACTGAACCGCTATCGCTCTCAAAGGAGGAATGAAGCAAGATTTCCGACTGTCACAAATCTTTTTTGATGTCTACATTAATGCTGTGTTGGGGGCATCATAAAGGCCAACTCAAGCGGTAGATCTTGACTTTGTACCATACTGTAAAACAGGTGATAGCTGGTTTTACATCTCCCGATATTTATTTGCGTTGAGATGTAAAACAGGCTGCTGACTCGCTATCACCTGGTTCAAACTATCGCACAAATTAAGATCTACCCCAGGCTGTCTATTCTGAAAGGTGCTCCTTTGCAAACGTGGTATTGTACAGTCACCGGGCTCATCTGGAGATCTAATACATTTCAATTGGCATCATCAACATCTCCTGCAGTGTCACCAAGGAAATTAATTTTTTTACCATCAGAGCCCACTTTCTCCTTCAAAAATGATGGAGTATTGGGTGTAGCTGCAGCTTATGTTATAAAGAGGTTGTGTCCCTTTGGAATTTGATTTTGTCACATATGGGGTCATTCAGTTTTCACATACAAAAACACAACATTTCAGAATGTGGTCCCAAAACACTAATAACCATCCGGAAATCCAATGTAATATAAACAATTTTTACTTGTTCAATTGCACTGAAGCAATGGTCTTGGGCATAGGCCTTGATTGTGGGCTATTGTTTCAGCTGTGCATTGTGGCTGAATTTCCTCAGAACTTCCCCCACTCTGCCTCTGTAATTTTGGTGCAAGCTGGACAGAAACCTTGGCTACCTCCCGGAACATTTCTGCTGAAGTTACAGTGGTGGAGTGAGAGAACCTCTAAACAAGTTCACCTGATGTGCCAGCTTCTTGATACTGTGTCAGCATTCTGAGTATTGTGGGTTGGCATGTATTATATTAATAACGCACAAGTGAGGGTTAGGAGAATATTAGAGAATATCATTCAATTTACTTTTGGGAGAAGGGAATAGGGAGTAACTTTGTCGACACTGTTTGTTGAATATTAACGAGATTAGGTAGACTTCAAAATGGAAGAAATTGTAATGGTGTGTGGAAGGCAAAAGTTCAATGTTCTCTTTATATTCCACACTCCCTTACAATCTTGCATGTTTCTGAATTAATGACAAAGGTCAGAATTTTCTTCAATACATTTTATTCCCCTGTAAAATAAACCTTAGTTGGTGTCAACTTGTCTACAGCCAGAACATTGCATGTAGTTGTGTGTGTGTGTGTGTATGTGTGTGTGTGTGTGTGTGAGAGTTTGTTTGTAATGATGGTATCCTCAACACTGCTAAAGATTATATACATAATGGGGCTTTCAACTCTTGAGGATCGTATGTTTGAGGATATGTGTTAAGCAAAAGGAATCTCAGATAATAGAAAATGCTGGGAATACTCAGCAGGTCAGGCAGCATCTGTGGAGAGAGGAACAGAGTTAAACGTTTCAGGCCGATGACCTTTCATCAGAACTGGAAAAAGTTAGAGATATAACAGATTGTAAGCAAGTGCACAGGCAGGGAAAGGGTGTGGGGAGGAAGGACTGTGATAGGGTGGAAGGCAGAAGTAATTTAATGACAAAAGGTATTGTGATGCCCTTACAGACTACTATAAATTCACATGAGGCACATTCTGCAGACAAGGTCACTCTGTGACCTGAACCTTTATTCAAGAAGTGATGACCCTGCGTGGGACCTCCGTTTATATACCTGGATGACCAAGTGAGGAGTGTCTCCCACAAGTTCACCCCCTGTGGTCAAGGTGTGCATTTCATTAAGTGTATACAGTATGCAGTGTTGTTATGAAGGTTACAGTTTCATGAAGGTTACATACATGACAGGTATGATTGTACAAAGCAAAAGAAGATGGTAATGGGACAAATAAATAAACAAACGATGGGTCTAGCAGCGTGGAGGCCCCGACCTGTGTAAGAACACCAGAGGCAGGTGGGGGTCATAAAAGGAGCGACGTGGAGGCCCCTTCAGGGAGCAGCGTGAGCTGGTGCAGGAGGGTGACGGCAGCGAAGAGTGATGTCATCAAGGTCCAGGTCGGTGATTGGAGTGTGAGCAGATACAGCAGGAGCAGCGAGGTCGGGGTGAAGGAGCGGCGAGAGAATGCAGAGGAACATGATCAGGGCCCAGGGGAGGCGTGAGTTCATGGCCAGGGGCACAGGGGCAGCACGAGCCAGCCCATACTGTGATATGTGTGCACACTAGGTCCGTGCAGCAGAGCTGGTCCCCAGTCGTCTTGGGTAATCTTTGCCACTGGGCCAAGACCTAACTCTGTCAAGCCCGTGTGGTGGCTGGTGTGCAACGGCCACCACACATTAAAAAACTCCACGCACAGGCATCTTCTACCCCTCAGGATGTAGTTCAGGACTGGAATATTAGGTCCTTCATTGTAACACCTGTGAACTCATCCTTTTTTGGCGTGGAAGCAAGTCATCCTCGTTTCAAGGGCCCGCCTATGAAATGTGAATAGCAGAATCATCAAAACTGCCCTCTGAAAAAGTAGGGACAGACGCTATTGTCTGAAATGTTGAACTCAATGTTGAGTCCAGAAGGTTGTAAAGTGCCAAATCGAAAGATGTGGTGCTGTTCCTCGAGCTTAGGTTGAGCTTTGTTGGAACAGTGTAAGAGGCCGAGGTCAGAGTGGAGCAGAGAATTAAAGTGACAGGCGACCGGAAGCTCAGGGTCACGCTTGCGGACTGAATAGAGGTGTTCCGCAAAGCGGTTACCCAATCTGCATTTAGTCCCCCCAATGTAGAGGAGACCACATTGTGAGCAGCGAATACAGTACTCTAAACTGAAAGACATACAAGTAAATCGCTGTTTCACCTGAAAGTAGTGTTTGGGGCCCTGGACAGTGGAAAGAGAGGAGGTAAAAGGGCAGGTGGAGCATTTCCTGTGCTTGCACGGGACGGTGCCGTGGGAAGGGAAGGGGGTGCGGGGGGTGATTGAGAATTGGTCCCCGGAATCTCAGCTCTTCTTTAGAGTTTGCATATGTCTATAAGAAAAGAGAGTATCAGTTTTTCAAAGGTTCTACCATTTGGCACTGGGCTATCTGGAGAGGGCCAATAATTAAAATAAATGGTGGAAAGCCCATATATTGGCAACAAATGGCTCTCCGCTTCTCCAGCAATGAATTTACACCATAATTTGCTGATTAAATGATTAGAATATGCATAAGATAATTCCAGTAATTGAATTATGGGTAAAAAAATTAATAGCTGGGCTATTTGTGATCTTTAAGTTATTGTGGCGGAGGGTGGGGGGGTGCAGTCTAGCAGCAAATAGCTCAAAAAACATTAGACGGATACCCTATCCTGATTTAAAAATAACACAAACCTTATCAATTCGAGGTAACAAAACATGGACACTATAAACTAATCAATAAATTCCCTCCACAACACTGCCTATACCCTGGCTCCAGTTAAGAATGAATTTTGCTTGCTGATTTACATAAGAACATAAGAATTAGGAACAGGAGTAGACCATCTAGCCCCTCGAGCCTGCTCCGCCATTCAAAAAGATCATGGCTGATCTGGCCGTGGACTCAGCTCCATTTACCCGCCTGCTCCCAATAACCCTTAATTCTCTTATTGGTTAAAAATCTATCTATCTGTGATTTGAATACATTCAATGAGCTAGCCTCAACTGCTTCCTTGGGAAGAGAATTCCACAGATTCACAACCCTCTGGGAGAAGAAATTCCTTCTCAACTCGGTTTTAAATTGGCTCCCCTGTATTTTGAGGCTGTGCCCCCTAGTTCTCGTCTCCCTGACCAGTGGAAACAACCTCTCTGCCTCTATCTTGTCTATCCCTTTCATTATTTCAAATGTTTCTATAAGATCACCCCTCATCCTTCTGAACTCCAACGAGTAAAGACCCAGTCTACTCAATCTATCATCATAAGGTAACCCCCTCATCTCCGGAATCAGCCTAGTGAATCGTCTCAGTACCCCCTCCAAGGCTAGTATATCCTTCCTTAAGTAAGGTGACCAAAACTGCACGCAGTACTCCAGCTGCGGCCTCACCAATACCCTGTACAGTTGCAGCAGGACCTCCCTGCTTTTGTACTCCATCCCTCTCGCAATGAAGGCCAACATTCCATTCGCCTTCCTGATTACCTGCTGCACCTGCAAACTAACTTTTTAGGATTCATGCACAAGGACCCCCAGGTCCCTCTGCACCGCAGCATGTGGTAATTTCTCCCCATTCAAATAATATTCCCTTTTACTGTTTTTTTTTCCAAGGTGGATGACCTCACATTTTCCGACATTGTATTCCATCTGCCAAACCTTAGCCCATTCGCTTAACCTATCTAAATCTCTTTGCAGCCTCTCTCTGTCCTCTACACAACCCACTTTCCCACTAATCTTTGTGTCATCTGCAAATTTTGTTACACTACACTCTGTCCCCTCTTCCAGGTCATCTATGTATATTGTAAACAGTTGTGGTCCCAGCACCGATCCCTGTGACACATCACTAACCACCGATTTCCAACCCGAAAAGGACCCATTTATCCCGACTCTCTGCTTTCTGTTCGGCAGCCAATTCTCTATCCATGCTAATACATTTCCTCTGACTCCACATACCTTTATCTTCTGCAGTAACCTTTTGTGTGGCACCTTATCGAATGCCTTTTAGAAATCTAAATACACCACATCCATCGGTACACCTCTATCCACCATGCTCGTTATATCCTCAAAGAATTCCAGTAAATTAGTTAAACATGATTTCCCCTTCATGAATCCATGTTGTGTCTGCTTGATTGCACTATTCCTATCTAGATGTCCCACTATTTCTTCCTTAATGATAGCTTCAAGCATTTTCCCCATTACAGATGTTAAACTAACCGGCCTATAGTTACCTGCCTTTTGTCTGCCCCCTTTTTTAAACAGAGGCATTACATTAGCTGCTTTCCAATCCGCTGGTACCTCCCCAGAGTCCAGAGAATTTTGGTAGATTATAACAAATGCATCTGCTATAACTTCCGCCATCTCTTTTAATATCCTGGGATGCATTTCATCAGGACCAGGGGACTTGTCTACCTTGAGTCTCATTAGCCTGTCCAGCACTACCTCCCTAGTGATAGTGATTGTCTCAAGGTCCTCCCTTCCCACATTCCCATGACCAGCAATTTTTGGCATGGTTTTTTGTGTCTTCCATTGTGAAGACTGAAGCAAAATAATTGTTTAAGGTCTCAGCCTTTTCCACATTTCCCATTATTAAATCCCCCTTCTCATCTTCTAAGGGACCAACATTTACTTTAGTCACTCTCTTCCGTTTTATATATCGGTAAAAGCTTTTACTATCTGTTTTTATGTTTTGCGCAAGTTTACTTTCGTAATCTATCTTTCCTTTCTTTATTGCTTTCTTAGTCATTCTTTGCTGTCGTTTAAAATTTTCCCAATCTTCTAGTTTCCCACTAACCTTGGCCACCTTATACGCTTTGGTTTTAATTTGATAATCTCCTTTATTTCCTTGGTTATCCATGGCTGGTTATCCCTTCTCTTACCGCCCTTCTTTTTTATTGGAATATATTTTTGTTGAGCACTATGAAAGAGATCCTTAAAAGTCCTCCATTGTTCCTCAATTGTGCCACCGTTTAGTCTGTGTTCCCAGTCTACTTTAGCTAACTCTGCCCTCATCCCACTTTAGTCCTCTTTGTTTAAGCATAGTACGCTTGTTTGAGGCACTACATCCTCACATTGTATTACAAATTTAACCATACTGTGATCACTCATTCCGAGAGGATCTTTTACTTGGAGATCGTTTATTATTCCTGTCTCATTACACAGGACCAGATCGAAGAAAGCTTGCTCCCTTGTAGTTTCTGTAACATACTGTTCTAAGAAACAATCCCGTATGCATTCTATGAATTCCTCCTCCAGGCTACCCCGTGCGATTTGATTTGACCAATCGATATATAGGTAAAAATCCCCCATGATTACTGCCGTTCCTTTTTCACATGCCTCCATTATTCCCTTGATTATTGTCCGCCCCACCGTGAAGTTATTATTTAGGGGCCTATAGACTACGCCCACCAGTGACTTTTTCCCCTTACTATCTCTAATCTCCACCCACAATGCAGGAATTTCAGCTAATATATTTGTTTTTTTTTTCATTTATATCTGGCAACAATTGCTAAAAGATTACCACACAAGATGTATCTTTTGAGTGAGTATCTCATGTAAAGTAGTTTCCCTTTGCCTTCAGACATGTAGTTAACAGCTGTATAAATGGTTGAAGCTTAGGAAGCAGTATTTGTTCATTCTTTCTTTCCCGTTCTCTTTATTCTTTCCCTCTCTTTCATTCTTTGTCTTTCTCTCTTTTTTTCATGTGCTAAAATCGATCTGCTGCCACTTAGTTCTGCCTTGCTGCCTCGGCTCATGTATTTTTCGAATCTTGTACAAGAACATTTGTTTGCGTTCCTATCGTGTGTAGTCCTACTATAGAATAGTCGCAAAATATCCCTGACATCCCCTTTAAACCCACAATGTTGATGTGTTGTTTAGCCCACCAAACATCAAATTAAAACACAGCCAAATAATTAATTAAATAAAATGAAAGGTCTCGGGGGTTAATGCTTGTTGGTGGACTGCTTCTTGTCTCTGGATCAAACACCATTGCACCTTCTGCTGTGTTAAGTATGTTCTCATATTGCTTGAATAAAAACAAAATATGTCTGATTTTAAAATGAGTCATTAGTGAACAGAGTATTAATTCTTTTATTTTCATAAAAGGAAAAGTAATCGATTCATTCAGTGAATTCCAGAAAATTTTATTGGTTAAGCTCACAGTGAAATGAAAATAATGGAGATTATCTACTAAAAGATGTTTAACGTGTAAAGCACACCAGCGCCACGTTCTCAGAAAACTGAGCAAACTGCCGATCGCCATTGGTTTTAAAGGGGCGGAGCTATGAAAATTAGTTGTTCAACGTTTTTAGTGAGAGAAATGGTAGAGCTGCACATAAGGCCCATGACATTAGGGCTTGGTGTAAATAATGGTGTTGAGTCACTAACAGCATAATCTCCTGGGTCTTTTGCACGATCTACGATGTAGATGTTCCGTTAAAATGGCCCGAGTCTCCAGCCAAATCTGGGCTATTACTATCTTCAGTCAACTAGTCCTCACCAATCGACATCAACAGAAACACTAGCACATTGATGTTTGTGGGAGCTTGCTGTGCGCAAACTGGCTGCTGCATTTCCTACATTACAACTGTGACCACACTTCCAAAGTACTTCATTTGCTGTAAAGAATGTTGGGACATCATGAGGTCATGAAAAGCAATAGAAAAATGCAAATCTATCTATTCTTTCTTTCTTCTTTTCTTTCTTCTTTCCTTCTTTCTTAGAAGCAGGAGAAGGAGTAATATTGGTGTGAGTGCATTTTTTGCAGTTAATATTAGGCTTAACATGACTAGCAGTGGAAGGCTGATGTTAAAAGGGCTTCATTGGTGCTGGTATCGTGCAATTAGTCTTCTGAAACTGGTAGGAAGCAGAGGAAAGACATCAGTTTATGGCAAAAGATTCTGGGGGTTAAATTTCATAGTGTATGAAAACGGGCGTACTTGATTCACCCATGCCCATTCATAGCGGTGGAGACACACGTTAAATCTGTGCTGCCTGCTGATTTAAATGATTAAACTGGAAACCAGCGATACCTGTCTATTGATTGGTTGCATACATCAGGAGGGGGGCTGATGTGAGGATTGGACAGCGTTATTTAAAGGAAGCCAGCATTTCTTAAAGGGGAGGTGCATTGTGGCTACAAGTTGATCTGAAGTCAGGAATCTCTTCATATATGGTGAACAATGGCATAAAGTGGCCAAGAGCACACACCAAGGTTCTCCAATGCTGCACTGGAGACTTCCGTGCAGGAGATGCCAAGGAGGATTAATCCATCTGCCAAGGGGCAGGAAGCCTTCCGGGCACATAATGAGGAGATAGTGGCAGGAGGCTTTCGATGAGCTGGAAGCGAGGAGCACAACTCCTCGTGCCTGGATGCAATGCTGAAAGAAGTTCAATGGTCTGATAAGAGATATCAAGGTAAGATCAGTCTTCAAATGGCATCTCATACCAGCTGCACCACTAGCCTCATCAACTGTTGAATTCACAACACCCCCATCCCCCATCTACCTACAATCTCCATCAATCAGTACTGAAAACTTTAATGGCTTAGGGGTTATGTTACTTGGCTAGAAATACAAAAGTCCTGGACTAATGATCTATCATGGCAGCTGGGGAATTTAAATTCACTTAATTAAATAATTAAGTAACTCTGGAATAGAAAGCTAGTATCAGTAATGATGACCATGAAACTATCGGATTATTGTAAAAACCCATCTGGTTTACGAATGTCCTTTAGGTAAGGAAATCTGCCGTCCTTACCTGGTCTGGCCTATATGTAATTCCAGACACGCAACGATGTGGCTGATTCTGAACTGCCCTTGAAATGGCCCAGCAAACCACTCAGCGGTAACAAATTGTTACTAAAAGCAATAATAAGAATGAAACCGAATGGACCACCCCGCATCGACTTCAGCACTGGCTTCGGACACGACAATGGTACACCCTCCCCAGTCAACCTTGCAAAGTCCTCCTCACTAACATCGGGGAACTTGTGCCATAATTGGGAGAGCTGTCCCACAGACTACAACAACAATAACAATATGTATTTATATAGCACCTTTAAAGTAGTAAAACATCCCAACGCGCTTCATACGAATATTATGAGATGAAAAACTTGACACCGAGCCGCATAAATCGAAATTAGCACACGTGGCCAAAAGCTGTTTTAAGGAGTGTCTTGAAGGAGGACAGAGAGGCGTTGAGGTTTAAGCAGAGAGTTCCAGAGCTTGGGGCTTAGGAAACAGAAGGCACGACCACCAATGGTTTAGCAATTATAATCAGGGATGCTCAAGAGGGCAGAATTAGAGGAGCACAGACATTTCGGGGGTGGCGGGGGTGGGGGGGGGGCGCAGGGAGGCAGCGGTTGTGGGGCTGGAGGAGATTACAGAGAGGGATTATAGGGAGGAGTGAGGCCATGGAGGGATTTGAAAATAAGGATGAGAATTTTAAAATCGAGGCATTGCTTAACTGGAAGTCAATGTAGGTCAGCGAGCACAGGGGTGCTGGGTGAGCGGGACATGGTGCGAGTTAGGACACGAGCTGCCTAGTTTTGGATGACCTCTAGTTTACGTAGGGTAGAATGTGGAACAGCAGCCAGGAGTGCATTGGAATAATCAAGTCGAGAGGTAACAAAGGCATGGATGAGAGCTTTAGTAGCGGATGAGCTAAGGCATGGGCAGAGATGGGCGATGCTACAGATATGGAAATAAGCGGTCTTTGTTACATAGAAACAGAGAAAATAGGTGCAGGAGTAGGCCATTCGGCCCTTCGAGCCTGCACTGCCATTCAATGAGTTCATGGCTAAACATGCAACTTCAGTACCCCATTCCTGTCTTCTCACCATACCCCTTGATCCCCCTAGTAGTAAGGACTACATCTAACTCCTTTTTGAATATATTTAGTGAATTGGCCTCAACAACTTCCTGTGGTAGAGAATTCCACAGGTTCACCACACTCTGGGTGAAGAAGTTTCTCCTCATCTCGGTCCTAAATGGCTTATCCCTTATCCTTAGACTGTGACCCCTGGTCTGGACTTCCCCAACAGTGGGAACCTTCTTCCTGCATCTAACCTCTCTAAACCCGTCAGAATTTTAAACGTTTCTATGAGATTCCCTCTCATTCTTCTGAACTCCAGTGAATACAAGCTCAGTTGATCCAGTCTTTCTTGATATGTCAGTCCCGCCATCCCGGGAATCAGTCTGGTGAACCTTCGCTGCACTCCCTCAATAGCAAGAATGTCCTTCCTCAAGTTAGGAGACCAAAACTGTACACAATATTCCATGTGTGGCCTCACAAAGGCCCTGTATAACTGTAGTAACACCTCCCTGCCCCTGTACTCAAATCCCCTCGCTATGAAGGCCAACATGCCATTTGCTTTCTTAACCGCCTGCTGTACCTGCATGCCAACCTTCAATGACTGGTGTATCATTACACCCAGGTCTCGTTGCACCTCCCCTTTTCCTAATCTGTCACCATTCAGATAATAGTCTGTCTCTCTGTTTTTACCACCAAAGTGGATAACCTCACATTTATCCACATTATACTTCATCTGCCATGCATTTGCCCACTCACCTAACCTACCCAAGTAACCCTGCAGCCTCATAGCATCCTCCTCACAACTCACACTGCTACCCAACTTCGTGTCTTCTGCAAATTTGGAGATACTACATTTAATCCCCTCATCTAAATCATTAATGTACAATGTAAACAGCTGGGGCCCCAGCACAGAACCTTGCGGTACCCCACTAGTCACTGCCTGCCAATCCGAAAAGTACCCATTTACTCCTACTCTTTGCTTCCCATCTGCCAACCAGTTTTCAATCCACATCAGCACACTACCCCCAATCCCATGTGCTTTAACTTTGCACATTAATCTCTTGTGTGGGACCTTGTCAAAGGCCTTCTGAAAGTCCAAATACACCACATCAACTGGTTCTCCCTTGTCCACTCTACTGGAAACATCCTCAAAAAATTCCAGAAGATTTGTCAAGCATGATTTTCCTTTCACAAATCCATGCTGACTTGGACCTATCATTCACCTCTCTCCAAATGCGCTGCTGTGACATCCTTAATAATTGATTCCATCATTTTACCCACTACCGATGTCAGGCTGACCGGTCTATAATTCCCTGTTTTCTCTCTCCCTCCTTTATTAAAAAGTGGGGTTGCATTGGCTACCCTCTACTCCATAGGAACTGATCGAGAGTCTATGGAATGTTGGAAAATCACTGTCAATGCATCCGCTATTTCCAAGGCCACCTCCTTAAGTACTCTGGGATGCAGTCCATCAGGCCCTGGGGATTTATCGGCCTTCAATCCCATCAATTTCCCCAACACAATTTCCCGACTAATAAGGATTTCCCTCAGTTCCTCCTTCTTACTAGACCCTCTGACCCCTTTTATATCCGGAAGGTTGTTTGTGTCCTCCTAAGTGAATACTGAACCAAAATACTTGTTCAATTGGTCTGCCATTTCTTTGTTCCCCGTTAAGCTGTGGATATGTAGTCGAAAGCTCATTTCAGGGTCAAAGATGACACCAAGGTTGCGAACAGTCTGGTTCAGCCTCAGACAGAACTAGGGGAGAGGGATGAAGTCAGTGTCTAGGGAACAGAGTTTGTAGCGGGGACCGAAAACAATGGCTTTGGTCTTACCAATATTCAATTGGTCAAAATTTCTGCTCATCCAGAACTGGATGTCAGACAAGCAGTCTGACAATTTAGAGACCGTATAGGGGCCATAAGAAGTGGTAGTGAGGTCGAACTGGGTATCATCAGTGTACATGTGGAAACTGATGCTGTGTTTTCGGATGACTTCGCCAAGGGGCAACATGTAGCTGAGAAATAAGAGAGGGCCAAGGATAGATCCTTGGGGGACACCAGAGGCAATGATGCGGCGATGGGAAGAGAAGCCATTGCAGGTGATTCTCTGACTACGATTAGTTGGATAAGATTGGAACCAGATGAGTGAAGTCCCACCCAGCTGGACGACGGTGGAGAGGAGTTCGAGAAGGATAGAGTGGCCAACCATGTCAAAGGCTGCAGATGAGGAGGGATAGTTTGCCTTTATCACAGTCACAAAGGATATCATTTGAGACTTTGATGAGAGCCGTTTTGGTACTGTGATAGATGTGGAAACTGGATTGGAGAGATTCAAACATGGAACTGAAGGAAAGATTGGCATGGATTTGGGAGGTGACGACACGTTCAAGGACTGGTCAAGCAACAGCCTGACATAGTCATACTCACAGAATCATACCTTTCAGCCAATGTCCCAGATTCCTCCATCACCATCCCTGGGTGTATCCCATCCCATCAGCAGGACAGACCCACCAGAGGTGGAGACACAGTGGTATACAGTTGGGAGGCATTAGCCCTGGGAGTCCTCAACATTAACTCTGGACCCCATGAAGTCTCATAGCTTCAGGTTAAGCATGAGCAAGGAAACCTCCTGCTGATTACCATCTACTGCCCTCCCTCAGCTGATGAATCAGTACTCCTCCATGTTGAACAACACTTGGAAGACCTACTAAGGGTAGCAAGGGCACAGGATGTACTCAGGGTGGGAGACTTCAATGTCCATCACCAAGGAGTGGCTCGGTAGCACTGCTACTGACCAAACTGTCAGAGTCCTGAACAACATAATTGTCAGACTGGGCCTGTGACATGTGGTGAGACAACCAACACGTGGGAAAAACTTACTTACATAGAAACATAGAAAATAGGTGCAGGAGTAGGCCATTCAGCCCTTCTAGCCTGCACCGCCATTCAATGAGTTCATGGCTGAAAATGCAACTTCAGTACCCCATTCCTGCTTTCTCGCCAACACCCTTTGTCCTTTTAGAATTTTGCTGTACAATGGCCCTTTTTGTTCTTTGCCTTGGGTTTCTCTGCCCTCCACTTTTCCTCATCTCCTTTCTGTCTTTTGCTTTTGCCTCCTTTTTGTTTCCCTCTGTCTCCCTGCATTGGTTCCCATCTCCCTGCCATATTAGTTTAACTCCTCCCCAACAGCACTAGCAAACACTCCCCCTAGGACATTGGTTCCGGTCCTGCCCAGGTGCAGACCGTCCGGTTTGTACTGGTCCCACCTCCCCCAGAACCGGTTCCAATGCCCCAGGAATTTGAATCCCTCTCTGCTGCACCATTGCTCAAGCCACGTATTCATCTGCGCTATCCTGCGATTCCTACTCTGACTAGCACGTGGCACTGGTAGCAACCCCGAGATTACTACTTTTGAGGTCCTACTTTTTAATTTAGCTCCTAGCTCCTTAAATTCGTTTCGTAGGACCTCATCCCTTTTTTTACCTATGTCGTTGGTACCAATGTGCACCACGACAACTGGCTGATCTCCCTCCCTTTTTAGAATGTCCTGCACCCGCTCTGAGACATCCTTGACCCTTGCACCAGGGAGGCAACATACCATCCTGGAGTCTCGGTTGCGGCCGCAGAAACGCCTATCTATTCCCCTTAAAATTGAATCCCCTATCACTATCGCTCTCCCACTCTTTTTCCTGCCCTCCTGTGCAGCAGAGCCAGCCATGGTGCCATGAACTTGGCTACTGCTGCCCTCCCCTGATGAGTTATCCCCCTCAACAGTACCCAAAGCAGTGTATCTGTTTTGCAGGGGGATGACCACAGGGGACCCCTGCACTACATTCCTTGCACTGCTCTTCCTGTTGGTCTTCCATTCCCTATCTGGCTATGGACCCTTTCCCTGCGGTACGACCAACTCGCTACACGTGCTACTCACGTCATTCTCAGCATCGTGGATGCTCCAGAGTGAATCCACCCTCAGCTCCAACTCCGCAACGCGGACCGTCAGGAGCTGGAGGTGGATACACTTCCTGCACACATAGTCGTTAGGGATACTGGAGTCGTCCCTGAGTTCCCACATGGTACAGGAGGAGCATAACACCCGACCGAGCTCTCCTGCCATGACTTAACCCTTAGATACACTTAAATTGTAAACAACAATGTTAACATTTACTCACTGTTATAGAAGAGAAAAAAGAAAAACTACTCACCAATCACCAGCCAATCACTCACCCCCTTGGCTGTGACGTCACCTTTTGATTACTTTCTACTTCTTTTTTGCCTTCTCTCCCCGCTGCAGCTGCACAAGTACGCCTCTCGCTGCCGCTGAGCCTTTATAGGCCTCACCAACGCCAGGAACTCCCGCCTCTCGGACTGCCGCCGCCTCTCGCTGCCGCTGAGCCTTTATAGGCCTCACCAACGCCAGGAACTCCCGCCTTTCGGACTGCTGCCGCTGAGCCTTTATAGGCCTCACCAACGCCAGGAACTCCCGCCTCTCGGACTGCCGCCGCCTCTCGCTGCCGCTGAGCCTTTATAGGCCTCACCAACGCCAGGAACTCCCGCCTCTCGGACTGCCGCCGCCTCTCGCTGCCGCTGAGCCTTTATAGGCCTCACCAAAGCCAGGAACTCCCGCCTCTCGGACTGCCGCCGCCTCTCGCTGCCGCTGAGCCTTTATAGGCCTCACCAACGCCAGGAACTCCCGCCCCTCGTCCTCACAAATCTACCTGTCGCAGATGCAGCGGTCCATGACAGCATTGGTGACAGTGAATGAGAGTGACTGCCCTTGACATCAAGCCAGCATTTGTCTGAGTGTAGCATCAAGGAGCCCTAGTAAAATTGAAGTCAATGGGAATCAGTGGGAAAACTCTCCACTGGCTGGAGTCATACTCAGCACAAAGGAGGGTGGTTGTTATTGTTGCAGGTCAATCATCTCAGCTCCAGGACATTGCTGCAGGAGTTCCTCAGGGCAGTGTCCTAGGCCCAACCATTTTCAACTGGTTCATCATTGACCTTCCCTCCATCATAAGGTCAGAAGTGAGGATGTTTGCTGATGACTGCACAGTGTTCAGTGCCATTCGCAACTCCTCAGATAATGAAGCAGTCTGTGCCCGCATGCAGCAGGACCTGGACAACATCCAGCTTGGGCTGATACGTGGCAAGTAACAATTGCCAGGCAATGACTATCTCCAGCAAGCAAGTGTCTAGCCACCGCCCCTTGACATTCAATGGCATTACTATCGCCAATCTGCCATCATCAACATCCTGGGTCACCATTGACCAGAAACTTAACTGGACCCTCTACATAAATACTGTGGGTACAAGAGCAGATCAGAGACTGGGTATTCTGCGGTGAGTGTCTCATCTCCTGATACCCCCAAGCTTTTCCATCATCTACACAGCATAAGTCAGGAGTGTGATGGAATACTCTCCACTTGTCTGGAGGAGTGCAGCTCCAACAACATTCAAGAAGGTCAACACCATCCAGGACAAATTAGCCCGCTTGATCAGCACCCCATCCACCACCTTCAACATTCACTCCCTCCACCACTGGTGCACCATGGCTGCAGTATGTACCATATACAAGATGCACTGCAACAACTCACCAAGGTTTCTTAGATAGCACCTCCCGAACTCATGACTAGAAGGACAAGGGCAGCTGGTGTATGGGAACACCAGCATCTGCAAGTTCCCCCAAGTTACACACCATGCTGATTTGGAAATATATCGCCGTTCCTTCATCGTCACTGGGTCAAAATCCTGGAACTCCCTCCCTAACAGCACTATGGGAGTACT
The DNA here is from genome assembly GCF_044704955.1 of Pristiophorus japonicus. Lineage (NCBI taxonomy): Eukaryota > Metazoa > Chordata > Chondrichthyes > Pristiophoridae > Pristiophorus > Pristiophorus japonicus. Next base: position 123,473,520 of record NC_091991.1, on the reverse strand, counting down.
TTCACCACACGGACTGCTGCGGTTCAAGAAGGGCAATTAGGGATGGGCAATAAATTCTGGCCTTGCCAGCTATGCCCACATCCCAGGAACGAATAAAAAATAATTCATATGTTTAACCTCACACACTCAGCACAATAGAAAACTTCACACCCACAACTCACTTCTCACTCATGCACTGCTAACTATTCAACCATGACAGCTACATCACCCAGATGTATCACAGAACACTCACTAACACACTTCTCTCTTTCTTGCAGGAGAAGATGGAGCATAACAGAAGGCAGCAGGCCGCAACTGGTGGGGAGCAGTGTGACATCACATACTTACCCCCCGCCTTAAGGAGGGGGTCAGGGCAATTATGAGAAGAGGCACTGGGGAGGCCTTGGCCACTGGTGATACTGGAGGGATTGATGATCAGGGTTTCTGCATACCTAATCCTCCTTGGAGTTCTGCAGGGCTCAGTGCTGGGTTCCTTGCTTTTTGTGGTGTATATCAATGACTTAGACTTGAATGTTGGGGGTATGATTAAGAATTTGTTGATGACACTAAAATAGGCTGCATGGTTGATAATGAAGAAGAAAGCTGCAGATTACAGGAAGATATCAATGTACTGGTCAAGTGGGCGGAACAGTGGCAAATGGAATTTAATCCAGATAATTGTGAGGTAATGCATGTGGGAAGGTCTAACAAGGCAAGGGAATACACATTAAATGGTACGACACTGAAAAGTGTAGAGGAACAAAAGGATCTTGGAGTACAGGTCTACAGATCCCTGAAGGTAGCAGGCCAGGTAGATAAGGTGGTTAAGAAGGCATATGGAATACTTGCCTTTATTAGTTGAGGCATGGAATTCAAGAGCAAAGACGTTATGCTTGAACTGTATAAAATACTGGTTAGGCCGCAGCTGGAGTACTGTGTGCATAGGAACATAGAAACACAGAAAATAGATGCAGGAGTAGGCCATGCGGCCCTTCGAGCCTGCACCACCATTCAATAAGATCATGGCTGATTATTCCTTCAGTACCCCGTTCCTGATTTCTCTCCATACCCCTTGATCCCTTTAGCTGCAAGGGCCATATCTAACTTCCTCTTGAATATATCCAATGAACTGGCATCAACAACTATCTGCGGTAGGGAATTCCATAGGTTAACAACTCTCTGAGTGAAGAAGTTCCTCCTCATCTCAGTCCTAAATGGCTTACCCCTTATCCTAAGACTATGGCCCCTGGTTCTGGACTTCCCCAACATCGGGAACATTCTTCCTGCATCTAACCTGTCCAGTCCCGTCAGAAATTTATATGTTTCTATGAGATCCCCTCTCATCCTTCAAAACTCCAGTGAATACAGGCCCAGTCGATCCAGTCTCTCCTCATATGTCAGTCCTGCCATCCCAGGAATCAGTCTGGTGAACCTTCGCTGCACTCCCTCAATAGCAAGAATGTCCTTCCTCAGATTAGGAGACCAAAACTGAACACAATATTCCAGGTGGGGCCTCACCAAGGCCCTGTACAACTGCAGTAAGACTTCCCTGCTCCTATATTCAAATCCCCTTGCTATGAAGGCCAAAATACCATTTGCCTTCTTCACCGCCTGCTGTACCTGCATGTCAACCTTCAATGACTGATGAATCATGACACCCAGGTCTCGCTGCACCTCCCCTTTTCATAATCTGCCGCCATTCAGATAATATTCTGCCTTCGTGTTTTTGCCCCCAAAGTGGATAACCTCACATTTATCCACATTATACTGCATCTGCCATGTATTTGTCCACTTGCCTAACCTGTCCAAATCACCCTGCAGCCTCTTAGCATTCTCCTCATAGCTCACACCGCCACCCAGTTTAGTATCATCTTCAAACTTGGAGATATTACACTCAATACCATCATCCAAATCATTAATATATATTGTAAAGAGCTGGGGTCCCAGCACTGAGCCCTGCGGCACTCCACTAGTCACTGCCTGCCATTCTGAAAAGGACCCGTTAATCCCGACTCTCTGCTTCCTGTCAACCAACCAGTTCTCTATCCACGTCAGTACATTACCCCCAATACCATGTGCTTTGATTTTGCACACCAATCTCTTGTGTGGGACCTTGTCAAAAGCCTTTTGAAAGTCCAAATACACCACATCCACTGGTTCTCCCCTGTCCACTCTACTCGTTACATGCTCAAAAAATTCCAGAAGATTTGTCAAGCATGATTTCCCCTTCATAAATCCATGCCTACTTGGACCAATCCTATCACTGCTTTCCAAATGTGCTGCTATTTCATCCTTAATGATTGACTCCAACATTTTCCCCACTACTGATGTCAGGCTAACTGGTCTATAATTACCCATTTTCTCTCTCCCTCCTTTTTTAAAAAGTGGTGTTACATTAGCAATGCTCCAGTCCATAGGAACTGATCCAGATTCAATAGACTGTTGGAAAATTATCACCAATGCATCCACTATTTCTAGGGCCACTTCCTTAAGTACTCTGGGATGTAGACTATCAGGCTCTGGGGATTTATCGGCCTTCAATCCCGTCAATTTCCCTAACACAATTTCCCGCCTAATAAGGATATCCTTCAGTTCCTCCTTCTCACTAGACCTTTGGACCACTAGTACATCCGGAAGGTTATTTGTGTCTTCTTTTGTGAAGACAGAACCAAAGTACAGTTCTGGTCACCACATTACAGGAAATATGTGATTGCACTGGAAAGGAGATTTACAAGAATGTTGCCTGAACTGGAGAATTTTGGCTATAAGGAAAGATTGGAGATGCTGGATCTATTTTCTTTGGAACAGAGGAGGCTAAGGAGAGACCTTATATATATTGAGGTGTATAAAATTATGAGGGGCCTGGATAGAATGGATAGGAAGGACCTGTTTCCCTTGGCAGAGGGGTCAACAACCAGGGGGCAAAGATTTAAAGTAATTCTGGGGAGGTGAAGAGGAGATATGAGGGGGAATTTCTTCGCTCAGAGGATGGTGTGGGTCTGGAACTCACTGCCTGAAAGAGTGGTAGAGGCAGAAACCCTCACCACATTTAAAAAATACTTGGATATGCACTTAAAGTGCCTTAACCTACAGGGCTATGGACCAAGAGCTGGAAAGTGGGATTAGCCTGGATGGCTCTTGGTCAGTCGGCGGGGACACGATGGGCCAAAATGGCCTCCTTCTGTGCTGTACATTTCTATGATTCTATGGTTCTCTTTTTGCACTTTTCCTTCACCCCTCACGTTCTGAATGGGAAGTTGCAGATGCTGTCAGCACGCACTTCTTACTCTCACCTCTCCCCACACCACAACCTAACCCGTGACCCTTTCTCATTTCAAATCCCCAAGAAGCGGGAGCTCCACAGCCAGTGGAAGAAGAGAGCAATAATGAAGCTGCACTCACTTGATTTCACTCTCGCAGCCACCAGATCGGCTGACACTCCGCGGATTTTAGAAGTCAGCATAGAGGAGGAAGTCACTGGGCACAAGTGCACGGGAGCCAGGGCGGTGGGGTAGCATAGCCCAGGTGCCAGCTCGCTGGTAAGTTTAGGCCACATACTCTTTCTGCTTCTGAAGACTAAGATGATGACGTCGATAGGCAAGACTACAGAAGAAGGCACAAAATGCTTGGAGCACTGGAAAATCTGCCGGAAATCTTGCACGCAATGTCCAGGAGCATGGAGGAGTCCAGTACCAACTTGGCACTGGGATTTGTGCAACAACTTGGAGCACATCCTCTCCAACGTAGGATGGGAGACCACTTTGCTGAGCACAGCTGTGGAATGCACCATGATGGAGCATCTGTTGACCAATCTGACAGCTTCCATTGCAGCACAAACTGCTGCCATGGACGCTCTGACAGATACCATCGTCGCTCTGGGTGCCTCTATAGAAAGGGGCTTCCAGGGCATCCCAGCAAATCAGCAATCTGCCCTTTAAAAGATCACTAGGACTGCTGAGGCAATCGCTGGGTGAGTGGCCTTGTTTTCATGGCAGATAGCATTCGTGCTCCCACCCCTGCCACTCCACCAGTGCACTTACCATTGCTGGCCCAGACTGCTGCAGCCCAGGAGTTGGAGCCTGTAAGCCCAGACCTCCTCGAAGCCATCCTCCAAGGCCATTTACAGTCTCCTCAATGGTAGCCCTGCAGATTTCCACCACCCAAGCTTTAGCTACTGGGAAGCACTTCATAGGAGCACCGGGATAGGGAAAGTAGCTCAAAAGACAGGCACCAATGGAATGTACAAGGTGATTCGTTTAATTTTGTTCGTATAATACAATGATTATTTTGATAAATTTTGATTTGACTATGCATCTGGTGTTGGTTTTTATGTCTGTCGTCAAGTGAGAGAGCTACCAATAACTGTTGACACAAAGAGGGCAATGTGATGGTTATTGAAAGAGGAAAGGTGAGAGTGTGGGACTGCTGGTGACTGGGAAGGGGCCTATGAATCAGTCGAAGATCTCCTGTGATATATTCTTATAACATCACTAACAAACACACTTTAGAAGATGGCTCCAACACAGAAACCTGTCATCATGTGATTTTGCCACATGGCCCTTTTATTATATTTGCATCAGTAGTTGCAGTACATCAGTAGTCCACTAGGTGGAGCAATAGTCCACTAGGGGGAGCTGCTCTCGTAGAGCCCTGGCAGAAAAAGGCTGGCTATCTTGCTGCCTCTCTTCCTGTTCTTCATGTTCCTCCTCTTCAGTTTATCTGTTGGCAGGTGCTGGCATGGGCTGGTCGCTCACGATGGCCAGATTGTGCAGCATGCAGCAGATAACTGAAATCTGGATACCCACTCAGTGTACAGCGGTGTTGCTCCTGAACAGTCCGGGATGCCAGTTGTCTGCTCTATGATATTGCTTGTGGCAGCATGGCTCCCATTGTCCTCCTGCTGTGCAGGTATATGAGGGTTCCTTACAGGAGCCAAGAGCCATGTCAGGAGGGGATAATCCGTGTCACCCATCAACCAGCCTTTAATTTGGAGGGCTGGACTGGCGCAGAATAAAGAAGTCGTGACCGTTGCCAAAATGGGCACAGACCTGCATGAGGCACTGCCTGTGGTTGCAAACCAGCTGGACATTGAGGGAGTGGAATCCCTTTCTGTTGATAAAGATTGCAGAATTCTGATGGGAGCACGCAACGCAATGTGTGTGCAATGAATGGCACCTTCCATGCATGCGGAGACTTCGTGCTCTCTCCTCCTGCTTCTCTTTGGCAATAGGGAAGGAGATGTAAGCGTTTCTCTTGATATATAGAGCCTCGGTCACACCCCTAATAAAGCGGTGCACTATAAACTGAAATATATTGGTTATGTCTCCTAATGCAGCCTGAAATAGCTTGTACCATAGAAGTTCGGAGCACTGTTGACCTTGACAGTCACAGGCAGTGCTGTCCATGTCCTGGTTTGTGGCTGAAGCAGCTGACATAGCTCACTCACAACCTGCTTCAAGAAGCGAAGGCACCTAATTTACTGAAGTTGAGATAGGAGAAGTGCTCCCTGCTGCTGAGAGCCCTGTTCGTCCTCTTCCAGCAGCTTGTCCTGCTCGGCTACATCCTCCTTTATATCCTAGTAATGTTCTATTCCGAGAGATAGTCCTGCAAGGCCATCCTTTCTCCAAGAAAATTATATTTGAACAATGTAACAGCAAGAGGACTGCAAGAACAGCCAAACCCTGCTCTGTAGATTAACTGAAGTTACAACAGGATTACATAAGATTACATAGGATATACGGCACAGAAACAGGCCCAACCAGTCCATGCTGGCGTTTATGCTCCACTCGAGCCTCCTCCCATCTTTCCTCATCTAAATCTATCAGCATAACCCTCTATTCCCGTCTCCCTCATCGGCTTGTCCAACCTCCCTTAAATGCATCTATATTATTCACTTCAACCATTCCCTGTGGTAGCAAGTTCCACATTCTCACTACTCTCTGGGTAAAGAAGTTTCTTCTGAATTCCCTATTGGATTTCTTGGTGACTATCTTATTTATATTGATGGCCTCTAGTTTTGTTCTTCCCCACAAGTGGAAACATTCTCCCTGTATCCACTCTATCAAAGCCTTTCATGATTTTAAAGACCTCTGTTAGGTCACCTCTCAGTCTGTTCATCCTTTCCTGATATGTATACCCTCGCATTTCTGGTATCATCCTTGTAAACCTTCTCTCCACCCTCCCCAGTGCCTCCCTTTTATAAGATGGTGACCAGAATTGTATGCAATACTCTAAGGGCTGGATTTTCCGGTCTTCTACGCTTCAGCTTTCATCCCGAGCGGCAGTGGTGAGGTCTTCTGCACCCCGCAGCGAGCCTCGGGTCCGGTTTTGCGCCGACGCGGAGCAGCACCGCCCGGAAGAGCTGCGCTCGGTGTGCAACGCCCCTGGTTGCGACACCAGCATGAGTTTGAGATCCTGCCCGACCCGTCCGCCCAGAATCGTGCCCACAATGACCGCCTGGGAAACCAGGGCGGTCCTACCATCCCGTCGGCGGAGAGGTGAGTAATGGACTCCTAAGGTAAGTGTGATTGTTTTTTTCTTTTCATTTTTTAGCGATTTGGGTTGTGGTGGCGTGGGCAATCTTTTGGGAAGGTTTTTGTGGGGGTTTTTGGTTCCCCCCTCCTCACCCCCTTCCCCCGCAGACATCTCTCGGAGCGCTCGCGGCCCGGCTCTTTAGCTCGGGTGTTTCCCATCCTTGCGCCAAGAGAGGTGTACAATGCCTCCCTTAGCGCTGCACCTCCTGACTCATGGCCCAGGTGCCCAAACTTAACTACTAAAGTGCAAACTATTTCCGGATGCTAACTTTCCCGTCCCACCGCCATTATTGCCCCAAAAACATAAAAGCCTAATATCCAGCCCAATGTGTGGTCTAACCTAGGTTCGATACAGGTTTAGCATAACTTCCCTACTTTTCAATTCTTTCCCTCTCGAAATAAACCCTAGTGTCTGGTTTGCTTTATGGCCTTGTTGACCTGTGTTGCAACTTTTAGTGATTCGTGTATTCATAACAGACCTCGAACTAAACCAAAAACGCATATAAGTCATGTAGTAGCCTAAAGGAATAATACAGTGACTTACCTGTAACTTCTGCATGATCCATTTAAATAACGCTGGCAGGGGTTCCTTCATGACAATTAGCATCATGTTGTGATAAGTGAGGTCAGCCCCGGGGATACTATTGAGTAGGGCCTTCGAAAATTGCCATGGGGCCTTAATTCAACTTTGTGCTGTAATCGAGGTCATGATAGCACTGATAACACTATGTTGTCGGCGTTCGATAGGTGAGCGCTAAACCCTTTATCAAGATGGCTCGCTGTGGACTTCCCATCAGAAGTGTGGGCATGCCTCTTGGAGGACATTTTTGAATCTTAGCTGGCCACGTTGTGCCTGAGAAACGGGCACAATGCAACCCATTTTAACCCCTTTTAACTGTACTACAGAATTTGCTTTGGCACTTGTGGATTTGGTGCCTGTGGGCTTACAGCTTCATTACCAGTGCTGGTGTTTCTACTGGTGTAATCCCCTGTCTCACTCATTTGTCAAAGTTTGTATGAACTGCTTGCATCTGAAGGTATTTTGTAACCTGCTCACATCACCGCAGAATAAATCTGTATGTTACACAGTCATGGTAATGGAGCACAAATTCTCAAAGAATTCCAATTGTGTAGTACAAACTGCCGTTTCCCACACATTGTGCTGTTTAATGTGGAGCACAGGATTCCCGGAGAATATCTGAAAGCAACGCTGTAATCTACTTGTGTAGCTTTCAGGTGACTCAGTTTCTAAATAGACACCACTGAAAGCACCACAATGTTAGCAGCTGGGGAAAGTTTCACTGCAGCAGTTATTCAATTTGATCTGACATGAAGCTCTGTGAAATATTTTTTGAATCATTTTACGGATCGCTAAGGAATCATTCTGGTTAAGTATGTTGGATATCAAGAATGTTTCAATTTGAATTTTTGCACCACTCCTTTTTTCATTGAGCACAATGGAGCATAAAGCAAACATGTGGCCATCTGATTCTTTAGCAAACAGTATCATAAGACACGTTTTTAGACGTCTGACCCTCAAAATATCCTCCAATTTTGAGTTGTAAGTACGAATACAGGGCACCTGGTTTCAAATTCCTGACCATTATTCTTCTCCTTAGGCGGTCCCTCGTATCGAGAATGACTTGCTTCCACACCAAAAAGGGATGAGTTCACAGGTGTTTTGATGAAGGACCTAATATTCCAGGTCCCGAACTAAATGTTGAAGGGTGGAAGGTGCCTGTGCGTTTTTTTTTAACGTGGGGTGGCCATTGCACACCAGCCACCACATGGGTTTGACAGAGCCAGGTCTTGGTCCAGTGGCAAGGATTAACCAAGACGACTGGAGACCTGCTCTGCTGCATGGACCTAGTGCGCGCACACATATCGCAGTGTGGGCTGGCCCGTGCTGTCCCTGGGCCCTCGCCCCGAACTCTTGCTTCTCCTGAGCCCCGATCATGTCGCTCCTGGGCCCCGATCTCTCTCCGCTCCTCTGCTCCAATCATTAGCCGCACCTCTGCTGTACCTGGGCCCCCCGAAGTTCCTGCCCATGCTCCAATTGGCAACCTGGATTTTGGTGATGTCACCCAGTCGCCCTCCTCGAAGCTGTCGCCCTCTTGGAGCGGCTCGTGCTGCATCTTGAAGCATCCTGACCATTACATGCCTGAAAGCAAACTGCAGTGGGAGCTTTTCCAGTTGCAAATCTTATACTTTCAATGGCCCCAGACCACCGGCAGGCCTTGTGTGCAGTGAGTGGCTGTCCTTAATCCACAGGTTGTATCTCTTCTTTTAGTTTAAAAACAAAATGACAGTTTATAGACTTATTGGCCCTGATATTTACTTGTGATCACGAAGGGAGGATTTCTGGCCAGGAAATCCGGAAGTAAGGGTTCAGGTCACGCTGCTGAAATTAACAAAACTTGGCAAAGTAATACATAGTGAACAGGATAGTAGCAGACTTCAGAAGGACAGAGACAGACTGGTGAAATGCCAGACACATGGCAGATGCAATTTAATGAACATGAGTGTGTAAATTGACGCACTTTTGGAGAAACAACATGGAGGGGCAGGATAATTCATATGATACTATATTTAAGGGAGGGGGGATGCAAGAGCAGAGATATCTGGTGCGTATTCACAAATCCTTGAAGGTGGCAGAATAAGTTGATGGCAGTTAAGAAAGCAGATGGGTACTAGGCTTTGTAAATAGGGGCATTGAATACAAAAACATGAAGGTCATGCTAAACATTTGCAGATCACTGGTTTGTCCTCAGCTGGAATAGTGTGTATAATTCTGGGCACCACACTTTCAAGGCCCTGGGGAGGGTACAGTGAAGGTTTACCAGGGTGATACCAGGGATGAGGGAGTTACGTGGAGAGATTGGAGAAGCTAGGATTGTTCTCCTTAGAGCAGAGAAGGGTAAGGTGAGACCTAATAGAGGTATTCAAAATTATGAGGGGTTTTGATGGACTAAGTATGGAGAAACTGTTTCTTTTGGCAAGTGAGTCGGTAACCAGAGGCCATAAATTTAAAAGAAGTGGAGGGGAAATGAGGTAAAAATTTCTTCACACCGAGAGTTGTTAAGATCTGGAATGCAGTACCTGAAAGGGTGGAGGAAGCAGGTTCCATAGGAACTTTCAAAAGGCAATTGGACATGTAGTTGAAGAGGATTGTAGGGTTCTGGTGTGAAAACTGGGATGCAGGACTAAATTGGACAGCTCTTTCAAGAGGCACACTAGCACAGGTACAACGGGCCAAATGACCTCCTGATGTGTTTTAAGATTCTGCGAGTCTATGATGTCTTTTAAATGTTTTCAGCAGGTTTCCTGCCCACCACCCAGTCAGGGGGGAAAGCCTGCAGCACAAGGCTGCAGCTGGGGAGTGGAGAGGAAGGAGGGATGGAGGGAGAGATCGTTGGGAGTGAGGGTGGGGGAGATGATTGAGGTTGGGCTCAATAAGTGGTTTTTCCCTTGGTGGTTTTGAACCACCCCTCTTACAACAGATCTAGACTCTGGAATTACAGTGGTGAACAGAAGTACACAGTTATAGCCAGATCTTTCAGTCTCAACCATCACAATGCTTTTATTCAAGTTAAAGCACACACCTGCTCCCAGTAAAACATATCCTTGTAGTGTAAAACAAACAAAACACAGCACAACACACACACACCCTGGCCCATCTAAACAGGTCCCTAATGCGAAGTACCCACGTCTAAAATACCCCTGCTCGATTCAAAAGTGCACCTCTGAAATCTGTCCAACAGAAATGTGCATACGCCTATGATCCTTGCATAAATCTCCCCACTAAACCCCTAAGACTTGGTTGTGACATTCAGCACCCTTTCACACTATGCGGTGGTCTTAAAGATGTGTGGGCTGGGATAAATGCTCACCAATTACCCCTCTGGCTTACTCGCTGCTTCTCCTGATGAGGTGTATCTTCTGGATCTGTATCAATCTGTGGTATTCAAGTCCAGCCTTAAGGTCAGCTTGCCAGTCGAAATAGCGAGGCTCTCTTTGCTCGTAGATGGCGTTTCTTCTCTCCGTCCCAGACGGAGTGTTCAGTCCTTGTGCATTGAACAATGCAAGCAGGTGTAGAAGAGAAGAGGGAAAGAGAGAGAGATGACTGCAACTGCCGTCTCTTATACTTGCAAGATGTTTCTTCTCGCGCCAAAAGTTCAACTGTTTGTTCATCTGAGGCAGTCCAACTGAAAAGCAAGACACATCTCCAGCCCGTCTCTTTGTTACTGGGCCTCTTCCTGTGGAACTGGCTCCGAAAAGTCTGGGTGGGCACATCGTTTCCTTTGTCTTCCGATGGCCTGAACACCGGCCACTTTACTTAATGTCTCACTGATGGGTTCCCATTACATGACAAAAGGCGGCCATCAACCATGACATTCCTGCTTTCAGCCATTGACCCATCCCCGCCCAGCTGATGTGTATTCCTGTGGGACATGTTTGGACTTGTCCTACTTCAGCTGTCTGCTCTTCTGCAGCAACAGAAAATATGTCCAAGCAATGTCCAGCACTTAAATCCAAACGTGTGTTTTCGCCAAATTCTTACAGCTCTTTAGATATAGGTTGGGGTTAGATCGTGGAGGTCGAGAGGGAAGATTGTGGGGGATGGAGATTGTGGAGGTGGGGTGGGAAGTGGGGGGTGTGGCGAAGGTCCGGGGTAAGCTTGTTGGGCCTGGAGGAAACATGCCTGCTCCTCCTGGCCCATGAGCAGAGCTGTAAATGCACTTACTTTATGGATCTGGCCTTTCTCGCCTCCTTTTAGCTGTTGAGCTTCCTGAGCCCTGAGAAACCCGGCCTCTAAAGGGTTAAAAATAAAAGTCCTGTTAAAATGGAGGAGCGTAACTTTGGAATGCCCAACCCGCTTCCTGAGAACAGGTTGGTCAACCCCCACGTCCTGCCCCAGTTCAAACCAGAAATTGGAGGGTTGGGGTCAGGCTTGAGATTTTTAAAACAAATTGCTCCCATCCGTCCCAAACCTACCCGAACTTGAGGGCTAGAATTCCCCCCACTTAGTCCCATTAATTTATTCAAATAAATGCAAAACATGTATCCAACGTAATAATGCTATCACAAAGTAATTAAAAGATATATTAATTCCAAAATGTTGACCAAACTGCATGGGGTGTTACTGTATGAGAATTGAGGAGAAATTGAGTGACATGCAGGGAAAGGCTGACTGTAATTGATTGTGTTTTTTGTAGTCGACACCTGCCAATAGCTTTTTCCTGTGTGGAATTGAAATATCAGGCCAGTATCATAGATTTGTACATGTGTTAAGAGTAAAAAATAAAACACAAAGGACTGGATTTTTGGTCTTATGCCACCCATGTTAGTGCCCAGGAGGGGCGGCAATGGCGGCGGTAAGCACTTCCAGGCGGGCGGCAAGCTTCCAGCGCCCCGCCAGGAAATTCGGTGCCAGTTTGGAGGTGGCGCGGAGCATTACCGCCCAGAAGAGACGAGCCGGTGTACAACACCTCTGGTTGCGACACCAGTTCGATTTTTGGCTGCAGCCCGACCTGTAGCACTCCGACGCGCGCCCTGGTGGGAACGCTTGGCTTTCTGAGCTGTAGTGGCCGCAGTGAGGTTAGTAATGTCGACCTCAGGTAAGTGTGATTTTTTTTTGTTGCGGTTTATGTTGTGGTGGCGTGAGTTATGTATTGGGAATGTTTTTTTTTTCCAGGTTTTTGTTTTTTCCCCTCGGGCCTCTTTGAGCGAGCTCCGAGGCCGGCTGTTTAGCTCGGGATTTTCAGTTGCTCAGCCGGCTTAGCCCACTAAAAGAGGAGTGGGACACCTCCCTTAGCACCCCTCTCCACACTCCAGTCCAGCTGGTGAATTTTGTGGTTGAGGACGCAAACCATTTCCCCGAGCAAACTTTATCGTCCCACCCCCATTACCGCCCCGAAATGTCCAGAACTGAAAATCCAGCCCAAAGCCTGTGCTTCATATAAATTTTTAATCTTATTCTAAAAATAAATTTCCCCACCGCTTTTTAACTCCGACCCATTTAGAATCAAATTTAATCAAAGTGTGTTATGAAAACATACACCAACGTGGGAAATACGTGAAAGTTGGATAAATAGGTGCACAATGTTATTAAAAATAAATACCAGCCTCATCACAGATGATAACTTGGAATGTGAGAGTTCTGCTGAAACCTATCTTTTGGGTCACACATGTTCTAAACATCATAATTTGCTGCTGAGGAGTAAATAGGGAAAGGTAGTTTGGAAATAGGAACACACTGAGACAGTATTAGAGTTGCATAAGGTATCGATATCCCTCCTTGACCATTAGTGAAAGAAAGGTTCCAGCAAGAACATTTTAGGCTGAGAGTGAATTTAATAAAGTTATTTGCTTTCTCAGGGGTGAATCTTATGCTGGTTTTGGCCTAACACCTTTGTGAAAGGAAACGGTTTCCTGTACACCTAAACCAGAAGACTGCTGGAGTTGAGAGAAGTGACAAGTTAATGCGGCAGATTTTGGTGGAGTGGGGCATCCTGCAGAAAGCCTGTTAGTTAGACTTGTTCTTGCTCAGTTAGGTTTTTAAAAAATTGCCCTCCAAGTTGCTGAAAGTGCGAGTTGATAGTGGCGTGGCACGGCAAGGACATCTGGGCAACTGGAGCAACGGGACAAACAGGGTATCTCCTTAAACAATGAGATTTAAGGATTGAAAAATAAACAGAGGAAGGATTGAGAAGGAGAGTGAATTAGACTGGATGAATTCAATGTCAAATCAGGTACAGTAAGAGAAATAAAGAGAGGGAAAGATTAGATTAAGAGAGAGAGGAAAAAAAGGCAGAAAGGAAAATAAGAAAAAAAATAAATTGACATTTAAAAAAAATCTAAAACAATTCATAATCTGAAAGAATGGGACACCACGCTTATAATTGTTTACTTTCTGGTAAGGAGAGGTTGATTGGCAGCCATTAACAATTATCACGTCATTTAAAGGGAACTTACATTGTTAATTACAAGACCTAACTTGATTGTTTAATGGGCAACTAATGTGCAAATGCAATAACTTCATGAAAATGACGGGAGGTTCAGCATGAGATATTGCTTTTGTGAAGCTGACAGTGGAACGGAGCAACTTGTGGCGATTCATAATTCACAGGGCATCTCTTCCTCGCTATAAGTTGCTGGCCGCATTGCACGGTAATAACGACCCTGCGTCGTTCAGATGCCGCAATTGTTCCTCCAAAATCTGGCCCTGTTCAGAACCATTCAGGTACTGTTCAGAACTGTTGTGATGAAGAGCTGTATAATTGAAATGGTAAGCTCTCTGTTTTCTCCACCTGATGAGTGTTGCCAGAATTTTCCATTTTTATTCTCGATTACCAGCACCCGTGGTTTTTTTTTGCTTTATATTTAGATGATGTTTTATGACTTGGTATCTTGAGTACTTTTCCTTCAAGCATCCTGCACGGATTGTGTCTGGAATTATAGCTACGCAGCAACAATTAAAATGTCCCTGGTCCTTTTCTTACAAACAAATTCCAAACTGTTACTCTAAAATATATTATTGAGCTATAATTACAAAAAGTAATTCATTTTGTAACGAACTTGAGGGGCTGGGCTGTGAGGAGACTGTTATGGCTCCTGTCACCCTGGGGAAGGGGAGCAGGAAGTTCGGCATATGAAGCAAAATGCAGAAAGTGATGTGGAGCAAGAGAGGGGAAGACAGAGGTGGTGAGCAAAGTGCTCTTGCAGCTGATTAATTTGTATCATTGTTACTGGTTTTACTGAGTACACTGTTATATCTGTACCACCCTTTTATCCAGTGCTTTTGTGGGTCTTTACAATTGCTATCAACAATGACAAATAATAAAAATATGGTGGCAGAGGTATTAAACTTAAAATATAAAAGGTACTTGGTATTTAAATTTATCTACCCATAAAGCTTTTTGAAATACAATTTTAATACATGGAATAAAATCGTAATGATAATACTGTAAACAGTACAAGTAGCTTTGACTTCAAACCAGAAAAAAATAATGGAACAGAAACTTGAAGTTGAAACAATCACCTGGATTTTCAGCTTTGATCATTTCGGGGTGCTAATGACGGCGGGGCAGTAAAGTTTGTGCCCAGGAACAGTTTGCGCCTCAGTCAGCAATATTCAGCAGCTGGGCCCTGAGTGTGGGGCAGGGCGCTAAGGGAAGCGTTGCACACCTCCCTTAGGGCGCTAGGCCCGACTGAGCATGTGAAAATCCCGAGCTAAACAGTCGGCCTCGGAGCGCTCTAAGAGAGGCCTGGGTAGAAAATAGAAACCTGAAAAAAAAACTAACTCATGCCACCCCAACATAATTCGCAAAAAAAATAAATTTAAAAACAATCACACTTACCTGAGGCCAACCTCACTTACCTGACTGCAGCTTCTATAGCTCAGACCTCTCGCTTTCACAGTGATCCCAGCATGGTGCTCCATGGCGTGCTACAGATCGGGGGGGGGGGAGCCAAAAATTGAACCGCCATTACACACTGGCTTGCCTCTTCCGGGCGGTAATGCTCCGCGCTCCACCGAAACCAGCCCCAAAAACCCCGGCGGGGCACTGGAAGCTGGCCGCCAGCCCGGAAGAGCTCACCACTGCCTTTGCCGCCCCTCTGGGGCGCAAACTGAGGCGTCAACAAGTCGAAAATCCAGCACAAATATTTATAATTTATATCACCAATTGCTCTCGGGTGTTGTTGCACGTTGTAAGTCAAGACCGTGTGCAGTCTTCAGGTGAATTGGAGTTATGAGAAGGCAGAATGATTGGACTCGGGGCAACAGATTCTCATTTTAAAGTTATAAATTCTGCCCTTATTTTGAATTTATTGACAGCAAAATTCCACAGAACTTCTGTTGGATTCTCCCTATAATTTGGTGTCTTTTCAAATCTCTGCTGCCCATATTCTAACTCACGCCAAGTCCTGTTCACCCATCATCCCTGTGCTTGCTGACCTACATTGGCTGCCAGTCCGGCAATGCCTCAATTTTAAAATTGGAATCCTTCTATTCAATTCCCTTCATGGCCTCGCCCCTCCAAATCTCTGTAATCTCCTCCAACCTGAAAAATTACATGATCTGGGATTGGGAAAATAGATTAAAGTGTAAGACGGATGATAAGCAGTGGTGGACATTTAAGTAGATATTTCATAACTCTCAACAAAAATATACTCCAGTGAGAAGGAAAGTCTTTAAGAGAAGGGAGAACCACTTGCGGTTAACGAAGGAATTGAAAACTATGGCATACAAAGTGGCCAAGATTAGTGGGAGGGCAGAAGATTGGGAAACTTTTAAAAAAACAGCAAAGGGCGACTAAAACAATTATAAAGAGAGGGAAGATAGATCATGAAAATAAACTTAGCAAAAAACATAAAAACAGATAGTGAGTGTTTCTACAGGTACATAAAAAGGAAGAGAGTGGCTAAAGTAAATGTTGATCCCTTAGAGGATGAGACTGGGGAATTATTAATGGGGAAACGAGAAATGGCAGAGACTTTGAACAAATATTTTGTAACGGTCTTCACGGTAGAAGACACTAAAAACATTGCAATAATGAATAATCAAGGGGCGATAGGGAGGGAGGAACTTAAAACAATCACTATAACTAAAGAAAAAGTACTCGGTAAAATAATGGGACTAAAGGTGGACAAGTCCCCTGGACCTGATGGCTTGCATCCTAGGGTTTTAAAAGAAGTGGCTACAGAGATAGTGGTTGTAATCTATCAACATTCCCTGGATTCTGGGTAGGTCCCAGTGGATTGGAAAACCGCAAATGTAACCCCCTATTTAAAAAAGGAGGCAGACAGAAAGCAGGGAACTATAGACCAGTTAGCCTAACATCTATCATTGGGAAAATGCTGGAGTCCATTATTAAAGAAGCAGTAGCAGGACATTTGGAAAAGCATAATTCAGTCAAGCAGAGTCAGTGTGGTTTTATGAAAGGGAAATCATGTTTGACAAATTTGCGGTGTTCTTTGAGGATGTAATGAGCAGGGTGTATAAGGAGGAACCAGTGGATGTGATGTATTTGGATTTCCAGAAGGTATTCTGTGATGTATGTAGCACTCAAATCAGTGACTCCACACAGTCTGGTGTTGTAGTACTGCTGTGACCTTGGTCCTTTATTGTGTAACTCCAGAGTGCCCCTCAGGTGTAGTGGGCAGCCTTTTATACTCTGTCTTGCAGGTACTTTCAGGTCTCCCACCACAGCATCCTCTGTGGTACACCATTGTAACTATACATTTAATGTACATGGACAATACATAACATCTCACTCTCCGCCCTCCCACCCCCCCAGTTCCAAAAGAAAATTGCCGGTAACCTCGGCCTTGTTCGTCCTGGTTGATTTGTGAGTGTGAGTCCATGACCATCCACTTCCCTCTTCCCCCCCATGTAGAGATTATGCTTGCGAGCATGTGGTATTTGCAGTCCTTACATGGGTGATACAAATACACAAACATAATCTCCAGTAGAAAGCAGGTACACATAAACAGTACATTTGTATGCGTTGAAGAGTTATATCAAAAGGTTGCAGGTACACTGAACAGTTATTAAATCCAAGCTCCACTGGGTGAGGTATGGTGGCGGCACACTGCCCCTTTTTGCCCGAGGTAATGAGCTGCGCTGAGACAGGGTATGGCAACTAGTGCGTTGCCTCTGTTCTCACAAAATAGTTGCCTTTGCGGCTTGTCTGCAGCCGCTGAACAATTGCATAAATCACATCAAATCAGAAATTGCATTAATCCATTAGTCATGTTAGTCACAGATCCATTAACCCTTTTAACTGTACATTGTGATGTTAACTCTTTTCACCAATCATATCAATCATTTTAATCACAATAATCATTTTAGCATCAAAATATTAACTCTTGTCATAAATCACGTCATCATATAAATCACAGAAATCATTTTGACTCACTCTTGCCCTTACAAAAGTCTCTTTGTGGGGACTGCCAATGGTGTAAGGCCCCTTTAAGACTCCCAGGTACATTTCCCTTGTAAGACGCCATTTTGTTTTTCCCACGAGGTTTCTACTGGGCGCCGCCATTTTAGGTGCTCTGCTGCTGCCTACCCCTCTCTGCAGAACTCTGCTGCCACGAGGCTCGCCTCCATCTTGAACTCGCTGTGCTGCTGCCTGCTCTCCCTCTTTCTCTCTCCGCAAATAGCTGCCAACCAAAGCGGCCCAGAAGTTCTGCCTGTGAACACGGGGGACAGCGGTCTGTGGAGGAATGAAGTCTTCCCAGCTCCCATGGACCTTCCCCATCCATCTCCTGCCAGGACTTGATAAGATAGATGCAGAGAGGATGGTTCCCGTTGTGGGGGAATCTAGAACTAGGGGGCATAGTTTCAGAATAAGGGATCGCCCATTTAAAACTGAGATGAGGAGGAATTTCTTCTCTCTGAGGGTTGTAAATCTGTGGAATTCTCTGCCCCAGAGAGCTGTGGAAGCTGGGTCTTTGAATATATTTAAGGTGGGTATACATATATTTTTGAGCAATAAGAGAGTGAAGGATTAAGGGGAGCAGGCAGGGAAGTGGAGTTGAGCCCAAGATCAGATCGGCCATGATCTTATTGAATGGCGGAGCAGGCTCGAGGGGCCAAATGACCTACTCCTGCTCCTATTTCTTATGTTCCTATGTTCTTATCTCGGCACTCCTCCAATTCTGGCCTCTTGCCAATTCCCTTTGCTCCACTCTTGGCACGTGTGCCTTCAGTGACCTAGGTTCCCTCCTTAAACCTCTCTGTCTTTCTATCTCTCTTCCCTCCTTTAAGTCACTCCTTAAAACCTACCTTTTTGACCAAGCTTTTGGCCACTTACCCTAATAATTCTTTATGTGACTCAGTGTCAAATTTTGTCTGATAACATTCCTATGAAGCACCTTGGGACATTGTACTACACTAAAGGCGCTATAGAAATGCAAGTTGTTGTTATTTTGGGGCGTTTTTTTGGTGGCTTAGTAAGGGGCAGAACTTGCACCTTGCTCTTATGAAATAAATGGCAACCAGGAGACAAAATCATAGGTGGAGACTCTCTCAGCCAGAGCTCCCATTTTTGAGGTTCAGTCGGGACGCTGAGAAATAGGAGGCATTCCAAGCACACAAGTGGGGTCCAGTAACTGGACTGGATCTCCGAAGAAGAAAAACAAAATCCTGGAGTGAACCCCTTGCTCAGGGGCAGTGTTGTTGTTGGAGGCAGAGACTGGGCATGAATCCACCTCCCCCTCCCCCAAGGTCAGCCGTGTGGCTGAGTATCCATTGGCAATTGACAGGCGAGCCCAAAGGTACAGTATACCACAAGTCACACTTGTGCTTGGTCACTCTCTGCAAATTGTGTGCTGCCTCCACTGTTTTAGGAACGTAGAACTTGCTAGACAAAGAAAGACCAAGATCCATCTCGTTCACCTTCTACCATCAATACAACAGTGATGGAGCTGTCGACTAAGCATGGCAATAAATCTCCGTCAATTAGTCTGCAAGAATGCAAGATTTGCTTTAATAAAGTACCACTCATGATCTCAGGCTGTTCTGAAGCACTTTACAACCAAGTAAATACTTTTGAATTGTAATCATTGTTGTAATGTAGGAAATGCAGCAGGCAATTTGTGCATAGCACGGCCCCACAAACAGCAATAAGAAAATGATGAGATAATCTGTTTTAGTGATGTTGTTTGATGGATATATATTGGCAAAGATACTGAGAACTTCCCTGGTCTGCTTCGGAATAGTACCGTGACATCTTTTATGTCCACGTGAGAGGGTAGGTAGGGCCTCGTTTTAACGTCTCATCCAAAATATGTTACCTCTGACAATCAAGCACTCCCTCATTGCTGCACTGAAGTGTTGGGTGAGATTAGGCACTCAAGACTCTGGACTGCAACTTGAACCCAAAACCTTTTGATTCTGGTGAGCGTGCTACCGCTCAATCAAAGCTGACAGCTGAGGAAAGCTCCCAGTGGCGGAAGGCTTTGGCTACTCTAGGTCCAAAGTCACTTGCTCCTCCCAATCATGTTACACTTACCACATCTCAAATCAGTCATATACCATATCCCAAAATATTATTTTTGAAAGAAATCTATCTAATTTGCATTTGAATCAACACTAACTGCTTCCAATATCTCCTTAGGGAGCCTATTCTATGGGCTAGAAATTTGGTTCTCAACGCTAACGGTATTTTTTTGCCAAAATTACCATTGTTACAAATCCAAGCTTTAATTTGTGCAGCGGTAAAAATTGGCGTCGCAAACTGTAAATTTCGGCAACTTTAGTCCGAGGCCGATACCACTGCAAGTTGGGCCTAGGGAGAGCGGAAAAACACCTAAAAAAACAGAAAAAGAAATTCACAAATCATTTGCAAGACACTTATCTAGCGAATCGCTGCAAAAGAATTAAAACATTAAAACTTTAACTTACTTTTTTTGCAGGTCTTCATAGTTACCGCTGCTCCAAGAGCTGCCACGCAGTTTTTTCCCTGTCGGGCAAAATACAGATGTGCACAGAGCCAAATTTTTGGTGAAAGCTATATTTCGAGTCTTGCACAGCACCGGTTCGCTCTCCAGCAATGTTTGAAAACTGCCGCCACAAAATGTCACCGAAATTTCTGCTGACCCCGTTTTCACAAAAAAAGGTGAAATAGTACCAAAAACCCATTCGCAAAATCGCCGAATTTCCAGGCACTCGCTCACTGAAATCCCCCCGCCCCCACCCCCGTTCAAATCCCTCTGCCCCTCCCTTTTTCTGTAAATCCTTCCAGTTCTACAAACCTTAGAGAACTGTAGCCTCTTGTGCATCCCCATTCCCTTCACCCCATCTTTGGCGCCTGTGCCTTCAACTGTCTAGGTTCTAAGCTCTGCAATTCACTCCCTAAAACTCGCACCTCCCCACCTCAACCCTTTAAGACATTTCTGATATCTGCCTCTTCAACCAAACTTTTAGTCACCCCCCTAAGACCTCCTTTCTTGTCTCACTTTCAATTATTTGTTGGATTATGCTATTATGAAGCACCTTGGCACATTTTCTTATGTTAAAGGCTCTATATAAATGCAAGTTGTTGCTGTTCAAACTCAGACTGTGCCTTCTGGTTCTATTTTTCCATTATAAGTATGAACATAGGGATTTATAATGGACAAAGTTGTAACAAAATGCAGCAACAGGAAGTAAGGTATTGTAGACTGAAAGTATAGGACGACATTTGACCCTGAAATTCCATGGGGGTTCTACCAATCTCATGCCGTATCTTCGACGAGAGATCAGTGGAATCTCCAGAGAAGTAGTGGCCATTATCCGAGGTTTATGGCAGGAGATTATGATAACCACAGAATTTACAGTTATGGGGCCGAAATTGCCCCTCTCAGAAAGGTCTGTTAGCGCCTCCTGGAATCACTAAAGGGTCGCTAAAGGGTTTTCGCTTTGGCGCGACAGCTAGAGCACCCCCCTGGATTTTCCCCCGGGGCTCCATCGGTGAAAAGCAGTTTGCGCCATGCCCCGCGATTAGCACATTGGCACGCGGCACTCACAGCGGTGATATCATTGCCGTGTGCGCCGACCTCTTTGCATCCCTCGGGGGAAATTGCCCCGCGGGACACGAGGTTGGCATGGAGCGATGCCATCGATAGCTCCGGTGCGAGAAGCTGTGGTGGCTGTGGCGCCCCGGTCGCCTTTAAAGGGGAGGTGGCAGTGCGGTGGCCACCATTTTTTTTTGTCGGACGACTTTTCAGTTGGCCCACCAATGGCGGCCGCTGGTGTGGCCGGGCCACCAACAGGCAGACTGGCACCCCCTTCTTGGGTGCCAGGCCGCTGGCCCCGCTGACACCCTCCCTGGTGGCCCAGTGGGCACCACTAAAGAGGCTGCACAATTCGCGCCGGGGCCGGCATTTCCTGCGCCACGCAAAAAAACATATAATTCAAATTGACCGCCCCAAACACAGCATGGGGCAATTAAAGCCCCTTAATGTATAATGGATAATATCAAAGTAATATCTGCATGTGACACCTACTGTTGCACATAACCATGGCAAAAATATTGGTATGACTCATAACCATGACACTGGACTTAAAATGAAATATGTATAGGAATTGCGTACTTTACACAAAATGTTTTATACATTGGAAATAGATGTATAACAGGATGGATGCTATATACCCAAGGATACTAAATGGGACTGGGAACGCATCCATGAAATGCTGACAGTCATTGTGAGGGAATCGGTGAATATAGAAAGGTTACACCGAACTGGAAACAAACCAGCCTGGTATTTATTTTCAAGGGAGGGGACTGAACAAATTCAGCACATTAGTTTTACATCAGTTAGATGGAATGAATCTATACTTGCAAACTTGTGGACAGGGCCGCATTAACCCATCGGCTAATAAGGCCTTAGGCCTTCATATTTTTTAGGCCCTCGACTTTAGGCACTAATTGTTAAATCATTAACCCTAAATCTTTGTTACAAGGTTGGTTAAGCAATATCATATATAACTGCAAATTATATCTTCAGAGGTGCAAAATATTGCATCCTTATGGCTCAAAGTGTGTATATAATTCTGTGACAATCTTGAAACATGTATAAAAATACAAAAAGAATTCACCCGGAGAGTTATGTTTGCTGTTCATGGGATAAATGCATAAATAATATTAGATTTGATCATTGAGAATGCTTATAAAAGGATGAAGATTTGTCATTTATCTTTTAAAAGTGGAAACATAGGTGTCAAAGATGTACAGACTGCATTACGGCTGTATTTGTCATTAATGGTCACGAATTGTAATGGAGAACGTTCCTTATCTCTTCTCAAAAGGATAAAAAATGTCTTATGATCCACCATGAATCAGGAGCATCTCGCTGCTTTGTCTCTTTTGAGCATTGAGAGTGAAATTGTCAGGTCTTTAAATTTTGATGCTATTATTCACGACTTTGCCACCGCTAAGGCCAGGAAGAAACTGGTCTTTGTTTGAAGAGATGTATTCAGATAATTTTTTGTTTGATATCATAATTTACGCAAGGAAGAAACCAATCTCTGCTTGAACTGTATGCTGTTTTTGTTGTTTTCTTACTGTACATAACTTTGATTTTTGTAATTTGTTTGCCACAGTCAAGGCCAGGAACGTACCAGTCTTTGTTTGAAAATATGTATTTGATATCACAGTTTAAAGCCAGGAAAAAACCATTCTCTGTTTGAATTGTATGCTACTTTTTAAACATAGAAACATAGAAAATAGGTGCAGGAGTAGGCCATTCGGCCCTTCGAGCCTGCACCGTCATTCAATGAGTTCAAGGCTGAACATGCAACTTAGTACCCCATTCCTGCTTTCTCGCCATGTCCCTTGATCCCCCTAGTAGTAAAGACTACATTTAACTCCTTTTTGAATATATTTAGTGAATTGGTCTCAACAACTTTCTGTGGTAGAGAATTCCACAGGTTCACCACTCTCTTGGTTATTGTACATAGTGTTGATTTTTGTTAGTTGTTATATTTGGATAAAAATACAATTATATTTGTTTGATGATTTTATGAATTGTATACAATATATAATACATATCAAGCCCCTTCCCTCCTATTAGCTTTAGGCCCCTCACAGCCCTTAATCCGGCTCTTCAAAATAGGCAATTCACAAGCAGAGAACCCAGTAAGTATCAGACAACATGGTTTCAGAATAGGCAAATCCTGCCTGGCTGATCTTTTTGAGCTTTTTTTTTAGAGATGATAGATAGATTGCGAATAGTTGATCTAGACTTCAGGAAAGCCTTTAACAAAAGTGTTTAGAAAAGGCTGCTATGCAAGCTTGAAGCAGCGGGCGTCCACTTGGAGGTGGATCAACAATTTTCTGAAAGAGAGGAAGCAGCGGCTGCCTTCTCTTTCTGAGCGACATAATTTACCTGGATTCAGAACAATGGAAGTTTTGTTACATTTTCAGATGAGGAATACCTTTATGTAATTTAATTTAGTGAGTGACACTCGACATGGTTTCTGAGTAGACTGATCCTCTTGACTTTTGGTGGAAGTGGTGAGAGGGGTTAGAAGAGTCTAATGTTGCATTAAAAGAGTTACAGAAGAACCTTGACAATATTTGCAAATGGGCAGAACTGTGATGGATGAATTTCCAGACAGATAAGTGCAGGGTCTCACACACTGGAAGATAAAATGAGAGCCCATCTTCATGCAAAGACTAATCAAAGTTAAATAGTCTGTCAGGTAGGGTAACAGAAGCATAAACTCTCGAGTCATTCGGTAGACAGATAGAGGCTGTAATGGAGGCGGGAGTTCATAGCTTTCTATTCAAAGATGAACTAGATGGGCTGAATGACCTCTCTCATCTACCTGTCTGTGCAGCACCCTGTTTCCAAAAGTGAGATTGCCTTTTTGGTGATAGTGTCACTCGTTTCCTCACACCCTCTTCACAAACAGACTGGAATTCAAGAGTTTGCCAATAGGATGGCTGAGCATTTTTTTTTCAATTACCCAGACAAGATAAAGAATTACTTATTATTTAGTCGCTGGGAAAGCATATTAACCATCATATTTCTGGATGTAATTTTATTTTAAACTTATGAGTCTGCACATTACTTTTGAAACACAGTTTTTCAATAAGTATATTTTTTTCCCCCCGAATCCATAGGGGTGTAAATTCGGTCGCGTCTCTGTTGCGGAGTTTAAACCAGGCGGGGTGGCTAATTTTACGCCAGGAAATGTTGCGCGTCTCCAGCCACAAAATTCATCAGCTGGGCCCAGAGTTTGCAGCCCAGTGCTACGGGAGGCGTTCCACACCTCTTTTAGAGCGCTAGGCCAGCTGAGCCACTGAAAATCCCGAGCTAAACAGCCGGCCTCGGAGCGCCCTAACAGAGGCTTCCATGAAGAAAAAACAACCTGAAAAACATTCTTAATTCATTACTGACGCGACCCCAATATAAATCTGCAAAAAGAAAAACAAGGAAAGCAATCACTCTTACCGGAGGTAGACATTTCTTTAATCACTTTGGCCGGTACAGCTCGGAATGGCAGCTTTCACTGGCATTCCCACTAGGGGGCGCCACGAGTTGCTACGTTGCGGGCGCGATTCAAATATTGAGCCAGTGTGGCAACCAGAAATGTTGCACACCGGGTCGCCTCTCCCGGGCAGTACTGTTCCGTACCCCTGCAAACCCGGCACCGAATGTGCCGGTGGGGCACTGGAAGCTGGCCACCCGGACGCAAGTGCTTTCCATAGCCATTGCCGTCCCTCTGTGGCGCTAAGAGGGGCAGCAAAAGATCGAATTTCCAGGCCCATCTGTGGAAAAATGTTAAAAAATCCTGAACATGACAATCTTTTGAATTTCATCCAATAAAAGAAAGAAAAGAAAGACTTGCATTTATATAACACCTTTCACGAACACTGGATGTCTCAAAGCGCTTTACAGCGAATGAAGTACTTTTGGCGTATAGTCACTGTAGTAATGTGGGAAACGTGGCAGCCAACTTGCGCACAGCAAACTCCCACAAACAGCAATGTGATAATGACCAGATAATCGGTTTTAGTGATGTTGATTGAGGGATAAATATTGGCCAGGACACCAGGGATAACTTCCCTGCTCTTCTTCAAAATAGTGCCATGGGATCTTTTACATCCACCTGAGGGGGCAGACCGAGCCTCGGTTTACCATCTCATCTGAAAGACAGCACCGCACTCCCTTAGCACTGCACTGTAGTGTCAGTCTAGATTTATGTGCTCAAGTTCCTGGAGTGGGACTTGAACCCACAACCTTCTGACTTAGAGGCAAATGTGCTACCCACTGAGACACATTAACACTCAGGGGTTGAATTTCCACTGGGATTCTGCTGATCTGCAGAAACCCTAGAGAAATGGAGTAAATGTATATTCAGAACATTTCTCCAGAGTTTTTGCTAAAATTCACTAGAGTGACTCCCGGGATGAGAGGGCTGTCCAATGAAGAGAAATTGAGTAGGATGGGCCTATATCCTCTGGCGTTTAAAGAATGAGAAGCTATATAAGTACATAAGAACATAAGAAATAGGAGCAGGAGTAGGCCATACGGCCCCACGAGCCTGCTCCGCCATTCAAAATGGTCATGGCTGATCCGATCATGGACTCAGGTCCACTTCCCTGCCCACTCCCTTAATTCCTTATCAGTTAAGAAACTGTCTAACTCTGTCTTAAATTTATTCAATGTCCCGGCTTCCACAGCTCCCGGAGGCAGCGAATTCCACAGATTTACAACTCTCTGAGAGAAGAAATTCCTCCTCATCTCAGTTTTAAATGGGTGGCCCCTTATCCTAAGATCGTGCCCTCTAGTTCTAGTCTCCCCCATCAGTGGAAACATTCTCTCTGCATCCACCTTGTCAAGCCCCCTCATAATCTTATACGTTTTGATAAGATCACCTCTGAAATGTACAAAATTCTTAGAGGGCTTGACAGGCGAGATGCTGGGAGGCTTCTTCCCCTGGCTGGAGAGTCTAGCACCAGGAGTCTTAGTGTCTCCTGCTTTTATTTCTTACATTTTCAAGATCTCCCATGGAAATTTAACTTCTTGGTGTGTCAAAAGTCAAACAAAAAAATTGATAGGCCATGAAAAAGTGTAGCAGTGTGACATTGAACGACATCTGGTTTTGAATCTTAAGCTTATAGTATGACCCCCATTCTTTCATTCACCAATTTTGTAAAATTTTCTGAAAATGTTTTACTTATTTCAAGCAATTTAATTGTAGTACAGATAATTAAGTAGTTCAAACCTATTTATTTTCAATATCTAACATTTTTAGCAGCTTTTAACTGAGAGTGACAGATTACTCATGCCTACAATTTGCTAGCTGATGGCCTTTGGTACCAAACTGTCACAAATTTCTCCAGATATGGAGATGACAGTGGAAAATAAATTGACAAGTGTGTAGATCATAACTATATTTTATAGGAGCAGTCTCATTTTTGTGAGTAATCTCCACAATGATGAAATATAAAGCCTTGAACTTGAACCCAATGTGTCAGGTTTCTGAAGTATTTCAGATGATACTAAAATAAAGCACAGATCATAGCATTTGTAAGCCTGGAGACATTGTATAACTGATGCAACATCCTCACTGTCAGGAACTGGACCCTCCTAAGCTATAGGAATCAGATGCACATCCTGTGAGCAAACATGTAAAAGTAGAGCCTCCCACATGCCTCGCCACCCCCTAGCTGCAATGGAATTTCTAGGCCACAATGTTGCAGACATGAAGCTTACCACAGCACATTGGAGGTTAAATTGAATAACCCCCGAAAATGAGCATTGGAAACCCGTTACCCGATTAACCCATGCCCCTTCCTTGCACTGCAGACAACATGTTCATTTGGTGCTACCTGCTCTTTTAAATCATTTCTGCGAGCTCCCTGTGCAGTTCATAGGCTGCATACATCAGCAGAGTGCCTGATATCATGAATGGTCAGTGCTACTTATAGGCAGCCTGCACCTCTTAAAGGGGAGGTGCATTGTGGCTGCAAAATGTGGTGGGAGTTTTTTCAGAAGTCAATCTGAGCTCTGATACTTTGAGCAATGGTTGAACTTGCGAGAGAGTGTGCACCAAGGTTTTCAGCTAATGTACTTGTCTTGGTGGAAGAGGTGGAAAGAAGGAGAGATGCCCTGTATCCGTAGTCGGGCTCAGGAGCCACTGCAAAGAAATAGCGGTGGAGGTCAATGCCAAGAGTGTTGCTCCAAGAACATGGATGCTGTGCAGAAAGAAGTTTAATGATCTTACACGAGCTGTCAAGGTGAGTGAGTTAATCTTCAAATGGCATAATGGCATATTGGTATATCCTAACAACTGCACCACTAGCCTCAACCACTGCTCAATTCACCACACCCCCATCACGCACCTACCAACAATCTCTATCAATCAGTACTCAACTCTAAAATTCATATGCTTTTCTTCACCCTCAGACCACGCACCCACAACTCACAGCTATTCACCCATGACAACCACATCAGTCAAACATATTGCACGAAACTCACTGACACACTTTCCTCTCTCTTGCAGGAGAAGGTGATGAGTAACAGCAGACAGCAGGAAAGAACTGGAGGAACAGTAGCATGCCTGCATGTTTTAACCCCCATGGAGGAAACAGTGTTGTACATCATGAGAAGGGGCATCACTGAGGCCTTGGCACCTGCTGGAGGGATCGATGATGATGGTCTCTGCATCCCTAATCCTCCTTCTCACTTCTCCCTCATCCCACAATCATTTCTGACTCACAAGCTGCAGATGGTGTAAGCATGCTCTTTTACTTTCTTCTCTCCTTTCATCGCACCCAACCCTTGTCTGTTTTTCATTTCAGATACGCATAAATTGGACCTTCCCAGTCAGTGGAGGAAGAGGCAGTGAATTTGAAGAGATTTCATCACTCGACCTTACACTCACAACCACCAGCTCAGAGGCTGACATTGTGCGTATTTTAGAGGCTAGGATAGAGTATGAAGCGTGGGCAGGTACGGCAGGAGCGGCAAGGCTGTGGCGAAGGAGCGACGAGAGATTGCAGAGTGATGTGATCGAGGTCCAGGAAAGGTGTGAGTTCGGGGCCCAGAAGAGGCATGGACCCAGGGGCAGCATGGGTCAGCCCACACTGTGATATGTGTGCACACTAGGTCCATGCAGCAGAGCTTGTCTCCAGTCGTCTTGGTTAATCCTTGCTACTAGACTAAGACCAAGCTCTGTCAAGCCCATGTGATGGCTGGTGTGCAACAACCAGCGCACATTAAAAAAATTCACGCACTGGCATTTTCCACCCTTCAATATGCAGTTCGGGACCTGGAATAATAGGTCCTTCATTGAAACACCTCTCAACTCATCGAACTCATCCCTTTTTGGCATGGAAATAAGTCATCCTTGGTTTGAGGGATTGCCAAAGAAGAGGGATAGAGTAGGGATCTGCATGTGGTGATGCACCGGGCACAATTTTGTAGGAGCCAGGGCAGGTAGAAAGAATAGTGCAAATGCCAGCTCGCCAGAGGTCACATACCAGTTATGCTGTGGAGGAGTCAGATGAGGACTTTGATTGGCCAGGCTACAGAAGAAGGCTGATTGGTGAACACAACCAAATCCTTGGGGCACTAGAAAGTCCTCCAGAAATCCTGCGCTCAAAGTGGAGGAGCATGGAGAGGTCCAGCATCAACTAGGATTTGCGCAGATCTTGGAGCTCATCCTTAGAGTCCACAAGGAATAGGCGGTCACCTCCTTCAGCACACCTGTGGAACCCACCATTATGTAGCATCTGATGGCCGATGTCAGGAAGGATAGACAGAAGGAAAAGGAGGTGGGGTAGTGTTGCTGGTTAAAGAGGAAATTAACGCAATAGTAAGGAAGAAAATTAGCTTGGATGCTGTGGAATCGGTATGGGTGGAGCAGCAGAATACCAAAGGGCAGAAAACACTAGTGGGAATTGTGTACAGACCACCAAACAGTAGTAGTGAGGTTAGGGACAGCATCAAACAAGAAATTAGGGATGCGTGCAATAAAGGTACAGCAGTTATCATGGGCAATTTTAATCTACATATAGATGGGGCTAACCAAACTGGTAGCAATGCAGTGGAGGAGAAGTTCCTGGAGTATATTAGGGATGGTTTTCTAGACCAATATGTCGAGGAACCAACCAGGGAGCTGGTCATCCTAGACTGGGTGATGTGTAATGAGAAAGGACTAATTGGCAATCTTATTGTGCGAGGCCCCTTGGGGAAGAGTGACCATAATATGTTAGAATTCTTTATTAAGGTGGAGAGGGACACAATTAATTCAGAGACTAGGGTCCAGAACTTAAGGAAAGGTAACTTCGATGGTATGAGACGTGAATTGGCTAGAATAGACTGGCGAATGATTCTTACAGGGTTGATGGTGGATAGGCAATGGCAAACATTTAAAGATCACATGGGTGAACTTCAACAATTGTACATCCCTGTCTGGAGTAAAAATAAAACGGGGAGGGTGGCTCAACTGTGGCTAACGAGGGAAATTAAGGATAGTGTTAAGTCCAAGGAAGAGACATATAAATTGGCCAGAAAAAGCAGCAAACCTGAGGACTGGGAGAAATTTAGAATTTAGCAGAGGAGGACAAATGGTTTAATTAGGAGGGGGAAAATAGAGTATGAAGGAAGCTTGCTGGGAACATAAAAACTGACTGCAAAAGCTTCTATAGATATGTGAAGAGAAAAAGATTAGTGAAGACAAACGAAGGTCCCTTGCAGTCAGATTCAGGTGAATTTATAATGGGAACAAAGAAATGGCAGACCAATTGAACAAATACTTTGGTTCTGTCTTCACCTAGGAAGACACAAATAACCTTCCGGAAATACTAGGAGACCGAGGGTTTAGTGAAAAGGAGGAACTGAAGGAAATCCTTATTAGCCAGGAAATAGTGTCAGAGAAATTGATGGGATTGAAAGCCAATAAATCCCTGGGGCCTGATAGTCTGCATCCGAGAGTACTTAAGGAAGTGGCCCGAGAAATAGTTGATGCATTTGTGATCATTTTCCAATAGTCTATCGACTCTGGATCAGTTCATATGGACTGGAGGGTAGCTAATGTAACACCACTTTTTCAAAAAAGGAGGGAGAGAGAAAATGGGTAATTATAGACAGGTTAGCCCGACATCAGAAAATGTTGGAATCAAAGATGAAATAGCAGTGCATTTGGAAAGCAGTGACAGGATCAGTCCAAGTCAGCATGGATTTATGAAAGGGAAATCATGCTTGATGAATCTTCTGGAATTTTTTGAGGATGTAACCAGCAGAGTGGACAAGGGAGAACCAGTGGATGTGGTGTATTTTGACATTCAAAAGGCTTTTGACAAGGTCCCACACAAGAGATTGGTGTGTAAAATTAAAGCACATGGTATTGGGGGTAATGTACTGACGTGGATAGAGAACTGGTTGGCAGACAGGAAGCAGAGAGTTGGAATAAACAGGTCCTTTTCAGAATGGCAGGCAATGACTCGTGGGGTGCTGCTTAGGGCTCAGTGCTGGGACCCCAGCTATTTACAATATACATTAATGATTTCGATGAAGGAATTGAGTGTAATATCTCCAAGTTTGCAGATGACACTAAGCTGGGTGGCGGTGTGAGCTGTGAGGAGGATGTTAAGAGGCTGCAGGGTGACTTGGACAGGCTAGGTGAGTGGGCAAATGCATGGCAGATGCAGTATAATGAGGATAAATGTGATTTTGTCCACTTTGGTGGCAAAAACACGAAGGCAGAATATTATCTGAATGGCGGAAAATTAGGAAAAGGAGAGGTACAATGAGACCTAGGTGTCATGGTACATCAGTCATTGAAAGTTGGCATGCAGATACAGGAGGTGATGAAGAAAGCAAATGGTATGTTGGCCTTCATAGCTAGGGGATTTGAGTATAGGAACAGGGAGGTCTTAATGCATTTGTACAGGGTCTTGGTGAGGCCTCACCTGGAATATTGTGTTCAGTTTTGGTCTCCTAATCTGAGGAAGAACATTCTTGCTATTGAGGAAGTGCAGCGAAGGTTCACCAGACTGATTCCCGGGATGGCAGGACTGATACATGAGGAGAGACTGGATCGACTGGGCCTTTATACATTGGAGTTTAGAAGGATGAGAGGGGATCTCATAGAAACTTACAAAATTCTGACGGGACTGGACAGGTTAGATGCAGGAAGAATGTTCCGGATGTTGGGGAAGTCCAGAACCAGGGGACACAGTCTAAGGATAAAGGGTAAGCCATATAGGACTGAGATGAGGAGAAACCTCTTCACTCAGAGAGTTGTTAACCTGTGGAATTCTCTACTGCAGAGAGTTGTTGATGCCAGTTCATTGGACATATTCAAGAGGGAGTTAGGTACGGCCCTTACAGCTGAAGGGATAAAGGGGTATGGAGAGAAAGCAGGAAAGGGGTACTGAGGTGAATGATCAGCAATGATCTTATTGAATGGTGGTGCAGGCTCGAAGGGCCGAATGGCCTCCTCCTGCACCTATTTTCTATGTTTCTATGGTTCTTTGTCACAGCTTCCATCAATGGTCTCAGTGCTGCAGTAGAAGCTCAGACTGCTGCCATCATGGCTCTGGATACCACAGATCAACAGGACTGCGGAGGCGCCACCCAGGAGTGTGGCAGTGGCTCCATGGATAACGAATCTGCTTTCCACTCTCAGGACAGTATTCCTGCTCTCATCCCAGAGGAAGGCCTACCAGGTCACCCATGTCTGGAAGCAACTTATTTCAGAGCAAATCAACAAAAAAGTACATCAGTGCCAGCCAGATCACTCGCTGTAGACTAGCGAAACTTTAGGCAAGTATAGCAAGCTCAAAAAAATGTACATAATTGCACCAGCAGCCAGAAAAATTCCAGTAACTAATCTGTAAGTGGTAGTTTAAATAGCACTGGTAGCGGGTCCTTCATTTTGTTCAATGCATGTTCAGCTGTGCGAGGTAAAGACAGGGTGTAGGCTGGAGTGTGACTTTTTAAAATGGCAGCATTAGCATCAAATCAGTTTGACATCATAATCTGCCTGCTCATTGTGCCGCCAGCAGACATGAGGTGCGTGCACACAAACGCCTTTACCAAGAGAGCGTCTGGCCCACCTCCTGTCGGAACTGTGCCTTCGCATCTCGGACCCCGTTTTCGAGGGTTAGGAGGCCACGTAGCCCCCAAAGAAACAGGTGCGATCCAGCCCAATTGCTCCCTCCATCTGCAGGGGCGGCCATCTTGATTTTCACTGTCATGTTCTCATTTTCAAAAAGATCTTCTGTGGCCATTGTGACACGTTTTCTGAATCACCCATAACATATTTTTAAAAATTCATATAATATGCGTTTGTGAGCATAGGGACAACAAAGTAAGTAGCATCGTGCAATATATCCTTTCCATCCATGGCTTAATATGTGATGTGCAAAGTTAGAGCACATGGGATTGGGGGTAGTGTACTGACATGGATTGAGAACTGGTTGTCAGACAGGAAGCAAAGAGTAGGAGTAAATGGGTACTTTTCAGAATGGCAGGCAGTGACTAGTGGGGTACCGCAAGGTTCTGTGCTGGGGCCCCAGCTGTTTACACTGTACATTAATGATTTAGATGAGGGGATTAAATGTAGTATCTCCAAATTTGCGGATGACACTAAGTTGGGTGGCAGTGTGAGCTGCGAGGAGGATGCTGTGAGGCTGCAGAGCGACTTGGATAGGTTAGGTGAGTGGGCAAATGCATGGCAGATGAAGTATAATGTGGATAAATGTGAGGTTATCCACTTTGGTGGTAAAAACAGAGAGACAGACTATTATCTGAATGGTGACAGATTAGGAAAAGGGGAGGTGCAAAGAGACCTGGGTGTCATGGTACATCAGTCATTGAAGGTTGGCATGCAGGTGCAGCAGGCGGTTAAGAAAGCAAATGGCATGTTGGCCTTCATAGCAAGGGGATTTGAGTACAGGGGCAGGGAGGTGTTGCTACAGTTGTACAGGGCATTGGTGAGGCCACACCTGGAGTATTGTGTACAGTTTTGGTCTCCTAACCTGAGGAAGGACATTCTTGCTATTGAGGGAGTGCAGCGAAGGTTCACCGGACTGATTCCCGGGATGGCGGGACTGACCTATCAAGAAAGACTGGATCAACTGGGCTTGTATTCACTGGAGTTCAGAAGAATGAGAGGGGACCTCATAGAAACATATAAAATTCTGACGGGGTTAGACAGGTTAGATGCAGGAAGAATGTTCCCAATGTTGGGGAAGTCCAGAACCAGGGGTCACAGTCTAAGGATAAGGGGTAAGCCATTTAGGACCGAGATGCGGAGGAACTTCTTCACCCAGAGAGTGGTGAACCTGTGGAATTCTCTACCACAGAAAGTTGTTGAGGCCAATTCACTAAATATATTCAAAAAGGAGTTAGATGAGGTCCTTACTGCTAGGGGGATCAAGGGGTATGGCGAGAAAGCAGGAATGGGGTACTGAAGGTGAATGTTCAGCCATGAACTCATTGAATGGCGGTGCAGGCTAGAAGGGCCGAATGGCCTACTCCTGCACCTATTTTCTATGTTTCTATGTTTCTATTTCTGTGGGGGGGGGGGGGGGGGGAAAGAAAAGTTTAAAAAAAATAGATTTGGCATCTAGTAATGAAAATAAGTTTTTTACATTTAGCAAATTGTACTTTATAATTATGCAGCTGTACAGAATTGCAGAACATTTTTGTAGAGAATCGGTGAAAAGTTCAAAAGCAGGTCAGTCATCGAAGGATTAAATACCCTCTTCTCAATTATCACCTCACAATGATTTAATCAAAACATTTAAAACTATTTTTGGAATACTTCCCTCTGCACTTTTGACTCTTTTGTGTTTCTCAATCATCAATTGAATAATCACAAGTTATTACTTTTCCTAAACCTTTCGTAGCAGCTTACATCGCTAACTATGTCACCATGAAATGAGCCACACAGCTCATCGCTGCCTGTAAGCTGAGTCATTGAATGCGGACAAAAGAACAGATTTGCTTTGTTTTCCGAGGATTTTAACACTGCACCTGCTCGTCTTACAAATCTGCCATCACAACAGGATATGAACAAGTTGAATATACAAGTGAATGGCCCAGGTGTAGCCAAAATGGAGATGGTTTATGAAAGGTGGTCTCATTACACAGAGAAAGTGATTGTAATCAGTGTTTCTAAAGCCACAGTTGTTCCTCTACCATCTGGAATTGCTGTCAGGATTGTTCTTTAGTTGTTACTACCTTAACGTATAACATAACAGAAGTTCAGCTGTAATATTTAATGCTAAATATTCCAAAATATCTTAAATATTAGAGTTAAAATAACAAAATGGAAGCCAATACAAATAGAGTTTGAATATTGGACTCTAAAATCATGACTGAAATTCATTGCTTCTTGTTTCAAAGTAATTATTAGATTATAAAATGCGATGGATTTATGTAATTAAAAGGAGGATTGAGGTTCAAACTTAGTTGCATTAAAATAAATATGAACACATGATGCAACTATTATACATCGATGTTTACATTCAATCTCCACATTGTTCTTACTATCTTGTGTTAATTGGCAAATGTCAATAGCCACATTGTTCTCACTATCTTGTGTTAATTGGCAAATGTTTTAGGTCGAGATGTGAATAATTAACAGAAAACTACAGTAAGTTCATTTTTCCTCAGAAACTAAATCCATTGCTTAAAGTTCTACAATTTAGCAACAAAGAGAGAGGCAAGGAGAGTTGAGCCACCTGTGTTGTACACCTTCTCATTTTCTTTGTACCTCTTGCCGTTAAAGTTCTGGGGCTGAATTTTCCAGTCCTTTGTGCTGCGGGTTTTGCCCCGGAGCGGCGCGAAAGGCGGCGATGAGGTCTCCAGCGCCCTGCCATGATCCTCCGGTCCGGTTTTGTGGCGGCGCTGAGCAGCACCGCCAGGAAGAGCTGCGCCGGGTGTGCAACGCCCCTGGTTGCAACACCGGAACAAGATTTGAGTCTTGCCCGACCCGTCCGCCCGGAAGTGCGCTCGCAATGACCGCCTGGGAAATCAGGTACGGTCCAACGATCCCGGCAGTGGACAGGAAGGTAACGGACTCCAAAAGTAAATGTAACTGTTTTTTCTTTTAAATTTTTGTGCAATTTGTGTTGTGGTGGTGGGGCAATGTTTTGGGAATGTTTTTGTGGGATATTTGTTAGGTTCCCTCCCTCCCACAAGCCTCTCTCGGAGCGCTCCCCGGCTGGCTGATTCGCTCGAGAGTTTCCCATCCTTGCGCCACGAGAGGTGTACAACGCCTCCCTTAGCACTGCGCCCCCTGACGCAGGGCCCAGATGTCCAAAGTTAACAACTAAGATGCAAATTATTTCCGGCGGCTGACTTTTCTGCCTCGCGCCATTATCACTCCGAAAATATAAAAGCCTAAAATCCTGCCCCTGGTGCTACAGCTTCCCAGTCCAGTATTTACAGATACCAGGCTTCTCCTGTTCTGTCGCTGAAGCTGAACATTTCTCATTACAAAGTACGTAATCTATTGAATATGCAAATGTTGAACATAAGAATGCAGCACAAAAACTGAGTGTCTAGGTCCTTTAACCTGACAAGAGAGATCATTGGTTCTACTTTATAATCTAATATTTAACTGTACACAACACAAAAGTGCAAAAAATGCAAATGTAGCCATTTTACATCTTATAGTGAACCATCAAAAACATTACATTGAATGTGGACAATCTAATTGTAACAGTAAACTGTATCTTCTCCCTGTGAAACACTGCAGTCATAACGTCGCCCTTCTACATTCCAGATTCATTCCACACAACTGCAGTGATAACTCCAAGAAGGCATTTTGAAGGTGTGCTGTTTTCATTTCAACACAAGATGGTGATACATGTACTAGAATCTTGTATATAGAAGGTGCCTCATCTCCAGACCACTAGACAGGCTATGGAACTGTTGAGAGATGATGCAGTTTCGCTGAATAATCACTGGAAAATTTGCATTCTTCATTATAATCAAGGTTTGTGGAAAATAGAAAGTATGCTGAAATTTCAAAGCCTCACATTTTTGAAGCAAAAATATAAACAAACCGCGAATATCTCACTTGGGGAAGGAGTGCTCAGTGAACGCGAGCCCCATAAGTGGGCGGCACTCCCGGACAGTCAGGGGTCACGTAGGCCTTGTCAATCTTAATGGCTGGGCCTTATTTAAATAAATGCTCCTGGAGTCCCACTTGACACCCAGCTAAATTCATTGCCTGGCCGGCGGGCAGGAATGGAAATCTGATGGCAGGAGGCCTCAGACAGGGACCCATGGGAATGGTCCCCTGCAGTCATTGGGAGGCGGGATTTGGAGGCAATCAGGGCTTGGAGGTGGGTGAGGTGGGGGGTGGGGGAGGTTCCAATGCGATTGTGGAGAGTTCGAGGCTGTGGAGGGTGCCTTGCAGGGACCTGGGGAGAGCAGCCATGCTCCTCCTGGCCCACAAGAGGTCTTGTCGGAAATAATACTTAAAATTTGCCTTGCCCACCTCTGGCCTGTCAGCTCCTCTTGCCGTGGTTCTGCTGCCGGGTTCCACACAGTGCGGGACTCGCCATGGCTTTTTCTTCATATCACATCGCGGCACCAATGACGTCATTGGGCCCTGAGCTTTGCATTTAAAGTAAGCGCCCGCCTGCCTGAAGCGGGAACCTCAGCCGGCTTGAAAGTCGCCACAGGTGGTAAAAGGCGACCTTGGCCTAATCTTAACCCCACCCACGCCTCATGCTTGCTGGGTGAGAGGGGTTGGGTTAAAATCGAGGGTTCACTGTCTAGGATTTGACAAAAATAATAGTCAGTTAGGCAAGGCCTTTCAGGGGATGGTGGCTGTGAAGCCAAATCCTAGCAAGAGTCAACAAATTTAGTGGAGAAAGGAGAACGAGTAGGAGAATTAGAAAAAAAGGCAAATCACTGAAAAGCACCAAATAATAAATCCAACACACTGGTGGAGATCGAAATACAGCATAAGAACATAAGAAATAGGAGCAGAAGGCCATTTGGCCCCTCGAGCCTGCTCTGCCATTTAATACGATCATGGCTGATCTGATCTTGGCCTCAACTTCACTTCTCTGCCCACTCCCCATAACCCTTTAGTCCCTTATCACTCAAAAATCTGTCTGTCTCCACCTTAAATATATTCAACAATCCAGCCTCCACAGCTCTCTGGGGTAGAGAATTCCACAGATTTACAATCCTCTGAGAGAAGAAATTCCTCTCATCTCCGTTTTAAATGGGCGACCCCTTATTCTGAAACTATGCCCCCTAGTTCCAGAATCTCCCACAAGGGGAAACATCCTCTCTGCATCTACCTTGTCGAGCCCCTCAGTATTTTATCCATTTCAATAAGATCACCTCTCATTCTTCTAAACTCCAATGTGTACAGGCCCAACCTGCTCAACCTTTCTTCATAAGACAACCCCTTCATCTCAGGAATCAGCCTCGTGAACCTTCTCTGAACTGCCTCCAATGCATAGTAGCAAAAGATTCAAATGGAAGATTAACCCCACATGGTGAAATCAGGGCTGTATTAGTCAAAAATGTAAAGTTATATAAAAAATTGCTAGCAATATTGAAAAGTTTGGTTAGCTGAAGATTAAATCCAAAGAGATTTCAAATTAATTTATAAATAGCTTTTATATTAAATCTTTCAGCATGATATCCATTATATTTTAAATTTGGTATGTGGGAATGTGTTTCATACGAATATGAGCATGTTGGACAGGAAAACAGCAGCTGACCCATCCAGACTGCCCCATACTGACGCGATGCCTTGTGCATCATGATACAGACACTCCCAACCACCGAGAGCTATGTATCTCCTGGAAGAGGTGGAAAAATGGATAAAAACCCAGGCCAATTAAGAGGAAAAAATCTGGCAAATTCCTCTCCAACTCCCTTAGGCGATCAAAACCAGTCCAGACCACGTTGACCCTGACCTATATGACAGGGTACCCACCTCTTGTATAACATGAACTCCACCCGAGCCTGACACAATAATGCTTTGCATTTATATCGCACCTTTAACATAGTAAAATGTTCCCAAGCACTTCACAGACGAGTAATAAGACAAAATAGCTTTCTCTTGAAGATATGCAATAAATTAGTGTTCACCACATGAGCCGGCAACCTGTTCCACAAACCCACTATTGTCTGGGAAAAGAAGAATCCCTTAACATCCAACCTAGTGCTGCCCTAATGTAATTGTAAGTGTGCCCCCTGATCCTTCCTAACCAGTTGAAATAATTTGTCCATGCAAACATTATTTTATAAACCACAATTGTACATCCCTGTCTGGTGTAAAAATAAAATGGGGAAGGTGGCTCAACTGTAGCTAACAAGGGAAATTAGGGATAGTGTTAAATCCAAGGAAGAGGCATATAAATTTGGCCAGAAAAAGCAGCAAACCTGAGGACTGGGAGAAATTTAGAATTCAGCAGAGGTGGACAAAGGATTTAATTAGGAGGGGGAAAATAGAGTATGAGAGGAAGTTTGCAGGGAGCATAAAAACTGACTGCAAAAGCTTCTATAGATATGTGAAGAGAAAAAGATTAATGAAGACTAATGTAGGTCCCTTGCAGTCAGAATCAGGTGAATTCATAATGGGGAACAAGGAAATAGAAGAGGAATTGAACAAATATTTTGGTTCTGTCTTCACTAAGGAAGACACGAATAACCTCCCAAAAATACTAGGGGACCGAGGGTCTAGCGAGAAGGAGGAACTGAGGGAAATCCTTATTAGTCAGGAAATGGTGTTAAGGAAATTGAAGGGACTGAAAGCTGATAAATCCCCAGGGCCTGATAGTCTACATCCCAGAGTACTTAAGGAAGTGGCCCTAGAAATAGTGGATGCATTGATAATCATTTTCCACATTCCATGGACTCTGGATCAGTTCCTATGGACTGGAGGGTAGCTAATGTAACCCCACTTTTTAAAAAAGGAGGGAGAGAGAAAACAGGGAATTATAGATCGGTTAGCCTGACATCAGTAGTGGGGAAAATGCTGGAATCAATTATTAAAGATGTAATAGCAGTGCATTTGGAAAGCAGTGACAGGATCGGTCCAGGTCAGCATGGATTTATGAAAGGGAAATCATGCTTGACAAATCTTCTAGAATTTTTTGAGGATGTAGCTAGTAGAGTGAATAAGGGAGAACCAGTGGATGTGGTGTATTTGGACTTTCAAAAGGCTTTTGACAAGGTCCCACACAAGAGATTAGTGTGCCAAATTAAGGCACATGGGATTGGGGGTAATGTATTGACATAGATAAAGAACTGGTTGACAGACAGGAAGCAAACAGTGGGAATAAACGGGTCCTTTTCAGAATGGTAGGCAGTGACTAGTGTGGTACCGCAAGGTTCAGTGCTGGGACCCCAGCTATTTACAATATATATTTATGATTTAGACGAAGGAATTGAATGTAATATCTCCAAGTTTGCAGATGACACTAAGCTGGGTGGCAGTGTGAGCTGTGAGGAGGATACTAAGAGGCTGCAGGGTGGACAGGTTAGGTGAGTGGGCAAATGCATGGCAGATGCAGTATAATGTGGATAAATGTGAGGTTGTCCACTTTGGTGGCAAAAACAGGAAGGCAGATTATTATCTGAATGGTGACAGATTAGGAAAAGGGGAGGTGCAACGAGACCTGAGTGTCATGGTACATCAGTCACTGAAGGTAGGCATGCAGGTACAGCAGGCAGTAAAGAAAGCAAATGGCATGCTGGCCTTCATAGCGAGAGGATTTGAGTATAGGAACAGGGAGGTGTTGCTGCAGTTGTACAGGGCCTTGATGAGACCACACCTGGAATATTGTGTGCAGTTTTGGTCTCCTAATCTGAGAAAGGAAATTCTTGCTATTGAGGGAGTGCAGTGAAGGTTCACCAGACTGATTCCCGGGATGGCAGGACTGACCTATGAAGAAAGACTGGATCGACTGGGACTTTATTCACTGGAATTTAGAAGAATGAGGGGGGATCTCATAGAAGCATATAAAATTCTAACGGGATTGGACAGGTTAGATGCAGGAAGAATGTTCCCGATGTTGGGGAAGTCCAGAACCAGGGGTCACAGTCTAAGGATAAGGGGTAAGCCATATAGGACCGAGATGAGGAGAAACTTTTTCACCCAGGGAATTATGAACCTATGGAATTCTCTACCACAGAAAGTTGTTGAGTCCAGTTCGTTGAATATGTTCAAAAGGGATTTAGATGTGGCCTTTACAGCTAAAGGGATCAAGGGGGTATGGAGAGAAGGCAGGAGTGGGGGTACTGAAGTTGCATGGTCAACCATGATCATATTGAATGGTGGTGCAGGCTCGAAGGGCTGAATGGCCTACTCCTGCACCTATTTTCTATGTTTCTATGTTTCAATCAAATCGCCCCTGCGTTTACATCTCTGGAGTGTAAAGACCCAAATCTTTAAGTCTATCTAGGCAACTCAGGTGTTTTAAACTGGAAATCAATCTTGTGGCCCTCCTCTGTACCTTTCCCAAAGACACAATATCCCCCACCATGTGCGAAGACCCAATCAACAACAACCACAAGTTGCATTTATATAGCATCTTTAATGTAGTGAAACGTCCCAAGGCGCTTCATAGGAGTATTAGGAAATGTTTAAAAATTGACACATTATTATACATGAGGCCTAATCAAGTTCATATATATGGACAAAGTGACATGATTTTGGTTCTGAATTGTCCTGCAAATACAATGTAGTACAGTTTGTACCTCTCCAGTCCGGGATGCTCTAATCTGGAAACAGCCGTGGTTCGGCTTCAGCCACAGTGTGGGTGGCGTCCCAGCTTCCTGCGCTGTTCAGTGAGGAGTGCTTGTCGACAATGACAGCGTATACGCAGAACGCTTCCCGGTCATTGGTCCCAACCGTGTCACAACTTGCGACTGGGTTGAATAGATTTGCGCATGCGCACAAAAACCGCACACATTCAGCTTCGGGGTCAGGACCCGACAGATGTCTCCATCTTGTTTTGAACTGTCTGGAGCTGGGGAGCAGAGGGGAGACACGACCTTAAAAAGAGGAGCAGCAAACCAGCACGGAGAGAGACAGCAAGGTCTGAGTTCCGCAGCCGGAGCATGGCGGAGGCATTCAGGAGCCTTATGTTTCTGATCGCATGGGTCACTAAGGATTTGGTTGCAACCACTGTAGCAGTCACCATTCTCTCCATAATGTGTAATACGCAGCAGTTGTGTAGTCCAGCACAACATGCACAACAGAAATGGAAAGATTTTCGGTACCTTTCAAGCCACATTAACTGTCTAACTGACCAAAAGCATTGAACATATTCTATGGTTCCTTTCTTTACTCACTCTCAAGATGTGGGCATCGCTGGCAAGGCTGGCATTATTGCACACCTCTAGTTGCCTTTTGGAAAATCCTGTTGGGCCTTCTTGAACCGCTGTAATCTATGTGGTGAAGGTACTACCACAATGCTGTTTGGTAGGGAGTTCCAGGATTTTGACCCAGTGTGACAATGAAGGTACGATGATATATGTCCAAATTGAGATGGTGTGTGACTAAAGGGTAAGTTGGTGTTCCCATGCACCTGCTGTCCTTGTCCTTCTAGGTGGTGGAGGTCACGGATTTGGAAGGTGTCACTAAAGAAACTTTGGTAAGTTGCTGCAGTGCATCCTGTAGATGGTAGAAGAGCCTTCAAGCGAAAGCTGAATTTGTTTCTGGCTGCAGCAGAGATCACCTCTTACAGAAGGGAGATACTGCACAGAGTTTAAGGCCAGAGTGATCTCCTGGACTAGCTTCGATCGCCTACATGGGTCGAAGAGGAATTTCCCAGATTTTTTTCCCCCAAATTGGCCTGGGTTTTTTATCTATTTTTTTGCCTCTCCCAGGAGATCACATGGGGTGGGGTGGAGTGTATATGTTGTGATACATAGAAACATAGAAAATAGGTGCAGGAGTAAGCCATTCGGCCCTTCGAGCCTGCACCACCATTCATTATGATCATGGCTGATCATGCAACTTTAGTACCCCATTCCTGCTTTCTCTCCATACCCCTTGATCCCTTTAGCCGTAAGGGCCACATCTAACTCACTTTTGAATATATCTAACGAACTGGCCTCAACAACTTTCTGTGGTAGAGAATCCCACGCGTTCACAATTCTCTGAGTGAAGAAGTTTCTCCCCATCTCAGTCCGAAATAGCTTACCCCTTATCCTTAGACTGTGACCCCTGGTTCTGGACTTCCCCAACATCGGGAGCATTCTTCCTGCATCTAACCTGTCCAATCCCGTCAGGATTTTATATGTTTCCATGAGATACCCTCTCATTCTTCTAAATTCCAGTGAATATCAGTCTAGTCAATCCAGTCTTTCTTCATATGTCAGTCCTGCCTTCCTGGGAATCAGTCTGGTGAACCTTCACTGCACTCCCTCAATTGCAAGAATGTCCTTCCTCAGATTAGGAGACCAAAACTGTACACAATATTCAAGGTGTGGACTCACCAAGGCTTGTAAACTGCAGTAAGACCTCCCTGCACCTAC
The DNA here is from genome assembly GCF_044704955.1 of Pristiophorus japonicus. Classification (NCBI taxonomy): domain Eukaryota; kingdom Metazoa; phylum Chordata; class Chondrichthyes; family Pristiophoridae; genus Pristiophorus; species Pristiophorus japonicus. The sequence goes on along the minus strand of NC_091991.1, from coordinate 123,431,023 downwards.
ACTCAAATCTTCTCGCTATGAAGGCCAACATGCCATTTGCCTTCTTCACTGCCTGCTGTACCTGCATGCCAACTTTCAATGACTGATGTACCATGACACCCAAGTCTCATTGCACCTCCCCTTTTCCTAATCTGTTACCATTCAGATAATATTCTGCCTTCCTGTTTTTGCCACCAAAATGGATAACCTCACATTTATCCATATTATACTGCATCTGCCATGCATTTGCCTACTCACCTAATCTAGATTCTCTACCCCAAAAATCTTTTAAGGCTAATTGAAAATGTCAAACTTGAGATTGCTAGATTTTTGCTACATAAGGGTATTAAATGATATGGAACCAAGGCAGGTAAATGGATTTGAGGTACAGATCAGCTATAATCTAATTGAATGGTGGAACAGGCTCGCGGGCTGAATGGCGTTCTCCTGCTCCTATGTTCCTTTCTGCTCTTTACACTGATGATGCGTAATGCCTATGCAGTAAAGATGAAAATCTACCTCATTGAAAATTACATGTCATATTTGTACAATGGGGCATGTTGACCCTCAGTGCAAATGTGCTTTTTTTTTTAAAAGCTTTAGGCAAATCTGAGCTCAAAGTGGTCTCTGTTGGTTCCAAGTTATTAATATGGGATTTGGTCTGGCAATTCTGCCCATTTGAACATCAACCCAGATTTTGTTACTGACAATACTACGATCTGCAAGCAAAGCAAAACTGCTACCTCCCTACATGACCTTGCCTCCGAGGAAAAGTGAAAGAAATAATAAGCATTGCAACAACTACTTGAACTGAGGGAAATGAAATAAAAAGTTCAGAAACGCTCTATCAGCTAGTACAAATACATTTTGATTCATGGATGAGAGAAGAGGTCCTGAAAATCCAGATATTAATCACAGAATTCTGTGCTTACTACAGGAGGAAGGAATATCTATGTCTGTGATTTACTAGGTCTGCAGGAACTGTTGAACAGACACATGTGAATGCCTGATCTCTCTCACATAGAAAGTGGTCTCTTGAGATGGCATCAGTAATTTCCTTCTAGGTCTGTTAAAGGCAACTCATTGACTGAGTCTAGTGGGCTTGTGTCCAACAAAGGGCCATATTAAAAGAGCATCTTTTATGAATTGTTTCTGCACTTTTTGTTCAATTAAGATACAAAAATAGATAGGCTGTTAACAAGGAGGAAGAATAATACATCGAATCCATAAAGGCATTATTCAGAAAAGCATTCCAAAACATCTATTCTAAGATCACAGACGACCTCCACCTTGTAGTGTTAAGACCCTAGAGGAATGTTATAATTGCATCATAGTAAACTAGAGTTTAATGAATTCTTATCTTCAGTATAATGTGATAAAATCCATAGTACATAGTTGGACCTCATACAGAAATCGACTGTTCATTTGATAAAGACATTTTACATTCAATCTGATGATGTAGATCAAGCTAAATTGAATCGTCATATCAGCTGTGAGTGATATCATGACAAAATAATGAACAATTCTGGCCCTGATCTCTCCACAAAGGAAAAAAAGGGTTGACAAATTGTCGCCCATGCCATGGTCGAGCAGTCTACAGCCGAGCTTTTTAGGCCCTCAGTTGCTCGAATTTGTCCTGCAAGGCCACCTGCAGTCTCCCCATTGAATGGCAACAGCCTTCCACCAGTCATGGTGCAGTCACTGGGGTAGCACTTCGTAGGAGCACTAGCACAGGCAAAAGCACACGGAAGACTGGCACTAAGGGAATGCAAAAGGGTAATTAGTTGACTTTTTTAAGTAATGAATGATTGTTTTGTGGTGGCTTTCATTTCAGCATTGTAGCCAAGAGGACGCTGTGATGGTCCATACCAAAGGGAAGGTAAGGTGTTGGACTAATGTTGAATGGGGAATTCGGGTTGCCTTCACTGGAATCATAGAATCATAGAAATTTATTGCACGGAAGGAGGACATTTCGGCCCATTGTGTCCAAGCGGCCAACAAAGAGCTATCCAGCCTAATCCCGCTATCCAGCCTAATCCCACTTTCCAGCTCCAGGTCGGTAGCCCTGTAGGTTACGACACTTTAAGTACACATCCAAGTACTTTTTAAGTGTGGTGAGTGTTTTTGCCTCTACCGTCCTTTCAAGCAGTGAGGTCCAGACTCCCACCACATTCTAGGTGAAATAATGTCCCCTCAAATCCCCTCTAAACCTTCTACCAATTACTTTAAATCTGTGCCCCCTGGTTGTTGACCCCTTTGCTAAGGGAAATAGGTCCATTCTATCCACTCTATCTAAGGCCATCATAATTTTATACACATCAGTAAGGTCTTCCCTCAGCCTCCTCTGTTCCAAAGAAAACAACCGCAGCCTATCCAATCTTTCCTCATAGCTAAAATTCTCCAGTCCAGGCAACTTCCGCATAAATCTCCTCTATAGCCTCTCTAGTGCAATCACATCTTTCCTGTAATGTGGTGACCAGAACTGTACACAGTACTCTAGCTGTGGTCTAACTAGTGTTTTATACAGTTCAAGCATAACCTCCCTGCTCTTGTATTCTATGCCTCGGCTAATAAAGGCAAGTATTCCATATGCCTTCTTAACCACCTTATCTACCTGGCCTACTACCTTCAGGGATCTGTGGACATGCACTCCAAGGTCCCTTTGTTCCTCTACACTTCTTAGTGTCCTACCCTTTAATGTGTATTCCCTTGCCTTGTTAGACCTCCCCAAATGCATTATATCACACTTCTCAGGATTGCATTCCATTTGCCACTGTTCTGCCCACCTGACTAGTTCATTGATATCTTCCTGCAGTCTATAGCTTTCTTCTTCATTATTAACCACACAGCCTATTTTAGTATAATCTGCAAACTTCTCAATCATAGCCCCTAAATTAAAGTCTAAATCATTGATATCTCACACAAAAAGCAAGGGACCTAGTACTGAGCCCTGCAGAACCCCACTGGAAACAGCCTTCCAGTCACAAAAACACCCAGCAACCATTACCCTTTGCTTCCTGCCTCGGAGACAATTTTGGATCCAACTTGCCACTTTGTCCTGGATCCCATGGGCTTTTACTTTCATGACCAGTTTGCCATATGGGACCTTATCGAAAGTCTTGCTAAAATCCATATACACTACATCAAATGCACTATCCTCATCGACCCTCTTTGTTACCCCCTCAAAAAATTCAATCAAATTAGTCAGAACAACCTTCCCTTAACAAATCCATGCTGACTGTCCTTGATTATTCCATGTCTTTCTAAATGAAGATTAATCCTGTCCCTCAGAATTTTTCCAATATTTTTTCCACCACCGAGGTTAGGCTGACTAGCCTATAATTACTTGGTCTATCGCTTTTTCCCTTTTTAAACAAAAGTACCACGTTCGGAGTCCTGCAGTCCTCCAGCATCACACCTGTAGCCAGATAGGACTGGAAAATGCTATTTCCTCTTTTGCTTCTCTTAACAGCCTGGGATACATTTTATCCGGGTCTGGGGATTTATCCACTTTCTAAGCTGCTAAGCCCCTTAATACTGCATTCTAGAAGCGTAGTCGGATGTGTCGATCACAGATGGCGCGGGTAGAATGGGGTCTCTGGGTTGCCTCCTCCCTTCCGCTTTCTCCTCTTCCACTTCCTCCTCCCTCCTGATCCTCAGATGGTCGTCTATGCCTGGTGGCAGGGGCTGTGCCCTCATGATGGCGAGGTTGTGAAGCAAGCAGGAGATCCCAACAAATCTTGAGATGTGTTCTGCTGAGTGAGTACTGCAGGGCTCTTCCAGAGCAATCCAGGATCCAGGCAGCAGAACCATTGCTTCAGCACCCCTTTGTGGGAGCATGGCTCTGATTGTACACATGCTGCCCATGTGTGGTTGCATTGTGGAGCAGAGCCATGAGCCAGGTGATCAAGGGATAACCCTTGTTGTCCTGCAGCCAGCCTTTGGTCTGACACGGTGGCTCAAAGACTGAGCAAACAGCAGACTGACACAGAATAAAAGCATCATGACTGTTGCCAGGATTCTGGGCATTCACCATCATGATGTGCTGAGCACACCAACTGCACATTCAGTGAGTGGTAACCTTTGTGGATGCGGGATATCTCAGCATTTAGATGCAGTGCCCGCAATGCCATGTGGGTGCAGTTGATGGCGCCCTGCACTATGGAGAAGCCCGCCATCCTGGCATAGCCATGTGCACTTTCCCCCTGTTTCTCTCTACAGAGAGAAGACAATGAGCTCCCCTTTCATGAAATAAAGAGCATTTGTCACCTCTCTTATGCAACATTGAACGACTAACTGGGAGATGTCGCCTACTGCAGCCTGGAAGGATTGTGACACAGAGTATAAAAGCAAGGAAGTCTTGCTACAGTTTTACAGGGTATTGGTGAGGCCACACCTGGAATACTGCGTACAATTTTGTTTTCCATATTTAAGAAAGGATATAGTTGCTTTGGAGGCAGTTCAGTGAAGGTTCACTTGGTTGATTCTGGAGATGACGAGGATTAACTTATGAGGAAAGGTTGAGTAGGTTGGGCCTCTACTCATTGGAATTCAGAAGAATGAGAGGTGATCTTATCGAAACATATAAGATTACGAGGGGGTTTGACAAGGTGGATGCAGAGAGGATGTTTCCACTGATGAGAGAGATTAGAACTAATCTTAAAATAAGGGGCCGCCCATTTAAAACTGAGATGAGGAGGAATTTCTTCTCTCAGAGGATTGTAAATCTGTGGAATTCACTGCCTCAGAGAGCTGTGGAAGCTGGGACATTGAATGGATCTAAGATAGAGATAGACAGTTTCTTAACATCAGGGAATAAGGGGTTATGGGGAGCGGGCAGGGAAGTGGACCTGAGTACATGATTAGATCAGCCATGATCGTATTAAATGGCGGAGCAGGCTCAAGGGGCCGTATGGGCCTACTCCTGCTCCTATTTCTTATGTTCTTCTGAAATTCAGGGCCACAATCACCTTCACAATCACAGGCAGCGCTGTCCTTGCCCTGGAGTGAGGCTGCAGGAGATGGCAGAATTCTGTGAGCACCTCCTTCGTAAAGTGCAGACACCTCGCACACTGCTCCTGGCTCAAGCTGAGGTAAGAGAATTGCTCTCGGAAGACCCTAGTGGGTAAGGCCTCCCACTGAGAGCCCTTCTCTCCCTCCTCCTCCTTGCTCTATGAGCAGTTTGTCCTGTCTTTGCTGCCTCTGCTCCATCTCCCCCTCATGCTGCAGGCCAAGGGGGATGACAACTACAGCTCCCATGACTGGAAGCGAGTGGTCTGACCAGAACCCTTAAAGTAAGAAGCAAGGCCTTCTCCACTTGCAGCACAACTCCCTGTCACCTCACCAACTTTAAACAACTCTAGAAAGTTCCAAACCTTCCATAGACCCAGTAGAAATCAATCAGGGACAAACATTAGAGTGGTTGCTGACCCCGTTAAATACAACTGGTGGGTGGGCCCTTTGTGAGGTTAAGACAGGGCATTAGCTCCAGCGTTAATGACAAAAATGGCGTCAAATCATGTTTGACATCACGATCTCCACACTTTACATACTTCTGGCGCACGCTGCTAATGCCCGCCCTACTGCCCACACCAAGATGGTGTTCGGCGTGGCATGCACCAGAAGCATGCGCGTGTGGACGACATTTTCGGCAGAAAATGGCACCGAAAAATCGGTGGCTACTGAGCAAAATTTTCACCCCGAGAGTCTCCTCTACCCTGGGCTTAACTCCCCCTCTCCAACCGTGATACCCTCCCAATCCATCTCTGATCACTTACTTTAGTACCAAAGACCTCCTTGCCCCTGGCGGTGGCCTCCTATCGCTCAATTTTAATGGCCGCACAGCTGCCTCCCACCAAATTCTCAGCCGTTTAGCTCAAGAAATAGGCCAGTGACACATTAATGAGGTCTGTCCTTTAAAATTGACTGGACCTTTGAGCTTCCTCTTGCAGACATACCGCTAAAAGTAAGGTCAATTCGATAAAGGATTTGTAGCCTGTGCAATTTTAGCCTTGCAAAGTTTGGGGGTCGGGGCAGGGGGGCGGGAAATGAAAAGCAAAATAATACCAATTTGGTACCGATGGAGTGACCACTGGTTCAGTGGTTAGTATTCTACGTGTTCTGAGGTTCCTCAGGCGATGCTGTCTAATCAATCTTCTCCTGCACAGCACCATCATGCAGAAGGCTTGCATGAGGTATGGCATTGTCAGTATTGCCCCCATAATTAAATTGTAGCTTTGCAACAACCTTAAAACACTAGGACAAAGCACATGCATCTCTTCTGCCCTCTCTCTCTCTCTCTCCAAGGTGCACGCCCTAATATGGACCACACCCTGGTCAGCGCATGCGCAATAGGCTTGTTTACAATGGGAAGCTAGGCATTCAATGAAGACATTTGGGGCAACACAGTGTAAAGCAATTCTTGAATTTTTGACTTTTTTTCAAAGTACCACCCCACCACCGCTGCTCCCCTCACCAGGCTCGAGGGTCAGAACATCGGCCGGCAGAATCGCTCCCTCGCCCGGACACAGGACCTCAGGGTTCGGCTTGAAAAGAAACCCGAGGGGGTGGAAGCCGGACCCGAACCCGAACCCGAACCCGAACCCCTGTGTCTGGGCGAGGGAGCAATTCTGCCGGTCGACGTACTGACCTTTGAGCCCGGTGAGGAGAGGAGAGGTGGTGGGGTGGTACTTTGAAAAAAAATCAAAAATCCCTTTTGTCTTTCCAAAAATAAAGATTTGTGATGCATATTCTCTGCCTCCTTCAGTCCCTTCAAAACTTCAGCTAAAAACAATGACGTCTTTCTGTGCGATTTTTTTAATGTGTGCTGATTTTTGTTAAGTGTCCAGAAGGATTTTTGGGAGTGGTCACATACGCCGTCATAGAAAAAATGGAAGTTGGCCAAACTTGCTCAAATGTGAAAAACTGGTGCAGACATCGCAGCCTAAAAAAAATCCTACCTCAGTGAACTATGCTGCCGCAGAAACTTTGGGGAAACTGGGAGATTTTTATTTACTCCAAAAAAAACGGTGCACGCCTAAAAAATGCCACAGATAATTGGGGAAAATTGAGCCCAAAGTTATTAGCACGTTGATCAAGTCTTCTAAGTAAACGTCTCAAACAACATTTCAAGATACAGACAAAGAAAATCATAATACAGTATACGCAACGTTACAGTTTACCGTATCATCAATAAATAATGGACTTAAAAGATTCTTCAGCTCTCCCTTTACCTGTATCCATCTTGTTGATAATTCTTACTAAGTATTATTTATATTCTATATGCTAAATTGATTTTTTAAGTTTTCTCTCAACCTTTTCTATCTCACATACTAACACCTCCCACCTCGTACCAGTGATATGTCGCAACAGAAGAATGAAGAGAAATTGAAGGAAGGTTTCTAAATTCAATGTACCATATGTCAGAAGCTGTAAGCCCAAAGCTGAACAGATATATCTTGAGTATGGATAAGACATTGGCTGAAAGATAGAAAACAGGCAGTTGTCAGATGAGGTATGTTGGGGTAGGGTGAAATACCAAGGGGCCGATTTTCAGCAGCCCACTGCCCACTCCCACCGACATTCCTCCTGCAAATCTGCCCAGTGCCACTTTGGAGGTGGCCTGGAGCGGGGGGGAGGGGAGAGCCGCCGGGAACCACCCGCTGAGGTCAGCGGACGGCCAGGTGGCGCAACTGAGCTCCCGCCCGCTGAGTTCCCAGATTCCTGTGGTTGGGAGTCGGCGGGACTTGGCAGCAGAACGCGGGTGGACCGCTGCGAGGAGGCTGGTCTGTCCCCGACCGTAAGTTTGAAGAACCTAAGTGAACATTTAAAAAAAAATGTCAACAGCGACTTACCTGCATGGGGTCCCCTGAAGGTCTTCAGATTGGTTTTGTATTTTTTATTTGTGATTTTTATTTTTAGGTCTTCGACCCTCCGCAGTCCTGACTCCATCCTCGGCGGCACTTGGGCGGCAAGTGCCTCTGCCGCCGAGAATGCGACCTCCAATCTAGTCACCCTCTTCACTGCTGTCACCCTCCTGCATCAGCTCGTGCTGCTCCCTGGAGTGATACGCTCCTTTTAAGGCCGCGACCTGCCGCAGATGTTCCCTCGCAGGTCAAGGCCACCACACTGCTTCCAGGCCGCCGATCACCGCTCCTTTTAAGGCCCCAACCCACTGCAGATATTCCCTCGCAGGTCGGGGCCTTAACTGCAATAAACCTACTAGGTAACTGACCCTTTATGTCTTAGAAATGCTGCTGAAGGATTACTAATCTAGTTGTAACATGGAATCTGCAAGGGATTAAAATAGACCAAACATATTTTTTTAAATTATGGTCAGGTGAAGCTTTAATGCTTTGTAAAGAAGCCATAAATACATTTTCTACGACTCGTATAAGCACAATAACTCTTCTTTTATGGCAGCGACGAAAAAGTCTAAGATTTAGAATAAGGTCAACTGTCTAAAATAAAGTATTTGATACCTTGGAAGCTGGAGGCTCTGGGATCAAGCAACGAATGCATGCATCACAACTGGAAACTTAAAAGTAAGGTCATCCGCATTGAGTTGAAAATTAATGTGGGCACTGAAATCGAGTCCACTGAGAAAAAATTCAAAGATAGTAACAGTATCAAAATTGGAGCGATGTGATTGAGGATAAGCAGCCCCTGGAGGTTGCAGAAGTACCGATGGGCTATATCTAGACAAGCTTAAGAATAGTGTCTACTGTGAATAACAATAAAGCGAGCGTGGGTAATGTCAATCAGTTAGGTATCCCTGCGAGAATATAAACTGGATGGCCTGTATGAAAGAACTTGATATTGTTAGAGAATTCCTTGGGACTTGAAGGAGAACTTTGTTTATTTTTGTAGTGAATTTAATGTTTGTCAAGGTGAGATGGAACCATTCCCACTTCAGGCAATTAAATGGAGTGGGTCTGATGACATCAGTGATGACTTGTTCCAGCGTGGATATTTAAAGCAGCCTTGCACACATCTAATTTGAAGGTTGATGTCGGAGTGACTAATTTGGTTTCCAGAGGTCTGAGTAGCCTCATACAGCTGATAAAAGTGTGGGTCATCCTTCATACTCACCCTCATACTAATGCAAGTAACACCACAGAAGGAGGCCATTTGGCAATGGCATGCCGCTCTCTCATAGTCACCCTCTACAGATGTAGCCCATTCATTCCTTACACTCATTCCATCACTCTCACTCAAACCTCTCTTCTATCCCTCCTTGCAGGAGAAGAGAGCCCACAGCAATAGAGAGAAGCAGAGAACTGGAGGTGGCCCTCCAGTCTTCACTCAATTGATTCCAGCAGAAAAGGAGGCCCTGGATATCTCTGGAGTTGCAGGTGATGGGAGATGGAGAAAGGAGGACCTCCCAACAACCTGGTGACAGAATGACATCTCATACAGCTGCATGGCATACAGCAGTCACTCACGACTGATTTCAGCAGCCAGTGAAATGTCACCATTCATAATATAACACTTTAATTCATCCCTTTACTCTCCCACAGGTCCATCAAGAGCCCCCTGCCCCACTGTCCAGCCGCAGGAGGAAAATAATTCCTCAGAGAAGCTCCAGCCTCTGAGGCCGCACCGTCACCAGACCCAAGCACACCCAGCACCAGCGCAGAAACACATACCTTGGTGGGTCCTGTGTGAGATAGAGTAGTGTTGTCACCGGGTGTCTCACACATCACAAGTGAGCACGAGCTGATGGTGGAGACAGGGACAGCAGTGGAGACTCCTCACCGGAGGGCGCAGGACGCTCCCAGCTCTGCTCAGCTGCATGCAGATGTTGAACCTCGAGGGCCTTCGAGAAAAAGGGTGATCCTGGAATGGCAGCAACAATCCCATGAGGCTCTGGCAGCTTCTGCAGCCGCGATGTCTGTAAATGTGCAGAGAATGGAGGAGTCCATCTCCAACATGAGCACCACCGTGTCGCAGACGATGATGTGCTGTTCCATGGGAAGGATGGCCACCCGCATGGTGCAGCAAATGACCCAGTCATAGGAAAACATGCTCGCTGTGGACAACAGATGGCAGGAACTCACAGACCTCATCTCGAGGAGGAATATAAACGTAGAGTTGGGCCTTCATCGCACCACTGCTGTGTAACAAGCTGCTCTCCAGCTCCTTGCTTCCAGGGAAGTGCTGGTGGCCCATGAGAGAGATGATGGTGAGAGGGGGCATGGAAGTAGGGGCTCCTCTCAAAGCATTCACACTTTTCCCCCATTGCCTCCCCCTCAGTCTGAGTTCCTTAGATCGCGATGGCGGAGTCTGCCTCTGCACAGTCGCAAGAAGAGCATTCTTTGGTGAGGCCCTCACAGGCTCCAAAACCCAGAGGACATCCACCAAAGTGCCTCAGCAGTTGCAGCAGGGAAGTGAGCAGACTGCCTCTACCTCTGCAAAAACCACAGAGGTTGCACCTGGTAGAAGCATGGGGAAAAGATAAAATACACAATCCTAGATGCACAAGGTTATGCACTTGGGTGTATGAACAAATGCTGGTGATTAGTTTCAGTTATATTTATGTCACAGATTTTTGGAGTATTTTGGTATTTCTTTGCACCACTTTCCAGTCTTGTCCATTTTTGCCTGCTACTTGGGAAGTGGCCTTGTTACTTGGATTGAGGCCTGCTTTTACCAACGTAAGAGTTTAACTCAACATTAAAATCTTTTTTTTTCAATCCTTTAAACAGTAAGGCCTAGAAATTGACCTCCTTAGCACCTCCCATTATCACCTCCAGTGGGGGGAGGGGGCGATAATGGGGCGCTAACGACTTAGCAACCAAGTGGCAACACCTTGCGCCACGATCTCCCTCTATGTATTCAAATCCTGGAGTAGGGATGGAAGCCACAACCTCTGGCGTAGAGGCAAGAATGCTACCAGCAGAGCCAAGCTAATAGACTTAATAATCCTACAGTAGGTGTTACTACATAATCATTTGTTTTAGAGAAAACTGTAACTGCAATAATGAAGAAGATATTAATATACATGTATGTAACTGATAAATATTTTGGCTGAACATTTTACAGGGAAAGGAGACAGATCAACCTCAATGATTGTGAAACACTAATTTGGTTTTACTCTTGGTTTTACGCTGGGAAACTATCGTACCTTTACTTTTACCCTCTTGCATCCATTCTTTCAGAAGGTAATGCAAATGGAGTTGGGTAGGCATGTATAAACAACTGAGTGCAGTGAAAGGAGAGAGGGTCTGGCTAAAGTGTCCTAAAGCTTTAGTACAATTATGTATTTAAATTTGGATTCAGTGGGAAATGTTTCCACTTACAAAAAGATCTCCTAATGGACCGAAAATTAAAAGCATAATTGTCAGGAACATATGTACATCGAAGCTACAAAGTGGTCTAGGAAATTGAATCTCTGCATATTATTCAGCCAATTCATGTTGTTTTCCCTAGAGCAGTATGGGTCGTCACATGGAACACACGAAGGCAAGAAAACTACAAAAGATAATACAGCCAGACGAAAAGGGAGAAGGCTCTCAAAAGATGAAAGACATGGGAGTGTTAATGAATGACTTTCATCTTCTGTCTCCTCACAAGGCAAATGGGAAACAATGACAAATGCAAAGGCAGGGAAAAGCACAAAAAATTGAGTGTGCTCTTAAAGTAACCATCTTATTTGTCAAAGTTGTTGGATTCTTTACTACATTTTTTAAAGTGGCCAATGGCTATAAGCAGAAGTTACGGAGCATTGACTGTTCAATTATGACTCCTGGCCAGTCAGATTGCATGAAACTTTAATTGCTTTCATTAAAAGTCACTTTAAGGTTAGTCTACAGGCACATTAAATGTTTTACAGCTGGCCGCATCAATTTTTCAAACTGTATGGGCCATTTCTGTGCTGAAGCATGACTATCAGATCTTCTGCCACCACTGAGCTTATTAGTTCAGCTTCCTTCATTAAATGTTCCTGTAATCTTTTTCCACCAAATACTGGGATAAAAAAATCTGCTAAAATCCGGTGACAGCTGGACTGTGATAGACTTTCTCTTAATCCGATTATCTGTTGCTTTTCCAGCCTTGCGCAAATTTTTGTAAGCAATTACTACATTACACCACATGCTGCTGATTTTATCTTAGATTGCACCACTCTGTTTCCAAAGAATGTGTGACTGCATAATGGAAGGCTTTGTGGGGAGGGAGCGGCATATTAAGTCACCTGTTTTTTCTCAGGCCGGATGCCACTTATCAGGATTAGAATGGACGTCATTTCAAACACTTGCTATGAGCAGTGTCAATATTATGGGGAGAAAATGCTGCTTGGTGAACAATAAATTGTGAAAAAACTTTGATAAATAATTATGATTTTGTGCTCCAATTGCAGACCAGCTGTATACCCACTTATCTCAGGAGTCAGTCAAGATTTGCATCTGTTTCTTTTAAAATATATTTTGAACCATGAACATTTTAAACTGTTATAGGATGACTGACAACTCAAAATATTCATGGTTCAAATGAGATATGCACAATACAATAGTAAATTAAGATGAACTGATCAAAACAGGGCCTTATCAGTAGTCCTACTAATACTTTCACATAAAAAGTGGAACTTATTCAAAATGGTAGAAATTGGTTTTGAAAAACATAATGGCCCAGATTTTGCTGCAGCGGGGCATCTGACGGCATCTACTGTTGTCCATGCACATTTAGGTTTTAACATTTTTTGCATGGCAAGTTTCTGAAAGTGCGAGCTGATAATGGCACAGCGAGGGAAATAGGCATCTGGGACCTGAGTGAACAGGAAAAGCAACTGTGAATCTCCTTAACCAATCAGATTGTAAAATGGTGAAATTTATAGCACAAGGACTGAGAAGAAGTATAAATTAGAGTGTGCAAATTCAATGTCAAATCAAGCACAGAAAGAGAAATAAAGAGAGGGAAAGAAATATTTGATTCAGAGAGAGGAAAAAGAGAGAGAAAGAAAAAGTATATTTTTAATTTCACAGTTTAAAAATCTCCAACGACAATTAAGACCTGAAGGAATGAGACTCCACACTTGTAATTGTTAATTTTCAGTGCCAGAGAGGTTGATTGGCAGTAATATACACTTACCGTAATGTTAAAGGGTACTTGCGCTTGTAATAACAAGGCATAACTTTCTGTGGCGCATTTAGTTCGTATCTACTGCACAAATACAGCAACTTCACACCATTCAATGCAAATTGAAAACATTTAAGGTGGAGATAGACAGATTTTTGAAAGATAAGGGAGTCAAGGGTTATGGGGAGAGGGCAGGGAAGTGGAGTTGAGGCCAAGATCAGATCAGCTATGATCTTATTGAATGGTGGAGCAGGCTTGAGGGGCCAGATGGCCTACTCCTGCTCCTATTTCTTATGTTCTATGTTCTTATTTCAATGGTGAGGCAGACAGTGAGATGCTGTTTTTGCAAAGCTCACAGTGAAGAGCCGCAACTCGGACAGCACTTTTGAGTATTGCCATTTAACTGTGCATCTGTCCCACACCTGAAGATCCTGTGACATTTACACCTAAATAACAGTGCGCACCATTAGACTCATTGTTATTTTGATGGCAAAATCTCACCAATGTATTTTCTTCCACTGAGCCAAAAAGGGCAAAACGTTCTTTCACAGTCAAGAGCGAGTGTCACATATGTTCAGGCTGTTTGATTATTTTGAGCTAAAGCATTATGAAGTTTCCTTCCTGGACCCTATACTGGCTGAAATTGTAAATTATTTCCTCTCCTTCCCTTTCAAAACCGACATCATCATCCCTTCACACCCTCAATTCCTCATTTCATACAAAATACCACCTCAGCTCCAACCTCCGTTTCATCTCCAGAGTTCTTGAACATATAATTCCTCAAATCGTTGGACATATATCACCAACGATGTCTCTGCAAAATCCTGCAAATTCCCTGGGAGGACAGGTGCACCAACATCTGTGTCCTCATCCAGGCCAACATCCCCAGCATTGAAGCACTGACCACACTCGATCAGTTTCGCTGGGCAGACCACATAGTTCGCATGCCAGACATGAGACTCCCTAACAAATACTCTATGCGGAGCTCCTTCGCGGCAAACGAGCCAAAGGTGGGCAGCAGAAATGTTACAAGGACACTCTCAAAGCCTCCCTGATAAAGTGCGACATCCCCACTGACACCTGGGAGTCCTTGGCCGAAGACCGCCCTAAGTGGAGAAAATGCATCCGGGAGGGTGTTGAGCTCTTCGAATCTCAACACCGAGAGCGTGAAGAGGTCAGGTGTAGGCAGCGGAAAGAGCATGCGGCAAACCAGTCCCACACACCCGCCTCCCTCGGCGAATATCTGTCCCACCTATGACAGAGTCTGTAGCTCTTGTATTGGATTGTTCAGCCACCAAATAACTCACTTCAGGAGTGGAAGCAAGTCTTCCTCGAGTCCGTGGGACTGCCTATGATGATGATGAATTGCCTCCCATCTGTCTCACAGCTCCATGTGTGAATCTCTCCCATCAGGTTTCCACCTCTGCCACTGCATCGAAATGGCTGTAATAGAAATCACAAATGGCATCCTCTGTGACTGTGACAGTGGTATACTATCCCTCCTTATCCTCTCTGCAGCCTTTGACATGGTTGAGCACATCAACTTTAACACCAATTCACTAAATATATTCAAAAAGGAGTTAGATGAGGTCCTTACTACTAGGGGGATCAAGGGGTATGGCGTGAAAGCAGGAATGGGGTACTGAAGTTGAATGTTCAGCCATGAACTCATTGAATGGCGGTGCAGGCTAGAAGGGCCGAATGGCCTACTCCTGCACCTATTTTCTATGTTTCTATGTTTCTAACACCTTTTCTCTGTTGTCCAGCTCAATAGCCTTTGCTTAGTTTCACTGTTACCTATCCAACCCTAGGCAGAGCATTTCCAGCAATGACTTCCATGGTCTTCCTACCCCAACACCATTACCTCGAGAGTGTTCCAAGGATCTATCTTTGACCCTCTCCTCTTCCTCACCTAAATGCTGCTCCTTGATGACATCATCCAAAGACATGAGGTCAGCTCTCACATGTACGCTTATGACACCCTGCTATATATCTCCACCGCCTCTCTCAACTTCTCCATTGTCTTTGTTGTCAGACTGCTTGTCTGACATTCAGTACTGGATGTACCGCAGTTTCCTCCAGTTGGAAAGAATGAAGCCATCATTTTCAGCCCTTCTCATAAACTCTGTAACTTTGGCACCGACCACATTCTGTCTGTTTGGAAGCTGTTTGAGTTAAGAAAGCTGAGCACATTATGTTGGTATTTGTTACCATTTAGTGTCTGTGAATGAAAATATCTGGGCTCCCTCGCTGCTGACCAAGATGGCAAAGAACAGCTCGCCCATCCACACTCTTTGCCAGAGGATGGTGAATAGTGGGCAGAGATAAAAGAGAAGGGGAGACAAATTACATTTTCAAATCAAAAGCTTAATAATAATTAATCATCCAGCAATAATATCCTCTTCCTCATTATTGAAAAGATTGACAAGATGCAGCAAGAAGACCAGACAATTAATACCAACACTTTCCAAAAAGCGTAAATATTCCAGAATAGCTTTTAGAACCATCTCTTGAGATACCATTATACAAACATATTAATGTCTTCATAATAAATTCCTGCGGCGGCTAGTGTTACAAAGGTGATAACTTGTTTAACTTACGCAGGCTACACTTTTGAAAAAATGATGGCAAGATGAAGTTCCGACAAACATGTTTGCATGCCCATAGCAAATATCATGTAGTGCATTTTCACTCCATTTGATCCCTCACTGAACAACTAAATTCAACCCACTATAATTATATAGCTTCTACATAATGCTACTAATAATCCATTACATTCTTAAATCAGTAAAACTCAGAACATTTTTGGAGCCTTTGGTTCAGGCTGTCTGTAAAAGGATATTACTCTATCATTTAATTATTCCACTCTTTGATTACTGCTCCAATTTCCAGAATTTAAGATCTTGCTATATTTTACATTTTTGACCTATTCGGAGAAAGTAACTGCAACGATAATGAGAAGTTGACCAAAGTATTAATGTTACCAAAAGCTTTTAATTCATGCCACCGGCCCATAAGCTAAAAGGGTTAAATTGTAAGGGCAGGTTGCCTTGTATTCCCTTGAAAATTGAAGATTAAAGGATGATCTAATTGAAGTGTTTAAGATGATTAAAGGATTTGATAGGGTAGACAGAGATAAACTATTACCCCGGGTGAAGAACGAAATGGAGTAGATGAGACTTGGGAATAAAGGCACATAAATCATTAAAAGTAACAATACAAGTTGATAAGGCCATTAAGAGTGCAAAAATTCCAAAGGTTCATTTCTCAAACAATAATATACAAAAGCAGGTAGGTAATGTTAAATTTATAGAGAACCTTGGTTAGACCACACTTGGAATACTGTGTGCAGTTCTGGTCTCCATGCTAACTAAAACATTGGCCCAGATTTGGTCATTATAATAATGGTGAGGCTATCAGCTTCACTGTTATAATGGAATAAATCAGATGGCAACTTCTGACATCACCACATGCGCAGTTACACGCAGAATCAGGAAGCTGCTGCCTGATTTTCCCTACTCCTCCACAAGTGTCGCTATACCAGTCAGTACCTTAGTGAGAGATTAGGCATTAAAACACGTGATGTTGCAGTATTTGCCCTTTAGATACATACTAAACATGGCAGCAAAAGTTGGGATGTCCATTCAAGTGTAAGTGAGTTTTTAACCCTGGGATAAGTCTTAATTACTACGAAACAACCTCTCTGGAGCTGAAAATTTAGTTTTACACGTGAAGTCTCATTCCGTCAGATTTTAATTATTGTTGGAGTTTTTTTTTAATGAAAAATTGAAAAATATATTTTTTTTAATTATTTCTGTCTCTTTAGCTCTCTCTTAATCCCTCTTTCTTTCCCTCCCTTTATTTTGCTTTCTGTACATGATTTTACATTGAATTAAGTATTTTAAATTGCGCATCCTGGTTTAGAATCTACGGGGCCGAAATTGGTGGAAGTTGCACCCGCAGCCGCCGAGGTTCCGCCGGAAATGTAGTTTTGTGGGGCGATTCCTCCGGAACTGCCCATCTGCCGTCCACATTCCGCCCGGGGGGAGATTGGTCGCAAAGGATTCCGCCAGTGTGGTGTTGTGCTGCCCGCCCGTGTCAGATGCTGGAAATCGCCCATTTTGGTCAGGGATGATGGCATCAGAGCAACCTGCCACCCGCCAGAAGGACCGCTGGCAAAAAGCAGGTGTGAGCTGGCCGTGAGTTGGACAGCAGGGATATTGGCTCCGAATGTTGCAGCGCTGCACATCGCGGGTATTGTGCAGATGCTGCAGTAATATGGGTGGCACTGCTAGAAAAAAAATTGTTGGATGTTGCTTTAGTTTATTGATCATGCTCAAGTTTAATTGGTATGTGATAAAAGCGACTAAAATATGTCTAAGCCGATGGAAACGTTTTTTTTTACCTTGCTGAAATACCTTCATTTAGAACCACAATGGCCAAGGCCAAATAATTGTCACATTTTGTACAGCCAAGCTCATTAATTAATTCTGAGACACAGTCCTTCTAAAAGTTCTCAGGGAAGCACTAGATATCTGTTTTTTGCCTCTCCCAGGAGATCACATGGCTCCGGTTGGGGTGGAGTGTAGATATTTTTAGTATAAGGGGTGTTGCAGTGGTGTGGGATTATGTCAGGCTGAATAGGCGAGAGTTAGAAGATGTAAAGAAATGGCACATCGCTGCAACTGATAGTCAGAAGAGCATTACATGAGGAAAAGAACACGGGAAAATACATTTAATGTACTGCAATGTAACTGATTACCATGTCATCTCAGGGGTGTGCATCTTGGTGAGAAGGCAGGGGGCGTGACTGAAGGCGCCGGGATCTGCTGCTCCTCCGGATCTGTCTGCCTTGAGGGTGCGGTGTTGGGGACCTCAGGAGGAGGCTGAGATGGATCGTACACTCGGCACTTCCAGCTGAAGATGGTTGCAAATGCTTCAATCTTGTCTTTTGCAACTCATATGCTGGAGGATGGGAATGTTCATGGAGCCTCTTCCTCCCGTTGGTTTCTTAATTGTCCACCACCATTCATAACTGGATGTGACAGGACTGTAGAGCTTTGATCTGATCCGTTGGTTGTGGAATTACTTAGCTCTGACTATAGCATGCTGCTTCCACTGGTTAGAATGCATGTAGTCCTGTGTTGAAGCTTCTCCAGGTTGACACCTCATTTTTAGGTACGCCTGGTGCTGTTCTTCTTTGCTCCTCATTGAACCAGAGTTAGTCCGCTGGCTTGATGGTAATGGTAGAATAAGTAATATGTCCGGCCATGAGGTTATAGATTGTGGTGGAATACAATTCTGCTCCTGCTGATGGCCCACAGCACCTCATGGATGCCTAGTTTTGAGCGCTACCTCTGTTCTGAATCTATCCCATTTAGCCCAGTGGTAGTGCCACACAACACGATGGAGGGTGTCCCCAGTGTGAAGACGGGACTTCATCTCTGCAAGGACTGTGTGGTGGTCACTCCTACCAATACTGTCATCGACAGATGCATCTGCGACAGTTAGATTGGTGAGGATGAGGTCAAGTAGATTTTTCCCTTATGTTGATTCTCTCGTCACCTGCTGCAGACCCAGTCTCGCATCTATGTCCTTCAGGACTAGGCCAACTCAGTCAGTAATGGTGCTACCGAGCCACTCTTGATGATGGACGTTGAAGTCCCCCACCCAGAGTACATTCTGTGCCCTTGCTACCCTCAGTGTTCCTTCCAAGTGGTGTTCAACATGGAGACGTACTGTTTCATCAGCTGAGGGAGGGCGGTAGGTGGTAATCAGCAGGAGGTTTGCTCGCCTATGTTTGACTTGATTCCATGAGACCTCATGGAGTCGAGAGTGAATGTTGAGATCTCCCAGGGCCACTCCTCCTGCCTGTATACCACTGTGTCACCATCTCTGGTGGGCCTATCCTGCTGGTGGGATGGGACATACCCAGGGTTGGTGACGGAGGAGTCTGGAACATTGCATGATGCTGCGAGTATGACTATATCATGCTGTTGCCTGACTAATCTGTTGGACAGTTCTCAGAATTTTGGCACAGGTGACTTTGCAGGGTTGTTTGGCCTGGGTGTGCCTTGTCATGTCCAAATCTGGTGCCTTGTTTGATAACGGGTTGTCCGTCCGGTTTTATTCTAGTTATTGTTTTGCGTAGCGGTTTGATACATCTGAGCGGCTTGTTAGGCCATTTCAGAGGGCAGTGAAGAGTCAACCACATTGTTGTAGATCTGGCCAGACCTATATAGACCAGACCAGGTATGGATGACAGATTTCCTCCCCTGAAGGACATTCGTGAATCAACAAACAGGTAGTTTCACGGGCACCATTACTGATACTAGCTTTTTATTCCAGATTTATTTAATCAACTGCCATGATGGGATTTGAGCTCATGCGTGGATCATTATTCCAGGCTTGTGGATTACTTGTCCGGTAACAAAATCAGTATGCTACCGTACGAATGGGTAGAAGTTATGCTACAGTTGTATAAAGCTCTGGTTAAACTGCATGTACTACATGTAGTTCTCTGCACCTCACCTCAGGAAGGATAGATTGGCCTTATGAGGACAGGTTGCATAGACTAGGTTTCTATTGCTTTGAATATAGAAGATTAAGGGGTGCACTAATTGAGGTGGTTAAAATCATTAAAGGTAGACAGCGAACAACTATTTCCTCTGGTGGAGCTGTCAAGAACAACTGTGTATTCACTTAAAATTAGATATAGGAAGTTCAGGGGTGAAGTCAGGAAGCACTTCTTCACAGAAAGAGAGGTAT
This sequence comes from Pristiophorus japonicus, assembly GCF_044704955.1. Lineage (NCBI taxonomy): Eukaryota > Metazoa > Chordata > Chondrichthyes > Pristiophoridae > Pristiophorus > Pristiophorus japonicus. Next base: position 123,411,202 of record NC_091991.1, on the reverse strand, counting down.
AAATCTGCAACTCTCTCCCTCAAAAAAGCCGTTGAGGCTAGATCAGTTATACATTTCAAAACTGAGATTGATAAATTTTTGTTCGGTAAGGATATTAAGGATTACATAACCAAGGTGGGTCAATGGATTTGAGATACAGATTCTCCCGGATCGAATTGAATGGTGGAAGAGGCTCGAGGGATTGAATGGCCTAATTGATGTTCCTATGTTCTTAACATGAAGGAATTGTTTTTTTTTTAAAAAGGTAATGTGGGTCAACAACACAAAGGGCTTTGCCAGCTTTTGATTTGTTTTACTGGTGTTGTCTTTCTCACTGTCTCCTTCTATTATTTGCATTTGTAAAGCTTCATGCACTTGCAGCCATGTTGCTAGGTTACCTTACAAGCAACATGAAACATTCACATGTTGTTTAAAATGCATACAGCTGCAGCATCTATTAGAAAGTAGAACCAAGTGAAGTGGCACAGGATGGGGCAGATAAACAATAATGTCCGTGGGCATTCTCCTGATCATCGTCCATAGCCTTGACAGAAACCTCAGCGAAATTAAGTAAGTGTCATTAAAGCTATTTTTGCAGGGTTTCCACTGATCTCCTGCCAATGTTACGGTGGACAATTAGAAGAATCCCGCAGAAATAACTGGCCTAAATGTAATTGGCAGAAATAACTGGCCTAAATGTAATTGGCAGTTTAACAAAACTTGGATAATATCCAACATGAAAGCATACCTGAAGCCCGCAATCAAGTCCCGATGCCCTCCCGGAGCTCTGTGATCTGCTTCCAGGCCCAAGAGCTCGCCCCCCCATGGCTCAATACTACTTCCTCCATCCCCTCGTGGCTGGTGATCAACAACCCCCTCCTTCTCCCCCACCTGCCAAAATTAGGTCAGTTCTTTTTCAGGGTTCCTTGGCGGCTGCCCAAAAAAACGGCGTCGGGTCCTTTATACATGAAAATGAGAGGCCTAACACCTGCTTTAGGCTCCCTCGCTGAAAATGGTCTGTGAAGAGTAGTCTAGGAGTTGGGCCTGCCCAGTCCTGGATTCTTAAGTGTCTGTTTCGGCTTAGGTAGTGACCTCTGACAAATATGGAGTGTTTTTTTTATTTAAATATTCTTGTGGATGAAGTCAAAAGGAGCAGAAGTGCTTCTCTTGGCTCCACCTCGCTCCTGAGGGCCATCACTCCCACCCCGTTCTGCTTCCTCCCGCCCCACCCCAGCAATTACCTGAAGGCTGGCAGGCAGTCCGAAATTTGAACCAGCAGAAGAGCAAGCTTCCTGTGTCAGCATGGCAGATGCTGGCTGCTCACCAAGGTTATTTCGATAAGGTTTCAGGCTCAATTTCGGGCATGTCTTGAGCCTCTCTGTGTTGTGGTCACATTGCTGCCTTCGTGCCCAAAACTGGTCACCGATTCAAAACAAGATTCAAACACAGATCGCTGGAGTGAAAGCACATTATGCAAACCCATTATTCAACTTACAAATAGCAACCATTTTAACGAACAAACTTGAATTTATACAATACTCTTCATGTCCTCAGAACACCCCCAAGCGCTTCACAGCCAAAGAATTACTTTAAAACCATAGTCACTTGCTCATTGGCTTACAACAATTACATATCAAAAGTAATAGAAAAGGAACAGTCATCGGTTTTTGCTCCATGTTGTAAGCACACTTCAGTACTGCTGTGACCAATACTATTACACTCAAGGCTGAAAACGGTGGGAGTAGATTTTAACCCCCGTGAGTTTTTGGGTGGATGGGTGAGTGTGATGAAGATCACTCGCAGGCCTCCGCTTGAGGAATAGGTATTTTAACTCCTGGGTGTTAACTGCACGCCGCTGATCATTTACTACCTAAAATGGGTGGAAAGCAGCATCTGGCTAGTGGCCCGCTGGCCAGAACTAAAGGAAGGCTTTGTGGCAAGCAATAAAGTCTTGCGATTGGTCTCGCGGGAAGGAAGGGGAGGGAATCTGGGCCGGGGGGAGGCTGCGACATTCCTTGCGGGTCCCGGCAGAGCGCTCCTGCTCCTTGTGATTCCCGCAAGATAAAGTTTTCAACTTACCTCGGAGGGCCTTTCCAGTCCCGACAGCTGCTGACCGAGGATAGCCACGGCAGCTTCCCCACTCAGGCCCGGGTTTCAATACCATTTGCATTCATTTACAAAGCACCAAGCTGAGTTCGGCAGACGTCCCTTCTGTTGCCAAACCAATGGTGTTAAAATCAGAAATGGGCCCGAGCAAAGCGGGAGGTGCAGCCATTTTAACTGCTCATCTGCTCTGTTCCTGCTGAGCGGGGGAGTTAAAATCCCCCCCCCCCCACCACCCCCACTCTTAGATACATCACTTACATGCCTGTTAACATAGGTGAGTCCCCATTTTCACATTAGAAAAGCTGGTTATAATGGCTTCAGATGGTCTATGATGCAGGAGTATTAAAGTGTCATGCTACACGCTTGGATGCGCATTCCATGTGGGGGGCTGGGGCTGTTTGGAGGTCTGTAAACCCGGAAGTTCAGGTTTCCCGAACGTCTTGCAGCTTTTACTTACAGAACGTCTTTAAATGGTGGTCGGGGGTGGGAGAGGTTCACTGGTGGTCGGAGGCGGGGGGGTTCTGATGGTGGTGGTGGTGGAGCAGGTGGTGGTCAGGGGCAGACGGGCAGATGGTGATGGTGAGGGGTCTGATGATGGTGGTGGAGGTGGAGCAGGTGGTGGTCGGGGGCGGGGGGATTCTGATGGTGGTGGAGGTGGAGCAGGTAGTGGTCGGGGGCGGGGGGGTTCTGATGGTGGTGGTGGTGGAGCAGATGGTGGTCGGGGGCGGGGGGGTTGTGATGGTGGTGGTGGTGGAGCAGGTGGTGGTCGGAGGCGGGGGGGTTCTGATGGTGGTGGTGGTGGAGCAGATGGTGGTCGGGGACGGGGAGGTTGTGATGGTGGTGGTGGTGGAGCAGGTGGTGGTCGGAGGCAGGGGGGTTCTGATGGTGGTGGTCAAGGGCAGACGGGCAGATGGTGATGGTGAGGGGTCTGATGATGGTGGTGGTGGTGGAGCAGGTGGTGGTCGGGGGCCAGGGGGTTCTGATGGTGGTGGTGGAGCAGATGGTGGTCGGAGGTGGGGGGGTTCTGATGGTGGTGGTGGTGGAGCAGGTGGTGGTCGGGAGCCAGGGGGTTCTGATGGTGGTGGTGGAGCAGGTGGTGGTCGGGGACGGGGGGGTTCTGATGGTGGTGGTGGTGGAGCAGGTGGTGGTCGGGAGCCGGGGGGTTCTGATGGTGGTGGTGGAGCAGGTGGTGGTCGGGAGCCGGGGGGTTCTGATGGTGGTGGTGGTGGAGCAGGTGGTGGTCGGGGACGGGGGGGTTCTGATGATGGTGGTGGTGGAGCAGGTGGTGGTCGGGAGCCAGGGGGTTCTGATGGTGGTGGTCGTGGAGCAGGTGGTGGTCGGGGACGGGGGGGTTCTAATGGTGGTGGTGGTGGAGCAGGTGGTGGTCGGGAGCCGGGGGGTTCTGATGGTGGTGGTGGAGCAGGTGGTGGTCGGGAGCCGGGGGGTTCTGATGGTGGTGGTGGTGGAGCAGGTGGTGGTCGGGGGCCAGGGGGTTCTGATGGTGGTGGTGGAGCAGGTGGTGGTCGGGAGCCGGGGGGTTCTGATGGTGGTGGTGGAGCAGGTGGTGGTCGGGAGCCGGGGGGTTCTGATGGTGGTGGTGGTGGAGCAGGTGGTGGTCGGAGGCGGGGGGGTTCTGATGGTGGTGGTGGTGGAGCAGGTGGTGGTCGGGGGAAGGGGGGTTTACAGGGATAGCTTGTTGGGCTTGGAGGAAACTCTCCGGCTCCTCCTGGCCCACAAGCAATGCTGTAAAAGCACTTACCTCATGCATTCAGCCCTTCTCACGTTCTTCCACCTGATGGATTTCCTGAGGCTCGGGAAGCCCGGCCGCCTGTGGTTAAAAACAGAATCACTGTTAAAATAAAGGCACACCACTTTATTATAATATTTAATGACCACCTCGTTTCATGCGAGCGGATTGGTCACCCGCCTCTTGTCCCGCCTCGGTTAAAACCAAAAGAGGACGGGTTCGAGGTGGGTTGGATTCCTCTTTCAAATTTTTTGCTTTTTAAATTTTAACCTCTGACCTGAAGCAAACCCACCCATTTTTCGAGTTAGGGTTCAGCCCAATTATCCATGGATCCATTATTTAAAAAAAATCTTTGACACTCTGAAGACATGAATACTACCTGTTATCAAGCTGTGAAAAGCAGCAAACTAATCATCAAACGGAATACCTGAATGCGAAACTACAGGCTAAATCCTTTTACTCTTATAGCACTGAGGCAACATTTTTGATGCTCCTCTATGTCCCCAAAGGGAGTCAAGGGGAGCAGGCAGGAAAGTGGATTGGGGCCAAGATCAGATCAGCCATGATCTTATTGAATGGCGAAGCAGGCTCGAGGGGCCAAATGGCCGACTCCGGCTCCTATTTCTTTTCTTATTATGATTAACAAATACCGACTTACAAATATTCAATCTAAGTATCATGGAAGGAAGGCACTTACACTGTTGAGCTAATTTTTTTCCAATTTTAAGGACAAGACAGTTTCATCCGAATTAATTTAGGCTTCCGGTGCTAGTTGGGTCCATTTAATTAAAGACTTGGATTTATAGAGGGCTTTTCACGGGACGTCTCAAAGTGTTTTACAGCCAATGAAGTACTTTTGGAGTGCAGTCACAGTTGTAAGGTGGGAAGGTTGGTCCTTAGAGCAATAAAAAGAAAACAGCAAAAGTTGCAAAACTGAAATAAAAACAGAAAATACTGGAAATATGAAGCAGGTAATTTAACATCAGTTTGACAGAGGCCCACTTGAAACATTTGTCCCTATATTAACCTCCAACCACAATGGGCAGAAAGAGGTCAGTGTGGTTTAAACCCTAAAAAATGGGGATTGTATCTCCAACCTGCTGTGTCCATGCTTATTGCTGTTTTTACGGCAGTGGGTAGCGTGGTGTGAGAATGTTCTGTCTTGGAGAGGCGGAGCATTTCATTATACATATTTAAATCAGGCGTCCTCAGTGCAATTAACTGCTGCCGGCTGGATTTCCTAGGGGTTGGGAAATCTGGCGGCAAAATGAAGACTGGAGCTGCTCCAGAAGGTAAGGGGTGACAAATTCGACTCTGTAGCATCTCATTTTTCAGCGTTATGGATGACGTTTTGTGTCGAAAATGAAGCACGTGCCAATCGCCATCTCAACATAATTTTTATTCAATTTCTGCAAGTGCAAGTGCCTTCTTGCCAAGTTCTCCTACAAAGTGCCACGCCAGTGGTGGAAGGCTGCTGGCTTTCAGTAGAGAAGACAGTAGAGGGATGACCTCGAGTAGTTTTGGGACTAGATGACCCGGCTGCACCATCTTGGCATGGGTGGCAGCAGTCTCGACTGACTAGCTGACAGGCAACAGCAATGGCACTGGCGGAGTGACAGGGGTGGGATGATGAATGCTGTCATCCTGAGGGAGGACAGCAGGTCCGTGCTCCATGGAGCCACTACCGCACCCCAGGCTTCCTAGCCTCTGTTGGAGGACAGATTGCTGGACTGCTGTGACACCCTGCAAGCCCCTTTTGATACTGGTAAAGGCAGCCATGGTGGTAGCAATCTGAGCTTGAGTGGCAGCAAGCTGAGGCTGCATGAGGCCTGTCTGAGCTTGCATGACTGAAGTCTGAACTCCCACCACAGCACTCGGATATTGGGTGGCCTCTGCTTGTGCTCCAATGGAAGCTGAGACATCGGCCATCGGACGCAGCAGTGTGGTTGGGTCCACAAGTATGCTAATAGGTCTGCCCACCCCATCCATGCTAGAAATCATTGTTTCCAAGCTCCGTGCAAAGCCCTGTGCAAGGTTGGTGATGGACTCCTCCATGCTGCTTGACAATGCATTCAGGCTTTCTGGCAGGCCTGCCACTGTACCAAGCATTTAGTTGTGCAAATAGCTATCTGTAGGCTGCCCCATCAAAATCCTCAGCTGAGGCGTCTGTAGCACAATTCATTCACCCTCCGGGGAATTGACACCTACGTTATCCTTTCCCCTGCCCTGTCTGCTCACACGTACCCAGTCATTCATCACATGCAGATCCCGCCTCTAAGCGACCCTCTAAACTACACGCAGTGTCAGTGGCCCCAAGTTTCCACATGATTTGCTCCTGATTTTTAAGAGCAACTGGTGTAGAACGGAGTATCTTAGAAATCGGAATTCTCGTCATTTAGTTTGCTCCAGTTCTAGTCAGTTAGAACAGTTTCACTTTGGAACAGAATTTTTTTTTCAAAAGGGGGCGTGTCCGGCCACTTCCGCCTGTTTTCAAAGTTTCGTCAGTGAAAACTTACTCCAAACTAACTTAGAATGGAGTAAGTGAAGATTTTTGTACGCTCGAAAAAACCTTGTCTACACTTTAGAAAATCAGGCGTAGGTTACAAATCAGGCGTAGGGAATGGTGGGGGGGGGGTTTAAAGGGAAGTTTACAAACATTAAACACTTCAGTTTTACAAATAAAGAGCCATCATCAATAATAAATGATAAAAACATCAATAAATCAACCAATAAATCAATCAAAAAAAATTAATAAGAAATATATATTTTTTTAAAATCAATAAATAAAACATTTTCTACTTACCGACTGCAGCACCGGGAGCCCTCCAACAGCGTGCTGGGATGCCCCCCCCCCCACCCCCCAGTGTGTCTGTCAGTGTCTCTATCTCTCTGTCTGTCTGTGTGTCTCTCATTCTCTGTCTGTCAGTGTCTGTGTTTCTGACAGCTAGGGGAGGGGGAGGAGGGGAGTAGAGGGAGAGAGGGGGGAGCAGAGGGAGGAATGGGGAGAAGGGGGAGGGGGAGAAGGAGATAAAGGGGAGAAGGGGGAGAAAGGAGATGGGGGGTAAAGGAGATTGGGGGGCAAAGGAGATGGGGGGGAAGGAGATTGGGGGAGGAAGGAGATTGGGGGGGGAAGGAGATTGGGGGGGAAGGAGATTGGGGGGTGGGGGAAGGAGAAGGGGGAGGGAGGCTGAACGGGCCGGGCCCGAGACTTCGGGCAGGGCCCGTCCCCAGCACCAGATTTACAGGTAGGTGGCGTTGGGTTAGATTGGGGTGGGGTGGTGGGAGGGAGGTCGGTTCGGCTCGGGTCGAGGGGAGGGAGGGAGGGTGAAGGAGGTCAGGTCGGGGGGAGGGAGGTCAGGTTGGGTCCGGTCCGGGGGCGGGGGGGGGGGACCGGGTGTCGGGTCCGGTCCGGGGGGTGGGGCGTGTGTCGGGTCCGGTTCGGGGGCGGGGGGGGAGCGGGTGTCGGGTCCGGTCCGGGGGGGGGGGGGGAGGGGGAAGCAGGTGTCGGGTCTGGTCCGGAGGCGGGAAGCGGGAGTCGAGTCGGGTCGGGAGGAAGCAGGAGTTGGCCGTGGGAGGGGCCTTATTCATGCATCCCCAGTGAGGCCATTCAGCCAGGGCGAGGGGCTGCGTGCTTCGGGCCCCTCCCACACAGTTTCGGGTGCCTGGAGCTACTGCACTTGCGCGCCCACTGTAGCGCGCATGTGCAGAGGTCCCGGCACTGTTTTCAGCGCAGGGACCTGGCTCCGCTCCCTACAGCTCCTGCTGCGCTGCGCCGAGGGCCAGAGGACCTGCAGGGAGGTGAAGAATCTGGAGGTTTTTATTAGGCGCACTTTGTGGCGCGAAAAACGGGCGTCCAGGTTGGGACTGCGCTGTTCTAGGCGCGGCTCGAAACTTGGGCCCCGTATCTGAGCTGGTGGCTGCGATTGTCTGATCAAGTGACGGTGTTTCTTCTTCATCATCACTTTCTTCTCGCTCTTGTTCTTGCACCACTGGCTGGGCAGGTTTGATTTGATGGGTGTCTGAAATGGGAATGGCACAAGGGCAGGGTTGTAGTGACAGGGATGGAGGGAAAGCAAGAGGTGCAGGCTTACACCATGTGCAACTTGTAAATTAGAAGAGATTGTGGGATAAGGGGAAAGTGGGATGTGAGAAGAAGGATTACATATGAAGGTACCAGCATCGTGTATTCTCAGTCTAACTGCTGGCCATGACTCAGCCATGCCCCTCCCAAGAATGGCCAGCACCGTCCCCTCCATCGGGGTGAGGTTATACAGACGCACCTCTACCCCGCCGGTTAGGTGCTGCTGGCGCCGGTTATAAGCCACCTTTTTCTGCAAGAGAAAGAGAAGTGTGTCAGTGAGTGTGGTGCAATTTGTTTGGGTGATGTGCCTGTCATGATTCAATAGCTGGCAGTATGTTTGCAAATAGTGAGATGTGGGTGTGAGACTTGCAGCAGTGTTAAGTGTGTGAGGGTGAGGTGAAGCTATGAGTATGAGGTATGAGTTGTGTTTGGTAGAGATTGTTGGTGGGTGAGTGATGGGGGGTGTGGCATTTGAAGATTAATTCTCTGCCCTTGACCACTCGTGTGATGTCATTAATCTTCTTCCTGCACTCTATTCATGTCCTCGGGGCTACACTGCTGGCATTCACCACTGCGACTGTCTATTCCCACTGCACTTTACACATTTGCTCAGAGGGCCTCCTGGCCCCCTGTGGAAAGAGGATCTCTCTCCTCCTATCTACCTCCTGCACTAAGGCCTCCATTGCTGACTCGAGAACCTTGATGCACACTCTCTCCCCTGTTGTGCCATCATTAGTTGTTTTTCACTGTTTTCCCCAGTCAGTTCAATGAGCTGGTGAAGGCAGAATGCACCTCCCCTTTAAGAGGTGCAGACTGCCTTTAAGTAGAGCAGGCTAGCTTTAATTGATGCCCGCCTTGCACGAACTTAGGTCCCCTGTTGCGTGTTCAGCCATTCAGCAGCATGATCACCACTAGACTGAACGTTACATTCATGGAAATGAGAAGGCAACAATAAGATTGTACATTGCAATCCCCATGCCCGTTTTCGGGGGCAAACAGATTTCTAAGCCAAGTACATTTTATAGCACCCCTTAAGGGCCAGGAGGAGCATGAGTGCTCCCTCCAGCCCCTTAAGCAAACCTTCAGTCTCCCCTCCGCCGTTCGGCCAACAGCACCGCCCCCCCGCCCCCCGACCCCAATTAGCAGCCTTCCCCTGTGGTCGGAAGACCCTCCCAATGGCCGATATGTTCATATGAAAGATGCATTAAATGTTAGTTAAGTTATTTTCATGTACTTGCATGAATGTAAACTTTAACTGTACATTGTGGGCCAATCTAAAAGTGAAGTGCACAATCTCATATAGAACTGGAGATTGCCGTGGACTGTCCCCAAGAGTCCCCGCCTGCGCCCTCCACCCCCGCAGATGAACAATTTGGTCAACTATCGGCAGGGAACAAAAGAAAAAATGATAATGAGGTCCTGCTGTTAAATTCGGCAGGGCCTCCATGTCTCTTGCCTCACCGGGTTTCCCCGCACTACTGCGTTCTCTCGCACCTACTCCGCCTCCACTTATCAGCTTTCTTTTTCAGATGCTAACTTGTGTATATTTCTGACATTTTCTTTGTTCAGATCATGGAGAGAGAGTATTGCTAAATCTTTGAATTCCTGCTTGGTCAAAAAATCAGATACCCCTAATAGTTATTTCAGATCAGTGTGGAATTGAATGCCTTGAGCATATTTACTGAGTCAATTTGTCAATAAGGTGTTATCGACCTTTTAAGTGTTGTCGACTAAAAATCTATCAATAAATGCGCCTTGCTCTTCATGATGAGTAGATGTTAATATAAGACTGAATAGGCAGAGACCAAATGCAAACTTTCCATTTTATTGTTACAAGATTAGGGTCTTACCTTATCTAGAGATGTAAATTGGACTGTGTAGCCCCCATTTTTTAGGCACTACGTGGCCACCTAATGGTCAAAAATGTGATCCAAGATGTGCACATATACTTCTGACAGGAAATGTACCGGACGCCATCTTGGTAAAGGAGGTGTTGCACGTGCATCTAATAACCGCTGGTAGGATGCAGAGCAGGCAGATCTTGGCGGGAATCAGTGTGCAACACCGATTTGATGCTAGCAGTGCCATTTTACAACTGCACGCTACATCCCGCATCACTGTCTTTAACTTGGATAGCTGAACACATCATTAAATGGAATGAAGGAATCCCCACCAATTTAACGTGCTGTCTGCAACGCAATGAAGTATAGCTTAATTGCGTACCACGATCCCCATGCCCATTCTCCTGGGTTACACAATCTAACCCCCATATTCTCTTAGATACAGCAGTGCTAATCACTTCCATAAATAGACTGAACGAGGGTTAGATTGGGCCGCAAAGCATCCGTTTTTTAAGCGCCACGCGACAACCTATCATGCGAAAATGTGTCTAAGATATGTGCATGCATTGCCGATGGGAAAGGGCTTAGCGTGCACATACCGACCAAACACCAGCAACATGCAGAGGAGGGAGATCATGATGTGGATTTGAGGCTGCTATTACCATTTTGGAAGGCCCCAGTCAATCGGACGCCCTGTGCCAACCTCGCTCATCAGAACATGATGCTAAACGGTATGAAGGACCCCCCCGCTAATGGTATTTAAAGGCATCATGCAGGAGTCGCAGCTAAGTTGTTGGATTATTACTTTTGGCTGCCGCTCGACTCCTGAGCGCTTTCTTGTTAAGCTGCAGGAATGTTGAAAGTTGCAGTAATCTAGAGAGAGAGTCTGGCTGATGTTGCAGAAGTGTGGCTGTTACCTACTGCAAAACTTTGTTGCATCCCAAAATGGGTGACCTGGTAGGGCTAGCTCTCTGAATAGACCATAACTGGGAGCATGAAAGAGGACACCACATTACAGGGCAAGCTGCCAGAAATGGGAGCAGAAGCAGGGCACTCAGCAGGAGGCCATATCCACAGAGTCTTCACTTCTCCTACCTCAACTTCAGTCAGGTGCCTTTGATTTACTAAGGAGGTTATAAGAACATAAGAATTAGGAGCAGGAGTTGGCCATTTTATCCTCGAGCCTGCTCCGCCATTCAATAAGATCATGGCTGATCTGATCTTGGCCTAATCTCCACTTTCCTGCTCGCACCCCATAACCCCTGACTCCCCTGTAGTTCAAAAATCTGTCTATCCCCACCTTAAATATACTCAATGACCCAGCCGCCACAGCTCGCTGGGGTAGAGAATTCCAAAGATTCACGGTCCTCTGAGAGAAGAAATTCCTCCTCACCTCCGTATCAAATGGGCGACTCCTTATTCTGAAACTATGGCCCCTATCACTGAGATAGAAACATAGAACATAGAAAATAGGTGCAGGAGTAGGCCATTCGGCCCTTCTAGCCTGCACCACCATTCAATGAGTTCATGGATGAACATGCAACTTCAGTACCCCATTCCTGCTTTCTCGCCATACCCCTTGATCCCCCTAGTATTAAGGACTTCATCTAACTCCTTTTTGAATATATTTAGTGAATTGGCCTCAACAACTTTCTGTGGTAGAGAATTCCACAGGTTCACCACTCTCTGGGTGAATAAGTTTCTCCTCATCTCGGTCCTAAATGGCTTACCCCTTATCCTTAGACTGTGACCCCTGGTTCTGGACTTCCCCAACATTGGGAACATTCTTCCTGCATCTAACCTGTCTAAACCCATCAGAATTTTAAATGTTTCTATGAGGTCCCCTCTCATTCTTCTGAACTCCAGTGAATACAAGCCCAGTTGATCCAGTCTTTCTTGATATGTCAGTCCCGCCATCCCGGGAATCAGTCTGGTGAACCTTCGCTGCACTCCCTCAATAGCAAGAATGTCCTTCCTCAGGTTAGGAGACCAAAACTGTACACAATACTCCAGGTGTGGCCTCACCAAGGCCCTGTACAACTGTAGCAACACCTCCCTGCCCCTGTACTCAAATCCCCTCGCTATGAAGGCCAACATACCATTTGCTTTCTTAACCGCCTGCTGTACCTGCATGCCAACCTTCAATGACTGATGTACCATGACACCCAGGTCGCGTTGCACCTCCCCTTTTCCTAATCTGTCACCATTCAGATAATAGTCTGTCTCTCTGTTTTTACCACCAAAGTGGATAACCTCACATTTATCCACATTATACTTCATCTGCCATGCATTTGCCCACATACCTAACCTATCCAGTCGCTCTGCAGCCTCATAGCATCATCCTCGCAGCTCGCACTGCCACCCAACTTAGTGTCATCCGCAAATTTGGAGATACTACATTTAATCCCCTCGTCTAAATCATTAATGTACAGTGTAAACAGCTGGGGCCCCAGCACAGAACCTTGCGGTACCCCATTAGTCACCGCCTGCCATTCAGAAAAGTACCCATTTACTCCGACTCTTTGCTTCCTGTCTGACAACCAGTTCTCAATCCATGTCAGCACACTACCCCCATCCCATGTGCTTTAACTTTGCACATTAATCTCTTGTGTGGGACCTTGTCGAAAGCCTTCTGAAAGTCCAAATATACCACATCAACTGGTTCTCCCTTGTCCACTCTACTGGAAACATCCTCAAAAAATTCCAGAAGATTTGTCAAGCATGATTTCCCTTTCACAAATCCATGCTCACTTGGACCTATCATGTCACCTCTTTCCAAATGCGCTGCTATGACATCCTTAATAATTGATTCCATCATTTTACCCACTACCGATGTCAGGCTCCCTGTTTTCCTTGTTTTCTCTCTTCCTCCTTTTTTAAAAAGTGGGGTTACATTGGCTACCCTCCACTCGATAGGAACTGCTCCAGAGTCCATGGAATGTTGGAAAATGACTGTCAATGCATCCGCTATTTCCAAGGCCACCTCCTTAAGTACTCTGGGATGCAGTCCATCAGGCCCTGGGGATTTATCGGCCTTCAATCCCATCAATTTCCCGACTAATAAGGATTTCCCTCAGTTCCTCCTCCTTACTAGACCCTCTGACCCCTTTTATATCCGGAAGGTTGTTAGTGTCCTCCTTAGTGAATACCGAACCAAAATACTTGTTCAATTGGTCTGCCATTTCTTTGTTCCCCATTATGACTTCCCCTGATTCTGACTGTAGGGCACCTACGTTTGTCTTTCCTAACCTTTTTCTCTTTACATATCTAGAGAAACTTTTGCAATCCGTCTTAATATTCCGTGCAAGCTTCTTCTCGTACTCCATTTTCCCTGCCCTAATCAAACCCTTTGTCCTCCTCTGCTGAGTTCTAAATTTCTCCCAGTCTCCGGGTTCGCTGCTATTTCTGGCCAATTTGTATGCCACTTCCTTGGCTTTAATACTATCCCTGATTTCCCTTGATAGCCACAGTTGAGCCACCTTCCTTTTTTTATTTTTACGCCAGACAGGAATGTACAATTGTTGTAATTCATCCATGCGGTCTCCAAATGTCTGCCATTGCCCATCCACAGTCAACCCCTTAAGTATCATTCGCCAATCTATCCTAGCCAATTCACGCCTCATACCTTCAAAGTTACCCTTCTTTAAGTTCTGGACCATGGTCTCTGAATTAACTATTTCATTCACCATCCTAATGCAGAATTCCACCATATTATGGTCACTCTTCCCCAAGGGGCCTCGCACAACGAGATTGCTAATTAATCGTCTCTCATTACACAACACCCAGTCTAAGATGACCTCCCCCCTAGTTGGTTCCTCGACATATTGGTCTAGAAAACCATCCCTTATGCACTCAAGGAAATCCTCCTCCACCGTATTGCTTCCAGTTTGGTTAGCCCAATCTATGTGCATATTAAAGTTTCACCCATTATAACTGCTGCACCCTTATTGCATGCACCCCTAATTTCCTGTTTGATGCCCTCCCCAACATCACTACTACTGTTTGGAGGTCTGTACACAACTCCCACTTACGTTTTTTGCCCTTTGGTGTTCTACAGCTCGACCCATATAGATTCCACATCATCCAAGCTAATGTCCTTCCTAACTATTGCATTAATCTCCTCTTTAACCAGCAATGCTACCCCACTTCCTTTTCCTTTTTATTCTATCCTTCCTGAATGTTGAATACCCCTGGATGTTGAGTTCCCAACCCTGATCATCCTGGAGCCACGTCTCCATAATCCCAATCACATCATATTTGTTAACATCTATTTGCACAGTTAATTCATCCACCTTATTACGGATACTCCTAGCATTAAGACACAAAGCCTTCAGGCTTGTTTTTTTAACACCCTTTGTCCTTTTAGAATTTTGCTGTACAATGGCCCTTTTTGTTCTTTGCCTTGGGTTTCTCTGCCCTCCACTTTTCCTCATCTCCTTTCTGTCTTTTGCTTTTGTCTCCTTTTTGTTTCCCTCTGTCTCCCTTCATTGGTTCCTATCCCGCTGCCATATTAGTTTAACTCCTCCCCAACAGCACTAGCAAACACTCCCCCAAGGACATTGGTTCCGGTCCTGCCCAGGTGCAGACCGTCCGGTTTGTATTGGTGCCACCTCCCCCAGAACCGGTTCCAATGCCCCAGGAATTTGAATCCCTCTCTGCTGCACCACTGCTCAAGCCATGTATTCATCTGCGCTATCCTGCGATTCCTACTCTGACTATCACGTGGCACTGGTAGCAATCCCGAGATTACTACTTTTGAGGTCCTACTCTTTAATTTAGCTCCTAGCTCCATAAATTCGTTTCGTAGGACCTCATCCCTTTTTTTACCTGTCGTTGGTACCAATGTGCACCACAACAACTGGCTGTTCTCCCTCCCTTTTTAGAATGTCCTGCACCCGCTCTGAGACATCCTTGACCCTTGCACCAGGGAGGCAACATACCATCCTGGAGTCTCGGTTGCGGCCGCAGAAACGCCTATCTATTCCCCTCACCATTGAATCCCCAATCACTATCGCTCGCCCACTCTTTTTCCTGCCCTCCTGTGCAGCAGAGCCAGCCACGGTGCCATGAACTTGGCTGCTGCTGCCCTCCCCTGATGAGTCATCCCCCTCAACAGTACTCAAAGCAGTGTATCTGTTTTGCAGGGGGATGACCACAGGGAACCCCTGCACTACCTTCCTTGCACTGCTCTTCCTGTTGGTCTTCCATTCCCTATCTAGCTGTGGACCCTTCATCTGTGGTACGACCAACTCGCTACACGTGCTACTCACGTCATTCTCAGCATCGTGGATGCTCCAGAGTGAATCCACCCTCAGCTCCAACTCTGCAACGCAGTCCGTCAGGAGCTGGAGGCGGATACACTTCCCGCAGATGTCGTCGTCAGGGACACTGGAGTCGACCCTGAGTTCCCACATGGTACAGGAGGAGCATAACACGTGACCGAGCTGTCCTGCCATGACTTAACCCTTAGATAGGCAACAACAATGTTAAAGTTTACTCACTGTTATCGAAGAGAAAAAAGAAAAACTACTCACCAATCACCAACCAATCTCTTGCCCCCTTGGCTGTGATGTCACCTTTCTGTTTCTTTCTACTTCTTTTTTGCCCTCTCCCTGTAGCTGCACAAGTACGCCTCACCAACGGACCACCTCGACGCTGCTCCCGACTGCTGCCGACGCTGAGCCCCGGACTCCCTGCTGTGCCTTTTATAGGCCTCACCAACGGACCTCCTCGACGCTGCTCCCGACTGTCACCGACGCTGAGCCCTGGACTCCCTGCTGTGTCTTTTATAGGCCTCACCAACAGACCTCCTCGACGTTGCTCCCGACTGCCGCCAACGCTGAGCCCCGGACTCCCTGCTGTGTCTTTTATAGGCCTCACCAACGGACCTCCTCGACGCTGCTCCCGACTGCCGCCGACGCTGAGCCCCGGACTCCCTGCTGTGCCTTTTATAGGCCTCACCAACGGACCTCCTCGACGCTGCTCCCGACTGCCGCCGACGCTGAGCCCCGGACTCCCTGCTGTGCCTTTTATAGGCCTCACCAACTGACCTCTTCGAGGCTGCTCCTGACTGCCGCCGACGCTGAGCCCTGGACACCCTGCTGTGCCTTTTATAGGCCTTACCAACGGACCTCCTCAACGCTGCTCCCGACTGCTGCCGAGATACCTCAGCTGCTGCAGCCATAAAGCAGGGAAAGGACAAGGTCACCATTGCACTAAACTTCTATGCAATGGGATAATTTCAGGCTACAACAGAAGATATTAACATCATCTCCCAGTTCATGGAGCACTGTATCAGGGGGCTGTCCTTTCCAAGCAAAATATTTATTCCTCCTTTCCAATTGCCAGAGAGAAGCAGGAGGAGAGAGCAAAAGGCTTTGCCCGCATTGCAGGTGCAAGGTACTATGGACTGTTCCCCATGAGAACGTTGCAAGCTTCATTGATAGAAAGGGATTGCACTTCCTCAGTGAGTTTGTTTGCAACCACAAGCAAGTCTGTGCCCTCTATCCTGGCAGCAGTCATGACTCCTTCATCCTGCGGCAGACCTGTGTGCCTCCTATAGTCCAACCAGCCCTCCAAGTTAAAGGCTGGATATTGGGTGACAAGGGTTATTTCCTCCTGACATGGCTCAAGACTCCAGTCAGGAAGTCGTGCATTCTTGCACAGCAGGCATACAGTGAGAGCCATGCCGTCACCAGGAACATCATAGAGCCACCAATTAGCATTCTCCAACAACAATTCCGCTGCTTGAACCACTCAGGAGGAGCCCTGCAGTAAACAGTTGAGTGAGTATCCAGATTTGTGGTCTTATGTTGCATGCTACGTGTAAGGAATCTATGACTTTAGACAAGTGATTCCTCGCAGTTCAGGCTTGAGTGTGTTGTTGTACATTTGTGGAAGTTTATTACATAGACACCAGTAGCATAACAACTACAGGTATTACAGTTATATAATAAAAACTTCTACAACCTGGTTTCCCCACGGACCCAAGGTGATCAGGCTTGGTCTGCATAGGCTATGGACTTCTGACCATCCCTGAGAGCTGTTATAATTTTAAGTGGCCTAAGCCCTTCCTTTATACCTATTGGCTGCTTCATTCTACAATTTCTTGCACTATCATTTAGTCAGCATTATGTGGCAACTTCTTATCTCAGCATGTTCTAACCCTGTAATTATTTTATCCAACAGTCCTGTTTATCAGCAGTAAGTGGTGGATATAATCAGTCAACATGACTGTGTTAACCTCATCCTTATCTTAGCTCCTCAGACAATTATTGTGTCCTGAACTTAGTTCACCACCAACGATGTCTCCGCAAGATCCTGCAAATCCTCTGGGAGGATAGACGTACCAACGTCAGTGTTCTCTGTCAAGCCAACATCCCCAGCATCGAAGCACTGACCACACTCGACCAGCTCCATTGGGCAGGCCACATCGTCCACATGCCCGACACGAGACTCCCAGAGCAAGCGCTCTATTCAGAACTTGTACATGGCAAGCGAGCCCCAGGTGGACAGAGGAAACATTTCAAGGACACCCTCAAAGCCTCCTTGATAAAGTGCAACATCCCCACCAACACCTGGGAAACCTTGGCCCAAGATCGCCCTAATTGGAGGAAGAGCATCCGGGAGAGCACTGAGCACCTCGAGTCTCATTGCTGAGAGCATGCAGAAAACAAGCGCAGGCAGCGGAAGGAGCGTACGGCAAACCAGACTCCCCACCCACCCTTTCCTTCAACGACTATCTGTCCCACCTGTGACAGAGACTGTAATTCCCGTATTGACTGTACAGTCACTTGAGAACTCACTTTTAGAGTGGAAGCAAGTCTTCCTTGATTTCGAGGGACTGCCTATGATGATGATGATGAACTTAGTTAGCTTAATTCCCATTCTTACATAAGCACAGGCGGCGCAGTGCCTGATGGGATACTTGACTAAAAGTGTCTCGAACCATGCTCCTACACTGCACAACCTGGCCATCAGGAAGGACCAGCCTTTGCCATCATCTGCCAGTCTACTGCTTGGGTAGAGGAAGAATACCAGCAGATTGACAGCTGCCGAAATATTTCACGAATGGAAGGCCGAAGGCTAAGCAGTTGGCAGCATGAAAATGCAATGGGAAGTAACTTGGCAGATGCAGAAGGAAGTGGAATTGGTCGGAGGTAAAGAAGTTCAGGTGGTGAGGGATACAACGAGGGAGGCAAGGAAGTGGTCAGGGAAGGCCTTGTGTTTGATTGAGACTTTTTGAGATACCAGGGGAAAGGGGATGGTCAAGAATATGGGTTTATATCAGAGGACAGAAGGGAAATGAACTCAGAGGAGAGAGAGCAAGGTAAGTTGAGCTGAGGATAGACATCTGTGAGAATGAGAAGCCATGTGGTGCAGAGGCTCTGGGAAGAAAGGAGGGAGGGTATCTCAGTGAGAAACCCATGGTGGGGCTGGGGTGACAGCAGAGAATGAGGGATCTCAAAGGAGAGATGGGAGGGGTAGAACAATGTAAAGTGCTTGAAGGAGGAGAAATTGCCAGCGGGTGTAAGGGGAGAGACCAAAGTGTGATTCGGTGATAAGTGCCACACTACCAACTGATGGGGCAGGTGGTGAATAGTGTAGCCAGGAGGAGATGCTTCAGTAAGGAGGAAGGTGTTAGCTCCCATGAACCAAGTTTCTGTCAAAGCCAGGCTGTCAATGAAATTGTCCACAGCCAAATTGTGGATGGCAAGGGCCTTGTTCGCAAGTGAACAGGCATTCGGGAGGAAATGTGGAGGGGCTGGTGATTGTAAATCTAATGGCCGAGTCTGAGGGGACAGTGGTGGGTGGGCTGAGTGAGACAGGAAGGAGACTGGTGAGATTAGTCCCCAATGAGTATGCTTGGCAGGGACGTCAGTAAGAGAAAAGCATGAAGAATTTGGGGTTACTGCTTGCAAGAAGGTAGTGACGAGTGCCTCAATGGGCCCTTTGGGGAATGCCGAGAAAGGCTCAGAGGGTAGTTGTGGGCTTTCCCTGGGGGGATTCAAGTCTGGGGTGGTGGCAGACGATTATGATAGGAGTAGTAATTGGTTGGGGTAGGAATTGGGAAGGGAAAGTGCCTGAGAGGGGAGAAATAATAGATGGCATGACTAGGTGTCAGGAAGGGAAGGAGGCAGAAGAGAAGGTGCAAGAGAAAAGGAGGAGATAGGAATAATGGGGAACCAATATCCAGGTTTGAAGGTGGAGTGAATCCAAGAGCTGTTCAAGGAGCAAAGTATCAAGGAATACACTCCAGGGGGTCCTCCAGTGCAAACAGAGGACCGAAGAGGAGTGGAGAGTCGATCATGTGCCAGCAAAGTTTAATCAAGGAGCTCCAGTTGAGTTGAATAGTAGCCTCAGATGTTAGTGTGCAGCAGCAGATCCAGTGCAGCAGATCCAGTGCAGCAGATCCAGTGCAGCAGTGGAGGAGTGAGGAACAGTCAGAGTGAAACCCAAGGACCAGAAACAGTAAAGTCTAGGGAGCCAGTTGAGGGTGAAATGTAAATCCACAGGATTAGTGCAGGTGAGGGAGCTGGTCTGCTGAATTGCTGTAGGGGAGTGAAGAGTACAGAAGATTGGAGGCAGCATTTGGAGCAGCAGTGGGTGATACAGTAAGTAGTGCAGCTGGGAGCAGAAAGTTATAAAAGCACTTTGATTAATTGAGTGGGCAAATCTGTGGCAGATGGAGTTCAATGTGCGGAAGTGTGTGATCATATGATTGTGTAAGTATTGAAATATAACTTGCATTTTTGGTTCCCTTTATTAGATGTAGTCATGACATTAAGTCATCCACGTGAATTTAGAAGACAGAATTTGAAGTTAGATACCAACAACATTGCATTTCTGTTGACTTTTAACCCAATTGGATTTTTGCTACTACCTAATGCGAAGCTAGAACGATCTTGGTGGTGAACTTCTCTCTGGCTCACGGTGGTGTATTTGTGTGGTGTGAAACGTGATATTGCTACCTTTTCAACTGACCTCTCTGCTTGGGTTGGAGTACTCTGTTCTTAGGAAGTGCCTTAACTGTAGTTCCCACTGACAGCGGTGAACTCATCAGATTGGTCACGTATATAACACATGAGAGTTGTATGTCATTTGTAGATGAGATGTATACAATTTATAAAAACATAATACCTATTATTAGACAATTATTAGCCCTCCCTCCGATCAGCAAAAAAGCTTGTTCTGTTTTCTAAAATCTGCTCTGTTGGTTGTCACGCAATAATTTCTATAGATATTCAAATAAACTTACAGACAGGGCCAGTGGAAAATAATAGCCGCAAATTTATTATATTAACCCACAACCTCTTGTGGAAATTGTTCTGCTGCATTTCCTAATTTTCTCCTCATGGCTCCTACCTGCTACTACAGCTGTTTAGCTCTGAGGATTGAACTCTGCATGTAGTGGGTGGGAATTCCTGTTCCTTACAGCTTTGAGTGATCAGGTATTCCTACCCATAACATGCAACAGTGTTTGATTCCAGGAGTAGGTTGTGGGTAGGACCCAGGAGTATCGATGAAAAGGTGAATTGGAGATGAATGGTAGCACAAATTGTGGGAAAGGGGGAGAGCCGTGTATTTGTGAATGGGAGTATGTAAGAAGAGTGTTTTCATTAATGGGGAGGGAAGAGATGGGCCGAATGCCTCCATGCAAGAGGCATGAGAGGGTTCTACATGGACAAGGGCAGCAGAGCCTACAATTTCTCTCCAAGAACTGAGAAATAAAGAACTTGCCTTTCTATAGCGCCTTTCACAACCTCAGAACATCCCAAAGCAATTTAAAAGTGTTGTAATGTAGGGAAATACTGCAGCCAATTTGGCACAGCAAGATCCCAAAAACAGAAATGAAATAGTAAGTCAGTCAATTTGTGCATTAAGCTTTTGCCATTCAAAGAGTCTTGGGGGAGAAATTCAGTCGCGCCTCAGTTGGGGCGGTGTCCCGGGCAGAGCGGTACATTTTGCGCCTGCAAATGGTTTGTGTCTGCCGTCGCAAAATTCATCAGCTGGGCCCGGAGTTTGGAGCGGGATGCTAAGGGAGGCGTTGCAGCCTCTTTTAGAGCACTACGCTGGCTGAGCAAGGGAAAATCCTGAGCTAAAGAGTTGGCCTCGGAGCGCCATAACAGAGGCCTGGGGGGGAAAAAAACGTGAGAAAAACCCACCAAAAACATTCTCAATCCATAGCTCACACCACCACAACATAAATCGTAAAAAAACATTATTTTAAAACAATCACACATAACTGAGGTCGACATTACTTTCCTCACTGTAGCCGCTACAGCCTGGAATGCCTGCTTTCACAGGCGGTCCCACTAGGGCGCGCCACGGAGAGCTACGGGTTGGGCGGCAACCAAAAATCGAGCCGGTGTCGCAACCATGGGCGTTGCACACCAGCTCACCACTTCCGGGCAGTAATGCTCCACGCCCCATCGACACTGGCACCAAATGTCCCGGCGGATTGCTGTAAGCTGGCCTCCCGGGTACAAGTGCTTTCCGCCACCATTGCCACCCTTCCAGGGCGATAACAGGGGTGGCAGAAGATCAAAAAATCCAGCCCTTTACAATGTAGGGATATATAATATATTTTAAAAACTGCACATGTTGGAAATCCAGGAAACAAAACACAGAAAATGTTGGAAATGCAGAGATTGAGGTAGAAATGTGGGTCAGGGCATTGGGAGAGCTCCTCTGCTCTTCTTTGAATAAGGCTATGGGATCTTTTACATCTGTTATATATGCAGACTATAGATATACTCTGTGTAGTCACTGTATAGTTGCATAAGATGGAGACATGATACCTGATGTGCTATCAATAAGGTTTACACTGTGTATATACTATGCTGGCACCAATAGAGGGTGCAACTGGTGGAGACCGGGGTTCCCTGCCCCTGTGGCAGAGGCTGTCCACCAGATGGCACTGCGGTGGGAGACCTGAGGGTCACCTGCATAGATGTGCAGGGCCCAGTATAAAAGGCTGCCCACCATGCTTGTGCCTCACTCTGGTGTTACGAATAAAGGACCAATGTCATTACAGTTTGAGTAGAACACATTGCCTCGTGGAGTTATTCATAAGTGCATTACAGACATAACAACATCCACCTGAGAGGATGGATGTAAAAGTTAGGCAGAAGACTTTAGCCACTCCTGATTATTTCTGCTGGAAAGAAGACATACACTGATGTCAGGTGCGGACAGGATTGGGATAAATTATGATGTCAAATAGCTTGGGAACAGTCACTGTCTAGATTCCCACATGAAGAATGGCCATTTGAGCAAAGTACTAAAGAATGAGCCATGCTAATGGAAATAAAAAATAGTAGCTGTCAATACTTTGAAGACAGGAGGAGAGATAACTGGCAAAAACACATATCTTGAAGCAGTCCGAGGTGAGTCAGCCACAATTCCTAGTCGCTACATGAAATCACATTGTTAGCTTTCACCTGACATGTGGTGTAGTGATGTGACTGGCAGTTAGTAAAACTCATTGATTGGTGGAAGTCAAGAATAAAACATAGTCAACAACTGAATTCAAAGTTGGGACCTTTAAAGGAAAGCCCTCTCTACTTTACTACTAGGGCTCTAAGCTTATCGAAATTTTAGAATAGCTTGCTTCAAAGTAAAAATGCGGTTTAAAATATGAGCAAAAAGTAGAATGCATCAAGATTTTTTAAATCAGAAATAAAATCAAATAGCGTCATGAGCTCACTAGATATAAATACCAACTGGCCTAGTTTGCAAATGCTTCTTGGATTATCATATCATTACATTCAGCTTGCTGAAGTGTGAGTGACGCATGGAAAAACATATAACAGCTTGAAGGAAAATGGAGGCTGAACAAGTACTATAAACAACTGTCTGAAGAGCACTTTGAGCTAACATTTGAAAACAAGGGCAATTTTCTGTAAAGTAGTCTGAGAGCACTTCACAGCAGGGTAGATTTATCGGGCAGATTACCAACAATATACGCAACATTCATTGTCTCTGTTATTTGAATAAAATTCAGTGAGACCATGTCTTCATGCTATGAAAGATATAGGGATGGTATCTCAAGAATATAAATTAATGCACAAGTTTAAAAAAAACATATTCCTGTCTTGTCTCACACGGATCATTAGTTATAGTCCGTGGTCAATTTTCACAACATTGAGCCTCGTATAGACTTATGGGGGTTAAATTGGATAACTCTCAAAAATGGGCACAGGGATCGAGGTGCGTGATTAACCCACGCCCATTGATTGCACTGCAAGCGGGCGACAACTTTGTGCTGCCTGCTTATTTCCATGGTTGCTCCGTGCAATCTGTGCTCCCTGTGCTGTTGATTGCCTCCACGCATCAGCAAGGGGCCCAATATTCTGAGTAGCTAGCACTGAGAGTCAGCTGTGGCTAAGTAGGTAGCACGCTTACCTCTAAATCAAAAGGTTGTGGGTTCAAATCCCACTCCAGGAACTTGAACACATAAATATAGGCTGACACTCCTGTGCAATGCTGAGGGAGTGCTGCACTGTCAAAGGTGCCATCTTTTGGTTAAGACATTAAACTGAGGCCCCATCTGCTCTCTCAAGTGGACATAAAAGATCCCATGGCACTACTTTGAAGAAGAGCAGGGGAGTTATCCCCAGTGTCCTGGTCAATATTTATCCCTCAATCAACATCACAAAAAAACCCAGATTATCTGGTCATTATCACATTGTTGTTTGTGGGAGCTTGCTTGTGTGCAAATTGGCTACTGCATTTCTTACATTACAACAGTGACTACACCCAAAAGTATTTAATTGGCTGTAAAGCACTTTGAGAACCGGTGGTCTTGAAAAGCACTACATAAATCCAACTCTTTCTTGTTTTCTTTTCAGTACTCAACGTTAGCCTGCACCTCTTAAAGTAGAGGTGCATTGTGTCTGCTGGTGGTGCCAAGATCATTCTGAATATTGTGCTGTGAAATAGTCAACAATGGCTGACCATGAGAGAGAACGTGTACCAAGGTTTTCGGACATTCGGACTAGAGGTCGTCGTTGAAGAGGTGGAAAGAAGGTGAGATATCCTCAAGGTGGCCAGACTCCCTCCAGATATATGCTCAGAAGGCAGTTTCAAGAGATACCAGTGGAGGTCAATGCCAGGAGTGCAGCCTCAAGCACCTGAACATAGGGCAGAAAGATGTTTAATGATCTCACACGAGTGGTCAAAGTCAGGAGTCAAATGCCATATTCTATCATCTGCACCACTAGCTTCATCCTTGCTCAATTCACTACACCTCCATCACTCACCTGCCAACGATCTTTATCAATCAGCACTCATACCTAACATTCATATGCTTTCATAGAAAATCATAGAAATTTACGGCACAAAAAGAGGCCATTTGGCCCATCGTATCTGTTCTGGCCAAAAAAGAGCTATCCAGTCTAATCCCACTTTCCAGCTCATGGTCTGTAGCCTTGTAGGTTACGGCAATTCAAGTGCATATTAAAGTACTTTTTAAATGCAATGAGGGTTTCTGCCGCTACCACCATTTCAAGCAGTGAGTTTCAGACCCCCACCACCCTCTGGGTGAAATAAGTTCTCCTCAACTCCCCTCTAATCCTATCAATTACTTTAAATCTATGCCTCCTGGTTATTGACCTCTCTGCTAAAGGAAAAGTTCCTTCCTATCCACTCTACCTAGGCCCCTCATTTAAGTCTCTCCTCAGTCTAGTCTGTTCCAAAGATTACAACTCCAGCCTATCCACTTTTTCCTCATAGCTAAAATTCTACAGTCCAGGCAACATCTTTGTAAATCTCCTCTGTACTCTCTCTAGTGCAATCCCATCTTTCCTGTAATTTGGTGTACGTAGTACTCTAGCTATGGCCTAACTAGTGCTTTACCTCACCCTCAAGCCTTGCACCCACATCTTAAAGCTTACACAGCTATTCAACTATGACAGCCACACCACCAAAACATGTTGCACCACACCCACTGACACACTTCCCTCTTGCAGGAGAAGGTGGTGCGCAACAGGAGAAAGCAGTAATTATCAGGAGGGGGAGAGGCACGCCTGCATGTTTTAACCCCCGTGGAGGAGACAGTGCTGGCCATTATGGGGAGGGGCACTGCTGATAGCCCTTCCCCTCCTCCCTCTTCCAGCAGCTTGTAATGATCTGCGTAGCCTCTGTTCATTCTCCCAGTCAAGGTCAATGTCAAGAGGAAGCCCTTCGAGGCCACCCATGTCTGGATGCAACCAATTTGTGCACAAGCCTTTAAGTCACCAAAAAGTAACTTCAGCACCTGCCAGACCTTTCCTTGTACACCATTGATACTTTAAACAAGTGGGGAAAAGCACCCAAATTGCATAGAATTGCAGCCACAGCCAGAAGCAACTAACCTGCAAGTAATTGCTGATCCCTTTAAGCAGAGCTGGTGAGGGCCCCTTCATGCTGTTGAATGAGTGTTCAGCTGTGCAAGATTAAGAGAGGGCAATGGCTGGAGTGTGGAGCTCCAAAATGGCAGCGCTGGCATCAAATCAGCATTGCCTGCTGATGGTCGTCTGCCTGCTCTACATGTTGCTAGCAGTCTATGGCATCCGCCGCACTTCCCACTTGAAGTATGTGTACATTGCGGATACCATTTTGGTAGTTTAAGTGGCCTCATAACGCCCAAAAAACAGGAGTTACAGAGCCAAATTTCAGCACCGATGTGTGATGCTTTCTTCCTTTGACCTTTTACCAAGTCCATTTTAAAGCATAGCACTGCAGAAACATCTAAACACACCAACATATGGACAGTGACATTGGGCTGCACCAATTCTAGAATAATAGCTAGAATGGAGTGTGTTAAAAAAAATTGAAACAATATCAAAAGTTCTGATGACATCATAAACCACCAAAGCCAAGCCATTTATGTAAGTTATCAGCATCTGAGATTTTATGAGCCATAACTCACTTCATAGTGACTGTTAGTTAATTGGGACTGTGGAGTCCATCACTCAGTGTCAGGTTGTGGAACGCATAATGGCTTCGACAGAATGAAAATGTTAACATTTTAAGAAATATATACTTCAAAATGTTATGGTTTGGAAAAAAAATGTAGCAATGTATTCTCTGGGCAGGGATGTAATTACTTTGGCAAGAAGCCTGTTCATTGTGTCTACAGCACAATTAGCAAGTGGTGCTAGAACAAAGGACGGAAGATTTGTGGTCAACAATGAACAATGAAGTTCAAGTGTGTTTAAATTACTCTGGGATGTTTTAGCCACTTATTGAAATGACACAGCAACCTCTTTTATTGGTGCCTAGGTAAACATTGGGCCTTACGCTAAATATTAGCAAGACAAAGGTCCTCCACCAGCCTGTCTTCGCCACACAGCACTGCCCCCCACACATCAAGATCCACGGCATGGCCCTGGACAACGTGGACCACTTCCCCTATCTCTGGAGCCTTCTATCAACAAGAGCAGGCATTGATGATGAGATCCAACACCGTCTCCAGTGCGCCAGTGCAGCCTTCTGAGGAAAAGAGTGTTTGAAGATCAGTCTCTCAAAACTGTCACCAAGCTCATGGTCTACAGGGCTGTGTTGATACCCGCCCTCCTGTATGGCTCAGAAACGTGGACCATGTACAGAAGACACCTCAAGTTGCTGGAGAAATACCACCAGCGATGTCTCCACAAGAGCCTGCAAATCCCCTGGGAGGACAGACGCACAAACATTAGCATCCTCATCCAGGCCTACATCCCCAGCATTGAAGCACTGACCACACTTGATCAGCTCCGCTGGGCAGGCCACATAATCCGCATGCCAGACACGAGACTCCCAAAGCCAGCGCTCTACTCGGAACTCGTCCACGGCAAACGAGCCAAAGGCGGGCAGAGGAAACATTACAAGGACACCCTCAAAGCCTCCCTGATAAAGTGCGACATCTCCACTGACACCTGGCAGTCCTTGGCCATAGACCGCCCTAAGTGGAGGAAGTGCATCCAGGAGGGTGCTGAGCTCCTCGAGTATCGTCGCCGAGAGTATGCAGAAATCAAGCGAAGGGCAGCGGAAGGAGCGTGTGGCAAACCAGGTTCCCTGCCCACACTTTTCCTCAACGACTATCTGTCTGACCTGTGACAGAGACTGTGGTTCTCGTATTGGACAGTACAGCCATCTAAGAACTCATGCTAAAAGTGGAAGCAAGTCTTCCTCGATTCCGAGGGACTGCCTATGATAGGTAATGAGACTTTAAAATTCAACAGTGGGAGGAAAGAATTAACTCATAGCAGTGACTTCTGACTGGCAGATGTTCTCTGTGATAATGTCATCTTCTATTGATTTTTAAATTCATTTACAACAACAACAACAACAACTTGTATTTATATAGTGCCTTTAACATACTGAAACCTCCCAAGGTGCTTTAAGAAAACATATCTCATTGTACAGATTTATCACAGGCATGTAGTATTTATAGTTGAATATAGTGCAAGGGGGATAGAGTACCTGTATAAAAGTAGGGAGGTCCTGCTACAACTGTACAGGGTGTTGGTGAGACCACACCTGGAGTACTGTGTATAGGTTTGGTCTCCTTACTTAAAGAGGAATATACTTGCCTTAGAGGCAGTTCAGAGAATGTTCACGAGGTTGATTTCTGAGATGAAGGGGTTGTCTTATGAAGAAAGGTGGAGCATGTTGGGCCTATACTCATTGGAGTTTAGAAGAATGAGTGGTGATCTTATTGAAACGTATAAGATTATGAGTCGGATTGACAGGGTAGATGCAGAGAGGATGTTTCCACTAATGGGGGGACCTATAACTAAGGGGCATGGTTTCAGAATAAGGGGTCACCTATTTAAAACGGAAATGAGGATTGTGAATCTCTGGAATTCTGTACCCCAGAGAGCTGTGGAGGCTGGGTCATTGAATATATTTAAGGTGGTGATAGATTTTTGAACGATAAGGGAGTCAAGGGTTATGGGGAGTGGGCAGGGAAGTGGAGTTGAGCCCAAGATCAGATCAGCCATGATCTTATTGAATGGCAGAGCAGGCTTGAGGGGCCAGATGGCCTACTCCTGCTCCTATTTCCTATATTCTTATGTTCTTATAATGGTACATTTGTGGTGAGCATGCATTAGGAACAATACATTTTTGTGAGTCAGGATAATTTGATGGTGTCTTTTGGGTTTGACTGAGTTGAAGATTATTGAAGGTTCTGCCTATTACTTTGGCAAGGAGCTTGTTCATTGTATCTAACAGGGAAGGGATCTTGGAGGGCTGGGTCACTGCCCAACGTAGGCTTTAGGAAACATACTTAAACCTTTTATAATATAACTTAAACCTTTGTCAGCTTGCAGGAGCATTCATAGTTGTTCCTACCTTCTTGGGGGCAACCATAATATATGGGTGGGGTGGGATGGGGTGGCAGTGGCAGTGCGGGGGGTGGAGGGGGGAGTGGTTATGTAGCTCATGTAAGCTTCCTGAATGCCTGGTATCTTCAGAGCTCCAGGTGAAGTTCATACAATACCATTTCAGGCCAATCACTTTTACGTTTTGGGGAGAGTTGTACTGTGTCACGAGGAATGAAGGACTGCATCTATTTGCAGGTGCCAGGGAGAATTGCATTATCCTACAGGCTGCCAGGGAGACTTGTTCTCCAGTGTCTAGGTCCAATAGACATAGGCCTAGATCTGCAGGAATTGTCAATTCCCGTAAACCTTTCTCTAACTGTTGAATCACCAAACGCCTGCTTGGCTGCGTCCCAAATAGTCAAAAGATTTGCTATTTAACTATTAATAATAATAAATATGAAATCTAATTATTATAGAACAATAAGCACTAGGAATTTCTTTGTGGGGTTCTTCCGATCGGCCGCACGTAACTTCGGCAGAAGGTTGTTGAAACCCGGATAGGTGTGTGAAGATGGCTTTTGACAATCTTCCACCGAAGTTATGGTGGCATAACTGGAATACCCCTGAGGAGAGGCGAAGGATTTTAAAATGGGGACTGAATTATATCTGTGCAACATGGACCAATGATCCCCCAGCCTTCAACCCAATTGACATGAATGGTACATTTGGTGCTGACTCCCCTACGGGCAATAAAACCTCCAACCAGATGTCATCAGTCTGTGGCTCGAACCACTTTGATGGTCAGGCATCATTTACATTTGCAGTGGTGATGGACAAACCGCCCAATTGAAGGGTAAGATTTCCGGTGGGCCCAAGTGCCATTCAACTCTGTGTAAATCTGAACTGCTGCTGGGAGGTTTCTGGAGAGCAACACGTTGCAGGCAAGAGCACCTCAATTTTGTGACACAGCAGTGAAAGTGCTTGTATAGCAGGTGAGGGGACATAGCCAGGTCCTGTTCCCCTCGAATGGCAGGAGGGTGCCCAAGCAGACACTCAAGCAAGCCTGGAGGGAGGAGCAAAATAATACCAATACCCACAGCATCATCTCCAGGACATGGGTTCTGTGCTGGAAACTTCACTGACCAACTCAAACAGCAAGGGTGAATGTGAGGTCCACCTAGTTCTCTGTAATAGACTAGGCTGCTGCTCATCCCCCACTAACCCTCATGATCCCCCTGCCCCCCCCCCCCACCGAGATCTCCAAACAGCTCCCTTCCCTTCTCCACATGCTTCTCCATCAATCACAAGGGGACACTGTACAAAGTCTCCTCATTCCAATCACACAATGCTAAGTACCTGTATTTCATTCCACTGGTGACTGTTTTCACATTTGGGCCATTTTTTTGCGCATGATTGCCTTCCCATCACAATCACAACTTTCTGTTTCTCAGCAGCACGCTATATGAAGCTGCCTTAGACATCCGCACAACTCTTTACAATAATCACACACTAACTCACTCCCTGCCCTTCTGCAGCATAAGCTAGCTCACAACAGGGAGTTGTGGAGGGCTGGCTTCAATCCAGGGCCTCACAGGTAGGAAGAGGAAGCAATGCAGATCCTTGAGGCAGGTAGATCAAGGAGCTTCAGCGAAGGCAAGGCTGGGGGCCATGCTCAGCAGGGTATTTGCCTAATACTTGTACCTATTCTCTTTCCTCAAGTAATTACACATAATGTGTCATAATGTGTCATATGGTATCAGCTGTGGCTCAGTGGGTAGCACTCTCACCTCTGAGTCAGGAGTTTGTGGGTTTAAGTCCCACTCCAGGGACTTTACATAGATCTGGGCTGTCTGTGGCACTGTTGAGGTGTCGTCTTTTGGATGAGACGTTAAACCGGGGTCCCGTCTGCACTCTCAAGTGGATGTAAAAGTTCCCATGGCACTATTTCGAAGAAAGGAAGGGGAGTTATTCCCGGTGTCCTGGCCAATATTTATCCCTCAATCAATATCACAAAAAAAGAGATTATCTGGTCATTATCATATTGCTGTCTGTGGGAGCTTGCTGTGTGCAAATTGACTGCCGCGTTTCCTACATTACAACAGTGACTACACTCCAAAAGTATTTCATTGGCTGTAAAGCACTTTGCGACGTCTGGTGGTCATGAAAGGCGCTATATAAATACAAGTATATCTTTATTTGTCTTTATATAGACAGCATTACAACCTGGTGCTGAATAACGCTGCCAATCATCTTATACTGCCTAAACTTTCTGTGATGTGGTGATGCTTGTCCCTTTCCCCTTTTTCTCCAGGTCCACCTAAAGACTTGGACCTGCAGAACATCACTTGGATGGTGACAGTCCTCCAGAAGAAGCATTGGCACTTGCTTCATCCCTCATAAGCTCCAGCATAGAACTCAACACCCTGAATGGGATAGATAGCAAGTTAGAAGGATCTGCACAGAGTGAGAAGCCACAGGGGATAGTGGAATGGCCAGCAGGATACGGCCCGCTGGAGGGCTGGCTCAGCTCCTAACTCTGCAGCAGAAGGTAGAGATGCCATGTTTAGGGGCCAAACCTCCATTAAAAAATTGCTTTCTGCACACCTGCAATTGTATATTGGAAAGGCTAGCTAGGAGCTACACCATGTCTGAGAATATTGCGAGGAGTATGTTTCCACCTCGTGTGGCATTCTGATTGCAAGGCATCTGCTCTCTGCAGTCGGCCATGGAGCATCCCAACAGCATCTTCTCGATTTGTGCACTTTGCCTGAAGTTGCTGTACTACTTGCATATAAATAACTGCAGGCACTACTAGCCTTGGCATTATTTTGACAGCAATATTTGGGCTAATATGCTTTCTTTTACTTGACATAGCATCCCTGTTGTTATAAAATATCATATTTGCAACTCAATGTGAACAATGCCATAAGAATTCTGCACATATGCATATATTTTATATATATATATATATACCTGGAATACTGTGTGCAGTTTTGGTTTCCATATTTACAAAAGGTTATACTTGCTGTGGAGGCAGTTCAGAGAAGGTTCACGAGGTTGATTCCGGAGATGACGGGGGTTGACTTATGAGGAAAGGTTGAGTAGGTTGGGCCTCTACTCATTGGAATTCAGAAGAATGAGAGGTGATCTTATCGAAATGTATAAGATTATGAGAGGTCTCGGTGGGGGAGACTAGAACTAGAGGGCACGATCTTAGAATAAGGGGTCACCCATTTAAAACTGAAATGAGGAGAAATTTCTTCTCTCATAGGGTTGTAAATCTGTGGAAATTGCTGCCTCAGAGAGCTGTGGAAGCTGGGACATTGAATAAATTTAAGATAGAAATAGACAGTTTCTTAACCGATAAGGAGATAAGGGGTTATGGGGAGCGGGCAGGGAAGTGGAGCCGAGTCCATGATCAAATCAGCCATGATCTTATTGAATGGTGGAGCAGGCTCGAGGGGCCGTATGGCCTACTCCTGTTCCTATTTCTTAAGTTCTTATGTTCTTATATATAATTATCTATTTGTGGATATCTCTTGGCATTGCTTTATGGAGGCTGGAGCAAAGCATCTCTCCTTTACCTGTGTCTGTCCTCTTCATGCTCCTGATTCTGTGTATATCTGTCTCATCTTCTTCTCTTCTATGCATTTCTGTTCTGTTGTGCTGCTCTCTTTCTCCACTTGTCTACATCATATTTTTCATCTGAGATCCACCTCTGCCACCGTAATATCCCCTTCAACCTTTTGTCCCCTAGCAACTACTCTGCCACCTTACTTCACCATCTAACTCCTTACTCCCTGAATATCTTCCTCTCCTGACTTCTTAATATTCCTTTCCCTTCACTCTCTAATATGTTGTCCTTTTTCTGTTGCCATTGCTGCAGATCCACTGTTACTTCTCTTCCCGATATCACCTTGCTCTCCTAATTACCCTTCTGGCACCAACATCTTCCTGTGTCCCCTTATCACATTTTGCCTCATTATGTGGCTTGCTGTCACATTTTGTCTGATAAAACTGCTGTGAAGCGCATTTGGATATTTTACTACATTAAAGGTGCTATATAAATGCAAGTTTTTGTTATTGGTGTTGCATATAGCTAGGACAGATGTGTGAAAATGGCTTTTGATGTGATAAATTGTGTTAGCTTTCCATTTTAAAATTATAGTATGTTTTCGTTGCTGTGTTTCTGTTTCTGTTAAATTCTGACCACTTGCTCTCAGGTAATCCTTATCAGGGGTGTCTTGATTATTTTAAAATGCTCCTATTGTGCTCAGTGCTAAGTCTGCTTTCCCAATAGTGAGACTAATCAAAGGACAGACAGGGTGGATGTGGCAGCTTCCAGACAGGGAGAAAGCAGGAATAATTCATTCATGGCATAGCTGCTGAAACAGCGATTTACTTGTACTTCTTTCAATTTAATATATTGTATTCGCTGCTCTACATTGGGGAGACCAAGCGTAGATTGGGTGACCGCTTTGCAGAGCACCTCTGTTCAGTCCACAAGTGTGACCCTGAGCTTCCGGTCGCCTGTCACTTTAATTGTCCACTCCACTCCAACTCTGACCTCTCCGTCCTTGGTCTCCGACACTGTTTCAACGGAACTCAACATAAGCTTGAGGAACAGCACCTCATCTTTCGTTTAGGCAGTTTACAGCCTTCTGGACTCAACATTGAGTTTAAAAATTTCAGAGCATAACTGTTGCCAATCTTTGGCTCCATTCCCCCCCTCCTTGGCCCCCCCCCCCCCAAATCAGGTCCTGTTTCTTTCTTTTTTTCTCCTAGTCTCTAATGGCAGTTGGTCATTATTCTGCCATTCACACCCTATCTTGACTAATGGTTTTCTAACTCCTGGCATTACCATTTGAATTTGGCCCATCATCCCTTTTGTCTCTCTAATCTCTCCTGTCTTCCAACCTATCACAGACCTTCCCTTTTGTTCTTTCTTCCCCTTCTCCTTTCAGTGCTTGTTAAGAATCTGTTCTTTCCGAACACTCTCCAGTTCTGACGAAGGGTCATCGACCCAAAATGTTAACTCTGTTTCTCTCTCCACATATGCTGCCTGACCCGCTAAGATTTCTAGCATTTGCTGTTTTCATTCGTTGTTGATTGCATTACTTCTGATCAACCAAGGCCATGTATTATATTCTGTTCTCATAATATGATCAAGCAGGATTAAGGATATGATTTTAAAAAAAGGGGGAAGAAAAAGGTTGTGAAGGGATGCATGTGTGCAACAATGAGGATAAAAAGAGTCATTTGGGAGAGAGATTTGAAGAGGGAAAGAGACAGGAACATTGGAAGTCTTTGCTCTAGACTGTGATCCCTTCCCAGCCCACGTAATATTAATCTGTTACATGCTACTGTTCAATCACTGTTCACAGCTTTAATGTGTACTAAGGCTTGTTAGCTTTTTGCAATAAATGCTTGCTACTATTAAAAATGATTACATTTATGTCAACCTCTTTTAAGTCTTACACAGGTCAATATGAAATGGGAAAATGTCTCTTGCACTTGCGAATGCATTTTGCTTATGCTTTGATAGTCTGCTTTTGTTTGCATTTTTATCTTCATCTGTTGCACTCAATTTGAATTTGGTAGAGGGCAAAAGAGCTTAATGAATGCAAGCTATTCGACAATGTGGAAAACTGCCCAGTTATTTCTTGTCCACAAAAAGCAGGACAAATCCAATCCAGCCAATTACCGCCCCATCAGTCTACTCTCAATCATCAGCAAAGTGATGGAAGGTGTCATCGACAGTGCTATCAAGTGGCATTTACTCGCCAATAACATGCTCACCGATGCTAAGTTTGGGTTCTGACAGGAACACTCAGCTCCAGACCTCATTACAGGCTTGGTCCAAACATGGACAAAAGAGCTGAATTCCAAGGCTGAGGTGAGAGTGACTGCCCTTGACATCAAGGCAGCATTTGACCGAGTGTGGCATCAAGGGGACCTAGTAAAATTGAAGTCAATAGGAATCAGAGGGAAAACTCTCTTGTGGCTGGAGTCATAGCTAGCACAAAGGAAGATGGTTGTGGTTGTTGGAGGTCGATCATCACAACCCAAGGTATCGCTGCAGGAGTTCCTCAGGGCAGTATCCTAGGCCCAACCATCTTCAGTTGCTTCATCAATGACCTTCCTTCCATCAGAAGTGGGGATGTTCGCTGATGACTGAGTGTTCAGTGCCATTCACAACTCCTCAGATAATGAAGCGTCCACACTCAGGCCCACATGCAGCAAGACCATGCCTTGACATTAAACAGCATTGCCATCACTGAATGACCAACCATCAACATCCTGGGGGTCACCATTGACCAGAAACTTAACTGGACAAGCCACATAAATACTGTGGCTGCAAGAGGCTGGGTATTCTGCAGTGTGTTTCACCTCCTGACTCCCCAAAGCCTTTCCACCATCTACAAGGCACAAGTCAGGAGTGTGATGGAATACTCTCCACTTATTCTCCAGCTCCAACAACACTCAAGAAGCTCAACATCATCCAGGACAAAGCAACACGCTTGATTGGTACCCCATCCATCACCTTAAACATTCACTCCCTCCACCACTGGCGCACCGTGTCTGCCGTGTGTACCATCGGCAAGATGCACTGCAGCAACTTGCCAAGGCTTCTTCGACAGCACCTCCCAAACCCACAAACTCTACTACCTAGAAAGACAAGGGCAGCAGGCACAGGGGAATACAACCACCTCCAAGTTCCCCTCCAAGTCACACTCCATCCTGACTTGGAAGTATATTGCCGTTCCTTCATCGTCGCTGGGTCAAAATCCTGGAACTCCTTCCCTAACAGCACTGTGGGAGTACCTGCACTACACGGACTGCAGTGGTTCAAGAGCAATTAGGGATGGGCAATAAATGCTGGCTCTGCCAGCGACACCCACATCCCATGAATGAATACAAAAAAATAACACTATACTTGTAACGTGAATGACCTGTAAGTGCCTGTGAAAATTACCTCTCAAAAACTTAAAATGAATAAAGAAACAAATAATGGCATATAGCACCTGAAAATATCTTTCCATTTACTTTGTTGGATACATAGATTATATGAACATAAACACATTTTACAGTGCTGCTTCATAATTAATTTAGCTGCAAAACATTAGAATACATTTATATGATAAAATAATTTACTTCATTAAAAATGTAAATTGCATTTTCACTCATGCTATTAAAAGATTGTGAACTGCTTTCAGTTTTTAAAACATTTTAGTAATTATTCCTTTCTTGGTTCAATGTTAATTCTGTGGTATTCGGCACTGGATGTTCCCATTTCTGCTGATTTTTCAAATCTTACAGAATTCATTTTCTAGCAGGCAATGAGGATAATTTACAGCAGATCTTTATTCAAGATTCAAATTTGTATATACAGGTAATATATAAATCATGCTTACCTTCAGATCTTTAAAAAAAATGTACTTCTAACATTAGAATGTGTACTCTAATCAACCAGTCATTATTTTTAGAAACATAGGAACAGGAGTAGGCCATTTAGCCCCTTGAGCCTGTTCTGCCATTATTAGATCATGGTCGAGGAGTATCTTAACACCATTTACCTGCTTTGATCCCTTATGCCTTAATACACTTGTCTAACAAAAAACTATAAATCTCAGTTTTGACATTTTCAATTGATACAGCCTCGACAGCCTTTTTCAGTAGAATTTCAGATATCCATTACACTTTGGGCTAGACTTACCCTAAAGCCCCCCACCGCCCAATTGCCGCCCAGAAACATCGCTAAGATTCTGCAAATAACGCTGGTGAAAATTTCCATAAAAAAGGTAGAAAAATACTGCCCGGCGAGAAAATGGATCTTACACCAAGATTCTCAGCGGTTTCTCAGTGGTTAAAGGCGAAACTAGGTAAAATTGGTGGTTCTTGCTGGAATGGACGGTAAATACTTAAAATTTAGACCAAGGTTGCGGTTGGGCTTCGGGGGGGAGGGGGGAGGGAGCTCAAAAAATATTTTTTTAATTAAACAAAAAATAAAAAGTGATAAAACATTCTCAAGACACTTTTTAATGTAATCGCCATTATAGAATTTTAAAAATAATTACAAAAACCTTTAACTTACCTTTCTTTGCAGGGTACTCACTGACCGCCCTGTTTGCGGCAGCTGTTTGTGGCGGTTTCCTCGGTGATATATATGGGCAGTTTGCTCCCCAGCGGTGTTTTCAAAATGTCGGCGGAACTCTTTAAGAAATAAAGAGGAAACTTTTATTGGTGGTTTTTCATCAAAAAAGAGCTGTACTGTCGAGAAAACCACTGAAAATGAAGGGGAAAGTGTAGCCTTTGTGTGAAGAAGTCCTTCCTGACCGTACTCCTGAGCGGTTTTGCTCTAATTTTAATTTTTGCCCCATTGTGCTCGACTCCCCCACAAGAGGAAATAGTTTATCTCTATATATCCTATCAAATCCTTAATCATATTGCAACCTTAATTATATTACCACTTAATTGCCTATACCTGAGGTAACACAAGCCTAGTATATGCAACCTGCCCTCATAAGAACATAAGAAATAGAGCAGGAATAGGCCATAAAAACCTTCGAGAATTCTCTGCCATTCAATAAGATTATGGCTGATCTTTGACCTCAACTCCACCTTCCTGCACTATCCCCATATCCCTTGATTCTCTTAGTATCCAAAAATCTATTAACCTATCTCAATATACTCACTGACTGAGCATCCACAGCCCTCTGGAGTAGAGAATTCCAAAAATTCACAACCCTTTGAATGAAGACATTTCTTCTCATCTCAGTCCAAAATGGACAATCCTTATTCTGAGAATATGACCCCTGGTTCTAGACTCCCCAGCCAGGGGAGACATCCTCCCAGCATCTAACCTGTCAAGCCCGTTAAGAATCTTATTTGTTTCAATGAGATCATCTCTCATTCTTCTAAATGCCAGAGAGTATAGGCCCAATCTACTCAATCTCTCCACATAAGACTCTAAGT
Source organism: Pristiophorus japonicus (assembly GCF_044704955.1). Lineage (NCBI taxonomy): Eukaryota > Metazoa > Chordata > Chondrichthyes > Pristiophoridae > Pristiophorus > Pristiophorus japonicus. The sequence continues at coordinate 123,374,179 of NC_091991.1, read as the reverse complement.
ATATCCTTCCTTAGGTTAGGAGACCAGAACAATACACAGTGCTCCAGGTGTGGTTACACCAAAGCCCTATACAATTGCAGCAAGGCTTCTTGGGGGAGAAATTCGGTCGTGCCTCTGTTGCGGGGTTAATCCAGGTGGAGCAGTACTTTTAGCACCTGGAAAAGGTTTGCACCTCCCGCCCAGAAATTCATCAGAATTGGTTGAGGAGCTGATGGGGGTGATCAATCAGTAATTGCACACCAGAGCTGGGGGTGCGGTAACGAAAGTTTGGCCAGTACATTTTGCGGACCTATTGCGCATGCGCAGAACTCCGAATCAAATCCCAGGAAAAGCCGAGTCTTAAAGGCATAGCATAGTAATGCACCTATTAAAGTTTTCAAAATCACTTGTTTTCAAGCTGTACTGTTATGCCTGTCTGCTGCTGAAAACTCGGAGGCTCGCACCATGCTGTGTGTAAACGTTGCACTGACTGTGACCTCCGAGGGAAGCGCTTCCTCATCCCTTTAATGGTTAACTTTGTATTGTCATCCAGTTAACGACTCTGCAAGCCTGTACTAACTGTTTTTCCAGACGTTGCTATTGGTGGGTGCTCAATGAGCCGCATGTACCGAATTTACCCACCGGGATGCAAGCAGCACGTTACACCAGGAATACGTCATGATCGGAGTGATCGTCAGAGCCAAGCGCTAATGGTTTGCGGCCACAGTGAATTTTCTGTCGGGGCGCTAAAAGCTGCACACCCGGTTGCTAAGCGCTAACGCTCATATTAACTCCTCCTCTGGCCGCTATCTGAGGATATGGACAACCTAAAATCCAGCCCCTTTACTTTTATCCTCTAATCCCTTTGTAGTAAATGCCAACATACCATTTGCTTTCCTAATTGCTTGCTGTACCCGTATGTTAACTTTCAGTGATGCACGTATAAGGACAACCAGGTCCCTCAGAATATCCCAGTCTACCACCATTTTTAAAAGATTCTGCTTTTCTATTTTCCTGCCAAACTGGATAACTTCACACTTCTCCACATTATATTCCATCTGCTACATTCTTGGGCAATCACTTAACCTGTCTAAATCATTTTGCAGCCTCCTCACAGCTTACTTTTCTATCTAACTTTGTATTGTTATCTAAATCATCTAAACCACCAAGGCCACCCTCAAAGCCTCCCTGATAAAGTGCAACATCCCCACTGACACCTGGGAGTCCCTGGCCAAAGACCACCCTCAATGGAGGAAGTGCATCTGGGAAGGCGCTGAGCATCTAGAGTCTCATCGCCAAGAGCATGCAGAAATCAAGCGCAGGCAGCGGAAAGAGCATGCGGCAAACCTGTCCCACCCACACTTTCCCTCAACGACTATCTGTTCCACCTGTGACAGGGACTGTGATTCTCGTATTGGACTGTTCAGCCGCCTCAGGTCTCATATTTAGAGTGGAAGCAAGTCTTCCTCGATTCCGAAGGACAACCTATGATGATGATATAGATTGTAAATAGCTGAGGTAATTTAACCCTTTTAGCCCTGGCATCATTCAGGTGAATCTACGCTGTTTAAGGTGGTGGATGGGGTGCCAATCAAGCGGGCTGCTTTGTCATAGATGGTGTCGAGATTCTTGACTGTTGTTGGAGCTCCAGGCAAGTGGAGAGTATTCCATCACACTCCTGATTTGTGCCTTGTAAATGGTGGAAATGTTTTGGGGAGTTAGGAGGTGAGTCACTCAACAAAGAATACCCAGCCTCTGACCTGCTCTTGTAACCACAGTTTTTATGTGGCTAGTCCAGTTAAGTTTCTAGTCAATGGTAACCCTCAGGAGGTTGGTGGTGGGGGATTTGACGATGGTAATACCATTGAATTTCAAGAGGCGGTGGTTAGACTCTCTCTTGTTGGTCATTGCCTGGCACTTGTGTGGTGCGCATGTTACTTGCCATTTATCAGCCCAAGCCTGAATGTTGCCCATTACAACCCCTTTGGGTTAGAAGTCATTGGTAGGAATATCAGAGAATACCACAAATATACGGCCGGGTTTTCAAGAGGTTTGCGACCGGGAGTTTGCTGCGATTTGACCCTCTGTGGCGAAAACCCAGTCGCAAAGCCCAGGCGGGATCCTCGGCGCTTCCAAATACCGCCGGGGAGAGATGCGCCGACGTGCAATGACACAGATTGCATTTGCGATTGACTTTCGGCACTCTCCCAACCCGCATGCCGTGACCAGAATAGTGACAGGTCAAACCTGTCGGTGCCAACCTGCCAGCAGCGGTAAGTGAGAAAACCTGCAAAAAAGGGAAGTTACAGTTTTTATTTTAATTTTTTTTGCAACGATTACTTAGTTAAGGGTCTGCTCAATGTTTTTGCAATGTTTTGGGGATTTTTTCCCCCCCTTCCAAGTCCTCTCTCGCAGCACAAACGACCCTGGACTGAAACTCTCGCTTTGCACCGCGAATAATTGTGGAACGCCTCCCTTACCGATGCCGTAAAGGCCGAAAGTTCGATCTAAAAATGGTAGCGCAACGAAAATGGTAAATTTCACGTATCGCTACCGTTTTCGCACCTTGAAAGCCAAAAATCCGTCCCAATTCATTTTAAAATTTGATTGGTGCATATAAGAAATAACTTTCATTCTTATAATGCCTTTTATGATCTCAGGATGTTGCAAAGCACAAGCAGCAATGTAATAAATGACCAGATAATCTGTTTTAGTGATATTGGTTGAGGGATAAACATTCTAAAAGGACACTGGCTCCTCTGAAAATAATGTCATGGGATCTTTTATGTTCACGTGAGAGGGCAGAAATTTTATTTTCTCATCTAAAAGGATTACATCTTCAACAGTGCAGCAACCTTTCCATACTATACGGATATGTCAGCCTAAATCATCAACCTTTCGATACTGTACTGATACGTCAGCCTAGATCGTCAACCTTTCCATACTGTACTGATTTGTCAGCCTAAATCGTGTGCCCAAGTCTTTGGAGTGGAGCTTGAACCCACAACTTTCTTGACTCCGAGATAAGAGTACTACCCTTGTGCCAAAGCTGATTTTAATTCAGTGCGAGAATCAGTCAGGCAGAAGGGCGGAGTGAGTTCCAAGCCCCTGTGACGTTGCCACCAAAGCCTGGGAGATTGTAACTCCTTGACCTAGTTTGAATACGATTGATGGGCTGCCTATCTGATCATGTTTGGAAATGGCCAGCCGACCCATTTTCTCTGAGCAATTTCCGGCGGGCCTCCTGAGTCCGGTTTGTTGCAGTAATGCATCTCTTAAAGCAAGGCTGCATTCCCTGCTTTTACTCTTCACTGTTACACTGCTGCAAGGAGGGCGATCTCTGAAACAAGTCACAGGGCTGCCCCCCAGGTTCTCAGATGGCTGACGGGAGGTCCATGTGGACGAGCTCAAGGCAAGGACGGATATATTGTTCTCCAACAGCCACAGGAGCATCCCGAGCACACTATCCAGCAACTTGTGCCATTACCATCTCATTTTTGCCCATCATCCCTTTTGTCTCCTAAATCACTCCTGTTTTCCACCCTATCACAGACCTTCCCTTTTGTTCTTTCCTCCCCTCCCCCTTTCACTGCACCTGCACTTCCTTAAGAATCTGTTACATCTTGAACTTTTCCAGTTCTGACCAAGGGTCACAGACCTGAAACGTTAACTCTGTTTCTCTCTACGGATGCTGCCTGACCTGCTGAGATTTCCAGCATTTTCTGTTTTTATTTCCAATTCTAGCATCTGCAGTATTTTGCTTTTGTATGTGTGGGAGTACCTTCACCTCACGGACTGCAGCGGTTCAATCACCAGCACCTTCTCAAGGGCAATTAGGGATGGGCAATAAATGCTGGCCTTGCCAGCGATGCCCAAATCCCAGGAACGAATTTAAAAAACACTCCTCATCTTTGCATCGCTCTCAATACCAGCCAACACTCCTTTCATTGCCTCGCCAAACACTCACAATTCCTTCCCCTCCATTACATTGTTCAGCAGATTATCACAAGGGCACACAGCAACGCCTCCCCATTTCGTTCCAAACACACTCATCTCTTCCTCTGCTCACGTTATGCCTCACACTAATATGCACTTCTCACACCCTAGCTGTTGCACCACCACCAACTCTACTCACCACTCTTTCCTCACTTCACATTCCACGTATTTAACTTTACATTCGTCACCCTCTCCATCCTCAATTCCTCTTCCCTCTTCTCCAGCTCTCAACAGATGCACTACACATGTCCACTTTCCATTTCAACAGCCACTCACTAACTCTCACCCTCTCTTTTTGTCGGACTAAAGAGCACATAATGCCAGGGAAAAGTGCATGACTGGAGGGGGAGTACTCAGCATTATAGTCCTCACTCAAGTGGAGCAAGAACCGCAGGACATTTGTGACACGGAAAAAGCCATTGTAATGTATTTGCTTAAGAATTCAAAGCAACACATTGTTATTAAGAACTAATCGGTGTATTAGCAAAGGTTTAACAATCACACTACACATTATCAGTTCATCCACCAGGCTCACAACCACCTGCTTCAGCATGGACCCCTGAACCCAACTGGCTGGGGTTTACCTGAGTCTTTTGAACATCATGTGATTAGCTAAGCCACTCCCAACTCAACAGCATGCTCACAGGGGCATACATTATAGCCCATGAGCACCGGGTAAGACAAGGCTGGCTGCTTATCTGAACACGGTGTCTGCATATTGCTTGTAACCCTTCATTCACCTCAGTAAATATTCAGCAAGCTTCACAACTTTAACTCTCTTCTGCAAAATATCAGCTGCTAATGTCCAGCTTCTGAGTGCAGTCCTCACTTGTAGTGTATGGAGAAAGAGTCAGACTGAACACTGTGAGCTCAAAGTAAAGTGTGACCTTAGTCTTTTATTGCAGGTCTCCAGAGTGCCTCTCCAACCTGTGAAGCACTCTTAAATACCTGTGCTCCCAAGGGATTATGAGATCCCTTGGAACTCCGGGGAATGAGCCCTCTGGTGGCTGTACAGAGTATATACATGTCCAGATACATAACATCACTCTTGTCACTTTTCTCTTTCCTCTAGGTCCTTCTAAGCACTTAGACCCTGCAGAAGAGGACAATCCTCTTGTGGAAGGACCGTCCCACACTGTATGTGGTGAAACGCCCAGCACAAGTGAGCAGGTACAGCTGCAAGGGATAGCCCAGGACGGAGCTCACCAAAGGCCGAGGCCCTTTCGTGGTTCTGCTGAGTAGGACAGAGATAAGGACATCAGGTATTCAGCCATGAAAAGGATACTGCTTGTCTCACACAGTTATACTGGAAGGCCAGCTCAGGAGTTTCAGCACCATAGCTGAAAGTTTGGAGGAGTTCTGTGTGGTGTTAACTTGCATGGCATCAGCACTCTGCCATTGATCTTGGAGAGTGTGGTCACCTCCAGAGCCCCCACAACTGGAGTCAATGTTCACAGACTTTGCAGCTTTGGTGGAAGCTCAACTGGCTGCTATGTAGACTCTGGGATACACTTTGGAGAGACAGTCTCCAACTTGGACAGATTGCTCAACCAAAAAGCGGCTTTAAAGGAGTCACTCATCTTCTGCTGGTTGCTCTCCTGCAGATCAGTGGAAGTGATGAGCTCAGCCACACAGAAGTGGCAATGGTGCTTTGCGGGGATCGGTAGCATAGTGGTTATATTACTGAACTAGAAATCCAGAGGTCTGGACTAGTGATTGGGCAACATGAGTTTAAATCCCATCATGCATGGGGAATTTATAATTTACTAAATTTGGAATAAAAAGCTAGTATCAGTAACGGCGATTGTCGTAAACACCCATCTTGTGCACTAATGACCTTTAGGGAAGGAAATCTACTGCCCTTACCCGGTCTGGCCTATATGTGACTCCAGACCTGCAGCATTGTGGTTGACTCTGCAAGTCACTCATCACCTTCTCAAGGGCAACTAATGGACAATAGAAGCGACGCCCAATCCCGTGAATGAATTTATAAAATGAGAGCAGTCCTGTTGCCCTCCCTTAGGATGCCAGCACATCTGTTCCTTTGCCACTCTTCAACCAATACCCACCATGGTGCCAGCAAGAATGAGCGGTGCTGGACTGCCCCAGCAGTAACCGAGATGCAGCAGTCAGGATCCAAGCCCTCACCAGCTCGAGCACCATGCAGTCGGCAAACACGAGCATCTCAAAGGTAGTATGAGCAACAGCAGCCTTCCACCAGCTTTGCTGAGGTCACAAGGCAGACTCCTCATTGGAGCAGCAGAGTTAGGAAACCTTGTTGTAAGAAACACACCATAGTCTGACACTTGGGTGAGAAATGAATGGAAGGCAATTATTGAGTTCAGAATTGAATTCTTCACCGTAATCACTTTTGCCACTTCTGTGATTTGCCACAGTGTGGTTTTATAGCAGCTTCTGAGTCAGCACTGTCAGTCTGTCATTGATATAGAAGTTGGTTAAATGGTTTCAATGAACTTTAATGCAGGATTAAGGGAGTGGTTGAAGGATGTAACAAGAGCTGTTAATACAGAGGGGATTTCTAGATGTTTTCAGGGTAGGGGAATGAGCAGGTTACTGGAATCAGTGAGCAATGAACTTATCCCTCACATTTCTGGATGGAAAGTGCTGAAGGTGGCCCTATTTCTTCTGTTGTTTCCTCATCCTCTCCCTTGGTCTTCCATGTCTGATGAGGACTGCTGCTATTCACTCTGACTCCACCAAATGCAGGTGTCTGTGAATGGCAAGATTGTACAGGATGCAGCACTCCATGTGATGCAGGACTCTTTGTGGGGCATATTGTCGGGAGCTACCAAACACTTTCCAAACACCTGAACCTCTGCTTCAGCAGCCCTGCGGTGTGCAAATTTATCCTCCTGATGGTCCCATGGTGTTTGATTATACCTGTGTTGCTCAGACACGGTGGGGTTGCAGAGGGATGTCATGAGCCATGTATGAATGGGATATTCTTTATTCCCCAGCAGCCATCCTGTCATGTTGAATGGTCATATACTGGGGGTGTGGTTAAGTGGTGCAGGATTGAAGCGTCATGACTTGCATGATCCTGTTTCTGTGATCGGAGAACAGCTAGACATTAAGGGAGTGATAGTCCTTCCTGTCCGCGAATGCTGGCAGCCTGTGGTCTGGTGGACTAAGCAAAACTGCGGGGTTAAAATGGCGGCTGGTGGGAACGGAGTAGCACCTTTCCTTGCAGCGATTTTAACCACCCACCCACCCGGTTCCCGCCAGGCTGGCAGTGTTAAAAACCCCCTTTTAAATTTACTTCTCTGTAATCACAGATGTTATGGGGAGTTAAGACTTTTGGTAATCTTTTATGGCATAAGGTATTGTTTTCCTGAAATCAAGTCTATTACTTCAAAGATTAACAGTATCTTTTTTTTTCATTCCCTAAAGAAGCATCTCCAAAAATAATTAAATACTTTGTGCAATTTTCCACTAAACAGCTCTGTGATGATCCTGAATGCATTTTTTTTTTAAATTGCAAATAAGTGTTTTTAAAGGTGTGCATTCTTAACCTACAAATGATTCATAAATCTTCCATTTTTGTCATCAATGTACTGGAAGAAATAAAATTCTTCGTGCCGTGTCAGCAGCATATTAGTGTTACACAATCTGTCTTCTTATGGTGCTGTATCGAAGATTGCAGATCTACCAATGCAGTATGAGAAGCATTATCATTTTAATTTACATTGTATTATGATTATAGGAGTAACCATAGTTAAAGAAACACTAGTGAATTATGCTTGAGAGTCACTTTATTAGTTGATTTAGCGGCCCTATTCTTTATTGAATGTGAAGCAATGCATAGTAATAGCATATCTACGCATACACTATTACTATAAGGCGCAGATTTTCCAGAAAATTATAGCGTAGTAACTGAAGCCATTACTAGTGCCACATCAACGTTTCCTGCAATCCACTGTGCCACTCTGCCATGACCCTGTTGTGCGTTAATATAATATGTCCGAGACAGTGAGAGTTTCATTATCACAGCTCCGCCCCTTTAAATGCAACGGCCATGTCTAATTTTCTGCATTAACGCTGCATTGACCGCCACTGTCACTTAGTCTGAACCACAACAGCGCTGGTAACCTGGCAGTGGTGAGAATTATATCGAAGAAAGAGGATTGCAACATTTAATTGGGAAAGCTTCAACAAGCTAGAAAAGGCACTGTCTTAGTGCACATATGGCAATGAACATAACGGCAATTATGGGTCGAGAATTGTGGCCTCGCCGGGTGTGTACGAAGTCCCCACGCACCTGGCAAGGCCTAGCAAAAGCCGGTTCTCGGGGCGTGATGCACATGTGGCAAGAACCGGCTTTTCTGACCTGTCAAAAATTCTTTAGAGAGGGGTCGAAGTTGATGGCCTTACCGTCCACTACCGCCGGGATCCGCCGACAGTCCTCCTCGGGCTCCGCCCTGTGCGAGTTTCCATTTGGTCTGGAGCGGGCGGGAGGGAAGAACCGCCGGGACTCGCCCGCTGACGGACAAGTGGCTCGAGTGACCACCCGCCCACCGAGATGCCAGATTGGTGCGGGCGGGAGTGGAGGCTGGTCTATCCCCAACATTAGGTATGAAGTCCTGCAAGAAAAGGTTAGTAAACATTTTTTTTTAAATTCTTTACAGTGACTTACCTGGATGGGGTCCGCTGAAAGTGTTCCGATCCTCCTTAGGCCTGACTCCATCCTCAGCAGCACTTGGCTGGCAAGCACCTTTGCCACCAAGAATGAGAGCTTCCACCGGCTGCTGCCCAGATTGATGGCATAACTCCCTCTTTTGCTGCCGGGTGCCCTTTCAAAGGACTTTTTGTGAAAACTCCCACCCAAAGTATCGACAGTCATCGGTGGTCCTTTGGGCGGCCCTTGGCCTTCACCAATTTCGGCCCCTATGCAGCCCCACAGCAAAGACATCCACGCGGCAGAGATTGGGCTATTTGCCCATCTCTTGCCCAGCGAATGGCCTTCAAACCTTTACGCCAGGTAAAAGCAGGCACATAGCTTACTTTTACCAGTATAACACTTTTAAAACATAGAAAATTAAATTGAATCATTCATTGTCATATTAAAAACCCTGTCCATTAAGGTAAGTTTATATTTAACCCTATTAAAACGCCTTAAAAAAAAATTCCAAAAAATATCTTTTTTCAAAACACTTAATTACATTTAATTTCAATTCATTTTAAATATGTGAGGTGTTTTATTTATTTATTGTGCTGTGTTTCTTATTTTAGGCTTTTTTTGTCATTGATAGTAAGGGGAGCTTGTACAAATGGAGTTCCCATTTTTATCAATGAGAATACTGCATAGTGATTGGTGGTCCAGGCCCACGTGATTCCAGCAGATGCATTCGTACGTGGAAGATATTTTCCCGTGCGCTGCGCAGCGAAAGAAGGCCTCAGACTGGAATCCTATGTTTCTCTGCGACCAACAGGTAGTTTTGTAGATTTTTTTCGGGTCAGAGGCGTTTGTACGAAGGAAACCTCTGACCGCAATTTTTGGCCCAGTATTTAGTATACTGGTCTCCAGCGTGGAGGCCCCTGCAGGGAGTAGCGTGAGCTGGTGCAGGAGGGCGATTGCAGCGAAGAGTGACATCATCGAGGTCCAAGTCAGTGATTGGAGCATGGGCAGATACAGCAGGAGTGGCGAGGTCGTGGCGAAGGAGCGGCGAGAGACTGTGGAGGGACGTGATCGGAGCCCAGAGGAGGCGTGTGTTCAGAGCCAGGGGCACAGGGGCAGCACGGGCCAGCCCATACTGCGATATGTGTGCGCACTAGGTCCGTGCAGCAGAGCTGGTCTCCAGTCGTCTTGGGTAATCCTTGCCACTGGACCAAGACCTAGCTCTGTCAAGCTCATGTGGTGGCTGGTGTGCAATGACCACCACACGTTAAAAAAATCCATGCACAGGCATCTTCCACCCTTCAAATGTAGTTCGGGTCCTTCATTGAAACACCTGTGAACTCATCCTTTTTTGGCATGGAAGCAAGTCATCCTCATTTCAAGGGACCGCCTATGATAATGATTTAGTATAATGAGCTATATAATATAAAGAACGTAAATCAAGATGTGCATGTGTAGATAGCAGAGCCGATTGAACACTCTGTAGTTGAAGGAACTTGCCGACCCAAAGCATCATTTTTAACCTTTGCAAATAGTAAGGTCTTTGACAATAACTTTTGAAAGGTAACTATAGTTGTTTTAGTTTAATGGTTCATTGACTCTATCTGGGAACACAACATTTGAAATGAGTTGGAAACCGGTCTCCAGGTGTCTTCTGGACTCTTCCTGATCTCTCTCTCTGATCAGACTCTTGTAGTTCATGGAAGATCAGCCATCATCCAGCTCTTTAATCACTAAGGGCCAGAAAATTGATCAACTTACCGCCCATTGCCGGTGACATTCCTCTGCAAGATCCGTCCAGTGCCATTTTCGAGGTGGCTTGGAGCGGGCGGGAGGAGAGAGCCGCTGGGAACTGCCCGCTGATGTCAGTGGACGGCCGAGTGGTGCAACTGACTTCCTGCCCACCGAACTCCCATATTCATCCGGGCGGGAGTCGGGGTGGACCGCTGGCTGGAGGCTGGTCTGACCCGACGGTAAGTCTGAAGATCCTGAAAAAATGGTTATGAACTTTTTTTTTTCCACAACGACTTACCTGGATGGGTTCCCCTGAAGCTATTCTAATAGTTTAAAAAAACATTTCTTGATGGGTTTTATTTTCAGCTGTTCGACCCTCGACTTGGGCAGCAAGCGCCTTTGCTGCCGAGAATGGGAGCTCCCACCCGCTGCCGCCCAGATTGGTGGTGTAAGTCCCTCATTTGCCACCCGCCGACCTTCGAGGGACCTTGGTGATGAATATCCCGCCCAAAGTACCGCCAGGTACCTCGGCGGCCACCGGCGGTCATTTGGGTGGCACTTGGGTGGGCGGGGGCCTTCACCAATTTCGGGCCCTTATTCTTTAACATTTATCGTTGGGTGAACACCCAAATAAAAAGAATGGCATCCTAGCTGGAGACTGCTGCATCTTCTTAGCATTTTTATTAATAGCATTATGAGATCAATACATTGGCCATTGTCTGCACGGTTTCCGAAGTGTCACTGTCCTCATGGTGGTATACTCTGTGTTCTCCAGCATATTTTGGTGGAAATTTGCTGCTGGAGCTTTCGGGACTCACAATTGCCTAACTTGTGGCATCCATGGCCAAATCTGCTGTGGCAGGAAATTCCAGGCCAATGCTGCAAAATATTTTAATCACTATTCTTGTACAAAAGGTCTACCACAGCCTGAATTGTCCTTGCCTTGTCTTGTCTTGGAGGAAATGACATCAGAGATTAGCATGTGACTAGATTCTCTCATAGATTAATTGTGTTGCTGCACCTTTCATATAATTCGAGAATCTTTGGTTTACAAGTTTAAAATGGAGAGCATGTGGGAAATATTCACTGACGATGCATGTTTCTGAGCTAGCACACAGTTTGTTTTCTGAAATATAGATTTCACACAGTAGGGCATGAATAACTGTAGCAGCAACACAATAAATTGGTGAAAACAAAAAAAATATGTATTTCCTGCATGCATATTTCTTCCTAATATTGGTACTAACATTTCTTGTGAAATATTCCCTTGCTAAATTCCATTCTTTTGTGAAGATAGCTGGCAGATACTTCAACAAATTGAATGTTTAATTTCATTCCTTGCACATTTGAAAGAGTTTGACTATTTATCTCTCAGTGTGCAATGATTTATGGGTGTGGATGGGATTAACCGTGACCCTTTAGTGAAAAATCAGTAGCCTTTCTCTGAACAAGTCACCCAGTGCATCAAAAGAATTAAACAAATAAGTAAAAGTGACTTGCAACATCATTGAACTTTTAAAAAGCTACAAGAAACAAATTGAATAATTCATTCTAAAGAACAAAATAATGATCACCCAACAGAATTGTTTAGAGACATTGTTTATCAGGCAGTACTGATTTACTAGGGTGAAAGAATGAAGCATACCTAGAGCGTTGATGGATTGCAAAATATATTATTGGAGAAAGGAATTCTTTTTCCTTTTTTCAGTGGATTAACAGGACATATGCTGCACAGTAGCAATGAGGTACGCAATGACAAACCTAATTTTCCAGATTTTTCATTATGCATTGTGGTACCAGAGCTATGGAATCATAAAAATAATTCATTCGACAGCAGTTTTTCATTTCAGCCACTATTTTAAGATTTGTACAGTCTAAGCAGGTAAATGATAAATGGACCGAGCTTTTCCCAATTTTCTAAGGAGCAGGAAAGAAATCCCTCCATGGTATTATCTTTTTTTTAGTAAGATGAAAGCACCAGCAAAAAAAAAGATAATTCAACTGAGTCAATAAATCACTTTGTCACCTTATTCTTTTATTGATCTCTATAAAAATCATGTGCATTTCGTTATCAAGGAATTCTGCAGCATAAGATATTGCTGGTGCACTATGGGATGTTGGCTGGCATTGAAAGTCTGCTTTCTATAATTAAAAAGAAGCACTAGTATGGGGGCTCTTGCTACATGAAACAACAGAGCTGTAGCCAATTCTAGCCATCTGCACGCTTTCTGATTTTAATAATAAATATATTAACGCATTACCTGAAACGTAATGCATGTGAAATGATTTGCTAATATGGTTCAGTTGCCTTTAATTTGGAATAAAATCATTTTGGTAGAAATCTGATACCAGAGCATAGTATCACACAGCTTTGTTCGTTTTCACATGGTGATTGCTCGTACTGAATTCTGTATCATTATCTGCACAAACACCCGATCTTACTTGACAGATGCAATATACTATTTAATGCACTGTCTTAATTCACTGGCAAGCTATCTGTGATAAAGATATTGTTTATAAGCAATAGTGGATGAGTGAAGTAATTTTAAGTCAGTACTGATAACAACCTTGATGAGCAGAGCTTTAGTATACCAGCACTACCCACTCATTCACTTGTCTGCATTTACAATATCATTATCCCCCTTCAGGCATTGTTAGACTGGCTCTTGACATTTTTTTCTAATTACAGGCTGACTCCACTTTTGTTCAGTGGCCATTTCTTCGGCCGTAAAGAGCCACCATGACTCAGCAGGTTCGATGCAGAAATGCACAACAATTTCATCTACATCCAGTAAATTACATGCCTGGAATCGCAGCTTGGTAATTCTCTCTGTTGCAATGTTGAGAATCTTTCATTTTTTAGGATAAATAATAAAGAAAGGCTCGCACTTTCAATTTGTTTTCTTTGAGGTTGTGTTGCAGTCAGCAGACTATGAAAGGCAGGAAAGTGAGAGACAGGATGGAAATTTGGCTGAGAGGAAAAGGAGAGGAAATTAAGATGTTTAAAGATCAGAGCACCGAGGGATATAGTGGAATGTTATGTTACTAAATCATTTAACTTCATTACACTTCTTGTGTATTTGGTATCTTTAACTCATAATTAATACCTATAACATGTTCCAATACACAGGAAATATCCTTATGAAAAATAGCTTCTAAACCAAAATAAAACTGACCTGATGCAGTAAATAAAAATGACTAATGAAAACGTTTCTAGAGAGGAATTTTGGAGATAACAGTTTCTTTCAAAACTACGAATCTTCCGTTTAACAATCATTGCACCATGCACACTGCCAATTATATTCAAGCATTTTACAGTCTGGTACCTGATTAACATTTCTTTGTACCTTATTTAGAATATGTCCCGACACTTCATTATAATCAGATTGCATAAAATCTGTTGAAAGTGTAAAAATTACTTATTCTGAATATAAACTGCTTATTGTAGCTCCTCTGGGATTGTGTTGTCAAACCCCCACAGTATTTAACAAAGTAATCACTGTTTAATTGTTGAGGATGCCAAGAATAAAATTATCATAAGGAACGTGGAGAAGATATGGGAGAATAAAACACACCTATAATTTTGCTTTATTAATGACAGTCTGTCAAAATAAAAAGATTTTATTGTACATAACTGCTGGTGACAAAGTTGTCTTGCTTGCTAAAGCTCCAGTCAGTTACTTCAGTAATAAGCCTTCGATACCAGGGTGTGTATACAACTGTATTATACAAGCTGCCGCTCCATCACCATTCTCAAATGACTACCTACCTTTGTAAAGTCTGACCTATAACATCCTGAGTAAAAAATCAAAAAGCATTTCTGAGCCAATTATTTTGTTTGGTGACTGTCATTGCCCCAATTTTGTGCGTCGGGCAAAATTGGGGCTGTGCTGGCCTCAGGTGAAAGCTCACTTCGTCTGCAGCTCAGTGGGTTGGGCTGTACCAAATTGTACAACAGGATTACCCTCCTACTGATTTGAATAGCTATTGGCACCTGAAAAGCTTGACCAGAGAGCTCAGTGCATAGCACATTTTACAAATTGTTCACAATGGTTAGAGTTCCTGCTGCAAGCGGTGTGCCTAAAGAGGGGCAAGTCTCTATTTGGGGCAGAAGTAAAAGCACAGGTGCAAGATACACGTGGAGGGGTCACCGAGAGACTCCTGGCGGAGGAGGGAAACCTAAAGAAAGCCCACATAAACATTCCCAAAACATTGCCCACGCCAGCACAACACAAATTGCAAAAAAAATTAAAAGAGCAAAACAATTACACTTACCTTAGGAGTCCATGACTCACCTCTTCGCCAACAGGATTTTTGGACCGCCCTGATTTCCCAGGCAGCCACTGTGGGACACGCTTCGGGGTGGACGGGTCAGACAGGATCTCAAACTCACACCGGTGTGGCAACCAGGGGCGTTGCACACTGGCGCAGCTCTTCTGGGCAACGCTGCTCCGCGCCGCTGTAAAACCGAACCTGAAGATCACTGTGAGGCGCTGGAGGATGAGCGCCCGCCCAGAAGACCTCACCATCACCATTGCCACCGCTCCGGGGCGAAAAACAGAGCAAAGAAGAGCCGAAAATCCGTACCTTGATAATGTAGTGAGCCAAATGAAGAGAATAGTTGTGGCTTTTTGGGTGGTAACATTTTGCTGCCTAGACATGATTCAACAATTTTGTACAAACCTTTTCTCCTGCTAGAAAATGTAGCCACAATGGATGGAATACTGTGTGCTGAAACATAAACATGAAGCATTTGATTAATGTCTCTGGTTTATTCTGCAGGAGCTGCAAGCTGAGGTAAAATGGTGTGCTAAATCTCACTAATATTTACATGATTTTTAGTTTTCTGTTGATGGCAACTTTGCTGTTGGCAATAAAGCACCAATGTCAGAGAGGTGAGGTGCTGACTCTAATACTGTGGCTATCACCATAGGAGGTGGCAACGGCAACATTCAAATTACTGCCGATCTTGGAAATCTGAAACAAACACAGAAAATGGTTGCAACACTAAGCAGGTCAGGCAGCATCTGTTTTGAGTGTGAAAGCCTTCTTCAGAACTGAAATATATTAAAGATGAGCGGCCTTTAAAAAGCAACAGAACAAGAGAAAGGGGACAAGGGGAAAAGACACATAATGACCACAAACACAGGACAAAAGAAATAGAATGCCCTGTAAAGTATTTAGCTGGAGAACAGGATATGGTTCAATTGCAGAAGAGATTTACACACAAGACAAAAGAAGATATGATGAGAGAAATCAAAAAAACAAGAGGCATATACAAGACACAAAAACGGGTGGGTTTGGTTCGGATGGGAGGTTAAAAAGCTAAAAATCTGAAGCAGGAACCCAACACACCTCAAACCCGCCCACTTCTGGTTTTCATAGAATCATTGAATGGCTGCAGCACGGAAGGAGGCA
This sequence comes from Pristiophorus japonicus, assembly GCF_044704955.1. Classification (NCBI taxonomy): domain Eukaryota; kingdom Metazoa; phylum Chordata; class Chondrichthyes; family Pristiophoridae; genus Pristiophorus; species Pristiophorus japonicus. The sequence goes on along the minus strand of NC_091991.1, from coordinate 123,358,416 downwards.
ATTCAGCCCGTGCCGGCTTTCTGTAAGAGCACTTCAGCTAGTTCTCTTCCCCCACCCTTTCCCCGTAGCCCTGTAATTTATTTTCTTTCAGGTACTTATCCAATTCCCTTTTGAAAGCAGTGATTGAGTCTGCCTCCACCACCCTTTCAGGCAATGCATTCCAGATCCCAACCACTCGCTGCGTAGAAAAGGTTTTTCTTATGTTGCCTTTGGTTCTTCTGACAATCACCTTAAATCTCTGTCCTCTGGTTCTCTACCCTAGTAGACCTACCTGCTTTCAGCCCGGCTCAGCTGCAGCCTTGTGCTGCAGGACTTCTCGCCAGACAGGCTACAGAAAAAAATGTAAAAACGCCCTGCAGTTAAGTACTATGGGACATTCAGGAAAACCTGTACTTCCCAACCTCAAAACAGACCCCCCTCCCATCCCCACCCCACTGCTCCTTCCCTACCTCCAAGCTAATAACCAGCTCAGAATGTGTGTGAACAGCCAAAGAGGGTTTGATAAGTAGAATGGGAAGTATGACAAACTATGAAAGTGAAGCTGGCTGGAGTCTGGTGGAAGAAAAAAGCAAGTTGACATCCAGGTTGCATACCACCCTCTCAGTATATTGTTTTGACCAGAGGGTCCCCAACCCTAATACCAACCCACCCCCATCCATGGAAGCAATGGAACACCGATCCTAGTTGTCAGCACCTACTGCCAGTGAAAATAGGAGCTATAGAGCTAGATTTTCAGCTTTGATGTTTTTGGGGCGATAATGGCGGCGGGGCAGGAAATATAGCACCCGGGAATCTGTGCCTCAGTAAGTAAGTTTGGGCAGCTGGGCCCTGAGTCAGGGGCGCAGCGGTAAGGGAAGTGTTGTACACCTCTCTTAGAGCGTTAGGATGGGAAACTCCCGAGCTAAAGAGCCGGGCTGGGAACGCTCCGAGAGATGCCCGGGGGGGCGGGGGGGGGGGGTGTTGAAACCCTAAAAAAAACCTCTAAAACAATCCCAATGCATAGCCCACACAACACAAATTAATGAAAAAATGAAAAGTAAAAACAATCATGCTTACCTTAGGAGTCCATTAGTTACCTCTTCGCTGTCAGTCAGAGCGAGGCACGCTTTGCAGCGTACGGGTCGGGCAAGAATCACAACTCGCGCTGGTGTTGCAACCAGGGGCGTTGCACAGCGGGCAGAGCTCTTCTGGGCAGTGCTGCTGAGTGCTGCCGCTAAACCGGGCCCGAGGATTGCTGCGGGGCAGTGGAGGCTGACCGCCCGGCCAGAACACCTCACCGCCGCTAAACAGAGTGGAGAAGACCCGAAAATCCAGCCTCATAGTTCTGAAGTTGTTAAAGTCAATATTAAGGCTAGACAGCTGCAGAATAGACCATTCAGCCCCTCAAGCCTGTTCCACCATTTAATTCATAGAATCATATAATCATAGACTAATACAACACAGAGGAGGCCATTCGGCCCATCGTACCTGTGCCGGCTCTTTGAAAGAGCTATCCAATTACTCCCACTCCTTTGCTCCTGCTCCATAGCCCAGTAATTTTTTTCACTTCAAGTATTTAACCAAATCCTTTTTGCAAGTTATCATTTAATCTGCTTATCCTCTCTTTCAGGCAGTCCATTTCAAATCACAACTCACTGCATAAAAAATATTCCTCCTGCAGCCTCTGGTTCATTTGCCAATCACATTAAATCGATGCTGTCTGGTAAACAACCCTTCTATCACTGGAAATAGTATCTCCGTTTTTACTCTATCAAACCCATTCATGATTTTGAGCTTCTCTATCAAATCTCCTTTTAACCTTCTCTGCTCTAAGGAGAACAACCCCAGCATCTCCAGTCTCTGCACATAACTGAAGTCCCTCATCCCTGGAACCATCCTGATAAGTATTTTCTGTACCCTCTCTAAGACCTTCACATTCTTCCTAATGTATGGCACCCATAATTGAACACACTACTCCAGCTGAGGCCTAACCAGTGTATGTGAAGGATTAGTATAACATCCTTGCCTTTTTACTCTATGGCTGTTTTAATAAAGCCAGGGATCCCATTTTTTTAACTGCCTTCTCAGCTTGTCCTGCCATCTTCAAAGATTTGTGTGGATAAACACAATTTGCCTTTAACAAATCCATGCTGACTTTCATTTATTAGTGCATCATTTTCCAAGTGTCAATTAATTTTGTCCCGGATCTCTAAAAGTTTTCCCACTACTGACATTAGACTGACTGGGCTGGTAATTGCCGGGTTTATCCCTTTCCCCTTTTTTGAACAGGGTTGTAACATTTGCAATCCTCCAGTCCTCTAGCATCACCCCCATATCCAAGGAGAATCGAAGATTGTGGCCAAAGCCTCTGAAATTTCCACCATTACTTCCCTCAGCAACCTAGGATCCATCCGATTCAGCTCAGGTGACATTTCTATTTTGAGTACTGTCTACATGTCAAGTACCTCCTCTTTATTTTATCATATCCAATATTGTTACCTGCTGTTCCTTCACTTATATTTGGCAGAATCCTCTTCGCTGATGAAGGCGGATGTAAAGTACTCATTAAGTGCATCAGCCATGCCCTCTGCCTCCACAAGAAGAGTCTCCGACTTGGTCAAGATGGTGTCTTAAGCTGAAATGCTGTTTTAGTGCAAGATGACATAAGAACATAAGAACATAAGAAATAGGAACAGGAGTAGGCCATACGGCCCCTCGAGCCTGCTCCGCTATTCAATAAGATCATGGCTGATCTGATCATGGGCTCAGCTCCACTTCCTCGCCCACTCCCCATAATCCCTTATCACCTTATCGTTTAAGAAACTGTCTATTTCTGTCTTAAATTTATTCAATATCCCAGCTTCCACAGCTCTCTGAGGCAGCAAATTCCACAGATTTACAGCCCTCTGAGAGAAGAAATTTCTCCTCATTTCTGTTTTAACTGGGCGGCTCCTTTTTCTAAGATCGTGTCCTCTCTGTAATGTCTGTAAGCTTGTAATGTTTGTAGCTCCACACTGAATGTGGACGTATTGTGTACTGCAAGTGCATAGTTAATCATTAAACAGAACTAGGCAGTTTCAGGAGACTTCCGAGAGAGCTGCATCAATGTTAGGAACTGTATGTGCTTGTGCTCTGTGAATATATCACAGTTGGCGACTGAGATGGGATTTTTTTGATGATTTAAAGCTAAAATTTTATTGGTGAAGGATTCAGCCAGCCGACAGAGAGACTTTGGAAGTTTCTGTCTTTGGAAAAAAGCTACAAAATCCGAGGTAAAATACAGCACACGGTGTGAACAGCTAGAGATTAATATGGCAGGTTTATTGGGACATTTGGGAGAATATAGACATGACCGGGAACGTTTAAAGTGTATGTGGATTGGCTAGAAATGTATTTCACTGCAAATACAATAATCGAAGTTCCAGACAAAGCAGTCCAGAACCAGGCTGTGTTGGAACGTAAGAGAGCAGTCTTCTTATCGGAGGCAGGTCCGGCATTATACGAAACCCTTGTAAATCTGCTTGTGCCTGACGAGCCAAAGGACACAACGCTTAAAGAGATTTTAATGAAGCTGGAGCAGCACTATAACCCCAAACCGTTAGAATTTGCTGAAAGCTATCATTTCGGGATTCGGAAACAAAAGACCGATGAAAGTATCAATGATTATATCATAGCATTAAAAAAGCTATCGATGCACTGTAATTTTGGAAACTTTCAAAACCGAGCATTACGGGATCGTTTTGTTTGTGGGGTGAAAAATGATGTGATCAGAAGGAAGTTATTGACGACGGATGACTTGACTTTTGAGATTGCTTGTCAGACAGCGAGGTCGATGAGCATTGCCGAACAATATTCATGAGAATTAAATAATGATTACGGTTGTCAGTCAACCGAGGTAAATCACCTGCAGGTTCAAAGCAAAAGACGGGCATGGCCGAAAGTCTCAGAAACTGGAAATTCTATCAGAGCATCGAAGTCATGCTATAGGCGCTTCGGACAACACATTGCTCAAAGTTGTCCATACGTGAAGGCAGAGTGTTTCTTCTGCAGGAAGACTGGGCATCTTGCAAAGGCATGCCGACTGAAGGGTAAACCAGTTTTTAAAGCTATGAATCCAGTTCAAAGCTATGAGTAGTAATCCAAAGAGACCACATAGCATGGAAGAACAACAACAGGACGAGGAGATGTTAGAATTACACGTCATCAGGAGCACGAGGTTAACGGACAGCGATTCGGAAAGCATCAAAATCCACATAGATGTTGCGGGATTCAAGATATCAATGGAAATTGACATTGGTGCATCCGAGAGTGTAGTACCGGAGTCACTGCACCGCGAAAAATTGCGTGATTTCCAACTGGAGAAATCCAAGATAGAGCTGCGAGGCTACTCGGGAGAGAAAATTCCTGTGGTAGGTCATATCACCGTACCGATGAAATATAAAGATCAATTTCAGAACTTGCCTCTAATAGTAGTGAAAGGAGACAAGTCTGCCTTACGAGGAAGAAATTGGTTGAGCTCACTGAAGCTGGATTGGAGTAAGATTTTCTGTGTGGAAACGAGATTTGCATCAACGGATAAGGTTATCAAGCAGTATTCGAAGGTGTTCTGCGAAATGGGCAGTCCGATCCAAGGCTTCAAGGCGAGTGTCAGGGTACAGAAGGATGCTAGATCGGTTTACTACAAGCCACGTTCCGTACCATATGCACTCAAGGAGAAAGTTGAGCAAGAACTCAAAAGACTAGAGACTGGGAACATTAGTTGTAAGATAGATTGATGTAATTGGGCTACACCCATTGTTGTCGTACCTAAGTCCGATGGTAAGGTAAGTAAGCAACCACCACCAGTACCATTACAGCCATGGAAATGGCTTCCCAGGGTGTGGCAAAGGCTACATATTGATTTTGCCTTGTTAGAAGGACAACAATTGTTCATTGTGATTGATAACCATTCGAAGTGTGTTGAGGTGATTCCAATGTGGAAAATAACAAGTAAAACATTGGACATTTTGCAAAAATTATTTTCTGCATTTGGCCTCCCTGAAGAAATTGTTTCGGATAATGGGCCACAATTTCGTTCAGAAGAATTTGCACAATTCACAAGCAAAAATGGTGTGAGACATACCAAGGTTCCAACATACCATCCTGCTTCGAATGGTGCAGCAGAGCGCACTGTACAAATTGTAAAACATGCCCTCATAAAACAAATGTTAGATCCTAATCCAAGGAAACAACAGTTGTCATTGGATCACAACTTGGCTAATTTTTTGATTACATTTCGAAATACTCCTCATACAACTACTGGTAGAACACCAGCAGAGTTGTTTCTCAAATGACAGCCATGAACCAGATTCTTGTTGTTAAAGCCAAATTTGGCACAGTCCGTAGAAGAGACACAATTAAGACAGAAAGAGAATCATGATAAAGATAGAGTAAAAGAGAGAAGTGTGAAATTAAACCAGAAGTTGAGAGTGAAGAACCATCACCATAAATGGTTAAAGTGGTTACCAGGAAGATGGTGAAGATATGGGGTCCTCGTACATATTTGGTAAAAATGTTTGATAATCGACAGGTTAAGTTTGTTCATATTGATCATATTTTACCGTCACACATGGAAGGAGCTGAAGGTGGGAATGATTCAATTATTTCTGACTCATCAGATAGTTTTTATACACCAGTAGCAAATCCTAAATTCAATGTACTGGAAACAAATCCAGGAGAGAATCAGAATGAAAGTCTGAGTCCGAGTCAGGAAAACAAAGAGCCTGAAGTTAGAGTGAGTTCAAATGAAAATTAAGGAAATTCCATGGAGGAAAACATTCCTCAGATGAGCCTCGAATGAGTTTAGAGTCGACACCATGTTTGGAAGGTTCTGTTCGAGAGCGAAGGTATCGTCTTCAAAACAGAAAACAAATGATGAAATTAAATTTGTAAATATGGAAAAAAAAATGATATCCTGTGTTACGTAGAACAATGCAAGTTATGTATGATGCTTGTTATGATGGCTTCTTCATTAAGGAGGGAGAAGTGTAATGTCTGTAAGCTTGTAATGTTTGTAGCTCCACACTGTGGATGTGGACGTATTGTGTACTGCAAGTGCATAGTTAATCATTAAACAGAACTAGGCAGTTTCTGGAGACTTCCGAGAGAGCTGCCTCCTTGTTAGGAGCTGTGTGTGCTTGCACTCTGTGAATATATCACACTCTCATTCTAGTCTCCCCCATCAGTGGAAACATCCTCTCTGCATCCACCTTGTCAAGCCCCCTCATAATATTACATGTTTCGATAAGATCACCTCTCATTCTTCTGAATTCAAATGAATAGAGGCCCAACCTACTCAACCTTTCCTCATATGTCAACCCCCCTCATCCCCGGAATCAACCTAGTGAACCTTCTCTGAACTGCCTCCAAAGCAAATATATCATTTCGTAAATATGGAAACCAAAACTGCACGCAGTATTCCAGTATACCTTATATAGCTGTAGTAAGACTTCCCTGCTTGTATACTCCATCCCCTTTGCAATAAAGGCCAAGATACCATTGGCCTTCCTGATCACTTGCTGTACCTGCATACTATCCTTTTGTGTTTCATGCACAAGTACCCCCAGGTACCGCTGTACTGCGGCACTTTGCAATCTTTCTCCATTTAAATAATAACTTGCTCTTTGATTTTTTTCTGCCAAAGTGCATGACCTCACACTTTCCGACATTATACTCCATCTGCCAAATTTTTGCCCATTCACTTATCCTGCCTATGTCCTTTTGCAGATTTTTTATATACTCCTCACACATTGCTTTTCCTCCCACCTTTGTATCGTCAGCAAACTTGGCTACGTCACACTCAGTCCCTTCTTCCAAATCGTTAATATAGATTGTAAATAGTTGGGGTCCCAGCACTGAACTCTGTGGCACCCCACTAGTTACTGGTTGCCAACCAGAGAATGAACCATTTATCCCGACTCTCTGCTCTCTGTTAGTTAGCTAATCCTGGTAATGGATCTTGGTAAAGGAGTTCAAGCTAGTGTTAGGAATGGCACCCTGGAGGATCAGTAAGGTGCTGATTGCCACATAAACTGCCTGCTACTGCTCATGAGGCCAGGCAGAGCAGCACCAGCTGCTGCAGGAGAATGGGACAAGAGGGTGAGGACTCCTTCCACCTGTGGGTACAGGACATCCCTCCTCCTCTGGACCTCCTCCACTAGGACCTCCAGTACAGTGTCCGTGAAACCCATCGGCCAGTTTTGCCCACTCACTTGATCTATCAATGTCCCTTTTCAAATTTCTGCTCCTGTCTACAATATTTATTGTGCCACTTAACTTTTGTTGTCAGCAAACTTAGATATATGGAACTCAGATATATGGAACCCTATTCCTTCATCCAAGTCAGTTATAACTATAGTGAAAAGCTGAGGCCCCAGTACAGATCCTTGGGGACACCAATAGTACATACTTATTATTCTTACCCTCTGTCTCCTACCTCCTAACCAATTACCCAACCAAGCCAATATGCTGCTTCCAATTCTATGTTTTTGTTTTTGTTAACAGTCACTTATGTGGAACCTTGTCAAATGCCTTCTGAAATTCCATATAACATCCATAGACACTAAGTTCACTAAACATGACTTACCCTTTACAAATCTATGCTGGCTCTCTCTGATCAGTTCATATTTGTCCAAATGCTCAGTCACTCTGTCCAGAATACAGATTCTAGGAACTTCCCCACAACTGACATTAAACTAATAGGCCAAATATTTCCTAGCCTTACCCTTCTTGATTAATGGAGTGACTTTGGCATTTTTCCAATCCAATTCTTCTTCACTCAGAGAATTGTGAACTTGTGGAATTCTCTACCACAGAAAGCTGTTGAGGCCAGTTCGTTAGATATATTCAAAAGGGAGTTTAGATGTGGCCCTTATGGCTAAAGGGATCAAGGGGTATGGAGAGAAAGCAGGAATGGGGTACTAAAGTTGCAAAAATGATCAGCCATGATCATATTGAATGGTGGTGCAGGCTCGAAGGGCCGAATGGCCTACTCCTGCACCTATTTTCTATGTTTCTATTCCTGAATCAGGAGAGTTTTGGAAGATCATGACTGGAACATCTACAATTTCCTCACCTTCTTTCAGTACTCTCAAGTGGAAACCATTGGGTCCTGGAAATATGTCTATTTTTAATCTCATTTGTTTCTCCATCACCATTTTTTTTACTTATATCGAATCTAGTTAGTTCCTCCCCTCGATTTGCATCCTTGCATCTCTGGTACTTTATCCTCATCTTCTACTGTGGATACAAAGTAACTCTTTAATGATCTGCCATTTCTTGATTTCTAATTACAATATCAACTGCTTCTGTCATTAAGGAGACCACATTACTCTCAGCCACCTTTTTCTTAATAGATTTGTGAAAATCTTTATTGTAATTGTTGATATCCCTCGCAAGTTTTTCTCATATTCTCTTTTTGCAGTTCTAACTACTTTCTTTGTATTCCTTTGCTGTTCTTTATTATCTCTCCCAGTCCGTGGGATCTCGACTGATCTTTGCCTTTTTAGAAGTGCTATCTTTTAGTTTTATACTATCTCTCACTTCCCTTGTGGACCAAGGTTGATTATTTACACAAGTAGAGCTTGTGCTCTTTAAGGATACATACTGGTCACTGTTCATTGTTATTGCTAAATTTTAGCTGTTAATAATTCCACCCAGTCAATTCCTGCCTTATCCTTCCAAAGTTAGCATTATCTAAATTTAATACCTTGTTTCGTGACTCACGCTTCACTCTCTCAAACCTAATATCGAATTCTATCGCGTTATGGTCACTCTTACCTCGGTGTCCTTTACTGTTAGATTATTGACTAATTCAGACTCATTACTCATCACTAAATCTAATCTTGTTGGTTCCATAAAATATTGTTCATGAAAACTGTCCCAAAAACACTCAAGAAATTTGCTGCCTTTGGGACTAGAGCTGTACTGCTTCATCCAGTCTATGTGAAAATTATAATCTCCCATTATAACTACTCTCGTTTTGCAACCAGCTTCTCTGATCTTCATGTTTATGAATCCTGCGACTTTATAACTGCTAACTGGAACTCTGCAAACAAAAGGGGGAGTATGATTTTCAGCAGCACATTCAGCGCTAAAGATCCTCCGACGTGGCCAAGATCGGATCTTGAGCTGAAACGGCGGTTTAGCCTGCCATCTTGGCAAAGAAATTGAAGCCTACGCTAGGAACAACCACCTGGAGGCTTGTTAAGGGGCCACTTAAAATGCTTCTAGCACTCATTTAGAAGGCTGCATGGCATTTTAGTGGTTAATGCTTGTCCTAACACCCTCTCCTAACAGTGACCGGCTGTTTGGGAGTGAACACAGCGTTGATGTTGATTTCAGGTGCAACTTAAGGTGATACTCAACATTTCATAGTCATTGCTGCTAGAGCTATAAAGAGAACCTCCGAAATACATTGGGAGACTTTCTGGGACACTTTGACGAGACTTCACCAACACTACCTTATTACTGTACCTTATTGGACACCTTATAAGAGTCACCAGGATAAAGGGAGCGCTTGGTCATTGGCATCTTGCTAGGGGTCCCCCTTGGTCTAGACAAGGAATGGGAGGAGGACATGAGGACAGGCAGTGCAGACCCAGCTGCTGCAGGAGAAAGGGACAGGAGGATGAGGAGGGAGAGGTGTCAACCTTCCCCCCCACCACCACCAGCAGGTATAGGCCATCCCTCCTCCTGAGGACCTCATACACCAGGACCTCCAGGGCCATGTCCGCAAACTTGTGCGCCCTCTCCCTCAGTCCCTGAGCCATCCTGAAACATCAGTGCGAGGAGCCCACATATATTGCTCCACGAAAATTGTGTCTAATCAGCACTTGAGTGCTAAACCAGCAAATGTCTAGCTTAGCACCTCAAGGCAAGTTCAAATTATAGTAATCAGTAATTAGGACCAAAATTGTGTGTTAAATTCAGACCTTCGAACAGGCTAGTCTTATTAGCACAGCACCCATTTAGCGGCTGTTTTCACCCTTTGGCTAAAATAAGCCCCCAAGATGTCTGTCCCTATCAGGTATTACGATGAGTGCTCCATTCACACAGCCCAAAATGTTTGAGATTGTACAGAATGACACTACTTTTGTCTACTAATTAACATTCCAAATCACTAGTGTGACTTAGCTGGCTCTGTCTATCGGTTTAATGTTCAGAAGAAATGCTGAGTTTAACATTACAAAAATATTATATATTTAAAAAAGTGCAGGCAACACAAACAAACTCCAACTTGTTACAGTGAGAAAACATGCCAGAGTTGTATTCATGAAACAGGAATGGGGTACTGAAGTTGAATGTTCAGCCATGAACTCATTGAATGGCGGTGCAGGCTAGAAGGGCGGAATGGCCTACTCCTGCACCTATTTTCTATGTTTCTATGTTTCTATGTAACAGTCACAGAATCCTGGAGCTCAAAGGAAGCCATTTGGCCAATGATGCTTGTGCCGGCTCTTTAAAAGGGCTATCCAATTAGTCTCAGTACCCTGCTCTTTCCCCGTAGTACTGCATTTTACCATTTTCAACATCAAATTCCTTTTTGAAATGTACTATTGAATGTGCAATGCATTCCAGATTGTAACAATTCGCTGCATAAAAATAATTCTCATCTCCCATCTGGTTCTTTTGCCAATTATCTTAAATATGTCCTCTCATTCCTGACTGCCCACCAGTGGAAACAGTCTCTCCTTATTTGCTCTATTAAAACCTCCTATAATTTTGAATTAAATTCAAATAACGAAATAATTAATTAAATAATTAATAATGAAATAATTCTATTTCATAAATAATTTAAATAAATACATATTTAAATAAATAACCTCCTCCAGTGCTACAACGTTCTCTGATTCTGCGAATCCCTCCAGTAAATTTCCCCATATCCTTCTCTGTACTAAGAAGAAAAATCCCAGCTTTTCTCGTCTCGCCACCTCATTGAAGTCCTTCATCGCTGATATAATTCCGGTAAATCTCCTCCGCACCCTCTCCAAGATCTTTACATCCTTCCTAAAGTGCGCCGGCCAGAATTGGACACAATCCTCTAGGAAACCTGAAGCTTTGTCAACCATTAAGTTGGAGGCATACATTAGATCATAGAATCATAGATATTTACGGCACAGAAGGAGGCCATTTGGCCTATCGTGAATGTGCCAGAGACGTTTAGGGGATTTTAGAATTGATAGCTTTGCAGGCTGCATTGCAGATGTGACAGCATGCTATGGGCTGACTCATTGATGCATGCATAGTACATGCATCAATTGCTATTAGTAGGCACCCATTACTTACCTTGGCACTTTTCCCCAGTCCAGAGAATTTAAAAAATCTTATTTTATTTGCTCCAATGATTGATGTGCTGAGAAGACGCTATTGCTAGCATTGGCTTTCTCCTGCCAGGTTTGCTGTGCTTTAACTCTATTTGAAAGATTTCTGTCCACCCTCAACAATTGCTAACGTCATTAAGGCCACCACCTCCAATAAAACCTGCAAGCACCCTCTACTGAGGGAGGCAGCTCTCAAAATTATCTCTGTTGCCCATTAACTCAGCTGCCAATAAAACATTAGTCTTCTTTTAAGACTGCAACAGCGGTTTAAGAGCTACTGCAATGCTGATTTGGTGCTTCCACAGATGATCCCTGTGCATGAGTGAAACGTGCAGATACATATTTAAATGATGCAAATGACCTCATCCAGTAGAAATCAACAGCATCGATGCCCATGTGAGCACCAGAAGCATGGTCCATTGTGTAGCTTGCCTAAGGAATTCTGCAACTTAGTGGGCAAAAAGCTGGTGGAATATGTGTCAGCTTACTCAGCAACTCCCAGTAATTAATGTTTTATTGTTTGTGCACTAATGGATTATGACTATGATTAATTAACAGTACAAAATGCAAAATAGTGGCAATAAAAGTATTGCTAGAAATAAATTTAGCACCAAAATAAGCAAACATTGAATGGTATGGCAATTTCACCTACACAGGGAGCAAAACAAATGCTTCTTTCTACTCTTACCTATCTGATTGTAGACAGAGCATCTGTAGGAAAAGCTTCTTATCCCTTGCCCACACTGACAACTCCAGTTCCCCCAGGTTTACTTTTTTTCCCCCTTCACTTCCTCATTTACAGGCTGCCCCTTGGTGACATCATCCATAGATACTTAGTCAGCTTCCACATGTACATTGATGACACACGGCTCTTTCTCTCCACCACCTTTATCAACCCCTTCACTGCCTCTGCACTGTCATATAACTTGCCTGATATCTAGTCTTGGATAAGATGCAATTTCTTTCAGCTAAACAATAGAAAGACAGGAGTCATCATTTTCCACCTTCCCCGCCCATGCCACAAACTCCCAACACTCATCTCTGACTCCATTTCCATCCATGGCTATTTTTTCTGGCTGAACTATTTGATCACAACCTTGGTGTCCTGTTTGACCCTGAGTTAAGATTCTGATCCAATACACTCTCCATCACACAAACTGCCTACTTCTACCTCCACAACGTGGCTTGACTCTGCCCCACCTCTGCCTATTAGCCGCTGAAACCCTCATTCAAGTCATTGTCACCTGCAGATTCAGTGTTCACCTGCAGGACTTCCATTCTCCACCCTTTGTAAACTTCAACTCATCCTAAACCCTGTTGCCCGTATCCTATGTCACACCAAGTCCCACTCTTGCGTCATTCCCACCCTCACTAGCCTACATTGGCTCCTGGTCCTCGAACACCTCAAATTCACAGCCTTTTGTTTAAACTCTTCTATGAGGTCACCCTTTCCTATCGCCAGACCTGAACTCCCCATTCTTCTGACTCCAGTCTCCTGTGCAACACCGCACCTTCCCCCCACACCATTGTCGCTAAGCCCCACATTCTGGAATCCGTCCTGATGCCCCTCCACCTCTCTAACTTTCTCTCCTCCTTAAACCCTCCTCTTTTGGTCAGCACTCTGAATCTTTTCTTGATTGGCTTGGTGTACATTTTTCGTTACACCTCTGTGATGTGCCTTGGGATATTTATTCTGAGATAAAGTTACTTGACAAATGTAGGTTTCGTTGTTGAATTTGATTTTCTTGATGATAATACTCATGTATATAAGATTATCAATATTTCATGAGTTACATGACACAGATCTAGGACCTATTTCTCCAGTATTTAGTACTTCATTAACAATTGATTGGGATAATGTTGACTTTGGACGATAGTGTAAAACACAAAGGGGTAGAAATTGGCCTGTGCTGAGCCTCCTGTTAGCGCCATCGGGGTACTAATGGAACGCAAAACTGTTTTTGCCTGGGGAATGGGGGAGAGGGCGCTACGGGCTCCCGCAAAATTGCGAGGGAGTAAGCAGAGGCGCGATCACGGTAGCATGCGACATTGTGCTCCACTTCCTGTGAGGGATGATTACCTGAATTTCGCAGCTTAGGCGGGTCTTCTGCGCCAGGCGCAGGAAGTCTTGCCCCGACTCGGTTACCACCCCCAAACGGGGTGTAACCCAATTTCGCCCCGCACAATATCAGCTTGGCCACCCATTAAACACCTCTCCTGATTTTTGTTTCTATAGGTCCAATGTTTCTATGATGGTTGTGGGAAAATCCAAGTACCAAGTAACTACATGAAGATTGTATGATGTGCAGGCATCACCACAACACAAACTCGCAGGCTTCTGTAGCACTAGATTAACAGAAAAATTAAAAAAACTTTCATAGTGTACAGCACAGAACTGCAGGGGTGAATATAGCAACCTCCGACTGGGTTTCTTCAGCAGTTTTAATTTTGTTGAGATTACAGTGTACTGTTTATTTGCAGAAAGTTCGGCTTCAAGTAAATTACTTTCTCCACCCAATGTTATAAAATTGCTCCATTCCACTGATTCAGTGTGCAATGCACGTAGATGTTGAATGCTGTTTCCAGTATCTGCAGTACTCTCTAGGGCTATTCGCGTTAATGAAATAATCTGTACCCACAATTAACAGTACATTGAATCAATAGCTGCTGAACTTGGCCGAATGAAATAACAGTTATTGAGTATCACATTATTATAGTTAAAATGTGTGAATTAAACAAACAAACACATAATAAAAATAGGTAGAAGTGTCCAAGTATCAAGAAATTTGTAAATCTACCTCTAATTGGTTTCTGTTAATGCTCAATTTATTAAAAGTTTTGTCAAAAAATGTGATTTGCAACAAATTAATCCAGTTCAAAATTTCAAAGTATAAGGCATCCAGCTTTCTGTTATAGGTTGAATGGCCAGTCGTTGCTTGACGTTAGTAATCTGAAAAGTAATCAGATGTGAGAGCCACCTTATTAGATTCAGCATTCTTGGGGCACATATACTTTCCCAGTGTCTGGAGAGTTTATAATGATAAAATTAACGATACTATATATACCGATGAAGTCAGCAGTGGTGCACAGTATCCTTACATTAATCACCCAGTTTTGGTACTCAGTTGCTTGCTGGCCCTGAAATACCTGCTCTGCTCCCAGCTCAATTCCAATACACAGTGCTACCTTGCTAATGCAACCAAAGATTGGCTCTGAATTTCCTTGGACTTTCTTCCACGGCGCTGCCATACCCTTGTCAGAATTGCGGTGGAATCCACATTTATACGTGTAAACACAGTTTCTGCCGTGCTTCTGTCAATGTTATAGTGGCACAGGGGCAGAAAGTCTATGAAAATTCAAGAGCTCTATTTTTGTCTGGTCTTTTAACAGGTGGAATGAAGCAGGTATCCCTGTTCCCCATTCTTCCATGATGGGGTGTTCCTTTGCTTCAACTTACTCCAAACTGTGCCATTACCAAGAGCGACCCAAATACCCCATGCAATGACAGGTAGATTCAACTGGCCAGTGCCTCTGGAATTTCAATGGAAATAACCTTTTGGACCTTTTTCTTTCTATCCTTTCCTTTGATCTTTTCCTAAGAATCTGGTTGATAAGCCCATGCTGTAACTGGTACTATAAGCCATAAAAATATTTACTAACTACTGTGCTTTGTTTCAAAATTTTGTTAAAGCACACATACTAAATATTCAACCAAAATGCATTTGAGTTATTTATTTTTACAGAGACTTTCACTCAAATTGCCTGGAGCCTACCTTTTGCTTATTTGCTTTTATTACTTATAATACATTCTTGTCAGATGTTGCGTTTAATGAAAGGTGGCTGGAGATTAGACAATATGGATTCAAGAAAGAAAGAAAGAGAGAAAGAAAGAGAGAAAGAAAGAAAGAAAGAAAGAAAGAAAGAAAGAAAGAAAGAAAGAAAGAAAGAAAGAAAGAAAGAAAGAAAGAAAGAAAGAAAGAAAGAAAGAAAGAAAGAAAGAAAGAAAGAAAGAAAGGAAGGAAGGAAGGAAGGAAGGAAGAAAGAAAGAAAGAGAGAAAGAATGAGAGAAAGAATGAAAGAAAGAAAGAAAGAAAAATAAATGCACAAATTGTGTGTGACAATGTGCAGGGGATCCTTCATGTCAATGCCCGACATGCCTGAAGTAGTCACAATACCTTTCTTCTGCTCAATTACACCCCACCACCACCGCGCCCCCGCCACCCCCCACCCAGCCACTCCCCTCCCTGAACTCTTCAGGGAAGAAATCACATCACAATCACATGTCTTTATGCAGGGAGCTCACTACTTTCTCCCTTATTGTCTCCAGAGCTGCAGTCTGTGCTTCTGAAGAGGGGGAGGCACTGACTGGTCCTTGGCTGCTTCCTAGCTGAGTATCTGCTGCAGATTTCAGTGAAGTTGAAGCTAAGAATGGGTATGAACTGCCCCTTTGGGATTAAGGAGATGGAGAGGGAGTGGAAGGTTGTGAACATGTGGTGCTTCACAGGGGTGCCAGGGTGGCAGTGTAGATGTGCAGTCACTAATCTGGCACCAGCAATATATCTCACTATCTCCCATGGCAAGAGCAATTTGTCTTCCCAATTGTTTAATAGTATCTGCTCATAGGCATGCAGGATTTAAAGGTGGGGAAACCCACTCTGGTGGCTTGCCTCTGAGGGGCATTGTGCACCATTTTCTCCTGCGAAAACATTAAGTGCATGAGGAGAAGGCTAGCTGTTGAAGAGCGTATACCAGATGGCATGGGAGAGCAGAAGTAAGAGATATGAGGGAATTAGTCTGTTAAAGTGGAGGAAGGGCTTCATAGTTGTGCATGTAAGTAATTGCTGGTCGAAGAGCTGAGTAACCAAGTGTAAGATCCTGAGTTGCACACCTTAAACAAAGTGCATTGTGAAGGGTTTATTGCTTTAAGAGGGTGAAATGTAAGCCAGTGCCCAAGATGGGCAAGGAAGTACAGGGAGAGTGTGTTACCTTTCCTCTGTGGTGAGATCATTGAACTTTGTGCAGCATTGCTCTGTACAATTGTGAATGTGGCAAAGGAGTGGTAGTGGCACAGCAAGGGCAGCATGCATTGCCCGCTCTCAGGATGCCTGCTTCCTCGCCACCCCTTCAACCAATACCAAACATGATGTCAGAAAGCCGGTTGGCCAGAATGCTCTGGCATCAGCAAAGTGCTACAATCTGAAGCCACTATCAAGCTCCCAGAGGTCGCTGGCCACATGCATCTCAGGGATCCCCACATAAGCAACAGCAGACTTCCACCAGCTCGGCTAAAGCCAAGAGGGCCGCAGCTCATAGGAATAGTAAAGTTAGCAAATCTTCTTTTAAGAAAAGCACTATGGGTTGGTCACTTGGGTGACAACAGAATTCCCTGCAATATTGTGCTTGGAATTAAAATCAGCGCCTTCATCTCATTTGGAATATGGTCTGCAGTTTCTTATTATTATACCTTCTTGGTCTGCGTTGTCAGAAAGTAAATGCCAAAAAGATTGGCTGAATGGTTCAATGCTCTTCAATGCAGAATCAAGGGAGAGGTTGGGATTGTTGTCAGGATACCAGGCGTGAATGCATTCACCATCATGATGTACTGGCCATGGTCGCACACCAACTGCTCATTAAGTGAGTGGTAGCCTTTTCGGTTATGATACATTTTAGCATTCATAGGTAGTGTCCACAAAGCCACATGTGCAGTCGATAGTGCCCCACACCATAGGGAAGCTCGATATCTTGGCAAAGCCACATGCGCGCTCCTCCTGCTTCCCTCTGTTTACAGAAAAGACAAAGATGTCCCCTCTCCTAGCGTACAGAGCCTCTGTGACCTGCTGGATGTAGCGATGGATGGCGGACTATAAGATGTTAGCTATGTCACCTGTTGCAGCCTGGAAGGATCCGCTGGTGAAACGATTCAGGTCCACAGTCACCTTGAGGGTCACTGGCAGTGCTGTTGTCACCCTGCACTGAGGCGGCAGGTCTGGTTCCAGGAGGTGGCAGAGTTCTGTGACCACCTCCTTGGTGAAACGGAGCCGCCGAACATACTGCTTCTGGTTTAGGTGCAGGTAGGAGAAGTGCTCCCTGAAGGCCCTGAGTGGGTAAGGCCTCCTGCTGACAGCCCTCCTCCTCCTCCTCCCCCTCCCCCCTCTGTGAGCAACATGTTCCCTTCGCTGCCTCTGCTCCATCTCCCTGTCATGCTGCAGCGCGAGGGGGACTGCAACTAGAGCCCCCATTACTGAATGTGCTAATGGGAGGCGCAAACAACACAAATTTCTCCCCCCTTGTCTCTGTTCAGATTGTCTTTTTTTCTATCCAAAGATGAGACAACACTAGGTTTGAGACATGGAAGGGGACGGCTGGCTCCAACACTTTCTTGGTTGGTCTGTTTCCCAGTTAATACTGACTCATCTTTTCCAATAAATTTTCCATCGTAAAAAAATGAAAATTTTTTTATTATTGAATCAATACCAGCTTTATTCTTGGCATATATCCAAGTTGGGCTGTGTTATATCGTCTGAAAGAACCAGAATATGATGCACTCATAGAATTTTCATCTGCATAATGTTGGTGAAAATAAATGAACACATGTTAGCACAAAAAAACGTAGGTATAACTGATTAGTTAAACAACTAGATTAACACGTATTTTAACGTATGCAAATAACTGTGAACATAAATCTGTACCCAACAACTTCTTGACATTTCAGTCTATCTCCTCATGCTGGACCTTTAACAGCTGGAGTAACAGATTAATAATGGCACAAAGCAAAAAAATGCAGATGCTGCAAAAATGCCACTTCAGTTCCGCTCCCAGTCCCACTCTGACCTGTCTGTCTTTGGACTTCTGCACTATCCCAATTAAGTTGAACAACATGTCAGCTGGAATTATTCCGGTGCTGTGCGTACGGGTTTGGAGGCAGGTCGGCAGGAAAAGCTGCAGAAAATGGGGGCTATTGGGAACCTGCTGTCATCCTGCCCCTTTAACTCGGGCGCGTTTGCCAGCACGCCACACACCCAAATGGCAGAGGTGGGCGACCTAGTTAATCTCAAGTTGTGAGACCCATAACAGGGATTTGAACCAGACCTTTTGAATTTCGCTGGATGACCACAGGAATTACGCAGCTCGGGAACCACGTCGGCCAACCTGAGGCGGGAACTCAGTGACCATTGATGGAGGCCATTAATGCAGTGATGGAAATCCCAATAAATACTCCCACATGACACCCCATTTCTTGCCTAAGGGAAAGGCTCTTACTGACTCCATTTTGAGCTCAGAGTTAGGTGTCTAGTGTTTGCAAGTCCTTTCTGCAACCTTGGAAGCCACTCTCACCACATTGCTACTAACTATTACAACATTGACAGATTGCTTCTGTCATCTCTACTTGACGTACCATCTATTACATCAGCATGGCTGCCGCTTATACTGTCTTACCTTGGTCCTTAAATTCAGATCTGGATGAGCCCCAATGCCAGCAGCAACAACACCAACAGCCTTCTCCTCAACCACCTGATGCTGCTCAGGGCAGAGGGCATCAGCACAGGGCTGAACGGCACCGGAGGCAATATCCCCAACACAGGGTATACAGGCAGACAATGAGCTTCCTCAATATGACGGAGCAGCAGTGCTAAAGGAGGTTCAGGCTATCACGCCAGGCCATCGCAGACATTTGCATATTGCTGGAGTAAAACCTGCAGCCCAGAGGAGTGGGCAAATAAGCCTTACCTGTAGCTGTCAAAGTCACCAGTGCCCTCAACCTCTTCGCCTCAGGCTCCTTCCAGGGATCTGCAGCAGACATTTGCGGCACTTCGCAGTCAGCCGCCCACAGATGCATCACACGGGTCACCACTGCCCTTTTTGACAAGTCAGCCAATTATGAACTTTGCCACTGATAAAGCCAGTGTTGCTGAGCGGGCGCTCAGCTTTGCCGATCTGGCTGGCTTCTCGTGGGTGTAGGGCATCATCGACTGCACACATGTGGCCATCAGGGCACCCCCACATCACCCAGGAGTCTTTGTGAACCGCAAAGACTTCCACTCCTTCATTGTACAGCTGGTCTGCAACCATAGGACGATCATGTGTGCGCCAAATTCCGTGGCAGATGTCATGACTCGTCCTGCACAAGTCCATCCCCCCCTCAGCTATTCGAGCTGGAGAACACCTTGCTGTACAGCACTGGGGCCATGAGGCCCCAAGTCTACATTTAGATCCCTCCTAGAAAGGAGGTCTATGAGCATCTGCCATCTGATGTCCATATCTAGCATGTTCTCATGTGAGTGGCGCATTAGCTGCTCCATGCAGGTGGGGTGGCCATCCTTTCCATGGAAGAACTTACAGTCCCCATTACTTGCGCCATGGTGGTGATCATGTTGGAGATGGACTCCTCCATTCTCTGCATATTTGCAGACATTGTGGCTGCAAAACCTGCCAGAGCCTCCTGTGTTTCTTCCTGCACCTCCACGATCACCCTCTATCTTGATGGCCCCCCAAGGCTCAGCATCTGCATGCAGCTGAGCAGAGCTGGGAGCGTCCTGCTCCCTCCTGCGAGGAGTCTCCACTGCTGTCCCTGTCTCCACCACCTGCTCTTGCTCACTTGTGAGTCGTGAGACACCAGGTGACAACACAACTCTATCTTACACAGCACCCACCGAGGTATGCGTATCTGCGCGGTGCTGGGTGTGCTTAGGTCTGGTGACGGTGCGCCCTCAGAGGCTGGAGCTTCCTCTGAGGAGTGGTCTTCCTCGTCCGGCTGGACAATGCGGGGGGCTCTTGATAGACCTGTGGGAGAGTAAAGAGATGATTTAGAATGTTTATATTAAGAATGGGTAACAATATCATTATGCACATGGTGACTGCTGTATGCCATGTGACTGTATGAGATGTTATTCTGTCTCCAGGCTGCTGAGAGGTCCCACTCTCTCCGACTCCCACCTCCAGCTGCTTCACAACTCCTGACACCTCCAGGGCCACCTCCACTGCTGCAGTTAAAGTGCTGATAGATGAAGGGCCACCTCCGGTTCTCTCCTTCTCCCTGTTGTTGTGGGCTCTCTTCTCCTGCAAGGAGGGAAAGAAGAGAGGTTTGAGTGAGAGTGATGGAATGAGTGTAAGGATTGTGTGGGTTACATCTTTAGAGGGAGACTATGATGGAATGGGGTGACAATGCTAAATGGTCTTCTTGTGTGTTGTTGGTTGGTATGATTGCATTAGGATTAGGGGTGGTTAGTCAGATGGGAATGTGAGTATGTACATAGACAGAGAGGGATGGGCGGACATGGAAGGTATGTTGGTATGAGGAATAATATGCAGGAGCAGGCTTAGAAAGGCAGAGTGATGGGGAAGTGGTGACAGGCACAACAGGATGAAGTTGAGTGTGGCTTTGCACTCACCTTTCCTGATCTCATCAGATCATTGAGGCACTTCTGGCACTGCACCCAGGTCCTCCTCATGATATCCCTGCTGTTCACCTTCTCAGATATTTGGAGCCAGCCTCTTTTTGTCTTCTACCCATCTGCAAGGAAGTGGACCTTGCTGTGTACTCTGACTCCCTCCACGAGAACATGCAGGGAGTCATCAGAAAACCTTTGTGCAGCCTTTGGGAAGTCATATTTACAAGTCTCAGCAATAACAAGATCCTCCAATAAATTCCCTCCACACTCCTAGATAAACCTTCAAATGCTTTAAATATCCCCATTGGAAATGAGTCATCGATGACATAATCAGAGCCACATCATTTAATAGGTCTGGGAAATGCGCATGTCTGCCTTAATAGGGGCCATTCACTGAAAGTCGCTCTGAGGAATGGGCTGATCAATACAACATGATACCGACTATCACGTGACGCGCATGCACCCGACCTAACTCGGTAAGTAAAATTCAGGCCCTTATCTTTCAATTATGCACTTTGTAAAATTGTAGCCCTCTGGCCTTAATATTGATTTTAATAGCTTCAGATCTTAAATATATCTTTTCAACAGGATAATCTGACACTGTAGGATGGAGGAGGGAGGGATTGATTAATGACGACACTGTCAAAAAGCCGGCAGTTAAAATGGTGGCGGGTGTGAACGAGCCAGAAATGAATGCTGCAGGAGAGCGCCCACCATTATTTTAAACATCCACCTGCCTCATTCCTGCTCGGTGGACAGGGTTGAAATGGGACCTTTGGTGTAGACCTGCTTTTTCTTCTCCCAGGGTCTTGTGCCACTGGACAGTGTTCTACTTTGCCACATTTACATGTTTCCATTTCTACCTGTCTTGCCCACTGCCACTGCTACTCACCCATTCCTTGTATTTTGAAAATGCTTTTAACATCTTTCATTATGCCTCCTATTGTTGCATGTTATTATTACTTCAACCACCTTTTCTTTTCCATTAAACAGTTTTGTTCTATTTCTTTGGTGTGTTTTTTATTCCCCCATCCCCTTCATTCCTGTGATATCTTGATACACACAACTGCACAATATGGCTCCCGGGTAGAACTGATGCAGCACATGGCTTTATATTATTACATCAGTTGTCCACTGGGTAACTCTACAACATTCTTCCTCCTTATTGAAGAAGTTAATCAGAACAAATAATCATTATACATGACTTACATGGTATACACAACTCTTGATATACATTTCTCAAATGGAATCCATTTTATGTTTCCACATTCCACTATAGAATTCTGTAAAACAAACGAAAGATATGAACTTATTTTCCAAAGTTACAGATTAAACTTAATCACTGGTTTTCTGTTTCGAAAAGGATGCCTTCTTTCTTGAACAGAATTTTCTGATCTTGTTGTAGGAATTTGGCTCATTCTAGGCTGAGCCTGAGAAGAATTTTTCTACAAGAGCTGACCTTGATACACTTTCAGACTGTTTGTCTGCCTGACTCGGACTCAGACTTAAATTATGACTTTCTCTTGGACTTGTTTCTAGTACATCTAATGTAGGATCTGCCTTGATTGTTTCTCTTCTACTGACTGTGCCAAGTTTGACTTTAATGAGAACCTGGTTCATGGCTGTCATTTGAGAAACAATTCTGCTGGTTTTTTAAACCAGTAGTGATATGAGGAGTATTCTGAAAAGTAATCAGAAAATTTACCAGTTTGCTGTCCAATGACAACTTAAGTTTCTTTGGATTTAGATCCAACGTTTGCTTGATGAGGGCATGTTTGACAATTTGTACTATGCGCTCTACTGCACCATTTGAAGCAGGGTGGTATGGTTGAACTTTGGTATGTTTCACACCATTTCTGCTCATGAACTATGTGAACTCTTCTGAACAAAATTGCAGCCCATTATCAGACACAATTTCTTCTTGGAGTCCATATGAAGAAAGCAATCTTTGCAAATTGTCTAGTGTTTTGCTTGTTGTTACTTTCCGCATCGAAAACACCTCTACCTACTCGAATGACTATCTATCATTATGAACAATTGCTGTCCTTCAAGCTCAACAAAATCTACGTGTAATCTTTACAGCATCCATGGCTGTAATGGTATTGATGGTGGTTTCTTGCTTACTGATTGAAATGTTGTACACTGTCTATGTTCTCTATCTCTTTATCTAAACCTGACCACCATAAGTAACTGTGTGCAAAACTCTTGGTCAAGCACATTTCCAGGTGCTGATCATGAAGATCGCCTAACAATTTAGACCTAAACCTATTTGGGATAACCACTCTTGCTCCCCACATGATACAATCTTTATCCACCGACAACTCATTCCTATGAATAAAGTATTGATGAATATCTTCCTCTGATACCTGGTTCAGCCATCCATTTGCTGTGTAATCATACACCTTTGACATAACTGGGTCACCTTTGGTTGCCCTACCAATCTCTTCAGCTATGACTTTGCTCATCAATGTATGATAAATAGAATACTTCTTCCTTATTGGGTATAACTTGTGATGGGGATGGCAACCTGGGCATAGCATCAGCATTACTGTAATCAGCTGATCATCTGTACACAATGTCATGCATATATGCTGACAAAATTAAAGCCCATCTCTGCATTCAGGCTGCAGCTATGGTTGGAACAGGGGATTTTGGATGGAGGATTGTTGTCAGGGGCTTATGGTCAGTAACTATGGTAAACCTACGACCAAACAAGTATTTGTGAAACTTCTTGACCCCCAAAATTAATGCCAAAGCTTCCCTTTTGAACTGTGCATAATTTTGCTCACTGGCATTGAGAGTGTATGAAGCAAATGCAATTGGTCTCTCCTCCCCACTATCTAGTACGTGAGAGATCATTGCCCCAACTCCCTATGGAGAGGCGTCACACGCTAGCTTGATCTCCTTAGATACGTCATGGTGAACTAACATGGTATTCTCTACTAACTAGCTTTTACACTCTTTAATGCTGTGTCGCATTCTTTTGACCACTTCCAGGAGATCTGTTTTCTCAGCAGCTCATTCAGTGGATGTAACACTGTAGCCAAGATTGGGAGGAACTTTCAGTAATAATTCAAAAGGCCCAAAAATAATCAAAGTTCAGTGACATTCTTGGGAATGGGTACATTTCTGATTGCATCCAGCTTTCCCTTGGCTGGATGTAAACCATCTTTGTCTATTCTATGTCCGAAGTACCCCGCTGAGTTTTGAAACATCCCACACTTGTGAGCAGTCACTAGTACTCTGTGCTTCTCTAGCCGTTTGATCACTTCATTCAACACCTTATCATGGATTTGCCTGTTTGATGCTGAAACGAGTATGTCATATAAATAACACTCTATCCCTTCAATCGGTTGCAAAATTTGTATCATCACCCTCTGGAATATGTCGGGGGTGGTAGACACTCCAAATGTTAGCTTATGGAACTGATGTAGACTGAGGTGAAAGCATGACTTGGACTCTTCATCTAACTCAAGTTGTAATTAGGCGTTTGTTAAATCCAACTTTAAAAAGATCTGGCCACCTGTCAGTGTTGTGAACAAATCTTCCACATTTGACTATTTATTGGGTAGATTACACTGTAGAACTTGGTTTACGTTACCTTATAATCACCGCACAACCTTACCTCACCATCTGACTTGGGTACAACAACAATGGATGTAGCCCAATTATTCCGATCTACCTTAGTGATAATGGACTGGGTTTTTGGTCTACTGCCGCCCTTGTTAATGCCCCAGCGGGGTGGCAATGGCGGTGGTAAGCACTACCGTACGGGCGGCCAGCTTTCAGCGTCCCGCCGGGACATTCGGTGCCAGTTTCAAGAGCACGTGGACAATTACCGCCCGGAAGTGGTGAGCCGGTGTGCAACGCCCCTGGTTGCGACACTGGCTTGATATTTGGATTGCGCCAGACCCGTAGTGTTGCTGGGAACGGCGATGGAAGCTGGCATTTCAAGCTGTAGTGGCCACAGTGAGATAAATATAATGTCGACCTCAATGTTGTGGTGGCATGAGTTATGTATTGGGAATGTTTTTGGTGTTTATTTCAGGTTTTTAAAAATCCCCCGAGGCCTCTCTTAGAGCACTCCGAGGTCGGCTGTTTATCTCAGGATTTTCACTTGCTCAGCTGGCCGAGCACCCAAAAAGAGGCGTGCAATGCCTCCCTTAGCCCTCCGCTCCAAACTCCAGGTCCAACTGATGAATTTTGTGGCAGCAGATGCAATCCTTTTGCCGGCACAAAATTTACTGCTCTGCCCAGAGTCGTCTTCTTAGGCCGTCCTGCGTGTCGATGATGACTTGCTTCCTCGCCAAAAAAGGATGAGTTCACAGGTGTTTTAATGAAGGACCTAATATTCCAGGTCCCGAACTACATATTGTAGGGTGGAAGATGCCTGTGCGTGGATTGTTTTAACGTGTGGTGGCCGTTGCACACCAGCCACCACATGGGTCTGACAGAGCAAGGATTAACCAAGACGACTGCAGAGCAGCTCTACTGCATGGACCTCGTGCGTGCACATATCGCAGCGTGGGCTGGCCCGTGCTGCCCCTGGGCCCCAACCTCACGCCGCTCCTGGGCCCCGATCATGTCGCTCTACAATCTCTCGCTGCTCCTTCGCCCCGACCTTGCCACTTCTGCTGTACCTGCCCACATTCCAATCAGAGACCGAGCTTATGATGATGTTCAATCCAGTCACCCTCTTCACAGCCATCGCTCTCCCGGACCGGCTCGCATTGTATCTTGTAGTCGTATGCTCCTTTTAAGGCCCCGACCTGCCGCTGATGTTTCCTCGCAGGACGGGGCCGCGCTGGATAGAGGCGCGATCAAATTTCCACCCCAATGTACTTTAAGAGAAGGGGCAGGGCATTGAAACGCGTCATTGCTATGAGGAGCATCTGTGTAGCGCTTGACTCACCACACAAGATTGCTCTCCGCTTCCTTTGAGGGGTAGTAAGCCGATTTCAGCGACGGGACTTCTGAGCCGGGCACAGAAAGTCCCGCCTCCAGATAGCTACTGCCCCAATTTCGCAATAGGGCAGTTTCGTCTCCTCAGTTTCTATTCTTTTGAGTTCTTGCTCAACTTTCTCATTGAGTACGTATGGTACGGGACGTGGCTTGCAGTAAACTGGTCTTGCATTCTTCTGCACTCTGACACTCAGCTTGAAATCCTGGATCAGACTGCCTGTTTCACAGAATACCTTCGGATACTGCTTGATGACATCATCTATCGATGTAAATTTCACTTCCAAGCGAAAAAAATCTCATTCCAATCTAGCTTTAGTGATCCCAACCAATTTCTATCTATCAAGGCAGGCTTGTCTCCTGCTACTGCTATGAGAGGCAAGCTCTGATACTGATCCTTGTACTTCACTGGTATGGTGACACTTCCTACTGCAGGGATTTGCTCTCCTAAGTAGCCTCGCAGCTCTACCTTCGATTTCTCTAGTCGATAATCACGCAACTTGTCACGATATAGCCATTCTGGTACTACGCTCACAGATGCACCACTGTCGATTTCCATCGGTATCCTGATTCCTACGATATGTACTTGGATGACAATACTTCATGAATTGCTGTTCGATACCATTGTGCTCCTGATGTGAATTGTAAAGTCCTGTCCCTGCAGTACAGACTCACATGAGGCACATGTTGAAGTCAAGATCACTCAGGACCTGCACCTTTATTTCACAGCTCTCGAATGCCACACTTGCCTGAGACCTGCCTTTATATACCTGTGTGGAACAGGTATGCAGTGTCTCCTGCAAGTGCACCCCTGGTGGTAAGGTATGCTTGTGGTTACAGGTCATATCTAGTTACAGTCATGTATAGCATGATAAGATACAGTTGTGTACAGTAGTGTGAGATACATGACATGAATCTCCGGAAACTCCTCTTCCTGCTGCTTCTCTTCAATGCTATATAGTGTCTGGCGATTTCTATTCCCAGCATTGCCAGTTGGTTTGCTCTTTTGTCGGTATACCTTCGCAAGATGTCCAATTTTCTTCTGGAAGAAATACTCTGCCCTCATATATAGACAGCTTTGAGCAAGGTGTTGTCCCAGGCACTGACAGCTTGAATGCACTGTTGCCTTGGCCAGTTGCTAAGGCCTTGGGGCCCAACTGCCTTTTAATTTTAGCCTGCAGCCGATTCACCTTGGTTGTCTAATGACTGGAAATGGTGCAGAATTCTGGAGAGTACTGGTCGGCCATATCCATTGACATAGCAGTCTGACAAACTAAATCAAAAGGCAAGTTAGGGGTGGTCAATAATTTATTTCTGATTCGTTCATTTTTCAAGCCACAAACAAAGCTGTCATGCGAAACTTGGTCCTGAAAGTTTCCAAAATGACAGTGAATGGATAGGTTTTTTAAAGCTACAATGTACTCACTGATACCCTCGTCATTTAAATGATCTCATGTTCCAAAACAATAACATTCAGCAATTTCCAGGTTCTCAGGACTGTGCTGCTGTTCTAACTTGGTTAGAATCTTCTTCAGTTGCCTGTCCTTTGGCTTGACGGGAACAAGCAAATGTGTCAGGGCTTCATACACCTCGGGGCCTGTTTCAGTCCAGAAAATAGCCCGTTTCTTTTCCAAAACCGCTCGTTTATAAATTACATTATCGGGGACTTCGACGACACTATTTGCGGTGCAAAATATTTCTAGCCGTACCAGATATGCTCCAGAAGTCACTCGGTTGCATTGGAACTCATCCAAGCACCCTATTGTTCCTATAGGCGAAGCCATCTGGATTCTGGCAGCGTCGACAGTTCATATGACATAAGAAATAGGAGCAGGAGTAGACCATTTGGCCCCTCGAGCCTGCTCCGCCATTTAATACGATCATGGCTGATCCAATCATGGATTCAGGTCCACTTCCCTGCCCACTCCCCATAACCCTTCACTCCCTTAGAAACATAGAAACATAGAAAATAAATGGAGTAGGCCATTCGGCTCCTTGAGCCTGCACCACCATTCATAAGATCATGGCTGATCATTCACCTCAGTACCCCTTTCCTGCTTTTTCTCCATACCCCTTGAACCCTTTAGCTGTAAGGGCAATGTCTAACCCCCTCTTGAATATATCCAATGAACTGGCATCAACAACTCTCTGCGGTAGGAAATTCCACAGGTTAACAACTCTCTGAGTGAAGAAGCTTTTCCTCATCTCAGTCCTAAATGGCCTACCCCTTATCCTAACACAATGTCCCCTGGTTCTGGACTTCCCCATCATCGGGAACATTCTTCCCACATCTAACCTGTCCAGGCCCATCAGAATCTTATAAGTTTCTATGAGATCCCCTCTCATCCTTCTAAACGCCAGTGTATAAAGGCCCAGTTGATCCAGTCTCTCCTCATATGTCAGTCCCACCATCCCGGGAATCAGTCTGGTGAACTTTCGCTGCACTCCCTCAATAGCAAGAACTTCCTTCCTCAGATTAGGAGACCAAAACTGAACACAATATTCCAGGTGAGGCCTCACCAAGGCCCTGTACAACTTCAGTAAGACCTCCCTGCTCCTATACTCAAATCTCCTAGCTATGAAGGCCAACATACCATTTGCCTTCTTCACCGCCTGCTGTACCTGCATGCCAACCTTCAATGACTGATGAATCATGACACCGAGGTCGCGTTGCACCTCCCCCTTTCCTAATCTGCCGCTATTCAGATAATATTCTGCCTTTGTGTTTTTGCCCCCAAAATGGATAAGCACACATTTATCCACATTATACTGAATCTGCCATGCATTTGCCCACTCACCTAACCTGTCCAAGTCACCCTGTAGCCTATTAGCGTCCTCCTCACAGCTCAAACAGGCACCCAGTTTAGTGTCATCTGCAAAATTGGAGATATTACACTCAATTCCTTCATCTAAATCATTAATGTATAATGTAAAGAGCTGGGGTCCCAGCACTGAGCCCTGCGGCACCCCACTAGTCACTGCCTGCCATTCTGAAAAGGACCCGTTTATCCCGACTCTCTGTGTCTGCCAACCAGTTCGCTATCCTCGTCAGTACATTACCCACAATACCATGTGCTTTGATTTTGCACACTAATCTCTTGTGTGGGACCTTGTCAAAAGCCTTTTGAAAGTCCAAATACACTACATCCACTGGTTCTCCCTTGTCAACTCGACTAGTTACATCCTCAAAAAATATCACTCAAAAATCTGTCTATCTCCACCTTAAATATATTCAGTGACCCAGCCTCCACAGCTTTCTGGGGCAGAGAATTCCACTGATTTACGACCTTCTGAGAGAAGTAATTCCTCCTGATCTCAATTCTAAATCGGCAACCCCTTATTCTGATACTATGCTCCCTAGTTCTAGATTCTCCCACGAGGGGAAACATACTCTCTGCACCTACCTTGTTGAGCATCCTCAGTACCTTATATATTTCAATAAGATCACCTCTCATTCTTCTAAACTCCAATGAGTATAGGACCAACCTGCTCATCCTTTCTTCATAAGTCAACCCTTTCATCTCCAGAATCAACCGAGTGAACCTTC
This sequence comes from Pristiophorus japonicus, assembly GCF_044704955.1. Classification (NCBI taxonomy): domain Eukaryota; kingdom Metazoa; phylum Chordata; class Chondrichthyes; family Pristiophoridae; genus Pristiophorus; species Pristiophorus japonicus. The sequence goes on along the minus strand of NC_091991.1, from coordinate 123,329,182 downwards.
TCTGAACAGCCTCCAATGCAAGTATATCCCTCCTTAAATATGGAGACAATAACTGTGGGCAGTATTCCAGGTGTGGCCTCACCAATATCCTGTACAGTTGTAGCAGGACTTCCCTGCTTTTATACTCCATCTCCCTTGCAATAAAGGTCAACATTCCATTTGCCTTCCTGATTACTTGCTGTACTTGCATACTAACTTTTTGTGTTTCATGCACAAGGTCCCTCTGTAATGCAGCATTTTGTAATTTCTCTCCATTTAAATAATAATTTGATTTTTTTATTTTTCCTGCCAAAGTAAATACCCTCACACTTTCCCATATTATACTCCATCTGCCAAATGTTTGCCCACTCCCTGTCTATATCACTTTGCAGATTTTTTGTGTCCTCCTCACAAGTTGCTTTTCCACCCATCTTTGTATAATCAGCAAACTTGGCTACATTACACTTGGTCCCTTCATCCAAGTCATTAATATAGATTGTAAATAGTTGAGGTCCCAGCACTGATCTCTGTGGCACCTCACTAGTTACCGTTTGACAAACGGAAAATGACCCATCTATCCCGACTTTCTGCTTTCTGTTAGTTAACCAATCCGCTATCCATGCTAATATATTACCTCCAACCCCCTGAGCTTTTATCTTATGCAGTAACCTTTTATGTGGCACCTTATTGAATGCCTTTTTGAAATCCAAATATACCACATTCACTGGTTTCCCCTTATCCACCCTGCTTGTTACATCCTCAAAGAACTCCAGCAAATTTGTCAAACATGATTTTCCTTTCACAAAACTATGCTGAACCCTACTTGACTGTATTATGCTTTTCCAAATGCCCTGCTACAGCTTCCTTAATAATGGACTCCAGCATTTTCCCACAACAGATGTTAGGCTAACTGGTTCATACTTTCCTGCTTTCTGTCTGCCTCCTTTTTTAAATAGGGGCATTACATTTGCGGTTTTTCAATCTGCTGGGACTTCCCCAAAATCCAGGGAATTTTGGTAGATTACAACCAATGCATCCACTATCTCTGCAGCTACTTCTTTTAAGACCCTAGGATGTAAGCCATCAGCTTCAGGGGAAATGTCCACCTTTTGTCTCATTATTTTACTCAGTACCTTTTCTTTAGTGATAGCGATTGATTTACGTTCGTTCCTCCCCATAGCCCCTTGATTATCAATTATTGGGATGTTTTTAGTGTCTTCAACCATGAAGACTGATACAAAATATTTGTTCAAAGTCTCTGCCATCTCCCTGTTCCCATTATTAATTCCCCAGTCTCATCCTCTAAGGGACCAATGTTTACTTTAGCTACTCTCTTCCTTTTTATATACCTGTGTAAGCTCTTACTCTCTGTTTTTATATTTCATGCTAGTTTATTCTCATAATTTATCTTCCCTCTGTTTATTTTTTTTTACTCATGTTTTGCTGGTTTAAAAAAAATTCGCAATTCTCTGGCCAACCACTAATCTTTGCCACTTTGTATGCCATTGTTTTCAGTTTGATAACATCTTTTACTTCCTTAGTTAGTCACGGTGGTTCTCCTTTCTCTTAAAGTCTTTCCTTCTCACTGGAATATATTTTTGTTGAGAGGTAATTTTGTTCAGCCATGTTGTGCTCAAAATTTACCTTTGATTTTTAAGTTTTTTTGAAAAACGAAGAACCTTTAACAGTCTCTCTGTCAGTTGGCAGAATTATCCTCCAACAAAAATTTCAGTTAGGAAATCCAAGATCGCATCCTCAATCACCAATGCTGTGATATTTTGAGACAAACAGATACACAACTGCACAACATGGCTCCTGGGTGGAACCGATGCAGCATATGGCTTTATTTTTATTACATCAGTAGTCCACCAGGTGGCTCTACAACAATTCCTTTTTAAATGCAGTCCACACCTGAAATGTTAACTTCTCTGTTCTCTCTAATACAAATGGCTTCCTTCTTGTGACTGCATTTTTAGTAGTTGTGAGTGAAACCGTCCAATTCTGAGCTGTCTTTGTTGTGGCCTATTGCCATTCATAGTCAAAGGCTTTGTTCCAGCTGTTTCACTGTCATCGATGTTCTTTGCCGGGTGTTCTTTTGTGGAGTTTTAGTGTGATCATTGTCCATCTTTGTAAATCTTCTTTTGTTGTAGCAATCAGTATCTTCACATTATTGTGAGGGCTTTTCTTGGTAATTTGTTAACCTTTGACTTTCATTTTTGTTTCTCAATGTTGTTGTGATGGGGAATCAATGCTGCACGATTGATTTTCTGTATTCTGAACAATCCTGCTTTTGTTTAATGCTGTTAGTCACGCACCTGCTGGTGAGCACTCTTTTTTATTCTTTAGTGGAGTCTCATTTCTGGCAAGAGTGGCAACTTTCCATACCACCTTTTGCCAAGGTACTTGGCTTAAAGCTTGCTTTTTAAGCTGTAATGGGGTTTTATTTCTTGTAATATATTTGAAGGTTTCAAATTTATATCTTCTGAACCACAAATGCAGAAATATTGGGTGATGCATTGAGAAATTGGTTTTTGTTACATTAGTACTCCCATCTACATGCTTTATGTGGCTAATACGGAATACTAAACTTTTCTTAATATTTTGTGATGATCAGAGTGATCTCGGGATTGAAGTGATGCTGGGTACTACGGTACAAGGAGCTCCCTTAAAACCTCACCAACACTTCCAAAGCTCAAGCCAGGAGTGTGATGGAATACTCACTACCTGACTGGATGGGTACAGTTGCAAAAACACGCAAGAAGTTTGATACCATCCAAGACAGAGCAGCCTGATTGATTGGACTCCTTCCATTGGACTCAATATCCACCTCCTCTGTCATCAGTACAATGCAAAGTTAGTGTGCACTGTTTACAGGATATGCTGCAGCATTTCATGAAGCTTACTTCGACAGCAATCCTAACCCCATGAGCTCTACCATCAATAAGGACAAGAGCAGCAATATCATAGAATGCCAACACCTCCAAGTTCCTCTGCAAGTCACACCTAATCCTGATTTGGACATTTATCACTGTCTCTTCATTGTTGCCAGATCAAAATCCTGGAATTCCCTACCTACCTTTATTGTGAGAGCACCATCTTCACAGGGACTGCAGCAGTTCAAGATGGCCTCTTCAGTACCTTCTCTGAGTAAGTAGGAATGGACATGCCAGCGAGGCCTATGTCCAACAAGTAAATCTTTAAAATTGAGTCGTTGAACAAAGGGGCTTCTCTTGTTCGAGTACAAGCACACTGTCTGAAAACAAATGAGTTTAAGAAGAGTCTGCAACCAAAATGTTAACTGGTCTATTCTCTCCACATTTACTGCCGGACCTGCTGAGTCTTTGCGCCATTTTCTGTTTTGTTTGAAATTTCTACCGCTTGCATCTTTGTTTTGTTTTTGCTGGTGGTTTCCTGCAATTCAGCCCACAAAGACTGTGCCATATGATAATGGTTTACGGTGCGCTGCATAACTTTGCTCTGCAATGGGATTAGGACTTTCAGCATATTGAGGATGAGGAGGAAGTCACCCAACACTTGCCTGGAGCGCTTCGACTACAGATCATAGAAAAGTGCTTTCACTTTTGCTGAATCAATCCATTAACAATCATGTATAACATCTCTTCCAGTCCTCAAATAAACTTCATCCACCCAAAGGCCAACATTGATATTCATGCCAACGAACATTATGTGGCCACCAGCTACTATAGGTACACTCCCTGCTTGTAAGTATTTCAAAAATGGATTATAATCTCCTTGCCTATGCAAATGCCTTACAATGGAAAGGGAAATTAAGTTTAGTCAGTAATGTGCAGCGAATTTGATAGCGCCGACTTTACACCATTGCCCCAAGTTACTATTGCACACATTGTGTCAGTATAGTCCAAAATGAAAGTGTGTCTGAGCACATGGAGAACTACTGATCTACTCTTAGGAATGGAGATAGTGGATAATAACACAATAAATTTTTCTGATGGCCACGGGATCCAAATCCTATGCATCTCTACTTGACCATCCATTTCATCTGCCTGTCATTGAGATAATACATTCAAGCTGTCAATGCACAAAGTGTTCATATTTGTTTATTTTAACAGATAACAAAACATTTCTGGAACTTCCTTTTAACCCTGTGTAATTTAAATATAATTACATAAACTAGGCTTGTAATCCCAGTAATATAGGGGGAGAAATTGGGTGCATTTGCGCCACCTGTTAGTGCCCCTGGGGGGAGCTAATGGGGCACAAATGCCTTTGCGACCAGGCATGGCGCTGACCTCGACTCCCGCCGTATCTTCTGCAGCCGGAGATTGCGACATCATCGGCGTGCGCATCGCCTCTGGCCCAAAATGCACTTTTGCCCCCTGTAGCAGCGCCGTACGAAAACACCGGCGGCTGCAGGAGGCGCGGATCAGGCAGCTGGCCGCTACCAGGGTGATGATTAAAGGCGAGGTGGCTGAGGTAAGTAAATACAAACAACTTACCTTTGTTGATACCGTTTTCTGCGCGGGTTCCTGCCCACGATCGTTCAGCCTGGCGCTTTGCATGAGTGCTGGGCTGATCGGGCGGGTTTGCTGCTCCCTTGTTGGTCTAGGTAGGCCCGTTTTAAATGGCAGAGCCTGCGGCGATGACCCTTCCCCTTGAAGGTGGGAAGGAGCCTTTGTACGTGGCAGTGCTGCACGGCCCAGTGTGCAGCATTGCTGGAGTCTCCGCTCCACCTGCGACCTTTAGCGCTCCAAGAAGGAAGTGGAATGCTTGATTTAGCACTCCACTTCCTTCCTGGAGCATGAAAGCCAATATTTTGAAAGCTGGGAAGCAGTAGCACCTGGCGATAAGTTTCCCAGCTTTCAAAAGTTACCGCCCCCAAACGGGGCGATTATGAATTTCGCCCCCAGAGAGGTTAAGGGGTGATTTGATTGAGGTTTATAGGATTTTGAAAGGAATTGATTGACAGAAACATTTTCCACTGGTGCGGGAGTCTAGGACAAGGACCCATAAAATTAAAATCAGAACCAAGCCATTCAGGAGAAATGTTCGGAAAACTTCTTTACACAAAGGGTGGTAGAAGTGTGGAACTCTCTCCCAGAAAAAGCAATAGATGCTTGCTCAATTCATAATTTAAAATCTGAAAGCGATAGATTTCTGCTGGCAAGGGTATAAAAGGATACGGATTCATTCGGTAGATGGAGTTATGATACAGATCAGTCATTGAATGGCAGAACAGGCTCGAGTGGCAGAATAGCCTGCTGCTGTTCCTAAGAAAGACTTGTAATTATATAGCACCTTTCATGACCACCGGACATCTCAAAGCGCTTCATAGCCCATGAAGTACTTTTGGAGTGTAGTCACTGTTGTAATGTGAGAAATGCGGTAACTTGTGTGCAACAAGCTCCCACAAACAACAATGTGCTAATGACCAGATAATCTGTTTTTGTTATGTTAATTGAGGGATAAATGTTGACCAGGACACCGGGGATAACTTCCCTGCTCTTCTTCAAAATAGTGTCATGGGATCTTTTATGTCCACCTGAGAGGGCAGACGGGGCCTCGGTTTAACGTCTCATCGAAAGATGGCTCCTCCGACAGTGCAGAGCTCCCTCAGTACTGCACTGGAGTGTCAACCTCGATTTATGTGCTCAAGTTCCTGGACTCAGAGGCGAGGATAATTCCCACTGAGCCACAGCTGACATATGTGAGATGTTCCTATCTCGTATTCAAAGTGGCATGAGTGCACTCTACAATTGTTCTTGTAGTAGTGTGCGTCTCAGCTTATATCTCTTAAACGGTGTTTTGGAAATTTGGCACTGAAGCATGGAACAATGAGGCAAAATACAAAATCTTTACTGCCAAGTTATTTTGTTGAGATGCAATCTCACTGACTGGGCTACTGACAAGGTAATTTATCAGTAGCAGTGAGTCTCTATCATTCACCTCGAAGATTGATCTGACTACTTCTCTGACATCACAAAGTTAGTCTTTGCACTAATGGGCCTCAAATGGCTTTAAACACCCTTAGAAATCAGTTTCAAGAAAATCAAAAAGCAATTACTTTTAAATTTGGCTCCTACCTCCAAAATACCGGTAATGCTAAGAAAGAAATTAACGCAAAATAAGTTAGATACATTATATAGAATAGGAGTAAAAGTAAAGTTAAAAATGAAAATGAATGAGAGGAAAAAGGGGAAGAGAGAAAGGCAGTGTGCCCAGAAATGTTTACATGTTTATTGAAAATGTTCCTTTAGTCTTCATTTTAGTTGTAGAAAGTTAATAAAGTTACTCCTGACATTTGATTTGGTTTATCATTATAATATTAGTGTTTGTTTCAGCATAACTGAATTGAAAATATAACACATAAAATAGACAGGCCAGGGAGGCTGGAGTCACCTCGGTGTCGCCAGCAATCTAAAACCACAAGTAAGAAGCAAAATCCTAATTTATGCCCCAAAATGACAAATTTTACATCATTGATTCATAGAATCGTTACAGCATGGAAGGAGGCCATTCGTCCCATTGAGCCCTTGCTGACTCTCAGCTAGTCCCACTCCCCTGCCCTTTCCCCATAGCCCTGTAATTTTTTTTTCTTCAGACATTTATCCAATTCCTTTTTGAAAGATAAAATTGAGTCTGCCTACACCACCCTTTCAGGCAGTGCATTCCAGATCCCAACCACGCGCTGCGTATAAATTTTTTTTCTTAAATCACCTTAAATCTGCGTTCTCTGGTTCTCGACCCTTCCACCAATGGGAATAGTTTCTCTCTATCTACTCTCTCCAGACCCCTCATGATTGTGAACACCTCTATCAAATCTCCTCCCAACTTTCTCTGCTCCAAGGAGAACAACCCCAGCTTCTCCAGTCTATCAATGCAACTGAAGTCCCTCATTTCTGGAATCATTCTTGTAAATCTTGTCTGCACCTTCTCTAAGGCCTTCACAGCATTAATAAAGTGTGGTGCCCAGAATTGGATGCAGTGCTCCAGTTGGGGCCGAACCAGTTTTTTTTATACAGGCTCATCATAATTTCCACACTTTTGTATTCTATAACTCTATTCATGAAGCCCACGATCCCATAAGCCTTTTTAACTGATTTCTCAACCTGCCCTGCCACCTTCAACAATTTGTGCACACAGACCCCCAGGTCTTTCTGTTGGATTGTACCATTTAGTTTATATGTTCTCTCTTCATTCATTGTACCAAAATGCAACACTTTTCTGCATTATATTTCATCTGCCCATTTCACCAGCCTGTCCATGTCTTTCTGAAGTCTATCAGTCGTCTCCTCACTGTTTTATGTCTTCCTGAAGTCTATCACTCTCCCCTTCAATGACAAAAAAGTGTAATAATACACGGAACAAAATATAATTCACCACAGATCTCACAAAGCTCCATCGTGGAAAGTGCCTGAAAATGCAGCATGAAAAAGCCTTCAGGCACACTGGAATACAATTTAGCCCATGATGCCTATGCTCCACTATTGCAATCTTTCCCTGGGTTTTCCCCATAGAATTTCACAGTGCCCAGGGAGTTCCATCCACCACAATGGCAATGGCTGCATTATCAGGATATCAAAAGCATTATATTTATCAAGCAGTGCCATGGCACATTTAGTAGTGGTATGATGGATGCTGCTGTAACTGGCAAAGAACACTTTGATGTACATGGGTTACTTTGATTTATGAGGGAACCTGCTGAGAGCCGGTATAAGGAGTAAATTACTCTTCATAAAATAGCTGTTTTGCACTATTGTACTAATTATTTCACAATTCCAGGGTCAGAATAAACCCTACCTGGAGTTATCCACACATCCAACTTCAGGATTAATAAATGAAACATGGACTGCCTGAAGAATGATAAATCTAAGAGGTTTTGATCTAATTCCATGCTCTGTGCTACCCAAGCAGTGACCTCACACAGGCCTTCTTTATTGGATATACATGGTTCTAATTGATTACAGGCTTTGCAGCTTCATAATATCGCTGTACTCTCGGCTGAGATAAACTATAATTTCTGAGAATCAAATTGTTGATGAAAGAGTTTAATTGGGCTACTTTTGTTTGCATATTGTCTTCCACATATGTCCTTCAGGGAAAAAAGTACTGAAATATAGAAAATGGCCCAGGAATTCAGTATCGTCCATTTTTGAGCGCCTGACCCGCAGAGTGCCCACATTCAAATGGGAAGGACCGAGGAGCCTGGGATTTTGGGCCTTAGACCTCATTTTCATGTGGATGGCACAGCAGTAGGTGCCCGCACAGGTTTGTGCTCAAATACCCAGGTAAGTGAATGGGAAAGAAGATCGGCGGGGTCTGGAGGAGGAACGGTTAGGCCTCGGAGTGTGATCAGAGGGTTTGTCGGGGGTCAGGGAAAAGTGTTTTGGAGAAGGCATACAGTTGAGCTGCGACGTCCAAAATAGCAGGCCGTGCGTCAAATCAGCATGCTGATTGACACTGCGATCTGCCTCATTAGCATTCTTCTGGCAAATGCAGTCAACAACCGTGCTACCGACCTGTCCAAAATGGCAGCTGCCACAGCTCGTGCCAGAAGAGGGTGGCAGCAAGGCAGTCGCCAGTTTTTCGCTGAAATTCGCCATAACAGCCAGCACTAAGGTGCTGAATTTCACGCCCAATAACTGCTGCAAAAATATGGGGCCGAAATTCCCCTGTTCTGCGCCTGCCATTATCACCTCTGGGGGCGCTAATGGGGCACAAAACTGTTTTTGCCTGGGGGAGGGGGGGGAGGTGGAAAAGGCAGTAGCGTCCTTCAAATGGCCTGCAGAGTTTGCAGCATCCCTCCCTTTTAACCCCTTTAACAGAAGGGGAAAGGCATTGAAGTGCATCAGCACTCAAGACCGCATAGTACTGCCGAATCCATCTGAGTAGCGCTCCTGAACATGCCTCAAAGGGAAGTGAAAAGCGAGACATTGCGCTCCACTTACTGTGAGGGTCAGTAACCGCAATTACCTGGCCAGGCACAGGAAGTCTCACCTCCCCTTGTTTAGCGCCCCAAACAGGGCGTAACCGAATTTTGCCCCTTATATGTTATGTTACTGCCACTTGTTCTTGCACTATTTAATAAATTTATTCGGCAGCTGTAGCCTCATTCGAAGTCTAGTTTGTGTTATTTTGCCACCTTGCAAAGACAAGAATGTTCACGTTAGATCACATGATAAACTGAAAAGGATTCTCCATTCGTTCCCTGGGCATGCTCCAAATTTATTTAGATATCTGGGCAAGTGAAAGTACTCTGAGTTCGGGCTCGCCTACAGGAGTCAACAACAACAACAAATTGTATTTATATAGCGTCTTTAACATAGTGAAACGTCCCAAGGCACTTCACAGGAGTGTTATGAGACAAAAGATTTGACACCGAGCCACATAAGGAGAAATTAGGGCAGGCGATCAAAAGTTTGGCCAAAGATATAGGTTTAAGGAGCAGCTTAAAGGAGGAAAGAGAGGTAGAGAGCCGGAAAGATTTAGACAGGGAATTCCAGAACAGGTTTGCCGGATATCATACATATAGGAATAATCTTTGATCTGCAAAATAAGTTGTTTGATGGTGTAAGTGTCAAGTAGGGGATTAGGCATTTACATTCAATGGCCACTCAATGCTGACTTGTAAAATATAAAGGGCTGGATTTTCGCTGTTCTGACGCCTCTGTTAGCACTCTGGAGGGGCGGCAATGGTGGCGGTAAGCTCTTCCGGGTAGGTGGCCAGCTTTCAGTGCCCTGCCGGGACATTCGGTGCTGGTTTCGAGGGGGCACAGAGCATTACCGCCTGGAAGTGACGAGCCGGTATACAACGCTCCTGGTTGTGACAGCGGCTCGATTTTTGGCTGGTGCCCAACCTGTATTGCTCCGTAGAGCGCCCCCTGCTGGGACCGCCTGCGACAGCGGGCGTTCCGAGCTGTAGCAGCCGCAGTGAGGTAAGTAATGTCACCCTCAGGTAAGTGATTTTTTTTTTTTTCGCGATTTATGTTGTGGTGGCGTGAGTTATTTATTGGAAATGTTTTTGGTATTCTCTGTTCAGGTTTTTTTTCCCCCGAGGCCTCTCTTCGGGAGCTCTGAGGCTGGCTGTTTAGCTCGGGATTGTCACTTGTTCAGCCAGATTAGTGCCCTAAAAGAGGTGTGCAGCACCTCCCTTAGCACTCCGCTCCAAACTCCGGGCCCAGCTGATGAAGTTTGCGGCAGCAGACACAATCCATTTGCCGGCGCAAAAGTTACCGCTCGCCTGGATGAACAGAGGGGCGACCGAATTTCCACCCCAAAGGATTTACCTTAAATATATGAATTGATAAACATGGTTTCTTTTAATGCAATAAAAAGTCAATACTGTTACCTTCCTTCTTAGAGTGCGATGACTTTCTTTGAACCAAGTTTGAATTAATCTTCAAACGTATTCATATTGAACAAAGCTAAAATCTCAATTTAATATCCACTGAACTGCATGCTACAGGCTACTCTCTGCTTCACCATTAGGTCGACATCATGTCAAAGGCTCAGTTCTGTTTCACTGACTGGATGATTATTGTACCTTAAGCTCATCGTGTTTGACAGACAAGAACTCTGCGCTCGCCCACCCACCTCGGCCCTAAAGCAGAAACATTTTCTTTGTGATAAAATGGCCAGTAATTGAACACTGGCTGATTGATGGACTAGAAAAATTGTAACCAGTACTCATCTGGTCCAGCAATTTATAACCATAAAGGTCTAACATATAAAATCTCCTCTTCACTGTACACCAACATTTTCACTGTTTATTTGTGACAGTTTCAAATGAAAACTGATAGCGTTCATAAAGACAGCAATATATCTACTCACTATTCTTCTGGAACTATAAATGTGCTCAATAGAGTGTGTTTATTTTCAAATGAAAAAAAGAACAACATGTATTTTTTCTTACTTTCTGTTGATGTTTTGAACATATTGAAGAACATCTAAGATTAGTTATAGCAAAGCCCTCAAACAAAATGTAACTTTGTGGTTTGATGATAACAGCTGCACTTGTCACAGAATTTCAACAAAAATGTGTAGCTCCTTTCCTTACATCTGCAGGTCCCCCATTTTGAGTACAGCAGAGTGGCAATGGCAACTTGATTCACGCCCAGTGTACTGTTGACATAGGACTCATAAATATCACAGTCACAGTATTTGGTTTGCATCAGGGCAACTCAACAAATGGAAGATTTATAAACCAAGGGAACAAAATTGCCCCTTTTTAGAGGTCTGTTGGCACCTCCAGGGGGCGCACACGAGGCAGAAGAGAATTTTCGTCCGGGGGAGGAGGGGGCGGTGGCGGAGTGGCGCTATCGGCTCCCGGGAAATTGCCCGGGAGTTTGAGGAGGCACTGCCATGGCAGCGGCGCACCCCACAGGTAGTGCCCCGGGCCACTGCGCAACCAGCGACGGCGTCATTGCCGTGCACAGTGGCCCTTCACCGTCCCGCGGGGAAATTGCCCTGCCAACAGCGAAGCTGGCGCAAGCAGATGTCAATGCCAGGTTTGCGCATCGTGAAGCTGACCAACATCCGCTCTCGATGCAGTGTTTAAAGGGGAGGGCGCCAGTGCCCCGTGCCGCCATCTTTAGTGGTTGGCCAATTCTCGGGTCGGCTCCAGTATGGCGCCCTAGCATGGTCCGGGCCGTCATCGTGCAGCCCGGCACCCGTCTTGGATGCTGGCCATCAGGCCCGGTCGCATACTGCCCTCGTGGCTGAGTGAAGGCCATCAAAGTCCTTGCAGAGTGCGCAGTGGCCCTCCCCTTTAAACGCAGGGAAGGGGCATTGAATCGCGTTAGCGTCCGCGTAGCGCTTCACTCCACGCCCCAGTAGTGCCCTGGGAACCATCCCTAAAGGAAGTTGAGTGCGCAAGATTGTGTTCCACTTGCTTTGAAGGGCAGTAAGCCCAACACAGCGGCGGAGACGGGATTTTGGCGCTGGGCGCAGAAAGTCTTGGCCCCAGCTGATTACCGCCCCCAATCAGAGTGCAGGGCAATTTCACCCCCAGAGATTCCAAAAGTCCATGGCTGTTCCAGCTTAGTCTATCACAACTTCAGCAAGAATACAGCAGAATGGCCGGGACCCGGACATGCCAGATCGCAACCTTGGGATAGCCATGTGGGGGTAGAGTCTCCGCTTACTTCTCCTTCTGGGGGACAGGTGCTAGAGACAGGCTCAAGCAGTGAACGCCAAAGATTTTGACCAAAAACTAGACTTTGCAGCCTTGTTGCTAGGGAGGGAGCACAGAGATGCCCCTAATAGTGCAGGCACCCACTATTGAAATTCAACGTAGGGAACCTCCCCTTATAGTCGAAAGTCCATCAATGGAGGAAGTCAGTGGTTACAATGCTGACATAATTCATGGCATCGTTGCCCTGTATATTTTAAGCTCCAGAGTTTGCATAAGCAGACTGAGTCTCATAGGAAACAAACTTGTACGCTGACACATGGCAGGAGTGGGATAGCATGATATGGGACTAACAATTACCCACTAATGACAGCACTGGAGATCACATGTCTTATGTCTACTCTGAAAGGTGACAAACACCACTTTAGATGACTGTTAAATTTAGGCTATAGTCACTAGCCACGTTTTTTTTTTCAAATAATATAATTACAAATAAGCAGAAGAAATAACAATAAAGTTACTTGCAAGACGCTATATAAATGCAAGTCCTTTCCTTTTCAATTGAGTTTCTAATGACTGTTTGGATGTTACATCATGGATTGACCTCACGTGGAATCACTGTTAGCTGCTCCAAGCTAGGGTGACCATATTTTCTAAACCGAATCCTCGTACACACAGGATGGGAGCACAGCAAAGTAGCCAGGACGGAAAATGGAGGGCGCGCCGCGCAGCGCGGCAACATTTTTTAACAGTCTATGTTTTAACAGTTGCACATATACAATACAAATGCAAAACAAATGTGCATATAATTACCATGGAGGTGATGCCACACTATTGAAGCGCATTCAGATACCGTTTATAAATAATACAATAATACTATTCAGGAACGTCAATTTTTCGTACCCACTGTCGGTATGGCCTAGTCAGAAAATCTTTCTTCATATCACTTCCCATGTCATTTATTTTTCACAAATTTATGATTGCTGTGGTCTGTGTTTAAAGAAAACTGGCATGTTGACTTTGTTGCTTCTGCTAATGGAATATGCATAGAGATTAACCTCCATCAACTGTCATTCCAACAACAAGTTGTATTTATATAGTGCCTTTAATGTAGTGAAATGTCCGAAGGTGCTTCACAGGAGCATTATGAGGTAAAAATCTTTGACGCTGAGCTGCATATGGAGAAATTAGGGCAGGTGACTAAAAGCCTGGTCAAAGAGGTAGGTTTTAAGGAGTGTCTTGAAGGAGGAAAGAGACGTAGAGAGGCAGAAATGTTTAGGCAGGGAATTCCAGAGCTTAGAGCCTAGGCAACAGAAGGCACAGCCACCAATGGTTGAGCGATTATAATCAGGGCTGCTCAAGAGGGCAGAATTAGAGGAGCGCAGACATCTCAGGGGGTTGTGGAGCTGGAAGAGATTAGAGAGATAGGGAGGGGCGAGGCCATGGAGGGATTTGAAAACAAGGATGAGAATTTTGAAATTGAGGAGTTGATTAACTGGGAGCCAATGTAGATCAGCGACCACAATGACGATGGGTGAGCGGGACTTGCTGCGAGTTAGGACACGGGCAGCCGTTTTTTGGATCACATCTAGTTTACGTAGAGTAGAAAGTAGGAGGCCAGCCAGGAGTCCTTTGGAATAGTGAAGTCTAGAGATAACAATGACATGAGCACAGGTAGACACTTGGGAGTAGGACATTATAGACATTACAGAGACATGGCTGAAAGAGGGGCAGGTTTGGCAGATTAATATTCCTGGTTACAGGATTTTTAGACAAGACAGAGTGGGGGGTAACAAGGGAGAGGGGGGGTGGTGGTCGCGGTATTGAATAAAGAAACTATTACAGCGGTGAGGAAGGATGATATGTTAGAGGGATCATGAAATGAGGCCATATGGGTCGAACTGAAAAATAAAAAAGAGGCGATCACATTGCTGGACGTGTATTATACACCCCCAAAACAGTGGGAGGGAGATAGAAGAGCAAATATGTAGGCAAATTTCTGTGAAGTCCAAAAACCGTAGAGCAGTAATAGTAAGGGATATTAAATATCCTAATATTGATTGGGACAAATATAGTGTGAAGGGCATAGAGGGTGCGGAATTCTTAAAATGCATTCAAGAGAACTTTGTTAGTCAGTATGTAACAAGAACAACACGAGAAGGGGAAGTTTTGGATTTAGTTTTGGAGAGTGAAGCTGGGCATGGGTTGAAGGGGTATTAGTGGGAGAGCACTTGGGTTCCAGTGACCATAATTCAGTCAGATTCAAATCAGTTATAGATAAGGACAAGGATAGACCAGGAATAAAAGTCCCAAATTGGGGAAAAGCTAAATTTGCTAAGTTGAGGAGTGATTTGGCCACAATGGATTGGAAACAGCTACTTGTAGATAAATCCGTGTCAGAACAGTGGGAGGCATTCAAGGAGGAGATCCGGAGGGCTCAGGCCAAAAATGTGCCCTTAAAGAAAAAGGGTGTGAAGAACAATTCTAGAGCCTCCTGGATGTCTAGGGACTTACAGGGGAGGATAAAGAAAAAAAGAGAAACTTATGTCATATACTGACGGCTAAATACTGTAGAAACTTTGGAGGAATATAGAAAGTTTAGAGATAAAGTTAAAAAGGAGATTAGGAATGCCAAGAGAGAGCATGAAAAATTCTTGGCTAGTAAAATTAAGGAAACCAAAGATGTTCTCTAAATATATTATGAGCAAGAGGATAACTAAAGAAAGGGTAGGCCCTATTAGAGACCATGAGGGTAATCTTTGTGTGGAGGTGGAAGATGTTGGTATGGTTCTTAATGAATACTTTGCATCTGTTTTCACAAGGAAAGGGGCAATGCAGATACTGCTATCGAGGAGCAGTGTGAAATTCTGGGTGAAATAAATATAGTGAGAGAGGAGGTATTAAGGGGTTTAGCAGCTTTGAAAGTAGATAAGCCCCCAGGCCCGGATGAAATGCATCCTAGGTTGTTGAGCGAAGTAAAACAGGAAATAGCAGAGGCCTTGACCATCATTTTCCAGTCATCTTTGGATTTGGGCATGGTACTGGAGGACTGGAGGACTGCTAATGTGGTACCATTGTTTAAGAAGGGAGAAAGGGATAGGCCGAGTAATTACAGGCCTGTCAGCCTAACCTCTGTGGTGGGAAAATTATTAGAAAAAATCCTGAAAGACAGGATAAAACTACATTTAGAAAGGCAAGGATTAATTAGTGACAGTCAGCACGGATTTGTTAAGGGAAGATCGTGTTTGACTAACCTAATTGGATTTTTTGAGGAGGTAACCAGGAGGGTCGATGAGGTTAGTGCATATGATGTAGTGTATATGGACTTTAGCAAAGCTTTTGATAAAGTCCCACATGGTAGACTGGTCAAGAATGTTAAAGCCCATGGGATCCAGGCCAAAGTAGCAAGTTGGATCCAAAATTGGCTTAGAGATAGGAAGCAAAGGGTAATGGTTGATGAATTTTCTTTATGACTGGAAGGATGTTTCCAGTGGGTTTCCGCAGGGCTCAGTACTGGGTCCCTTGCTTTTTGTGGTATACATCAATGATCTAGATTTGAATATAGGGAGTATGATTAAGAAGTTTGCAGGTGACACTAAAATTGGCTGTGTGGTTGATAATGAAGAGGAAAGTCATGGATTGCAGGAAGATATCAATCTACTGGTCAGATGGGCAGAACGGTGGCAAATGGAATTTAATTCAGAGAAGTGTGAAGTAATGCACTTGGGGAGGGCTAATAATGAAAGTGTATACACATTAAACGGTAGGCCACTTAAAAATGTAGATGAACTAAGGGAACTTGGAATGCTTGTCCACAAATTCTTGAAAGTAGCAGGCCAGTTAGATAAGGTAGTTAAGAAGGCATACAGAATGCTTGCCTTTATTGGCTCAGGCATAAAATACAAGAGCTAGGAGGATATGCTGAAATTGTATAATACTCTGGTTAGGCCACAGCTGGAGTACTGCGTGCAGTTTTGATCACCGTATTTTAGGAACAACGTGATTGCACTAGGGAGGGTGCAGAGGAGATTTACTAGGATGCTGCCTGGAATGGAGAATATTAGATATGAGGACAGTTTGGATAGGCTGGGTTTGTTCTCATTGGAATAGAGGAGGCCGAGAGGAGACCTCTTTGAAGTGTATAAACGTTTGAGGGGCCTGGATATAGTGGATAGCAAGGGCCTATTTCCATTGGTGGAGGGGTCAATTACAAGGGGGCATAGTTTTAGACTTGTTAGTGGAAGGTTCAGATGGGATTTGAGGGGAGGCTTCTTCACACAGAGGGTTACGGTGCAGGGGGTGTCGCAGTTGTGTGGGGCGGACTGGTTGGACCGGATGCTCTTTACCTTTCTGCCATTGTTCATGGGTTTATGTGTAACCTTTAGGGCTGCTGACCGAAGGCTCTGCGGCTCTTTGTCGGCCGGCGCGGACACGGTGGGCCGAAACTTCTGTGCTGTAAATTTCTATGTTTCTATGTTTCTATGAATGAGGTCATTAGTCTCTGACAGTTTTCCCATGTTACTATCTTTAGTTTGCAAACTGATGACCACAAAATACAACCAAGCAACATCCACCCATTAGTTCCAAGCTTTCACCCAGCTCTACCTCCCCACCGCCTCTCTCAACACTTCCACTGACTTTGTGTTGTCCGATCGCTCATCTGACATCCAGTCCTGGATGAGCCCAAAATTTGTCAGTTTAACATTGTGAACACCGAAGCCATTATTTTCAGCCTCACTACAAATTCCTTCTTTGTTCCCTGGCCACTATCTCAGGTTGATCTAAATGGTTTGTCACCACAGCACCCCTGAAATGAGCTTCCAACTCCATAATCCACTCCCTCACAAAGACTGCCCATTTCTTCCTCCGTAACATTGCCCATCTCTGCTCCTGCTTCAGCTTGCCTTCCCTCCTGCAGCAGTGGGTTTCCATCTTTCCAAAATGTCTCCAGTGTGTGCATGATGGAAATTCCAATGTTCTCACCAACAACACATGGAAGGAGCTCACAGACTTGTTTGTCACAAAGATTAAAAGCATCTGTTCATCTGCCTCTGCCGCACCCCCCCCCGGCTCCCCCACAACCCCCTCCCCCCCCCCCCGCCAATCCTCTTGTCCACCATGCCCAGCCTCTCCCAAGGTTCCCCTCTGCTGTAGCCCTGAACCCATGTCTTTTTCTAGTTGCTCCCTGACTGCCTGCTCTTTCTATGTGAAAGAGACCCACTTCCTGGCTTGCTTGACCCCATTCCCACTAAACTGTTGGCCACTAATGTACTACTCGTGTTTATTTCAGTATCACTGCACAGAAGCTGGAAACAAAGACCAAAGGCCCTAAACAGTGAATCTGTGTGCTGTGTAAATAAACAGACTAATTGAACCAGGAGTAATGTAATTAATTTTGTCCTTTACAGCAGCTCCCAAAAATGGTGTCCCAAAACCAGCATAAACCAGAATGTTTACAGCAACTGTGAATAGCTCCCGCAAGGTCCTAATGCCTTTCTAATGTCCTGTAACAAACAAATAGAGTATGAACACAACACTGTGGGCTGTAAAGATTGATTAGATGAGATTTTATTTAAAACTACATATGCTGGAAATTTTTAACAAAAACAAACAGCTCAATCCGCAACTAAGAAAATTAAAAACTTTTGGGAGACCGGAATTCTTTGGAACTAGAGGTTGCATAAAGCAGCTCAATTAGCAAGAACAATATTCAAGATGTCCAAGTACTTAACACTGGTTAAATAAACGTACTTTCTTAAATTTGAAGCGCTGTCTTTGCTCAATTCTTTCACAAATGCACCACCCACGAGCCCGCCTCTGCCCGCACTTTATCCATCTACTTTATTTATGATGTAGATGCAGCTCAGTTTCCCCCTGCTTTAATTGGTCAGTTCCGCCATCAATCATTAGTCACACCAGTTTGATGACATAGTGGGCGGCACCTCCAGCACGTCACAACCAAGGTTGTTGAAACATCAGCCGCACTTGCGATAACTAAATATAGTGTACTCTTTTTGGATGTAACTAATGGGGCTGAAATTTTAAATTTATTTTCCTAAATCTGTAGGTCAGAGTTCTTGTTTATTGCCTGAAAGTATTTTGCATTTACTCACTAAAGATTTTATTCGGGGACTAATTTCCAGAACCAAGAGCTTTTCCAGGGATATTGTTTGCCCGGTGTAATGTATTTGCTTCATGGGTTCTTTGCTTAAGAATTCATAGCAACATATTGCTATTAAGAACGAGTTGGTTAATTAACGAAGGTTTAACAATCACACTACACATTACCCAGTTGATCCACTAGGCTCACAACTGCATACCTCATCGTGGATGACCTCGACCCAACTGACTGGGGTTTTATTGAGTCTTGTGAACATCACATAACTGGCTAAGCCACTCACAATGCAACAGCTCTACCACTCTTTTGGGGGCAAACATAAACATTAAATCACGTGCCCCCCGATCTGGGGGACACTCCAAACATTTCCCAAGGCCCTTTTTTGTAATTTCTTTTGGTTTTTTTGTAATTTTTTGTAGATTTTTTGTGAACAGCTCTCCCAACCTGTGAGCATACTCACAGGTGCATACATTACACCCGGGGTCACAATACCTAACTCAGGGACTGTCTCTGGATAATAGGGACAGTCTCTGGATAATAGGGACATATGGTCACCCTACTTTAAGTGTTTTGAATAAAAGCAAGCAGCAGTTTTAGAGCAACAGGCATCTTTTGTGCAGAACCTACACCTCCAGAGACATTACATTTGAAAGCTTTTATAGCTCATAACCCACAATTGATTGCGTTAAAATTTCTCCCAAATCCCCATCAAGCTTTCCCTGACTGCAGCTGAAGATATGTTTCATTTTCGATGGAATGGCGGCCTATGGTTGGAAGGCAGGAGCAGAAACTGGTGATATTCAGATGTGCCAAGACAAAAATGGCATTGGGTTTCCTAACTGTGTCATCTGACCTCAATTAGCATAGATGTACATCGTGAAGAACAACAATTCCGTTTTAAGTCAACACGACTACCTACTGCATTATTTTGGTCCCGCTACTGCTCTGCTTTTAAGTACAAATAGTGTGGCAGTGACAATTAATTTCAGCCACCTCTCATTGCCAGTCTTATTGGCACAGTTTGTAATCTATAAATAAAATACACACTGCCCTTCAAAGAACTGAAAATGTGATTACTAGCTAGAACCAAGCTGCTGCACCACAGCTAACCGACAGATAAAAGAAATTGTCTATGACTTGCAGACAGCTGAGTTTTCAAGATCCATTTTGAATTTTAATAGGGACAGACAGCTTTCATCTTAACTCTAGTTATTTCTAAAATGCGTTTATCCTGTCGATCTTTGGTCAAATGAAAGAAGTTTCACAAGTACAGAGAATTCCATTCTCAGTTAGCCAAAAAATATAGTTGGGGTTGTGGATCTTGAAGTGATTATATAATTTGCATGTAATTTTCGTGGAAGTAGGAAAGAATGCTCCTGGGAGATCTTTCAGGATGTGATGTACGAAGGACGATATTTTCAAGATTTAATGGATGTTTAGGATCAACCTACATGATTTGAGAAAGAAAGAATTTTTTAACCTTGGAAGACGAGCAACAAAGCAGAACATGTGGCAACAAGAGCGGGTCAGGAGCTGGGTATTCTGCGGCCAGTGTCTCACCTCCTGACTCCCCAAAGCCTTTCCACCATCTACAAGGCACAAATCAGGAGTGTGATGGAATACTCTCCACTTGCCTGCATGAGTACAGCTCCAACAACACTCAAGAAGCTCGACACCATCCAGGACATAGAAAAACATAGAAAACAAAATAGTTGCAGGAGTAGGCCATTCGGCTCTTCGAGACTGCACTGCCATTCAATAAGATCATGGCTGATCATTTTCTCAGTACCCCTTTCCTGCTTTCTCTCCATACCCGTTGACCCACTTAGCCATAAGGGCTATATCTACCTCCCTCTTGAATATATCCAATGAACTGGCATCAACAACTCTCTGCGGCAGGAAATTCCATAGGTTAACAACTCTTTGAGTGAAGAAGTTTCTCTTCATCTCAGTCCTAAATGGCCTATCCCTTATCCTAAGATTATGTCTCCTGGTTCTGGACTTCCCCAACATCGGGAACATTCTGACTGCATCTAACCTGTCCAGTCCCGTCAGGATCTTATACATTTCTATGAGATCCCCTCTCATCCTTCTAAACTCCAGTGAATAAAGGCCCAGTTGATCGAGTCTCTCCTCATATGACAGTCCAGCCATCCCTGGAATTAGTCTGGTGAACCTTCGCTGCACTCCTTCAATAGCAAGAACGTCCTTCCTCAGATTAGGAGACCAAAACTGAACACAATATTCCAGGTGAGGCCTCACTAAGGCTCTGTACAACTGCAGTAAGACCTCCCTGCTCCTATACTCAAATCCTCTAGCTATGAAGGCCAACATACCATTTGCCTTCTTCACCACCTGCTGTACCTGCATGCCAACCTTCAATGACTGATGAGCCATGATAGCCAGGTCCCGTTACAGCCCGTTTGATTGGAAACCCATCCACCATCTTAAACATTCACTCCCTCCACCACCGGTGTACCGTGGCTGCAGTGTGTACCATCTACAAGATGCACTGCAACAACTTCGGCAGAACCTCCCAAACCCGTGACCTCTACCGCCTAGAAGGACAAGGGCAGCAGGGGCATTGGAACACCACCACCTGAAAGTTCCCCTCCAAGTCACACTCCATCCTTACGTAGTAATATGTCACCGTTCCTTCATTGTCGCTGGATCAAAGACCTAGAACTCCCTTCCTAACAGCACCTTCACCACATGGACTGCAGCGGTTCAAGAAGGTGGCTCACCACCACCTTCTCAAGGGCAATTAGGGATGGGCAATAAATGCCGGCCTTGCCAGCGATGCCCAAATCCTGGAACGAATAAAAATCAAAATGCTCCTGATCCACTGTCATGAGCATCATTGTGAAAATTACTATCCATGAAGAGACCACTGCATTTGATGTTAAATTAAAATTCCATTTACCTTTCTGCTCTATATTTGTCCATTACAGTTTATGCATTTTACAGTACATTCTGTTAGCCATGTAATGCAGAATATTATATTTGTATTGTAACAATCTTTCAAGTACTGCAAAACACTCCTGCACCTAAACTCAACAAACATGCAACAATGTAGTGAAACATTGTTGTGATTTGAATATCCTGTACAAGTATGTATATATCTCTGAGTTTTAGGGTTAAACTCATATAAAAAATTCAAATCGACCACAATATAGAAATATAGAAATTTACAGTGCAGAAGGAGGCCCATCGTGTCCACGCTGGCCGACAAAGAGCCGCATGGCTCTTGGTCAGCAGCCCTGAAGGTTACATATAAACCTATGAACAATGACTGAAAGGCAAAGAGCACCCAGCCCAACCAGTCCGCCTCACAAAACTGCGACACCCCTTATACTGAAACATTCAACATTCCACCCCAACCAGAGCCATGTGATCTCCTGGGAGAGGCAAAAACCAGATTTAAAAACCCAGGCCAATTTAGGGAGAAAAAAATCTGGGAAAATTCCTCTCTGACCCATCCAGGCGATCGAACCTAGTCCAGGAGATCACCCTGGCCCTATTCAATTCCCTGCAGTACTTACCTTTAATACTGCGTCAGCCAACAAAAGATCATCCAGTCTAATCCCAATTACCAGCTCTAGGTCCATAACCCTGCAGGTTACTGCACTTTAAGTGCCCATCCAACCATCTTTAAAAGTGGTGAGGGTTTCTGCATCCACCACTCTTCTAGGCAGCGAGTTCCAGATCACCACAACCCTCTGCGTAATGAAGCCCCCCTGAAATCCTCTCTAAACCTTCCACCACCCACCTTAAAACTATGCCCCTTCGTAATAGACTCCTCCACCAATGGAAATAGGCCCTTACTATCCACTATGTCCAGGCCCCTCAATATTTTGTACACCTCCTCTCAACCTCCTCTGTTCCAATGAGAACAAGCCCAGCCTATCCAATCTGCCCTCATAACTAAGATTCTCCATTCCAGGCAGCATCCTAGTAAATCTCCTCTGCACCCTCTCGAGTGCAAACACGCCCTTCCCATATTACGGCGACCAGAACTGCAAGCAGTACTCCAGCTGTGGCCTAATCAACGTATTATACAATTTAAGCATAACCTCCCTGCTCTTATATTCTACGCCTCGGCCAATAAAGGCAAGCATTCCGTATGCCTTCTTAACCACCTTATCCACCTGGCCTGCTACTTTCAGGGAATCTGTGGACCAATGGTGGAGCTTTGGAGGCGTGGCCTATTCAGTTGGAGCTCTGTTGCTGTGAGAGAAGGAGCTCCCTGCTTTGCTCCTGCCTGGAAGGCCTAGAGTGAGCCCTGAGACCAGCCCAGGAAGAGGAGGAGAGGGCTGGCTTACTACAATTCAACGTCCAGAGGGAGAGGAGGAGAGCAGAAAATTTATTAACTTATTACTACTACAGAGAGTTGGAGAGAGGGGGAAAAGAACAACAACCTGAGAAAACACCATCCAGTGTGGAAGGAGGGAGAGCCATTTCTACAATCTTCGACAGGTGGGTGTGTTTTGGTGCATTCCCCGAAAGACTTTGTTGTATCGGTGGGGGGAGGAAAGAAGATAACTCGAGGGCCGGAACATCGCGGGGGGTGTGTGTGTGTGGGGGTCTTGATTACAGCTAGGCCCCACACACCACTGAAGCACACCTCCCCCATTGCCTATCTTGGGATAGCTGGAGCGACCTGGCTGAAGAATCATTAATTACCCTATTTAACATCGTTGGGAGTGTGTGCCTGGGTGGCTCCAGCGACCCCAGGTGAAGACATCTTCTCCCCCCAACCGAAGACCATCTACAAAGACTGTCTTTTTTTTTGCCATCTGGGGAGTGCACCCCAAGAAACACCCACCCATCGCTGTGAGGGGAGACCTGCCCTCGCAGCTTCCCTCTTTCCCACCCCCGCTCCCTCTGTCTCTCCCCTCTCTCTCTGAGAGCCCTTTCCTCCTAATTTGGAAAAAAAACAATTAAGACAACTGAGCAGAGGGAGCAAGGCCCCTCCCCATTCGTTAACTAGGGGAGAGGTGTGCCTCATTGAGAGCTCCTCTGCTCAGACAATTAAACAAGGCCAATTAAGAATATTAAGGCCTGTGACTTTGGGGTGGGTGTAGCCCTTAAAGGGACACCGTGATGGCGACCCCATCCACGCCGGTGGCGGGTTCAGCAAAGACATACGCGCAGGCGTCGTCCACATCCACGGTGCCTCCTGCGCCTCCTGTTGCCCTGCCACCGTTCAGACTTGTAACAAAAAAACACGGGGTCAAGAGCTACACTCACCCCACAATGAGCATCGAGGAGTGCGTGCGGGCGATGGCTGGGGTAGTCGGCCCTTCGGCCATTGTCGCAGCCTCCAAGATGTCTGGGAAGGCTGTATTTATCCTGGGGTCGGAGCGGGCGGTGTCCCTGGCCCTTGAAAAGGGGCTCACTGTGGGCGGGACGGGACGTTCCTGCCGGTGGACCCTCTCGAGGCCACCGCGCAGAGGTTCATCATTTCAAACGTCCCGCCCTTTGTTCCCGCTGAGCTCCTCCTCCCTCACCTACACCAACTGGGAGAGGTAAGGTCGGGGATCAACCCCATACCGCTCGGCCTCAGGGAGAACAGCCTGCGCCACGTGTTCTCCTTCCGCCGCCAGCTTTTTGTCCAGCTGGCGCGGGAGGAGACGACGGAGGGATCATTTAATGTGGTGCACGAGGGGACTGCCTACCGCGTCTTCTGGACGTCGGACGGCGTGCGGTGCCATGCCTGTAGGGCGGTGGGGCATGTTCGTAAAAACTGCCCCGCCGCCAAGGCCGTCAAACCACCGAAGGCGGCCAAGGCTGGCACCGCCGCCACCCCTCCCCCTAGTAGCGTCCGCGTTCCTGGAGCTGTGGGCGCGCGGGCATCGTCGGGGGCCTTTGTTTTCACGGCCTCCGGCGGGGGGGAGGGAGAGCGTCTGATCGGAAAGAAGGCGCGGAAGAAGGCGAAACATCTCAAAGCGGGCCCCCTCAGTGCGCCAGACAATTTGTTTACCGCGCTCAGCCCAACCCCGTCACCAGCGAGCGCGGGGTGCCCTGAGTCCGTGCCCGAGCCCTTGACCAATACCGCAGAGGGGTTCGGGCGCGGGCAAGATAAGAAAAAGGGGGGAGTGGAGCGGGAGGCCTTGGCAGACATGGAGGTCTCCCTGCCTCCGTGCCCCCCCCAGGAACAAAAGGAGGCGCCGCTCCAATGAGGCGGTGGGGGAACAACATCCCTCCGCGAAGGAGTCGGTGCCCGCCACGTGTCCCGCGTCCCCCACCAGCGCCCCCAAACTGCGCCGTAGGCAGGAGGAATCTGTCCCCGGGGAGGGTGAGGCAGTCGAGGCTGCCCAGCCTCTGCCTCCCGGGGATGGCGTGGAAGATCTGCCTGTCGTGGGGGGCGCGGGGCCAGTGGAGGAATGCGTTGCCGCCGGGTCGAGCGTCCCGGGGACTGAGGCGGGCGGGGCCGAAAAGGCCGAACCTGAGCCCGCCCAGCTATTAACCAACTTCCCCCGGGAGTCGCTCGGCCTGGAAGAAATGGAAAATTTGAACAATTTTAACGATTCTGTACACGCTGGGCAGGTGGGTGGCGGCGGGGAGGGGGAAGAACACCAACCCTCGCCCCCTACTTTGGAGCTGGGGTACTTGGAGGACCTGGAACATTACTTTGGCCGGGTCTCTCCGTGTTCCCCGGCTCCTGGAGCGGAGGAGGAACCCCTTCCGCTGTCGCTTCCTGACCCGGCACCGCTTTTAAAAGAGCCCAGTGGGGACTCCTCTGTCGACGTTCCTGGGGGTGGGATCGGGGCAGAGCCAGGGTCGGATGGAGCGGCCGGGCCGTTTGCCGTACCTCGTGAGGTCGACGGACCGGCTGCTGGCGGCGACCTCCCGGAGGGGGACGGGGACTCGGTGGGGGACGAGGGAGAAGATCTCGAGTCCATCGCCAGTGAGGCGGTGGATCTCCTCGTGCCCGCCGCTGAGTCCCCCCTCATTCCTGCAAAGGAACTCCGGGACTTTTTGGTCCAGAGCCAGGGTCGTCGCAACCGAGCCCGTCTGGCCCGGGAAAGATGGTCCGAGCCGGGGCTGCTCGTCGCGTCCGTCCGCGCCGCCGCTACAACCATGGCCGCGGGCGGGCCCTTATCAAAGGCGCAAGGCCTTGAGCTGCGCCGGCTCAAAGGGTTCCTCGCTGGGCTGCTGAAGGAGTGGAGGTCAACAAACGACTCCACTCCCCCCCCCCCACAATAGGTTAGGTAGAGGTTGCACTATGCTTTTGTCATGAAGATAACCATAGCCAGCCTCAACATCAACGGCGGCAGAGAGGCACACCGTAGATTTAACAATTTTTCGCTCCTGCGGGAGGTGAAATATGCGGTGTGCTTCCTGCAAGAAACCCACACCGTTCCGGGAGACGAAGCCACGTGGCTCCTGGAATGGCAAGGAGAGGTCCGCATGTGCCACCTCACTACCACTTCTTGTGGGGTGGCCATCTTGTTGGCCCCGCATTTTCAGCCGGAGATCTTGGGGGTCGAGGAGCCCGTGCCAGGCCGCTTGCTGCACGTCACAGTTCGCCTGGGGGACGTGCCACTCCATCTCGTGAACGTGTACGCCCCTCAGCCTGGCCCGCAGCAAACGCGCTTCTTTGAAGAGGTGTCCGCTCTTCTTGGCTCCGTCGACGTCGGCGACTGCATTGTCCTCGGGGGGGATTTTAACTGCACCCTCGAGGCGAGGGACCGCTCCGGTGCCCCGCAGACCATGACGGCGACGGAGAAGTTGAGGGACCGAGTCGGGTCCTTCGACTTGGTGGACATCTGGCGAAATCTCCATCCCGACTCCAGCGCCTTTACTTGGGTGAGGCCTGGAGTAGGATGGTCCAGAGTCAACCGCCTTTACGTGTCTCGGGCGTACGTTTCCTGCGTCCCGGTGGCCTCCATGCGACCGGTGCCGTGTTCGGACCACCACCTGGTGTGGGCGGAGCTCGCTTCGCTCCGCGCGAGGACGGGGTCCGCGTACTGGCATTTTAACAACCAGCTGCTGGAGGACGTGCGGTTCCAGGACTCGTTCCGTCGATTCTGGTCCGACTGGAGAAGGAAGCAGGGGGGCTTCCCCTCCTTGAGGCTATGGTGGGACGTGGGCAAGGCTCACGTCCGCGTCTTCTGTCAAGAGTACGCGAGGGGGTCGACCAAGAGGCGGGCGGCCAGGGTCGGGCGCCTAGAAAAAGAGATGCTCGACCTGGAGTCCCGTCTCGGTCAAGTCGTCGAGGACCCGGCCCTGCGGATGGTGTACGAAGCGAAGAAGGCCGCGCTGAAGGATCTGCAGCTCGTCGGGTCCCGAGGCGCGTTCGTGAGGTCGCGGATCCGGTTCCTGCGGGATCTGGACCGCGGCTCCCCCTTCTTCGACTCGCTGGAAAAAAGACAGAGTGTCCGTAAGCAGCTCTTGACGCTGCTGGCCGACGACGGCTCTCTCGTCTCGGATCCGGAGGGCGTCAACAACAGGGCCCATGAATATTACGGGGCTCTGTTCTCTCCGGAGCCGTCCAGCGAGGAAGCGCATAGAGTTTTGTGGGAGGAGCTGCCGAAGGTCGGCCCGGAGGGCGCCGAGAATCTGGAAGCTCCGCTAAGCCTGGCGGAGCTGACCGGTGCCCTCGACCGGCTCTCGAGGGGAAAAGCACCGGGGCTGGATGGGCTGACCGTGGAGTTCCACAGGGCGTTCTGGGACATCCTGGGGGGCGACTACGCGCGGGTCCTGGGGGAAAGCCTGGCGACCGGGAAGATGCCCCTCTCTTGGCGCAGGGCAGTCATCGTCCTGCTGCCTAAGAAGGGCGATCTCCGCCTCCTTAAGAACTGGCGCCCGGTCTCCCTTCTCAGCACGGACTACAAAATCTTCGCCAGGGCGATGTCTGCTCACCTTGGCGCCGTGCTGGACCACATGATCCACCCCGACCAGTCCTACACGGTCCCGGGCCGGACAATCCACGATAACACCCATCTGGTCCGGGACGTCATCCATTACTCCCAGGAGGCTGGTCTGTCGGTCGCCTTCCTATCTCTTGACCAAGAGAAGGCGTTCGACAGGGTGGATCATGACTATCTGTTCGGAACTCTGCGCGCTTTCGGATTCGGGACGCATTTCGTCGCCCGGATCCGACTTTTGTACGCCGCCGCGGAGTGTCTGATAAAGGTTAACGGGTCCTTGACGGCGCCCCTTCCCTTTGGGAGAGGGGTGCGCCAGGGATGCCCCATGTCCGGCCAGTTATATGCCATCTGCGTGGAGCCTTTCCTGCGCCTCCTGCGGACGAAGTTGACGGGACTGGCTCTGCAAGGGCCGGGCGTGGAGGTCGTCCTCTCGGCTTACGCCGATGACGTGCTCCTCGCAGTAGAGGATCCCGCTGACCTGCGGAGGATGTGTGAGTGCCAGGAGATTTACTCGGCCGCATCCTCTGCCAGGATCAACTGGGAGAAATGTTCCGGACTCCTGGTGGGTCAGTGGCGGGTGGACTCCCTGCCGGAGGAGCTCAGGCCTTTTGCCTGGAGCACGACCCATCTCCTGTATCTGCGAGTCTACCTTAGCCCCGACGAGGAAGCCTGGCCGGCGAACTGGCAAGAGCTGGAGGCCAAGGTCGCCGCTCGCCTAGGGCGCTGGACAGGACTGCTCCGAGTGCTGTCCTACAGGGGTCAAGCTAGAGTCATAAACCAGCTGGTGGCCGCCATGTTGTGGTACCGGCTGGTCACTTTGACCCCTCCCCCTGCGTTTGTCACCAAGATACAGAAGAAGCTGGTGGACTTCTTCTGGAACAACAGGAAGCACTGGGTCTCTGCCGCGGTCTTGAGTCTCCCGCTTGAGGAGGGCGGTCAGTCTTTGGTGTGCGTCAGCACCCAGCTCGCGACTTTCCATCTTCAGACCCTGCAGAGATACCTTTACGTCGAGCCCCCTCCCAGGTGGCGTGCTCTGGCGACGTACTTCTTCCGCCAGCAGCATGGCCTCAACTACGACACGCAGCTCCTGTTTGTGAGTGTGGGGGGGCGTCAGGACCGCCTTCCAGGAGCTGCCTGTCTTTTACAAGGAACTCACCAGGGTCTGGAACAAAGTCTCCACCAAGCACAGCTCTCCACCGGCTGGAGTGGCGGCTGTCCTGCAGGAGCCGCTGCTCGGGAATCCGTACCTCCACGACCGAGGTTTTAGGTGGCGATCGGACGAGAGGGCTGTGGCTGGTGAGGTGACCAGGGTCAGGGACCTGCTCGATGGCGGAGGAGCGGGCTGGATGGCACCAGACACGCTGGCGCGGCGCCTAAATTCTGCCAACGTCCACCGCGCAGCCGATGCCATCGAGTCGCTAAAAACAGCTCTGGGCCCCGACTCTGTTAGGTGCATCGAGGAGGCTCAAGCACATGGGGAAATCCCGTCCGAACTGACCCCCGTCCGGTCGGAATTCTTCATCGGCGCGAAAACCCAGAACCTCCCACGGGAGCCGGCGCCTCACAACTTGAGCCGCCTCAAGGAAATCCCCTCCGTGCCTTTCAGTTCCGCGCGGAGGGGTTTCCTGTACGGGCTGCTCCTTCACACTCTCAACTTTGCCATCCTCGCCTGCCGTCTGGAGACGCCATGGCGTACCATCTTGCCATCCGGAGGAGGCGGGGGTCCCCGATGGAGGGCACTCTATGCGGGAGTCCTCCCACTATTTATCGGGGACTTGGCCTGGAGGGTGGTGCACGGAGAAGTGCCGTGGAATAAATTTTTAAGCCGGTTCACGGGCTCCCAGGCCGCCTGCAATTTCTGCGGTCTGGAAGAGTCCATGTTCCATGTTTTTATTGAATGCACGAGGTTGCAGCCCCTGTTTTATTATTTAAAGGGGCTGCTCCTGAAATTCTGGCTGCACTCCTGATCTTTGGGCACCCTGTGCGGAGGGGAGCGGGTAGGTCCGAGGGCCTCCTCGTAGGACTGCTCCTGGGCACGGCCAAGGGTGCCATCAGCCGGTCCAGGCAGCGGGCGGTCGAGGGGGACGTTCAACCTGACTGCCTGCCTCTCTTCCGCGTGTAAATCCGTGCCAGGGTGTCCTTGGAGATGGAGCACGCGGTGTCCACCGGTACGCTCGCGGCCTTCCGCGAGAGGTGGGCACCGGAGAGACTGGAGTGCATCATCACGCCCGGCAACCAAATTTTAATTTGATTTTATGTTTTAAAGTTTAATTTGTTTTAATTGCCAGTGTTTTTAGTGTCCCCCTCCCCTTTTGTAGGGGGCACTTGGAGGAAAAAATATGATTTTAGTCCCCCCCCAAAAAAAAACACAAAACCCCCCCAAAAAACCCTCAAAAAAGGGCCTTGTAAATGTTTGGTGCGTCCCCCAGATCGGGGGGCCACGATTTAATGTTTTAGTTTCCTCCCAAAAGAGTTCTGTGGACCAATGGTGGAGCTTTGGAGGCGTGGCCTATACAGTTGGAGCTCTGTTGTTGTGAGAGAAGGAACTCCCTGCTGTTGCTCCTGTCTGGGAGGCCTAGAGTGAACCCTGAGACCAGCCCAGGAAGTGGAGGAAGGGGCTGGCTTACTACAATTCAACGTCCAGAGGGAGAGGAGGAGAGCAGAAAATTTATCAACTTATTACTACGACAGAGAGTTGGAGAGAGGGGGAAAAGAACAACAACCTGAGAAAACACCATCCAGTGTGGAAGGAGGGAGAGCCATTTCTACAATCTTCGACAGGTGGGTGTGTTTTGGTGCATTCCCTGAAAGACTTTGTTGTATCGGTGGGGGGAGGAAAGAAGATAACTCGAGGGCCGGAACATCGCGGGGGGTGTGTGTGTGTGGGGGTCTTGCTTACAGCTAGGCCCCACACACCACTGAAGCACCCCTCCCCCATTGCCTAGCCTGGGATAGCTGGAGCGACCTGGCTGAAGAATCATTAATTACTCTGTTTAACATCGTTGGGAGTGTGTGTCTGGGTGGCTCCAGCGACCCCAGGTGAAGACATCTTCTCCCCCCACCCGAAGACCATCTACAAAGACTGTCTTTTTTTTTGCCATCTGGGGAGTGCACCCCAAGAAACACCCACCCATCGCTGTGAGGGGAGACCTGCCCTCGCAGCTTCCCTCTTTCCCACCCCCGCTCCCTCTGTCTCTCCCCTCTCTCTCTGAGAGCCCTTTCCTCCTAATTTGGAAAAAAAACAATTAAGACAACTGAGCAGAGGGAGCAAGGCCCCTCCCCATTCGTTAACTAGGGGAGAGGTGTGCCTCATTGAGAGCTCCTCTGCTCAGACAATTAAACGAGGCCAATTAAGAACATTAAGGCTTGTGACTTTGGGGTGGGTGTAGCCCTTAAAGGGACACCGTGATGGCGACCCCATCCACGCCGGTGGCGGGTTCAGCAAAGACATACGCGCAGGCGGCGTCCACATCCACGGCGCCTCCTGCGCCTCCTGTTGCCCTGCCACCGTTCAGACTTGTAACAAAAAAACACGGGGTCAAGAGCTACACTCACCCCACAATGAGCATCGAGGAGTGTGTGCGGGCGATGGCTGGGGTAGTCGGCCCCTCGGCCATTGTCGCAGCCTCCAAGATGTCTGGGAAGGCTGTATTTTTCCTGGGGTCGGAGCGGGCGGTGTCCCTGGCCCTTGAAAAGGGGCGCACGGTGGGCGGGACGTTCCTGCCTGTGGACCCTCTCGAGGCCACCGCGCAGAGGTTCATCATTTCAAACGTCCCGCCCTTTGTTCCCGCTGAGCTCCTCCTCCCTCACCTACACCAACTGGGGGAGTTAAGTTCGGGGATCAACCCCATACCGCTCGGCCTCAGGGAGAGCAGCCTGCGCCACGTGTTCTCCTTCCGCCGCCAGCTCTTTGTCCGGCTGGCGCGGGAGGAGACGACGGAGGGATCATTTAATGTGGTGCACGAGGGGACTGCCTACCGTGTCTTCTGGACGTCGGACGGTGTGCGGTGCCATGCCTGTAGGGCGGTGGGGCATGTTCGTAAAAACTGCCGCGCCTCCAAGGCCGCCAAACCACCGAAGGCGGCCAAGGCTGGCGCCGTCGCCACCCCTCCCCCAGTAGCGTCCGCGTTCCGGGAGCTGTGGGAGCACGGGCATCGTCGGGGGCCTTTGTTTTCACGGCCTCCGGCGAGGGGGAGGGAGAGCGTCTGATCGGAAAGAAGGCGCGGAAGAAGGCGAAACATCTCAAAGCGGGCCCCCTCAGTGCGCCAGACAATTTGTTTACCGCGCTCAGCCCAACCCCGTCACCAGCGAACGCGGGGTGCCCTGAGTCCGTGCCCGAGCCCTTGACCAATACCGCAGAGGGGTTTGGGCGCGGGCAAGATAAGAAAAAGGGGGGAGTGGAGCGGGAGGCCTTGGCAGACATGGAGGTCTCCCTGCCTCCGCGCCCCCCCCCAGGAACAAAAGGAGGCGCCGCTCCAATGAGGCGGTGGGGGAACAACATCCCTCCGCGAAGGAGTCGGTGCCCGCCGCGTGTCCCGCGTCCCCCACCAGCGCCCCCAAACTGCGCCGTAGGCAGGAGGAATCTGTCCCCGGGGAGGGTGAGGCAGTCGAGGCTGCCCAGCCTCTGCCTCCCGGGGCTGGCGTGGAAGATCTGCCTGTCGTGGGGGGCGCGGGGCCAGCGAAGGAATGCGTTGCTGCCGAGTCGAGCGTCCCGGGGACTGAGGCGGGCGGGGCCGAAAAGGCCGAACCTGAGCCCGCCCAGCTATTAACCAACTTCCCCCGGGAGTCGCTCAGCCCTCAAGAAACAGAAAATGTGAACAATTTTAACGATTCTGTATACGCTGGGCCGGAGGGTGGTGGCGGGGAGGGGGAAGACCAACAACCCTCGCCCCCTACTTTGGAGCTGAGGTACTTGGAGGACCTGGAGAATTACTTTGGCCAGGTCTCTCCGTGTTCCTGGGGCGGAGGAGGAACCCCTTCCGCTGTCGCTTCCTGACCCAGCACCACTTTTAAAAGAGCCCAGTGGGGACTCCTCTGCCGACGATCCTGGGGGTGGGATCGGGGCAGAGCCAGGGTCGGATGGAGCGGCCGGGCCGTTTGCCGTACCTCGTGCGGTCGACGGGCCGGCTGCTGGCGGCGACCTCACGGAGGGGGACGGGGACTCGGTGGGGGACGAGGGAGAAGATCTCGAGTCCATCGCCAGTGAGGCGGTGGATCTCCTCGTGCCCGCCGCTGAGTCCCCCCTCATTCCTGCAAAGGAACTCCGGGACTTTTTGGTCCAGAGCCAGGGTCGCCTCAACCGAGCCCATCTGGCCCGGGAAAAATGTTCCGAGCCGGGGCTGCTCATCGCGTCAGTCCGCACCGCCGCTAAAACCATGGCCGCGGGCGGGCCCTTATCAAAGGCGCAAGGCCTTGAGCTGCGCCGGCTCAAAACGTTCCTCGCTGGGCTGCTGAAGGAGTGGAGGTCAACAAACGACTCCACTCCCCCCCCACAATAGGTTAAGGTAGAGGTTGCACTATGCTTTTGTCATGAAGATAACCATAGCCAGCCTCAACATCAACGGCGGCAGAGAGGCACGCCGTAGAGTTAACAAATTTACGCTCCTGCGGGAGGGGAAATATGCGGTGTGCTTCCTGCAAGAAACCCACACCGTTCCGGGAGACGAAGCCACGTGGCTCCTGGAATGGCAAGGAGAGGTCCGCATGAGCCACCTCACCGCCACTTCTTGTGGGGTGGCCATCTTGCTGGCCCTGCATTTTCAGTCGGAGATCTTGGGGGGTCGAGGAGCCCGTGCCAGGCTGCTTGCTGCACATCACGGTTCGCCTGGGGGACGTGCCGCTCCATCTCGTGAACGTGTATGCCCCTCAGCCCGGACCGCAGCAAGTGCGCTTCTTCGAAGAAGTGTCCGCTCTTCTTGGCTCCGTCGACGTCGGCGGCTGCATTGTCCTCGGGGGGGATTTTAACTGCACCCTTGAGGCGAGGGACCGCTCCGGTGCCCCGCAGAGCATGACGGCGATCGAGAAGTTGAGGGACCTGGTCGGGTCCTTCGACTTGGTGGACGTCTGGCGAAATCTCCACCCCGACTCCAGCGCCTTTACTTTGGTGAGGCCTGGAGTAGGATGGTCCAGAATCGACCGCCTTTACGTGCCACGGGCGTACGTTTCCTGCGTCCCGGCGGCCTCCATGCGGACGGTGCCGTGTTCGGACCACCACCTGGTGTGGGCGGAGCTCGCTTCGCTCCGCGCTTGAACGGGGTCCGCGTACTGTCACTTTAACAACCAGCTGCTGGAGGACTTGCGGTTCCAGGACTCGTTCCGTCGTTTCTGGGCCGACTGGAGAAGGAAGCATGGGGGCTTCCCCTCCTTGAGGCTGTGGTGGGACGTGGGCAAGGCTCACGTCTGCGTCTTCTGTCAAGAGCACGCGAGGGGGTCGACCAGGAGACGGGCGGCCAGGGTCGCGCGCCTAGAAAAAGAGATGCTCGACCTGGAGGCCCGTCTCGGTCAAGTCGTCGAGGACCCGGGCCTGCGGACGGTGTACGAAGCGAAGAAGGCCGTGCTGAAGGACCTGCAGCTCGTCGGGTCACGAGGCGCGTTCGTGAGGTCACGGATCCGGTTCCTGCGGGATCTGGACCACGGCTCCCCCTTCTTCTACTCGCTAGAAAAAAGACAGAGTGTCCGTAAGCAGCTCTTGACGCTGCTGGCCGACGACGGCTCTCTCGTCTCGGATCCGGAGGGCGTCAACAACAGGGCCCGTGAATATTACAGGGCTCTGTTCTCTCCGGAGCCGTCCAGCGAGGAAGCAGGTAGAGTTTTGTGGGATGACCTGCCAAAGGTCAGCCCAGAGGGCGCCGAAAATCTGGAAGCTCTGCTAAGCCTGGCGGAGCTGACCGGCGCCCTTGACCGGCTCTCGAGGGGAAAAGCCCCAGGGCTGGACGGGCTGACCGTGGAGTTCCACAGGGGGCGACTATGCGCGGGTCCTGGGGGAAAGTCTGGTGACCGGGGAGATGCCCCTCTCTTGGCGCAGGGCAGTCATCGTCCTGTTGCCGAAGAAGGGCGATCTCCGCCTCCTTAAAAACTGGCGCCCGGTCTCCCTCCTCAGCACGGACTACAAAATCTTCGCCACGGTGATGTCTGCTTGCCTTGGCGCCGTGCTGGACCACATGATCCACCCCGACCAGTCCTACATGGTCCCGGGCCGGACAATCCACGATAACATCCATCTGGTCCGGGACCACATCCATCATTCCCAGGAGGCTGGTCTGTCGGTCCAAGAGAAGGCGTTCGACAGGGTGGATCACGGCTACCTGTTCGGGACTCTGCGCGCTTTCGGGTTCGGAACGCATTTCGTCGCCCGGATCCGACTTTTGTATGTCGCCGCGAAGTGTCTGATAAAGGTTAACGGGTCCTTGACGGCGCCCCTTCGCTTTGGGAGAGGGGTGCGCCAGGGATGCCCCATGTCTGGCCAGTTATATGCCATCTGCGTGGAGCCTTTCCTGCGTCTCCTGTGGACGAGGTTGACGGGACTGGCTCTGCAAGGGCCGGGCGTGGAGGTCGTCCTCTTAGCTTACGCCGATGACGTGCTCCTCGCGGTAGAGGATCCCGCTGACCTGCAGAGGATGCGTGAGTGCCAGGAGATTTACTCGGCCGCATCCTCCGCCAGGATCAACTGGGAGAAATGTTCCGGACTCCTGGTGGGTCAGTGGCGGGTGGACTCCCTGCCGGAGGAGCTCAGGCCTTTTGCCTGGAGCATGACCCATCTCCTCTATCTGGGAGTCTACCTTAGCCCCAACGAAGAAGCCTGGCCGGCGAACTGGCAAGAGCTGGAGGCCAAGGTCGCCGCTCGCCTAGGGCACTGAACAGGACTGCTCCGAGTGCTGTCCTACAGGGGTCGAGCGCTCGTCATAAACCAGCTGGTGGCCGCCATGCTGTGGTACCAGCTGGTCACTTTGACCCCTCCCCCTGAGTTTGTCACCAAGATACAGAAGAAGCTGGTGGACTTCTTCTGGAACAACAGGAAGCACTGGGTCTCTGCCGCGGTCTTGAGGCTCCCGCATGGGGAGGGCGGTCAGTCGTTGGTGTGCTTCAGCACCCAGCTCGCGACTTTCCGTCTTCAGACCCTGCAGAGATACCTTTACGTCGAGCCCCCTCCTAGGTGGCGTGCTCTGGCGACGTACTTCTTCCGCCAGCAGCACGGCCTCAACTACGACACGCAGCTCCTGTTTGTGAGCATGGGGGGGCGTCAGGACCGCCTTCCAGGAGCTGCCTGTCTGTTACAAGGATCTCACCAGGGTCTGGAACTAATTCTCCACCAAGCGCAGCTCTCCACCGGCTGGAGTGGCGGCTGTCCTGCACGAGCCGCTGCTCGGGAATCCGTACCTCCACGACCGAGGTTTTAGGTGGCAGTCGGACGAGAGGGCTGTGGCTGGTGAGGTGACTCAGGTCAGGGACCTGCTCGATGGCGAAGGAGCGGGCTGGATGGCGCCAGACACGCTGGCGCGGTGCCTAAATATGGCCGACGTCCACCGCGCGGCCGATGCCATCGAGTCGCTAAAAACAGCTCTGGGCCCTGACGCCGTTAGGTGCATCGAGGAAGCACAAGCACATGGGGAGATCCCGTCCGAACTGAGCCCAGTCCGGACGGAATTCCTCATCGGCACCAAACCCCGAAATCTCCCACGGGAGCCGGCGCCTCACAACTTGAGCCGCCTTGGGGAAATCCCCTCCGTGCCTTTCAGTTCCGCGTGGAGGGGTTTCCTGCAGGGCTGCTCCTGCACACTCTCAATTTTTCCATCCTCGCCTGCCGTCCGGACATGCCATGGCGTACCATCTTGCCGTCCGGAGGAGGCGGGGGTCCCCGATGGAGGGCACTCTACGCGGGAGTCCTCCCACTATTTATCGGGGACTTGGCCTGGAGGGTGGTGCATGGAGCAGTGCCGTGCAATAAATTTTTAAGCCGGTTCACGGGCTCCCAGGCCGCCTGCAATTTCTGCGGTCTGGAAGAGTCCATGTTCCATGTTTTTATCAAATGCACAAGGTTGCAGTCCCTGTTTTATTATTTAAAGGGGCTGCTCCTGAAATTCTGGCTGCACTACAGTCCCACACTCCTGATCTTTGGGCACCCTGTGCGGAGGGGAGCGGGTAGGTCCGAAGGCCTCCTCGTAGGACTGCTCCTGGGCACGGCCAAGGGTGCCATCAGCCAGTCCAGGCAGCGGGCGGTCGAGGGGGTCATTCAACCTGACTGCCTGCCTCTTTTCCGCTCTTACATCCGGTCCAGGGTGTCCTTGGAGATGGAACACGCGGTGTCCACCGGTACGCTCGCGGCCTTCCGCGAGATGTGGGCGCCGGAGGGACTGGAGTGCATCATCACGCACGGCAACCAAATTTTAATTTGATTTTATGTTTTAAAGTTTAATTTGTTTTAATTGCCAGTGTTTTTAGTGTTCCCCTCTCCTTTTATAGGGGGCACTTGGAGAAAAAATATGATTTTAGTGCCCAAAAAAAAACTTTTAAAAAAAAGAAGAAAAAAAACAAAAAAAAAACAAAAAAAAAAAGAGCCTTGTAATTGTTTGGTGCGTCCCCCAGATCGGGGGGCCACGATTTAATGTTTTTGTTTCCTCCCAAAAGAGTTCTGTGAACCAATGGTGGCGGTTTGGAGGCGTGGCCTATTCAGTTGGAGCTGTGCTGTGGTGAGAGAAGGAGCTTGCTGCTGAAGCTCCTGCCTGGAAAGCCTGGAGTGAGCCCAGGAAGAGGAGGAAGGGGCTTTCTACATTCCAATCCATCCAGAGGGAGAGGAGGAGAGCGGAAAATTCAACAACCTTTAATACTGCTGCAGAGAGTTGGAGAGCGGGGGAAAAAAGAACAACTATCCAGTGTGGAAGGAGGGAGAAACTTCATCAAGCAAAGGTGGGTGTGTTTTGGTGCATTCCCCGAAAGACTTTGTTGTATCGGTGGGGGGAGGAAAGAAGACTTGCTAGAGGGCCGGAACATTGCGGGGGGTGTGTGTGTGTGGAAGTGTGTGTGGGGGTCTTGCTTACAGCTGGGCCCCACACACCACTGAAGCACCCCTCCCCCATTGCCTAGTCTGGGATAGCTGGAGCTGCCTGGCTGAAGAACTATTAATCACCTATTTAACATCGTTGGGAGTGTGTGCCTGGGTGGCTCCAGCTGTCCCAGGTGAAGATATCTTCTCCCCCCACCCGAAGACCATCTATAAAGACTGTGTTTGTTTTGCCATCATCTGGGGAGTGCACCCCAAGAAAAACACCCACCCATCGCTGTGAGGAGAGACCTGCCCTCGCAGCTTCCCTCTTTCCCACCCTCCCACGCTCTTTCTCTCTCTCTCTGTCTCTCCCCTCTCTCTCTGAGAGCCCTTTCCTCCTAATTGTAAAAACAATTAAGACAACTGAGCAGAGGGAGCAAGGCCCCTCCCCAATTGTCAACTAGGGGAGAGGTGTGCCTCTTTTAGAGCTCCCTCTGTTCAAACACCAACGAGGCCATTTAAGACCATTAAGGGCTGTGACTTTGGGGTGGGTGTGGCCCTTAAAGGGACCCCGTGATGGCGACCCCATCCACGCCGGTGGCAGGGCCAGCAAAGACATATGCACAGGCGGTGTCCACATCCACGGCGCCTCCTGCGCCTCCTGCTGCCCTGCCACCGTTCAGACTAATAACAAAGGAACACGGGGTCAAGAGCTACACTCACCCCACAATGAGCATTGAGGAGGACGTGCGGGCGATGGCTGGGGTAGTCGGCCTCTCGGCTATTGTCGCAGCCTCCAAGATGTCTGGGAAGGCTGTATTCTTCCTGGGGTCGGAGCGGGTGGTGTCCCTGGCCCTTGAAAAGGGGCTCACGGTGGGCAGGACGTTCCTGCCGGTGGACCCTCTCGAGGCCACCGCGCAGAGGTTCATCCTTTCTAACGTCCCGCCCTTTGTTCCCGCTGGGCTTCTCCTCCCTCACATACACCAACTAAGGGAGGTGAGGTCAGGGATCAACCCCATACCGCTCGGCCTCAGGGAGAGCAGCCTGCGCCACGTCTTCACCTTCCGCCATCAGCTCTTTATCCAGCTGGCGCGGGAGGAGACGACGGAGAGATCATTTAATGTGGTGCACGAGGGGACTGCCTAACGCGCCTTCTGGACGTCGCACGGCGTGCGGTGCCATGCCTGTAGGGAGGTGGGGCATGTTCGTAAGAACTGCCCCGCCTCCAAGGCCGCCAAACCTTGGAGGTGGGACCAGTACAAACCGGACGGTCTGCACCTGGGCAGGACTGGAACCAATGTCCTAGGCGGAGTGTTTGCTAGTGCTGTTGGGGAGGAGTTAAACTAATATGGCAGGGGGATGGGAACCAATGCAGGGAGACAGAGGGAGACAAAAAGGAGGCAAAAGCAAAAGACAGAAAGGAGATGAGGAAAAGTGGAGGGCAGAGAAACTCAAGGCAAAGAACAAAAAGGGCCACTGTACAGCAAAATTCTAAAAGGACAAAGGGTGTTAAAAAAACAATCCTGAAGGCTTTGTGTCTTCATGCAAGGAGTATCCGCAATAAGGTGGATGAATTAACTGTGCAAATAGATGTTAAAAAATATGATGTGATTGGGATTCCAGAGACGTGGCTCCAGGATGATCAGGGCTGGGAACTCAACATCCAGGGTTATTCAACATTCAGGAAGGATAGAATAAAAGGAAAAGGAGGTGGGGTAGCATTTCTGGTGAAAGAGGAGATTAATGCAATCGTTAGGAAAGACATTAGCTTGGATGATGTGGAATCTATATGGGTAGAGCTGCAGAACACCAAAGGGCAAAAAACGTTAGTGGGAGTTGTGTACAGACCTCCAAACAGTAGTAGTGATGTTGGGGAGGGCATCAAACAGGAAATTAGGGGTGCATGCAATAAAGGTACAGCAGTTATAATGGGTGACTTTAATATGCACATAGATTCGGCTAGCCAAACTGGAAGCAATACGGTGGAGGAGGATTTCCTGGAGTGCATAAGGGATGGTTTTCTAGACCAATATGTCGAGGAACCAACTAGGGGGGAGGCCATCTTAGACTGGGTGTTGTGTAATGAGAGAGGATTAATTAGCAATCTCATTGTGCGAGGCCCCTTGGGGAAGAGTGACCATAATATGGTGGAATTCTGCATTAGGATGGAGAATGAAACAGTTAATTCAGAGACCATGTTCCAGAACTTAAAGAAGGGTAACTTTGAAGGTATGAGACGTGAATTGGCTAGGATAGATTGGCAAATGATACTTAAGGGGTTGACTGTGGATGGGCAATGGCAGACATTTAGAGACCGCATGGATGAATTACAACAATTGTACATTCCTGTCTGGCGTAATAATAAAAAAGGGAAGGTGGCTCAACCGTGGCTATCTAGGGAAATCAGGGATAGTATTAAAGCCAAGGAAGTGGCATACAAATTGGCCAGAAATAGCAGCGAACCTAGGGACTGGGAGAAATTTAGAACTCAGCAGAGGAGGACAAAGGGTTTGATTAGGGCAGGGAAAATGGAGTACGAGAAGAAGCTTGCAGGGAACATTAAGACGGATTGCAAAAGTTTCTATAGGTATGAAAAGAGAAAAAGGTTAGTAAAGACAAACGTAGGTCCCCTGCAGTCAGAATCAGGGGAAGTCATAACGGGGAACAAAGAAATGGAAGACCAATTGAACAAGTACTTTGGTTCAGTATTCACTAAGGAGGACACAAACAACCTTCCGGATATAAAAGGGGTCAGAGGGTTTTGTAAGAAGGAGGAACTGAGGGAAATCTTTATTAGTCGGGAAATTGTGTTGGGGAAATTGATGGGATTGAAGGCCGATAAATCCCCAGGGCCTGATGGACTGCATCCCAGAGTACTTAAGGAAATAGCGGATGCATTGACAGTCATTTTCCAACATTCCATTGACGCTGGATCAGTTCCTATCGAGTGGAGGGTAGCCAATGTAACCCCACTTTTTAAAAAAGGAGGGAGAGAGAAAGCAGGGAATTATAGACCGGTCAGCCTGACCTCAGTAGTGGGTAAAATGATGGAATCAATTATTAAGGATGTCATAGCAGCGCATTTGGAAAATGGTGACATGATAGGTCCAAGTCAGCATGGATTTGTGAAAGGGAAATCATGCTTGACAAGTCTTCTGGAATTTTTTGAGGATGTTTCCAGTAAAGTGGACAAAGGAGAACCAGTTGATGTGGTGTATTTGGACTTTCAGAAGGCTTTCGACAAAGTCCCACACAAGAGATTAATGTGCTAAGTTAAAGCACATGGGATTGGGGGTAGTGTGCTGACGTGGATTGAGAACTGGTTGTCAGACAGGAAGCAAAGAGTAGGAGTAAATGGGTACTTTTCAGAATGGCAGGCAGTGACTAGTGGGGTACCGCAAGGTTCTGTGCTGGGGCCCCAGCTGTTAACATTGTACATTAATGATTTAGACGAAGGGATTAAATGTAGTATTCCAAATTTGCGGATGACACTAAGTTGGGTGGCAGTGTGAGCTGCGAGGAGGATGCTATGAGGCTGCAGAGTGACTTGGATAGGTTAGGTGAGTGGGCAAATGCATGGCAGATGAAGTATAATGTGGATAAATGTGAGGTTATCCACTTTGGTGGTAAAAACAGAGAGACAGACTATTATCTGAATAGTGACAGATTAGGAAAAGGGAAGGTGCAACGAGACCTGGGTGTCATGGTACATCAGTCATTGAAGGTTGGCATGCAGGTACAGCAGGCGGTTAAGAAAGCAAATGGCAAGTTGGCCTTCATAGCGAGGGGATTTGAGTACAGGGGCAGGGAGGTGTTGCTACAGTTGTACAGGGCCTTGGTGAAGCCACACCTGGAGTATTGTGTACAGCTTTGGTCTCCTAACTTGAGGAAGGACATTCTTGCTATTGAGGGAGTGCAGCGAAGATTCACCAGACTGATTCCCGGGATGGTGGGACTGACCTATCAAGAAAGACTGGATCAACTGGGCTTGTATTCACTGCAGTTCAGAAGAGTGAGAGGAGACCTCATAGAAACGTTTAAAATTCTGACGGGTTTGGACAAGTTGGATGCAGGAAGAATGTTCTCAATGTTGGGGAAGTCCAGAACCAGGGGTCACAGTCTAAGGAAAAGGGGTAAGCCATTTAGGACCGAGATGAGGAGAAACTTCTTCACCCAGAGAGTGGTGAACCTGTGGAATTCTCGACCACAGAAAGTAGTTGAGGCCAATTCACTAAATATATTCAAAAGGGAGTTAGATGAAGTCCTTTCTACTCGGGGGATCAAGGGGTATGGCGAGAAAGCAGGAAGGGGGTACTAAAGTTTCATGTTCAGCCATGAACTCATTGAATGGCGGTGCAGGCTAGAAGGGTTGAATGGCCTACTCCTGCACCTATTTTCTATGTTTCTATGTTTCTTCTACTCGCTGGAAAAAAGACAGAGTGTCCGTAAGCAGCTCTTGACGCTGCTGGCTGACGACGGCTCTCTCGTCTCGGATCTGGAGGGCGTCAACAACAGGGCCCGTGAATATTACGGGGCTCTGTTCTCTCCGGAGCCGTCCAGCGAGGAAGCGCGTAGAGTTTTGTGGGAGGACCTGCCGAAGGTCAGCCCGGAGGGCGCCGAAAATCTGGAAGCTCCGCTAAGCCTGGCGGGGCTGACCGGCGCCCTCGACCG
This sequence comes from Pristiophorus japonicus, assembly GCF_044704955.1. Lineage (NCBI taxonomy): Eukaryota > Metazoa > Chordata > Chondrichthyes > Pristiophoridae > Pristiophorus > Pristiophorus japonicus. The sequence goes on along the minus strand of NC_091991.1, from coordinate 123,287,450 downwards.
GCTCTCGGGGGGAAAAACCCAGGGGCTGGACGGGCTGACCGTGGAGTTCCACAGGGCGTTCTGGGACGTCCTGGGGGAAAGTCTGGCGACCGGGGAGATGCCCCTCTCTTGGCGCAGGGCAGTCATCGTCCTGCTGCCTAAGAAGGGCGATCTCCGCCTCTTTAAGAACTGGCGCCCGGTCTCCCTCCTCAGCACGGACTACAAAATCTTCGCCAGGCCGATGTCTGCTCGCCTTGGTGCCATGCTGGACCACATGATCCACCTCGACCAGTCCTACACGGTCCCGGGCCGGACAATCCACGATAACATCCATCTGGTCCGGGACCTCATCCATCATTCCCAGGAGGCTGGTCTGTCGGTCGCCTTCCTATCTCTTGACCAAGAGAAGGCGTTCGACAGGTGGATCACGACTATCTGTTCGGAACTCTGCACGCTTTCAGGTTCGGGACGCATTTCGTTGCCTGGATCCGACTTTTGTATGCCGCCGCGGAGTGTCGGATAAAGGTTAATGGGTCCTTGACGGCGCCCCTTCGCTTTGGGAGAGAGGTGCGCCAGGGATGCCCCATGTCTGGCCAGTTATATGTCATCTGCGTGGAGCCTTTCCTGCACCTCCTGCGGACGAGGTTGACGGGACTGGCTCTGCAAGGGCCGGGCGTGGAGGTCGTCCTCTCGGCTTACGCCGATGACGTGCTCCTCGCAGTAGAGGATCCCGCTGACCTGCGGAGGATGTGTGAGTGCCAGGAGATTTACTCGGCCGCATCCTCTGCCAGGATCAACTGGGAGAAATGTTCCGGACTCCTGGTGGGTCAGTGGCGGGTGGACTCCCTGCCGGAGGAGCTCAGGCCTTTTGCCTGGAGCACGACCCATCTCCTGTATCTGCGAGTCTACCTTAGCCCCGACGAGGAAGCCTGGCCGGCGACCTGGCAAGAGCTGGAGGCCAAGGTCACCGCTCGCCTAGGGCGCTGGACAGGACTGCTCCGAGTGCTGTCCTACAGGGGTCGAGCGCTAGTCATAAACCAGCTGGTGGCCGCCATGTTGTGGCACCGGCTGGTCACTTTGACCCCTCCCCCTGTGTTTGTCACCAAGATACAGAAGAAGCTGGTGGACTTCTTCTGGAACAACAGTAAGCACTGGGTCTCTGCCGCGGTCTTGAGTCTCCCACTTGGGGGGGGCGGTCAGTCGTTGGTGTGCGTTCGCACCCAGCTCGCGACTTTCCGTCTTCAGACCCTGCAGAGATACCTTTACGTCGAGCCCCCTCCCAGGTGGCGTGCTCTGGCGACGTACTTCTTCCGCCAGCAGCACGGCCTCAACTATGACACGCAGCTCCTGTTTGTGAGCTTGGGGGGCGTCAGGACCGCCTTCCAGGAGCTGCCTGTCTTTTACAAGGAACTCACCAGGGTCTGGAACAAAGTCTCCACCAAGCGCAGCTCTCCACCGGCTGGAGTGGAGGCTGTCCTGCAGGAGCCGCTGCTCGGGAATCCGTACCTCCACAACCGAGGTTTTAGGTGGCGGTCGGACGAGAGGGCTGTGGCTGGTGAGGTGACCAGGGTCAGGGACCTGCTCGATGGCGGAGGAGCGGGCTGGATGGCGCCAGACACGCTGGCGCGGCGCCTAAATTCTGCCAACGTCCGCCGCGCGGCCGATGCCATCGAGTCGCTAAAAACAGCTCTGGGCCCCGACTCCGTTAGGTGCATCAAGGAGGCTCAAGCACGTGGGGAAATCCCATCCGAACTGACCCCTGTCCGAACGGAATTCCTCATCGGCGCCAAACCCCGGAACCTCCCTCGGGAGCCGGTGCCTCACAACTTGAGCCGCCTCGAGGAAATCCCCTCCGTGCCTTTCAGTTCCGCGCGGAGGGGTTTCCTGTATGGGCTGCTCCTGCACACTCTCAACTTTGCCATCCTCGCCTGCCGTCCGGAGACGCCATGGCGTACCATCTTGCCATCCGGAGGAGGTGGGGGTCCCCGATGGAGGGCACTCGACACGGGAGTCCTCCCACTATTTATCAGGGACTTGGCCTGGAGGGTGGTGCATGGAGCAGTGCCGTGCAATAAATTTTTAAGCCGGTTCACGGGCTCCCAGGCCGCCTGCAATTTCTGCGGTCTGGAAGAGTCCGTGTTCCATGTTTTTATTGAATGCACGAGGTTGCAGCCCCTGTTTTATTATTTAAAGGGGCTGCTCCTGAAATTCTGACTGCATTTCAGTCCCACACTCCTGATCTTTGGGCACCCTGTGCGGAGGGGAGCGTGTAGGTGTGAGGGCCTCCTCGTAGGACTGCTCCTGGGCACGGCCAAGCCGGTCCAGGCAGCGGGCGGTCGAGGGGGTCGTTCAACCTGACTGCCTGCCTCTCTTCCGCGCGTACATCCGCGCCAGGGTGCCCTTGGAGATGGAGCACGCGGTGTCCACCGGTAAGCTCGCAGACTTCCGCGAGAGGTGGGCACCGGAGGGACTGGAGTTCATCATCATGCCCGGCAACCAAATTTTAATTTGATTTTATGTTTTAAAGTTTAATTTGTTTTAATTGCCGGTGTTTTTAGTGTCCCCCTCCCCTTTTATAGGGGCACTTGGAGAAAAAAAATATATGTGATTTTAGTGCCCAAAAAAACTTTAAAAAAAAACAAAAACACAAAACCCCCACCAAAAAAAACACAAAAAAGGGCCTTGTAAATGTTTGGTGTGCCCCCCAGATCGGGGGGACACGATTTAAGGATTAATGTTTTAGTTTCCTCCCAAAAGAGTTCTGTGGACAAGCACTCCAAGGTCCCTTTGTTCATCAACATTATTAAGTGGCCTACTGCTTAATGTGTATATCCTTTCCTTATTAGTCCTCCCAAAGTGCATCACCTCACACTTCTCTGAATTAAATCCCATTTGCCATTTTAGTATATTGATATCCTCCTGCAGCCCATGACATTCTTCTTCATTATAAATCACACAGCCAATTTTAGTGTCGTCTGCAAACTTCTTAATCATATTCCCTATATTCAAATCTAAATCATTGATAAACACCACAAAAAGCAAGGGACCCAGCACTGAGCCCTGTGAAACCCCACTGGAAACATCCTTCCAGTCACAAAAACATCCATCAATCATTACCCTTTGCTTCCGACTTCCAAGCCAATTTTGGATCCAACTTGCCACTTTGCCCTGGATCCTATGGGCTTTAACCTTCTTGACCCGCCTACCATGTGGGACCTTATCAAACGTTTTGCTACATCATATGCACTATCCTCATCGACCCTCTTGGTTACCTCATCAAAAAATCAATCAGGTTAGTCAACCATGATCTTCCCTTAACAAATCCATGCTGATTGTCCTGAATTAATCCCTGCCTTTCCAAATGTAGATTTATCCTGTCTTTCAGGATTTTTTCCAAAAATTTTCCCAACACTGAGGTTAGGCTGACAGGCCTGTAATTACTCGGCCTATCCCTTTCTCCCATCTTAAACAAGGGTACCACATTAGCAGTCCTCCAGCCCTCCGGCACCATTTCCAAATCCAAAGATGACTGGAAAATGATGGTCAAGGTCTCTGCTATTTACTGTTTTACTTCGCTCAACAGCCTGGGATGCATTTCATCCGGGCCTGGGTACTTATCCACTTTCAAAGCTGCTATACTCACACTAAGCTGGGTGACAGTGTGAGCTGCGAGGAGGATGCCAAGAGGCTGTAGGCTGACTTGGACAGGTTAGGTGAGTGGGCAAATGCATGGCAGATGCAGTATAATGTGGATAAGTGTGAGGTTATCCAATTTGGTGGCAAAAATAGGAAGGCAGATTATTATTTGAATGGTGACAGATTGAGAAAAGGGGAGGTGCAACCAAGCCTGGGTATCATGGTACATCAGTCATTGAAAGTGGGCATGCAGGTACAGCAGGCGGTGAAGAAGTCAAAGGGCATGTTGGCCTTCATAGCGAGAGGATTTGCGTATGGAAGCAGGGAGGTCTTGCTGCAGTTGTACATGGCCTTGGTGAGACCACACCTTGAGTATTGTGTGCAGTTTTGGTTTCCTAATCTGAGGAAGGACATTCTTGCTATTGAGGGAGTACAGCAAAGGTTCACCACACTGATTCCCGGGATGGTTGGACTGACATATGAAGAAAGACTGGATCGACTAGGCTTATATTCACTGGAATTTAGAAGAATGAGAGGGGATCTCATAGAAGCATATAAAATTCTGTCAGGATTGAACAGGTTAGATGCAGGAAGAATGTTCCTGATGTTGGGGAACTCCAGAACCAGTGATCACAGTCTAAGGATAAGGGATAAGCCATATAGGACCGAGATGAGGAGAAACTCTTTCACCCAGAGAATTGTGAACCCATGGAATTCTCTACCACAGAAAATTATTGAGTCTAGTTCGTTGGATATATTCAAAAGGGAGTTAGGTGTGGCCTTTACGACTGAAGGGATCGGGGGGTATGGAGAGAGGGCAGGAGTGGAGTACTGAAGCTTCATGACCAGCCATGATCATTTTGAGTGGTGGTGCAGGCTCGAAGGGCTGAATGGCCTGCTCCTGCACCTATTTTCTATGTTTCTATGTTTCTAAACCCCTTAATACTTTCTCTCTCACTATATTTATTTCATCCAGCATGTCAGGAAATTGTGTTAGGGAAATTGAAGGGACTGAAGGCTGATAAATCCCCAGGGCCTGATAGTCTACATCCCAGAGTACTTAAGGAAGTGGCCCTAGAAATAGTGGATGCATTGGTAGTCATTTTCCATATTCCATGGACTCTGGATCAGTTCCTATGGACTGGAAGGTAGCTAATGTCAAGTCACTTTTTAAAAAAGGAGGGAGAGAGAAAACAGTGAATTATAGACCAGTTAGCCTGACATCGGTGATGGGGAAAATGTTGGAATCAATTATTAAAAGATGAAATAGCAGTGCATTTGGAAAGCAGTGACAGGATCGGTCCAAGTAAGCATGGATTTATGAAAGGGAAATCATGCTTCACAAATCTTCTAGAATTTTTTGAGGATGTAACTTGTAGAGTGGACAAGGGAGAACCAGTGGATGTGGTGTATTTGGACTTTCAAAAGGCTTTTGACAAGGTCACACACAAGAGATTGGTGTGCAAAATTAAAGCACATGGTATTGGGGATAATGTATTGACATGGATAGAGAACTGGTTGGCAGACAAGAAGCAGAGAGCCGGAATAAACGGGTCCTTTTCAGAATGGCAGGCAGTGACTAGTGGGGTGACGCAGGGCTCAGTGCTGGGACCCCAGCTATTTACAATATACATCAATGATGTAGATGAAGGAATTAAATATAATATCTCCAAGTTTGCAGATGACACTAAGCTGGGTGGTGGTGTGAGCTGTGAGGAGGATGCTAAGAGGCTGCAGGGTGACTTGGACAGGTTAGGTGAGTGGGCAAATGCATGGCAGATGCAGTATAATGTGAATAAATGTGAAGTTATCCACTTTGGTGGCAAAAACAGGAAGACAGAATATTATCTGAATGGTGACAGATTAGGAAAACGGGAGGTGCAATGAGACCTGGGAATCATGGTCCATCAGTCATTGAAGTTTGGCATGCAGGTACAGTAGGCGGTGAAAAAGGCAACTAGCATGTTGGCCTTCATAGCTAGAGAATTTGAGTGTAGGAGCAGGGAGGTCTTATTACAATTGTACAGAGCCTTGGTGAGGCCACATCTGGAATATTGTGTTCAGTTTTGGTCTCCTAATCTGAGGAATGATGTTCTTGCTATTGAGGGAGTACAGCGAAGGTTCACCAGATTGATTCCCGGGATGGCAGGATTGACATATGAGGAGAGACTGGATCAACTGGGCTTGTATCCACTGGAGTTTAGAAGAATGAAAGGGGATCTCATAGAAACATATAAAATTCTGACGGGATTGGACAGGTTAGAGGCAGGAAGAATGTTCCCGTTGCTCAGGAGTTCCAGGACCAGGGGTCACAGTCTAAGAATAAGGGGTAATCCATTTAGGACCGAGATGAGGAGAAACTTCTTCACTCAGAGAGTGGTTAACTTGTGGAATTCTCTACTGCAGAAAGTTGTTGAGGTCAGTTCGTTAGATATATTCAAAAGGGAGTTAGATATGGCCCTTCCAGCCAAAGGGATCAAGGGGTATGGAGAGAAAGCAGGAAAGCGGTACTGAGGTTGATTGATCAGCCATGATCTTATTGAATGGTGGTGCAGGCTCGAAGGGCCGAATGGCCTGCTCCTGCACCTAATTTCTATTTTTCTATGTTTCTATCACACTCCTCCTCGATAGCAGTATCTGCATATCCTCTTTCCTTTGTGAAAACAGATGCAAAGTATTTGTTAAGAACCTTACCAACATCTTCCGCCTCCACACAAAGATTACCCTCATGATCTTTAATAAGCCCCACCCTTTCTTTAGTTATCCTCTTTCTCTTAATATATTTATAGAACATATTAGGGTTTTCCTTAATTTTACTAGCCAATGTTTTGTCGTGCTCTCTCTTAGCATTCCTAATATCCTTTTTAGTTTTGCCTCTTAACTTTCTATATTCCTCCAAAGATTCTATAGTATTTAGCCATTGGCATATGACATAAGCTTCCCTTTTTTTCTTTATCCTCCCCTGTAAGTCCCTAGACATCCAGTGGGCTCTAGAATTATTATTCCCAGCCTTTTTCTTCAAGGGCACATGTTTGGCCTGCGCCTTTCGGATCTCCTCCTTGAATGCCTCCCACTGTTCCGATACTGATTTACCCACAAGGAGCTGTTTCCAGTCCACTGTGGCCAAATCACTCCTTAACTTAGCAAAATTAGCTTTTCCACAATTCGTGACTTTTATTCCAGGCTATCCTTGTCCTGATCCATAACCAACTTGAATCTGACTGAATTATGGTCGCTGGCATCCAAGCGCTCTCGCAGTAATACCCCTTCAACCTGCCCAGCTTCATTCCCCAATACTAAATCCAAGACCCTCTCTTGTGTTGGGCTAGCTACATACTGACTAAAAAAGTTCTTGAATGCATTTCAAGAATTCAGCATCCTCTATACCCTTCACTCTAAATTTGTCCCAATCAATATTTGGATTGTTAAAATCTCCTACTATTACTATCCTATGGTTTTTGGATTTCACAGCAATTTACCTACATATTTGCTCCTCTATCTCCCTCCCACTGTTTGGGGGTCAATAATACACGCCCAGCAGTGTGATCGCCTCTTTTTTATTTTTCAATTCGACCCACATGGCCTCATTTGATGATCCCTTTAACATATCATCCCTCCTCACCGCTGTAATAGTTTCTTTACTCAGTACCGCGACACCCCCCGTCTTTTTACCCCCCTCTCTATCTTGTCTAAAAATCCTATTGTAAAGTCCTGTCCCCTCAGTACAGATTAACACGAGGCATGTAGTGAAGTCAAGATCACTCTGGACCTGCACCTTATTTCACAGCTCTGGAATGCTGCACTTGCCTGAGACCTGCCTTTATATACCTGTCTCTTGCAAGTGCACCCCTGGTGGTAAGGTATGCTGGTGGTTACAGGTCATATATTATTACAGTCATATATAGCATGTTAGGATACAGTTATATATAATAATGTAAGATACATGACATCACCCTCCCCCAAGGTCTTATTGTCTTAAAAGGTTCAGTCTCTCAGGTGGTCTACGCTCTCGCGTGGAGCGTCTGAGTTGTGGTTCAGTTGTTTGCCTTGGTGTCTGTTTTTCTTTGGGTGTGGTTGCTGGTATCTCGCCTGGGCTGTCTGTTTCCATCGGTGTGATTGTTGTTGACTCGCCTGGGCTGTCTGTTGGGATTGCCCTTTCCTCAGGTTGTTCCCTCTGTCTGTCCACCAGGTGTGGTGCGAGTTCCACATTGTAATCTGCCTCTGGTTCCGCAGTGTTGTTGGTAAATCTGCCTTTGACTTGGTCAACATGCCTCCGGCAGGTTTTGCCATTGTCCACTTGTGCTACCAGTAGCCTGTTTCCTTCCTTGCCCGTTACTGTCCCTGCAAGCCATTTGGGACCCCTGCCATAGTTTAGTACAAACACTTTGTCCCCTATCTCATTCCATCTCCCCCTCGAATTTCTGTCATGGTACTCAGTCAGCTTACGGCACTTTGCCTTAACGATTTCGTGCATGTCTGGGAGGATTAATGAGAGCCTTGTTGTTAAAGTCCTTTTCATCAACATTTGCACGGGGGGGATCCCAGTCAATGAGTGCGGACGAGATCTGTATGCCAGCAGCAGTCGCGACAGGCGACCCTGCAGCGTGGAACCTTGGATTTTAAGCATGCCTTGTTTAACGATTTGCACTGCTATCTCAGCCTGGCCGTTGGAGGCCGGCTTGAACGGTGCCGTCTTGACGTGATTTATGCCGTGGTCAATTATAAAGTCTTGGAATTCTGCGCTGGTGAAGCACGGACCATTGTCACTGACCAATATCTCAGGGATTCCGTGCATTGCAAACATGGTTGCGAGGCTCTCCACAGTGGTGGAGGTTGTGCTCAAGTTTAAAATGGTGCATTCGATCCACTTTGAAAACAACTACGAGGAACATTTTGCCCATGAATGGGCCAGCATAGTCTACGTGCACCCGCGACCACGGTTTGGTAGGCCAGGGCCAGGGGCTCAGTGGAGCCTCCCTGGGGGCATTGCTGAGTTGGGCACAAATGGTGCACCTTCGGACGCAGAGCTCCAGCTCCGCGTCAATACCAGGCCACCAGACATGGGATCTGGCTATGGCCTTCATGAGAATGATCCCCGGGTGCTCGCGGTGGAGCTCCTGGACAAATGCCTCTCTGCCTCGCAGAGGCATGACTACTCGGCTGCCCCACATCAGGCAGTCTGCTTGTAGTGATAGCTCATGCATGCGCCTGTGAAAGGGTTTTAATTCCTCGGGGCAGGAATCGCGAGCCTCTGCCCAGTCACTGGTTAGGACACATCTTTTTACTGAGGATAATGTGGGGTCGCTGGGCGTCCAGGCTCTGGTTTGGCGAGCCGTCATGGACGAACCTGTGGACTCAAAGGCATTGATTGCCATGACTTTCTCACAGTCCTGTTCGTCAGACCCTCCCATGGTCGCCAGGGGTAGCCTGCTGAGCATGTCGGCACAGTTGTCTGTGCCTGGTCTGTGCCTTATGGTATAGTCGTAGGACGCCAGCATGAGTGCCCACCGTTGAATTCGCGCCGAGGCATTGGCGTTTATTGCCTTGCTCTCGGATAGGAGGGACGTGAGGGGCTTGTGGTCGGTTTCTAACGCGAACTTGGCCCCGAAAAGTTATTGATGCATCTTTTTGACACCGTACACGCACGCGAGCGCCTCCTTCTCTACCATTCCGTACCCGCGCTCTGCCCGCGAAAGTGACCTGGAGGCATAAGCTATGGGGTTGTAATTTGCACGCACTATTGACATGTTGCAAAACGCACCCGACCCCATATGCTGACGCATACCTGGGTCAAAGAAAGTCAAAACACTGTTGGAACACAGAAGGTTGCGTGCCTTATTGAAGCCGCGTTCCTGGGCGTCCCCCCGAAATGAATCACACCCCTTTCTGAGTAGCACGTGGAGAGGCTCCAGCAGCATGCTTAAGTTCTGCATAATGTTCCCAAAGTAATTGAGTAGCCCGAGAAAGGCGCGCAGTTCTGAGACATTCCGGGGCCTGGGTGCCAGGCGAATTGCTTCTGTCTTGGACTCTGTTGGGCGGATTCCATCAGCGGCAATCCTTCTGCCCAAAAATTCAACCTCGGGTGCGAGAAACAGGTACTTGGATTTCTTGACTCGTAGGCCTACCCGATCCAACCGCTTTAGTACTTCCTCCAAATTACGGAGATGGGAGTCGGTGTCCCTGCTCGTGATAAGTATGTCGTCTTGAAATACAACCGTCCCCGGGATGGACTTGAGCAGACTCTCCATGTTGCGCTGGAATATGGCAGCTGCAGACCTGATGCCGAATGGGCATCGATTGTACATGAAAAGGCCTCGATGTGTGTTGATGGTGGTGAGTAGCTTGGATTCCTCGGTCAATTCTTTTGTCATATACGCAGATGTGAGGTCTAATTTTGAGAAAAGTTTATCTCCAGCCAATGTGGCAAATAAGTCCTCCGCTCTGGGCAGCGGGTACTGGTCCTGTAGGGAGACTCTGTTTATGGTAGATTTGTACTAAGGATCCATCAGGCTTCATGATTGGGATGATGGGACTTGCCCAGTCGCTAAATTCCACAAGTGATATAATGCCTTCCCGCAGAAGCCTGTCTAGTTCGTGTTCAATCTTTTCCCTCATCACATAGGGTACAGCTCTGGCCTTGTGATGGACCGGTCTAGCATCCTGTGTGATGTAGATTTTGACTTTGGTCCCTTTGAAAGTGCCCACACCTGGCTGAAAGAGATGTTCAAATCGCTTTTTAACTGTTGAGCAGGAGGTCCGTTCCTCTAATGACATGGCATGGACATCATCCCATTTCCAGTTTAGTTTTGCCAGCCAGCTTCTCCCCAGCAGTGCTGGGGGGTCTCTGGGGACAATCCACAGGGGAAGTCGGTTCACTGTCCCTTTGTGTGTGACAGAGAGCATGGCGCTGCCGAGGACTGGTATGATTTCTTTGGTATAGATCCTTTGTGTGGTGTCGACCCTTGTGAGTTTTGGTCTGTCTCTTTTATGCGGCCACAGTAGTTCAAATTGTTGAGCGCCCATGAGAGATTGACTCGCTCCCGTATCCAGCTCCATGTTGACAGGTATCCCATTGAGTAGGACCCTCATCATTATAGGAGGCATCCTGTTGTAGGAGCAGCGGCCATTGATCGTGTTGACCCGCTGTACACCGGTGTCCCGGGTACTGTCCCCACCATCTTCTGGTCCGCTTTCCGACCCATCCGATTCATATAGCAGCCGAGCTGCCGTTTTCTTGCACATGCGGGCCAAATGCCCTGTATTTTCACAATTTCTGCAAACAGCCTGCTGAAATCGACATCCCCTTGCCGAGTGCCCACCCCCACACCTCCAGCACAGACCTGTTCCATTGTTCAAAGAGTTTCCAAAGAATGAGCTGCGTCTGGCTGATCTCTCTTGAGCTTCTCTCAGTTTGTAGTTGATTGCTCGCATTGTGGGTTGATGAGGTGTGAACGGCCGTTCCTGTGGCCCTTGATGGCTTCTGCCTGCTGTCGAGAACCTGTTCTCCCGGTTTTGTCTGTGTGTGGGGGTAGCAGCTTGTTTAGTGCTGTGAACTTTTTGTTCCAATATTTCGTTAGTTGTCGAACCTGCATTGTAAATCAATCTCGTTTCTTCTTCCCCGACCAAGAATGTCTGTGCAACCAGTGCTGCTGCCTCTAAGGTCAGGTTCTTGGTCTCTATGAGCTTTCGGATTATGCCTGCATTGCCTATTCCTTCAATGAAAAAGTCTCTCAGCATTTCTCTCCTCAGTTCATCGGAGAACTCACATAAACTAGCCAGCCTCCGAAGTTCCGCCACGAAGTCGGGTATGCTCTGGCCCACACAGCGTCTGTAGTTGTAGAACCTGTGTCTGGCCATGTGTAGGCTGCTCGCTGGCTTCAGGTGGCCTCTTACCAGTGTGCTCAATTATTCAAACGACTTGCTTGCTGGTTTCTCGGGTGCCAACAGATCCTTCATTAAAGCGTATGTTTTAGAGCCACAGCTGGTCAAGAGATGGGTTCTTCTCTTGTCTGCCTTATCGTCGCCTAACCAGTCTTTGGTTACAAAGCTTTGCTGGAGCCTTTCTATAAAGTCCTCCCAATTGTCTCCCGCATTGTACTTTTCATCTGATCCGTTGTTTGCCATTCTATGGATTCTGTAATCCCGTAACCCGTTGCCACTGTAAAGTCCTGTCCCCTCAGTATAGATTCACACGAGGCATGTAGTGAAGTCAAGGTCACTCTGGACCTGCACCTTTATTTCACAGCTCTGGAATGCTGCACTTGCCTAAGACCTGTCCTTATATACCTGTCTCTTGCAAGTGCACCCCTGATGGTAAGGTATGCTGGTGGTTACAGGTCATATCCTATTACAGTCATGTATAGCATGTTAGGATACAGTTATATATAATAATGTAAGATACATGACACCTATAACCAGGATTATATGATCTGCCAAACCTGCCCCTCTTTCAGCCATGTTTTTGTAATGGCTATAATGTCATACTCCTAAGTGTCTACCTGTGCTCTTAGCTCATCCATCTTATTCGCTATATTCCTTGCATTAAAGTATATACCATTTAGCACAGGAAGACCTCCTTGCTTTCTACTTACTAACCCTTGTTTCCCCTGTCTAACAGATTCGCTTTCCAGAATCTTCCTATCCAATTTTTGCTTTATTTCCTTCCCTCTTGAATTTGTTCTCAGGATCCCATCCCCTGCCAAGCTAGTTTAAACTCTCCCCTACAGCACTAGCTAAACTTCCCACGAGGCTGTTGAGGAGCAACCCTTCCGGTTTGTACAAATCTCATCTTCCCCAGAAGCAGTCCCAATGCCTCAAGAATTTAAAGCCCTCCCTCCTGCACCAATTTTCCAACCACGTGTTCATCATCTCGATCCTTCTATTCCTCTATTCATTAGCACGTGGCATCGGTAGTAACCTGAAGATGACTATCTTTGAGGTCCTACCCTTTAATTTTCTTCCTTGCTCCCTGAATTCTGCCTGTAGGACCTCATCCCTCTATGTCATTGGTCCCGATATGGACCATGACCTCTAGCTGTTTACACTCCCCCCCAGGATGCCCTGCGCCCGGTCTGTGACATCCTTGACCCTGGCACCAGGGAGGCACAAAACCATTCGGGAGTCATGTCTACGGCCGCAGAAACGCCTGTCTGTTCCCCTAACTATAGAATCCCCTATCACTAAAGCTCTTTTATTCTTTGCCCCTCCCCCTGTGCAGCTGATCCACCCGTGGTGCCTTGGAATTGGCAATGGCTGCACTTCCCAGAGGCACCATCGTCCTTACCGATACTCAAAAGTGAATATTGGTTTGAAAGCGAGGTGGACTCACGGGGGGACTCCTGTACTACCTGCCTACCTGCACCACCTGTCTGGTGGTCACCCACTTCCCCTCTACGTGCACGCCTTTAAGCTGCGGTGTGACCACTTCCTGAAACGTGCTATCCACATAATTCTCAGTCTCGTGGATGCACCGTATTGACTCCGCCTGCTGCTCCAGCTCCGAAATGCGGAGCTGGAGTAGTTGAAGCTGGAGACACCTCCTGCACACGTGGTTGTCTAGGCTGCGCGAAGCGTCCAGGACTTCCCACATGCCGCAGGATGTGCACTTCACGGGACTGAGCTTCCCTGCCATCCCTCTAGTTAGACTTATCTAGTTTAAAATCTAATTAAAAAGAGAGAGAGAAAAGAGAGGTACTTACCAACTCATCTCACCGACCTCTGTGGCCTCCCGAACTCCCGACCTTCCGAACTCGGACTCTCCCACACCCCGGTTCTCCCGAACTCGGACTCTCCCAAACTCGGACTCAACTCGGACTCACTCAAACTCGGATTCTCCCGCTCCCGGACTCTCCCGAACTCAAACTCTCCAGGAACTTGGACTCAACTCGAACTCACCCAAACTCGGTCTCTCCCACTATGATAAGATGGTTGTTCAGATTTTAGAATCACCTTCAAAGCACTCACAGATTAAATCAAAATGCCCCAGAACTTGAAACAGCCTTTTATATGAAAAGTCCTCCGATTTAAAAAATGGCTTCCATACCGCTGGGTTAAGGTCAGGTGAGTGCAGTTTTTTTTCAGCGATTTCTTTGGGCGAGCGATCCTTTGGGTGCTATATGGGCGAGATGCCGAAAGTAATGCTCGGCGATATTCTGGGCTCTGCACTATTGTTGACATCATAACTTTGAAAAAAAATATGGGCGGGCGGTTTAACTAATTCTTGGCATTAACTTGCCGAAATTAACGCTGGCAATAAATGACTGATAAATGGAAGTTAGTTTCGATTTTTAGGGAAAATAGGCGATAAATGGGCCTTGTACTTCATCTCAGCGGTTAAATGGGTGGTAAGTAGGCGGTAACGAAGTGAAACTGTTGGAAAGTCCAGCCCATAGAGCTAAAAGACCAGTACTAACAGTGCAAAGGCCATCAGTACTAATCAGTGTGATAGAGCTCATATACAGGATAGACATTAGTCACTTTTCAAATCGACAACCTGCAATGCTGTATAATGAATCAATTTGCCCAGTCACTGGCAGCCCATTGTACATCTCTAGCAATTTTTACTTCCCTTGACTTCAGTGGCACTGTAGATGTGGTTTTCCTATTTTTGTATGTTAATTGCATTCTGGGTAACTTACAGACAGCTTCCTGTGTCACCTAATGCAGGCAGGAATGAGGAGTTTCAAGATTCTTCAACTTTGCATACTGATTCCTAGGTTATGCTGTGCACTTACTAAGACCTTCACTTTCACCCTGGTTCCTGGCCAATACTGATCCCTCAACCAACATGCAAATGTTATCCTCCCGTTTAAAAAAGGGAGAGGGATAAACCCGGCAACTACAGGTCAGACAACCTAATGTTGATGCTGGGGAAGCATTTAGAGTCAATAATCTGAGACCAATTATTTTGCATTTGGAAAAGCATGGTCCAATAAATGAAAGTCAGCACACTCCACTCTCGCTCTGACCTCTCCGTACTCCGCCTGCAATGAAGCTCAACGTAAGCTCAAGGAACAGCACCTCATCTCTCAATTAGGCACGAAACAGCCTTCTGGGCTCACTATCAAGTTCAACAATTTCAGATCATAACCTCTGCCCCCATTTTTTCAGATGACAGCTGATGATGATTCTGCCATTCCCATTTACACCTCTTCTGGACCCATCTTTTGTTTCATTACTTGTCCCATTAACATCTCTTTTTGCTTTGTACTAACACGCCATTTGTCATTTCGCCTTGTTTTCTGCCCAATCACAGACCTTCCCTTTTGTTTGTTCCTCCACTCCCCCTTTCCCTGCCTCTGTACTTGCATAAAATCTGCTCCATCTCTAACTTTTTCCAGTTCTGACAAAAGGTCATCGACCTGAAACATTAACCACATTTCTCTCTCCACAGCTGCTGCCTGAGTATTTTCAGGATTTTCTCTTTTTATTTCAGATTTCCACCATCCGCAGTATTTTGCTTGTGGACAAAGATTTAAGTTGAATGGCAAACGAACCAGAGGCGACAGGAGGAAACATGTTTTTTACACAACAAGTTGTCGCGATCTGGAACACGCTGCCTAACAAAGGGCCAGAACTACGGAACGTCTCTGCAGTTAACTTTAAATTCTTTCCTGTAGGTTTACGGCCCATAGCCAGCATGCCGCAGCTTCAGGGGGCACTCCCAAATTTTCACTCCGGGACGAAAACGGGTTGCTACGCACGGTGATGCCGTCGTCATCGCCGGAGCAGCAGAGCTCGGTGTTACCGTTTGGAGCGGGGTGCTACCGGTTACCGTCACCGCGCTAAACTCCCGCGGAATTTTGGAGAGTCGGTAGTGGTGCCACACCCAAACAAAAAGTTATTTGCGCCCCTCCGGGGGCGCTAACGGAAGATGCAAAGGCCACAAATTTCTGCTCCTTACAGTTTTTAGCTATCAAAGTCTATACTGCTGAGATAGAAGGAAATTGGGTAAATTGAGGAAATTGGAAATAAAAATCGAAAATGAAAAACACACAGCCTATCCTTCAGCATCTGAAAAAAAGGGAATGACTGTTTGTGCTCACACACTTCATTAGACTGGGAAATCCTACCTGGGGGATTCAGCCATCTTTCCATCAGATGCCGACTGACCTACTTTGTATTTCCAGCAGCACTCATAATTTATTTGAGGTCAGTGTAATTTGTAAACTTTTCTGAGATGAGAAACAAAATGGCCAGACCAAGGTATTTTGTCGTTGTAATACTTTCGCACCTTCAAGTAAAGAGCGCATAGTTGCGAGAAATGTGACAGTCAAAAACCACAGATATTAAAAAAATCTAACCTTCCTGACATTACGATGGCTATTTGATGAGTGGTGATTAGTTGGTGTGTTTCAAAGCAGGAATTCTTGTCAAGCTGTGAAATCGGCAGGTGTCTGGCAGTCTGTCATAAGTAAAGTTGGACTGCCAAAAATCAATTTTGTTGAGCATTCTTCGCCTCTGATGTCAACTGCCACTTTATTGCAAAAATGAGATCGCATATCACTCTTTGCAAACAGTGCACAAGAAAATATTATCAGTATAATAAATCAATGACAAAGAGTAGTTATGAAGAGTTTCCTTACTTTTATATAAGAGGCTGATAAACTATTAGAATTGACAGCCTCATTGACCTCCCCTGGAACTCCAGTTTGATGCCTCCACGCCCACACACACACAGTTTCCATTTACTGTTAGCTGCTTTACAATAAACCACAAATATTTCACAGATTACCCATTTTGCAAATTTAACACTCATTCCAATAGCTAAATCCAAGTACTTTTTAAAATGTGGTGCGGGTTTCAGCCTCTACCACCCATTCAGAGGTACTACAGCATTTTGTAATTGTCTCATTTAAATAATTTGCTTCATACCCTCTGTGTGAAGAAATTTGCCCTCAAATTCCCTCTAAACCTCCTACCAATTACTTTAAATCTATGCCCCCCTGGTTGTTGACCTCTCTGCTAAGGGAAATAAGTCCTTCCTGTCCACCATATCTAGGCCCCTCATAATTTTATACACCTCAATAAGGTCTACCCTCAGCCTTCTCTGTTCCAAAGAAAACAAACCCCAGCCTATCCAATCTTTCTTCATAGCTAAAATTCTCCAGTCCAGGCAACATCCTCGTAAATCTCCTCTGCACCCTCTCTAGTGCAATCACTTCTTTCCTGTAATGTGGTGATCAGAACTGAACGCAGTACTCCAGCTGCGGCCTTAACTAGTATTTTATACAGTTCAAGCATAACCTCCCTGCTCCTGTATTTTATGCCTCACCTAGGATGGTAGTGATAAGGATGTTGCAGGTGAAACGCTCTTGGATGAGACTTCTGGCAGATAGGGGCACCAGTGGTTAATGCTGCTCCTGGTCTTCCTCCTCTTTGAGCTGCTCTTCCTCCTCCTCTTCCACTTCCTCCTGCCCAGGTGGCGGGAGGGCTGGTTCCTCAGTATGGTGTCATTATACTGCAAGCTGCGCACAAGCACAAACCTGCAAACACTGGGCAGGACTGTGATGCAGAGATCCTCCCGAATTGATGCCTTGGTTGGATTATAGGCCGCACGGAGGACTGGCACTGGGTGAATGAATCATGACTGCTGCCAGGAAACCTTGCACAGACCTGCATGATGCCTTGCCTGTGGTCACAAACAAGCTACACACTGAGGGAATGGCATCCCTTTCCATTGAAAAATATGCCTGGCTGGGTGATATGGAGCGCATGAGGTAATGTCGTACAGCCGATGGCACCTTGGACCATGGGGAAGCCTATAATGCAGCGAAGCCTGATGCCCTTTTTAGAGATCAGGATCAAGAGATAGTTAAAGAATCCATTTTTATTAAGTTCCTTTTCTATATTAGCCACTATAGTTGAAAACCTGGAATTCTGCAAACGTTTAAGAATACAGTTTCTGTACAGAGCCAGGCTACACATTGTTTACATTTAGAGCTTTAGTTATCTGTAACTAACCATAATAATACATTCCGTGCCTTACCAACCTTAAACACCAGCCTTGGGACTATGGACAACAGATAGAGATGAAAGTTTAGAGCTAAGGAACTGCTAGTTAAGAATGGTGAGAATTGATGCAAAATGCATCCAAGATCATGGAAATAATGTAGTTAGAAAATGGAAAAATAGTAAAATTGTAATGTGAGGTTAGAAGAAGCAAGAGAAGGCATTCGATAAGGTGCCACACAAAAGCTAATTAATCAAAATTAGGGCTCATGGGATAGGATAATATACTAGCATGGATTGAAGATTGGTTAATGGACAAAATTAGGAATAAACGGGTCATTTTGGGGTTGGCGGGCTGTAACTAGTGCAGTACCGCAAGGATCGGTGCTGGGGTCCCAGCTATTCACAATCTATATCAATGATTTGGATGAAGGGACAAAATGTAATATATCCAAGTTTGCTGATGATACAAAGCTAGGTGGGAATGTAAGTTGTGCGGAGGATGCAAAGAGGCTTCAAGGGGATGTAGACAGGCTAAGTGAGTGGGCAAACATATGGCAAATGGAATATAATGTGGAGAAATGTGAAGTTATCCACTTTGGTAGGAAAAATGGAAAAGCAGAGTATTTTTAAATGGTGAGAGATTGGGAAATGTTGTTCAGAGGGACCTGGGTGATCTTGTACACGAATCACTGAAAGTTAACATGCAGGTACAGCAAGCAATTAAGAAAGCAAATGGTATGTTGGCCTTTATTACAAGAAGATTTGAGTATAAGAGTAAAGACATCTTCTTGCAAACATATAGGGTCCTAGTGAGACCGCACCTGGAGTATTGTGTACAGTTTTGGTCTCCTCACGTAAGGGAGGATATACTTGCCATAGACGGAGTGCAACAAAGGTTCACCAGACTGATTCCGAGGATGGTGGGAGGAGAGATTGAGTAGACTAGGCCTATATTCTCTAGAGTTTAGAAGAATGAGAGGTGATCGCATTGAATCATATAAAATTCTTATAGAGCTTGACAGGGTAAATGCAGGGAGGATGTTTCCCCTGGCTGGGGAGTCTAGAACCAGGGGCCACAGTCTCAGAGTAGGGGGTAAGCCATTTAGTACTGAGATGAGGAGAAATGTCTCAGAGGGTGGTGAATCGTTGGAATTCTTTACCCCAGAGGGCTGTGGATTCTCAGTCGTTGAGTATATTCAAGACAAAGATCGATAGATTTTTGGATATTAAAGGAATCAAGGGATATGGGGATAGTGCCGGAAAGTGGAGTTGGGGTAGAAGATCAGCCATGATCTCATTGAATGGCGGAGCAGGCTCGAGGAGCCGAATTGCCTACTCCTGCTCCTATTTCTTATGTTCTTGTGAGATGAGAGAGAGAAGGTTGAGCTCATTCAGCTGTGACGTGCCTTCTTTGATGGCAAAACATCTATTGTAATCGCGGTGTTGACTGCGAGTATATATTGGTTCATTTAACCTTTAATAAGTAAATGCTTATGGAGCAACCTGATCCAAAATGGTGAGCAATACGTGTCGGGGCATGCGTATGTACACCTCCCACCATAGTGGACCCTTAGGCACTCATTGTCGGCCTGAAAACTGGGCGTGATGTGATCGAATTTATAGGCTGTTCTTTCCAGAGCTTACCTTTATTTTTGCTTTATGATATTATAATTCCTTTATTATATTTATATTATAATTATTATTAATGAATATCTCTTGATGATAGCATTGAAATAAAATAATGTAGCCTGCATTTTTCCTGACATATTTGGTATTTTGTATTGGCAGTTCATCATTTTTGTCTGTTCTGTAAAATGTACTGATAGGGAAAGACAGGAAAGATCTGATCAAATATATTCTTACTAAAGAAGCTAAGCAGACATGTTTTCATCATAATCTATTGAATCTTTAAATACTTATGTTTTTGTACGAGGTTAAACTATGGGTGGGATTTAAAATTTAGGGGGAGAAATTGGGGAGCACCCGTTTTAGGGCGTTTACTTTTAAAAGTTTGAAAAATTTACGCCAGCCGCAAATATTATAAAAATTTTTAAAAATTGGCTTTTGCACTCCATGAAGCAAGTAGAGCCCCAAATCAAGCACTTCAGTTCCATCCTGGAGCGCTACAAAACGCAGTAAGAACATAACATAAGAACATAAGAACATAAGAATTAGGAACAGGAGTAGGCCATCTAGCCCCTCGAGCCTGCTCCACCATTCAACAAGATCATGGCTGATCTGGCCGTGGACTCAGCTCCACTTACCTGCCTGCTCCCCATAATTGTGCAGCGCTGCAGCATTGGAAGGCTCCTTCCCTCCCTTAAAGGGAAGGCTCATCGCTGCAGGCTTTGCATTGGGACCAGTGAGCTGGTCCCTGAGAGCAACCATGATCCGGCCCAATCAGCTCCATGCGCTCCAGCAGAGTGCTGGGCTGATTGATCGTGGGCAGGAAACCAGGTAAAAAATTGGAAACAGAGATTTGAAATTTTTTTTGGACTTACCTCGGACACCTCGCTGTTAAGCATTGCCCCCGAAGCGCCAGGCCTCCCGATGGACGCCTCCTGCAGCTGTCCGTGTTTTCGCCCGGCGCTGCTGCAAGTGGCCGAATGCAAGTTCGGGTCGGGGGTGATGCGCACGGCGACGACATCACGATCTCCGGGTGAAGGAGTTCGGGGCGCAACGGCGTACCGCCGCCGTAAACCTCCCACCGAATTTAGCGGGAGTCACTGATCTCGTCACACCCGATCGCAAACCCAATTACACCCGGTTGTTGCCCCGAGGAGCACTCCTTTTCCTCCTGCCACACAAAGAACCTTAAGAAATTAAAGAAAAAATAAATACCTGGGCTGCCCCGGCAGGTGACAACTTTTGCGGGCGAGTTTAAAATCTGCCTTCTTCGGACCCGCAGTTAAATTGGTGGCACTGCCCAATGATGTCATCAGGACACGAATCTGCCATTTAAATTAGGCCCCACCGCCCACAACTCTGGGATTGGTGACCTCCCCGTGCCTGATTTCAGGCTAGTTAAATCAGTGGAAGGCCGGAAGCAGCGGGAATGTGGCCGAACCCCTGCGCACTTTCTAAATCACCCCCTCCCACTAGGCAGGGATTTACAATACTCCGATTGGATTCTGCTGAAAATATATAAAACTCTATTACAGTTGTCATATTAGAGTACAATTTGCAGGCCTTGACAATATTATAGAGATGCAAGTGTATGAGCTGATATGCGAATGTATTTTGGGGAATATTTAAGTATAGACATTTCGACTGGTGACTGATACTAATTTTGGGTCTGTGCTAGATTTTCTCTCAAGTTAGCATCACCAGTCATTTCCCTAAATAGAATCATAGAAACTTACAGCACCGGAGGAGGCCATTCGGCCCATCGTGCCTGTGCTGGCTCTTTGAAAGAGCAGCCGTGCTTCGTAGCACATTCCCGCTTTCTATCCAGAACCCTGTCAGTTCCTCATCCCCGAGTACCTGTCCAACTCCCTTTTAAGATTATTTATGGCATCAGCTTCCACCAGCTTTTCAGGCAGAGTGTTCCAGATCCTGACAACTCTCTGAGTGAAAAAATTCTCCTCATCTCCCCTCTCGATCTTTTGCCAATGATTTTACACCTATGGCCACTAGCATTGACCCACTTACCAAAGGGAATCCTTTTTCTCTAACCAAACCTCTCATCATCTTGAAAACCTCTTAAGGTTCTCCACTCCAAAGAGAACAGTCCCAGCTTTTCCCACCTCTCCTCATAACTGAAGTCCCTCATCCCTGGTAACATCCTGGTAAACCTCCTCTGTACCCGCTCTAAGGCTTTTACATCTTTCCTGAAGTGTGTTGCCCAGAATTGCACCTCTTGTATTCCCTGTGTCCACAGAAAGTGAAGGGCTTGACTGCCAACTGCTCCTTGGTCCGGGACTGGTCAGTACTGCTGTCAATTAATCTAGCTACTCTCCCGAGCCTCCCACCTACCCCCATCCCCTGCACCAAGTACAGGTTTTGCCACATAATGTCAGGATGGGTACAGTGGTATAGTGGTTATGTTACTGGACTAATAATCAAGACAATGTGAGTTCAATTATCGCCATGGGAGTTTGTGAATTTGAATTTGGTTTACAAAAAGCTGGAAATGAGAGGCTGGTATCAATAAAAGACCATGAAGCTATCAGATTGCCGTAAAATCCAAACTCAGTGAAATTAAATATCGGGAGAAATGTAAAAAGTGCTGCTGACTCACCATCACCTGTTTTACACTATTACACAAAGTCAAGATCCACCCCAAGGGGTCATCAATTTAAAATGATCACTGCGAGCATGAGAACAGAGATTGTTGGAGCATGTAATGCTTTGCCACAGGGAGTGGTTGAATCAGAAGCCATTGAACCTTTTAAGTGAAAGGTGGATAAATATTTGAAGTAGAAAAAAAAAACAAGTTATGGGAAGAGAGCAGGCAAGTGGGATTAACATAAGAAATAGGAGCAGGAGTAGGCCATACGGCCCCTCGAGCCTGCTCCGCCATTTAATACGATCATAGCCAATTCGATTATGGACTCAGGTCCACTTCCCTGCCCGTTCCCCATAACCCCTTATCCCCTTATCTGTTAAGAAACTATCAATCTCTGTCTTAAAGTTATTCAATGTTCTGGCTTCCACAGCTTTCTGAGGCAGCAAATTCCACAGATTTACAACCCTCTGAGAGAAGAAATTCCTCCTCATCTGAGTTTTAAATGGGCGGCTCCTTATTCTAAGATTAGGCCCCAAGTTCTAGTCTTCCCCATCAGTGGAAACATCCTCTCTGCATCCATCCCCTCATAATCTTGGACATTTCGATAAGATCAACTCTCATTCTTCTGAATTCCAATGAGCAGAGGCCCAACCTACTCAACCTTTCCTTATCAGTGCAGATTGTTCTAGCAAACAGCTAGCATAGACATGGGGTGGGGGGAGGGGGCGGAATTGGGCTCTAGTGCTACGCGGCTACCTAATGGTCACAAATTGTGGCCAAGATGCGCACACACTCTTCTGATGGGGAGTGCACTGGGCGCCATCTTGGTAAAGGGGTTTGGGTGCGTGCACCTCATGGCCACCAGCAGCATGCAGAGCAGACAGATTATGACATTAATCAGTGTGGAACGCTGATTTGACACAAGCGCTGCCATATTTGGACACCACGATCCAGCCTACGCCCTGTCTTAACCTCGTACAGTGAAGCACGACGTTAAAATGCATGAAGGGACCCTCACCAGCACTACTTAATAGGATCATGAACTACTTACAGGGTCGCTGCTGGATTATTTCTTCTGGCTGCTGAAGCAATTATATGCATTTTTGGAGCTTTCCTATACTTGCCTAAAGTTTCAATAGTCTACAGGGAGTGGTCTGGCTAATGTTGAAGTATTTATTGTTGATTTAAAAGATTGAGCTGAAACAAATTGCTTCCAGACTTGCATTGCCTGGTAGGGCTTCCTCTTGGAATGGAGCATGACTGGGAGATTGAAGAGAGGTCACGCGGAGCAGGACAAGCTGTTCGAAGAGGGAGGAGGAGGGGGAGAAGGGCACGCAGCAGTAGGCGATATCCACCAAGTGTCTTTAGGAAGTAATTCTCTTACCTCAACTTCAACAAGGATCAATGCATGAGGCATCTTCGCTTCACTAAAGCAGTCATGACTGAAATCTGCTAACTGCAACCTCAAAGCAGTGCAAGGATCACATTGCCTGTGGCTGTCAAGGTGACTGTGGCTCTTAACTTTTATGCATCTGGTTGCTTCCAGGCAACTGCTGGAGATAAATGCAACATCTTGCCGTTTGCAGCACACTGCTGCAGAAGAGAGGTCACTGAGACTCTCTATACCTAGACTAACAGCTTCATCTCATTCCCTCTTGTCAGAGACAAGCAGGCGGAACGAGCACGAGGGCTTGCCAGGATTGCAGGCTTCCCCATGGTGCAGGGTGCCATTGATTCCATGCACATTGGCCGAGTTATCACGAGGCATTTTCATGAAACAAAAGGGATTCCACTCCCTCAATGTGCAGCTGGTGTGTGACCACAGGCAGCAGATCATGCAGGTCAATGCCCATTATCCTGGTAGCAGTCCTGATTCAATCATTCTTTGGCAGTTAGTTCTCTGTGCCAGCTGTATTTGACCCATCAGAGTAAGTCAAAGGCTGGTTATTGGGCGACAAGGGTTATCCACTCATGACACGGCTTATGACTCCGGTCCGGAACCCATGCACAC
Source organism: Pristiophorus japonicus (assembly GCF_044704955.1). NCBI lineage: Eukaryota > Metazoa > Chordata > Chondrichthyes > Pristiophoridae > Pristiophorus > Pristiophorus japonicus. The sequence goes on along the minus strand of NC_091991.1, from coordinate 123,263,643 downwards.
GTCTACAGTAGTCCAACAATGAGAGCGACGCTGCCACAAAGAAGATTATAGAGCAGACCATTGGCGCCCTCAAGCAACACTTCTGCTGCCTGGACTGTTCTGGAGGAGCCCTGCAGTACTCAGCTGAGCAGGTATCAAGGTTTGTGGTAGTATGCTGCACAACCTAGCCATTAAGAGGGAACAGCCTTTGCCACCACCTATCGGGTGAGAAGTTGAGCAGCAGGAGCATGAGGAAGAGTAAGAGGAGGAGGAGACAGTAGAGGAGGAGGAAGTGCAACAGGAAGTGGAAGAACAGGAAGAGGGAGGGAGGCTACAATGTAGACAGTCTCTTTCTGCCCAGGCTCTAAATGATCAAATAATTAGCGATACCAGCAACCTCATCCACACCTCCTCATTCACCAACAGGCTCCTTACATTTCCTGTATCACTGATCGTCACATTGTCTTCTTTCTGACAACATTCCCTTAGTGCCTGTCTTTGGTGTGCCTTTGCTTCTCCTAGAGCTCCTATGACATGCTTCCCCAGTGGCTGCAGGTGGTTGAAGCCTGCTGACCTCCAATTGAGGCCTTGGAGGGCGACCTTGAGCAGCTTTGGATCTAAAAAGCCCAGCTTCAGACTGCACTACTTCGGGCTGGGCTGCAGTTGTCTGGGCCGGCTGGTTAACAGGCAGCAGCAAGGGCACTGGTGGAGTGGCAGGGGTGGGAGCAGGACAGTAGGTTTGTGTTCTATGGAGCGACTGCCACTCTCCTAGGCCGGCGCCTCAGCAGTCCTACTGATCTGATGGAGAACAGATTGATGGATCGCTGTAATGCGCTGGAAGCCCTTTTGAACAGTGGTATCCAGAGCCACGATGCCAGCAGTCTGAGCTTGCAAGGGAACAGTCTGAGCTCCCACTATAGCACTCACACCTTTGATGGAAGCTGCTTGTACTGCAATGGAAGCTGTGACATCAGCCATCAGACATAAGAACATAAGTACATAAGAAATAGGAGCAGGAGTAGGCCACTTGGTCCCTCGAGCCTGCTCCGCCATTCAATAAGATTTTGGCTATTTTGATCTTGGCCACAACTCCACTTCTCTGCCCACTCCCCATAACCTTTGACTCTACATGCTGCATCATGGTGGGTTCCACAGGTGTGCCGATGGAGGTAACCACCTGTTCAATGTTGGAAAGGATGGACTTCAAACTCTGCACAGAGCCCTGTGCTAAGTTGGTGCTGAACTCCTCCATGCTCCTTGAAATGAAGCGCAGGCTTTCTGGCAGGCTTCTGAATGCACCCAGCATTTGGTTGCGTACACCCATCATCTTTCTTCTGTAGCCTGCCCTATTGAAGTGTTCATTCGAGTCCTCTGCAGCAGGACTAGTGTGCGACCTTGCCCTCGGTGAACTGGCACCTTCATTATACATTCCCCCCTCCCACCCCCCCGCCAAACCTGGCTCCCACGCACTTGTGCCCAGTGTCTCATCACATGCAAATCCTTCCTCTATGCTATCCCCTAAATTACGAACAGTATCTGAGCAGATGGTTGTGAGTGTAAGATCGAGTGTCTCTTCATCTTCACTATCTTCTTCCTCTTCCTGCACTGACTAGAAAATGAAAAAGGAACAAGGGTTGAGTTGTGGTAAGGGGAGAGGAGAAAGAAAGAAGTACATGCTTACAGCATCTGCAGTTTGTGAGTCAGTAGCGGTTGAGGGATGAGGCAGAAGCAGGATGAGAGAAGGAGGATTACGTATTCAGATGCCCTCATCATTGATCTCTTCAGCCCCGCCAGTGGCCACTGCCTCAGTGATGCTCCTTCCAGCACTAGCTCCCCCATGGGGGTTAAAATACGTAGCCGCCCTCGTCCTCCTCCACTTCTTTGCTGCTGCCTGCTGTTATGCACCAGAGGGAAATGCGTCAGTAAGTATTCCGCAATATGTTTGGGTGATGCGGCTGTTCTGGTTGACGAGCTGCCAGTGTGTGCGAGCTGCAAGTTGGGGTGTGAGGCATACAACAGTGCACATGTGTCACGGTGAGGTAAAGCGTATGAATTTTAGGTTTGCGTACTGATTGATAGAGATTGTTGGCAGGTGGGTGATGGGAGTGGAGGGAATTAATTAAGAACATTAGAAATAGGAACAGGAGTAGGCCATTTGGCCCCTCGAGCCTGCTCTGCCATTCAATAAGATCATGGCTTATCTGATCATGGCCTCAACTCCACTTCCCTGCTCAATCCCTATAACTGTACATTAATGATTTAGACGAGGAGATTAAATGTAGTATCTCCAAATTTGCGGATGACACTAAATTGGGTGGCAGTGTGAGCTGCGAGGAGGATGCTATGAGGCTGCAGAGCGACTTGGATAGGTTAGGTGAGTGGGCAAATGCGTGGCAGATGAAGTATAATGTGGATAAATGTGAGGTTATCCACTTTGGTGGTAAAAACAGAGAGACAGACTATTATCTGAATGGTGACAGATTAGGAAAAGGGGAGGTGCAACGAGACCTGGGTGTCATGGTACATCAGTCATTGAATGTTGGCATGCAGGTACAGCAGGCGGTTAAGAAAACAAATGGCATGTTGGCCTTCATAGCGAGGGGATTTGAGTACAGGGGCAGGGAGGTGTTGCTATAGTTGTACAGGGCCTTGGTGAGGCCACACCTGGAGTACTGTGTACAGTTTTGGTCTCCTAACCTGAGGAAGGACATTCTTGCTATTGAGGGAGTGCAGTGAAGGTTCACCAGACTGATTCCTGGGATGGCGGGACTGACCTATCAAGAAAGACTGGATCAACTGGGCTTGTATTCACTGGAGTTCAGAAGAATGAGAGGGGACCTCATAGAAACGTTTAAAATTCTGATGGGGTTAGACAGGTTAGATGCAGGAAGAATGTTCCCAATGTTGGGGAAGTCCAGAACCAGGGGACACAGTCTAAGGATAAGGGGTAAGCCATTTAGGACCGAGATGAGGAGGAATTTCTTCACCCAGAGAGTGGTGAACCTGTGGAATTCTCTACTACAGAAAGTTGTTGAGGCCAATTCACTAAATATATTCAAAAAGGAGTTAGATGACGTCCTTACTACTAGAGGGATCAAAGGGTATGGCGAGAAAGCAGGAATGGGGTACTGAAGTGGCATGTTCAGCCATGAACTCATTGAATGGCGGTGCAGGCTAGAAGGGCCGAATGGCCTACTCCTGCACCTATTTTCTATGTTTCTATGTTTCTATGTAACTCTTCACTCTCTTATCACTCAAAAATCTGTCTATTTCCACCTTAAATATATTCAATGACCCAGCCTCCACAGCTCTTTGGGGCAGAGAATTCCATAGCTTTATGGCCCTCTGAGAAAATAAATTCCTCCTCATCTCAGTTCTAAATGGGTGACCCCTTATTCTGAATCTATACCCGCTAGTTCTTGATTCCCCCACAAGTGGAAACATCCTCTCTGCATCCACCTTGTCGAACGCCTTCAGTATCTTATATGTTTTAATAAGATCACCTCTCATTCCTCTAAACTCCAATGAGTTATAAGTACAACCTGTTCAACCTTTCTTCATAAGTCAACCCCTTCATCTCCAGAATCGACCTAGTGAACCTTCTCTGAACTGCCTCCAATGCAAGTATATCCTTCCTTAAATAACGAGACCAAAACTATACGCAGTACTCCAGGTGTGGCCTCACCAATATCCTGTACAGCTGTAGCAGGACTTCCCTGCTTTTATACTCCATGCCCCTTGCAATAAAGGCCAACATTACTTTTGCCTTCTTCATTACTTGCTGTACCTGCACACTAACTTTTTGTGTTTCATGCACAAGGAACCCCAGGACGCTCTTTACTGCAGCATTTTGTAATTTCTCTCCATTTAAATAATAATTTGCTTGTTTATTTTTCCTGCCAAAATAGATAACTTCATACTTTCTCACATTGTACTCCATCTGCCAAATTTTTGCCCACTCACTTAGCCTGTCTATATCCCTTTGCAGATTTTTTGTGTCCTCCTCACAATTTGCTTTCCCACCCATCTTTGTATAATCAGCAAACTTGGCTACATTACTCTTGGTCCCTTCATCCAAGTCATTAATATAGATTGTAAATAGTTGAGGCCCCAGCACCGATCCCTGCAACTAGTTACAGTTTGCCAACCTGAAAATGATCCTTTATCCCGATTCTCTGTTTTCTGTTCGTTAGCCAATCCTCTATCCATGCTTACATATTACCCCAACCCCATAAGCTCTTATCTTGTGCAGTAACCTTTTATGTGTAACCTTATCGAAATCCTTCTGGAAATCCAAATACACCACATCCGCTGGTCCCCCCTTATCCATCCTGCTCGTTACATCCTCAAAGAACTCCAGCAAATTTGTCAAACATGACTTCCCCTTCATAAAACCATGCTGACTCTGCTTGACTATATTATGCTTTTCCAAGTGTTCTGCTACTGCTTCCTTAATAATGGGCTCCAGCATTTTCCCAATGACAGATATTAGGCTAACTGGTCTATAGTTTTCTGCTTTCTGTCTCCCTCCTTTTTTAAATAGGGGCATTATATTTGCGGTTTTCCAATCAGCTGGGACCTTTCCAGAGTCCAGGGAATTTTGGTAGATTACAACCAATGCATCCACTACCTTTGCAGCCACTTCTTTTAAGACCCTAGGATGCAGGCCATCAGGTCCAAGGGACTTGTCAACCTTTAGTCCCATTATTTTACCAAGTACTATTTCTTTAGTGATAGTGATTGTTTTAAGTTTCACCCTCCCAATTGCCCCTTGATTATGTATTATTGGGATTTTTTAGTGTCTTCTACCATGAAGACCAATACAAAATATTTATTCAAAGAAACTGCCATTTCTCTGTTCCCCATTATTAATTCCCCAATCTTGGATGGATGGATGGGGCTACTGGTACAGTTGGTAGGGAAGGCCTTTTAAAGATGAGCTCACTGACCTTGACAACTCATGTGAAATCGTTAAAATTCTTCCTGCACTACATCCATGTTCTTGGAGCAACACTCCTGACATTGATGTCACTTGTTCCCAATGCCTCCTGTCCCCCTGTGGATACAAGACATCTCCCTTATCTCTACCAAGACCTCCAGTGCATTGTTTGAGAACCTTGGTGCCTGCTTCCGCACATGTTCAGCCATTGCTCAAAGTATCAGAGCACAGAATCTGTTTTCAAATGACTCCAACCAGTTCTTGCAGCCACATTGCACCTTCCTTTTAAGAGGTGCAAGCTGCCTTTAAGTAGCACTGGCCACTTTATGATATCGGGCCCCTGCTGATGGGTGCGGTCAATCAACAGCATGGGCAGCACTGTCTGCATGCAGCATTCATGTAAAACTGCTACTCCATGAATGGGCGTGGGTTAATCGCGTACCCAATGTCCGCGGCCGTTTTTGGGGGTTAGCTAATTTCTCCCTCACGATTGCGCTACAGCCCCTTGTTCTACATTATGAACATCTTGGTTCTATAATATGCCAAATCTTACTGAACAAAAGGAAGTCATTTGGTCCATTGTGCCAGTTCTTTGAATGAGCTATTCAATTAGTTCCACTCCCTTGCTCCTTCCCAATATATTTCCTTTTCAAGTAAAGTTATTATTGAATTTGCTACCACCATCCTTTCAGGCAGTGCATTGTAGAGCACAACAATTCACTCTGTAAAAGATATTCTTGGTTCTTTGTCAATTATCTTAATGGAGTGACTGCTACCAATGGCCGGAAGATGCACAGTGATTTGGAAGCTCCAACGACCAGAAACATGATGTTTCTGCTTTTAAAAAATGAGCCAGCTCCCTTCCCAGCTATTTTTAGCCAGCCCACTCCCGTAACGAACCAGATGCGCGCACATGCACAACACTTCTACGCAGCTTTCGATTCGTTGGCAGCAGTCGTGTCCTTACCTTAAATCTGTGTCCTTTGGTTACAGAGAGACCTGGAATCAGCTTCTCCCTAATTACTCGATCAAAGCCCTTCAAATGTAATACGTACGCTTGAAAAAGAGTTAGGCCAGGAAAGTATAGGTTAGTTGGACCCACCTTGATTTTAGATAACTTTAATGGGGTTAAATTTCAATGTTAGCGGGTGAGGTAGTGGATCAGCTGTTCATTATACACCCTATGGACTGCTATGGAAAGGAAACATCGGGCAGAGGGCATAATGGGCGGCCAATCCATTCCCAGCAAAGTTGAATTTTGCCGCCTTAGGGTCCATGTATGGGATGAAATTAATAGAAATTAATAGAAACTTAAAGAGAGGCCAAGGTTAATCAAGGAGAATCAGCATAGATTTAGATTGATAGGTTATGCGTAACTGACTTTTAATTAAAGTTTTTTCAGAAATCAGAGTGTATCGATCAAGTGAATGTAGTGAATGTTATCCATATGGGCCTAGAAATTCCATTCATGTCAGCGCTGGGTTGCTGCAAAACAACGCCAGCTGCCTCCGACGCAGGATACAGTGGCCGCCATTTTGGTAAGGGCCATAATGCTGTCCACTGAAATTTAAAGGAGCAGATCGTGATGTCAATTGGCCTGCAATGCCTGACTTGACGCCACATCTGCAAACTTTGAGGGTCTCACTCCATTTATCGCTGGGTCCTGAGCACACTCAGAAAGGCGTGCGTGAAGCAGCCATGCAGAGATGCTGTCGGCACTTCTTAAAGGGGAAACGCACATCTTCCATGTAAGTTTGGATTTAAGCCTTTGGACTGTTTTTTAATATTTTATTTAAGTAGTGGCTTGGTACAATAGATGTTAAAAGTTTTTAAAGTGTGCAGGGAATGCAGGGCGTGCTACTAGACACTTGCGAGGCTTCGTATGGTAAAGGAAGGCCTCTGAGAGGGCAGAACATACTGGAAATACTCAGCAGCTCAGGCGGTATCCGCAGAGAGAGAAACAGAGTTAACATTTCAGGTCGACATGCTGCCTGACCTGCTGAGTATTTCCAGCATTTTCTGCCTTTACTTCAGATTTCCAGCATCCGTTTGCAGCGGGAAGAGGAAGATGCAGAAGAGGAGGAAGCGGAAGGAAGGAAACAACCCAGACATTCCCTTTCTGGCCATGATGGAATCATCCGCCTGTGGTACCAGTGACCACAACCCCAATTCCCCTTTCAACAGATGTCCCACATGTGACCGTCCCTCTGTTACTGACCACCTTGGCCACAATTCTGAAATAAAGCAATCACAAAGCAAATTTTCTAATCTAACTTTATACATCTATGCATCCAATGTAACGTCAATAAATCAACTAATCACTCTTGTGCATTCCCTTAGTGACTGTCTTGCGCGTGCCTTTGACTAACCTAGTGATGTCACCCAGTGCTACCCCAATGGCTGCAGCATGGCTGGTGGAAGGCTGCTGACTTTCAGTGTGGGACACTGCAAATGATCTTGCTGGATGACCTTGAAGAGCTGGTGACTGGGAGTGTGAAATCAATCCAAATAATAATAATCCTCCCCCTCATCCTCATCCTCATCCTCATTCACTGGCTAGGCAGACTGGAATTTTTGGATGTGTGAAATGAGAAAGGCAGAAAGGTACATAAGAACATAAGAAATAGGAGCAGGAGTAGGCCATACGGCCCCTCTAGTCTGCTCTGCCATTCAATAAGATCAAGGCTGATCTGATCATGGACTCAGCTCCACTTCCCCGCCCGCTCCCCATAAACCCTTATCCCCTTATCATTTAAGAAACTGTCTATTTCTGTCTTAAATTTATTCAATGTCCCAGCTCCCACAGCTCACTGAGGCAGCGAATTCCACAGATTTACAACCCCCTGAGAGAATAAATTTCTCCTCATCTCAGTTTTAAATGGACAACCCCTTATTCTAAGATCATGCCCTCTAGTTTTAGTCTCCCCCATCAGTGGAAATATCCTCTTTGCATCCACCTTGTCAAGCCCCCTCATAATCTTATACGAGGCCCAACCTACTCAACCTTTCCTCATGTCAAACCCCTCATCTCCGGAATCAACCTAGGGAACCTTTTCTGAACTGCCTCCAAAGCAAGTATATCCTTTCGTAAATATGGAAACCAAAATTGCATGCAGTATTCCAGGTGTGGCCGCACCAATACCCTGTGTAACTGCAGCAAGACTTCCCTGCTTTTATACTCCATCCCCTTTGCAATAAAGGCCAAGATACCATTGGCCTTCCTGATCACTTGCTGTACCTGCATACTATCCTTTTGTGTTTCATGCACAAGCCCCCCCACGTCCCGCTGTACTGAACACTTTGCAATCTTTCTCCATTTAAATAATAACTTGCTCTTTGATTTTTTTTTCTGCCAAAGTGCATGAACTCATTATAGTCCATCTGCCAAATTTTTGCCCACTCACTTAGCCTGTCCATGTCCTTTTGCAGGGTAGAGTTGTGGTGAGGGGAGGGAGGAAAAGCAAGAGCTGCATGCTTACACATGCACACCTTGTAAATCAGAAGAGATTGTGGGATGACGGGGCAGAGTAATGGAGGGTAACATATGAGGATATCAGCATCTTGTATCTTTAAGGCCCGTCGCTGGCCAAGAGCTCAGCCATGCCCCTGCCAAGAATGGCCTACACTGTCTCCTAAAAGGGGCTGAGTTGAAGCAAGGAATGTGAGCTGTGCATGAAATTTGGTACAGATTGTTCATAAGTGAATAATGTGACAGGGTGTGGGGGCAGTGTGGGTAGTCATGCAATCTGCAGTGTGTGAGACTACTGATGCAGTCAATAGGAGACGGCTTTTGAAAATGCATTTACTGACCTTGACCACGAGTCTGAGATCACGAAGTTTTGTTGGGCACTGGAGCCAGGTATTTGGGGCAACACTGCTGGCAGTGACGACCTTGATGATCTGGTCCCACATCATTCTTTCTGGAGGGCCTCCTGGCCCCTGTGGGTAGAGGAACTCTCTTGCAGTCATGAATCCCAGCACAAAGCTGGAGTGCTGCGTGTGGGACCCTGGGTCCCCCTTCCCTGGCATTCTAAGCCAGTTGTGCTAGTGCTGAAGCACTTTTAACATTTTCTTACGTGTGGAAGGTAGTTCAGCTTTAAGAGCTGAAGACTGCCATTTTGAATTATTTTTAATGTTTATTCTTTTTCAGAAGACAGTTGAATTCCAAGAGCTAAAGTTTGCTTATTTTTAAATGATGATTTTTTTTTTCATTCTAGAATACAGTGACCTTTTAAGGGCTCACCGCTGCTTTCTGAAATGCAAGGCCAGCTTTAAGGCAATGCTGCTCTTGCAATCTTATTGGCTGGACCTCATTTCCATCAATTTTCTCCAACTTTCACCCAAACCTGGTGGAAATATGGGCGGAGAGTCATGGGCTCAGCAGTTAAATGTGATGTGGGGCCCCTCTGAATACGATCGGAGGAAGTGGGGGGTGGCGGGGAGATGGGTGGGGGCATGGCAGGGGAAGCCGAAGGCTTGCCTGTGGGGCCTGAGACCTGGCTCACAAGGACCAAACAGCAACTTGTATTTATATAGTGTCTTTAACATCGTAAAATGTCCCAAGGCGCTTCACAAGAGCATCATCAAACAAAATTTGACATCGAGCCACATAAGGAGATATTAGCGCAGGTGACCAAAGGCTTAGACAAAAGGTACGTTTCAAGAAGAGTCTTAAAAGAGGGAAGAGAGGTTTATGGAGGGAATTCCAGAGCTTAGGGCTAAGGCAGCTAAAAGCATGGCCACCAAAGGTGGAACGATTAAAATCGGGGATGCTCAAGAGGCTAGAATTGAAGGAGCGCCGATATCTCGGAGGCTTGTAGGGCTGGAGGAGATTCCAGAGATAGGGAGGGGCGAGGCCATAGCAAAATTTGAAAACAAGGATGGGAATTTTAAAATTGAGGTGTTGCTTCATTGGGAGCCAGTGTAGGTCAGCAAGCACAGGGATGATGGGTGACCTAAAGAACAGGTGGTGGATGGAGAAAACACAGGAGATACAGCAACCATGATGTGCGAGGATTCTTCATCGCAGTCAAGGCCACCTACGGGCCAAACACCCAAGGCCCCACCCCACTGCTGGCCAAGAATGGGGAATCATCATCAAAGACAACAAGGCAGTCAGGGCCCGCTGTAAGGAGCACTTCGAAGATCTCCTCAATTGAGACTCTGCCTTTGACTCGAGTGTTCTTGACTCCATTCCGCAGCATGCTACCCACCGCCACCTAAGTGAGGCCCCAACACTGTACGAGGGAGAAAAAGCAATAACACAGCTTAAAATCTACAAGGCTACGGGTGTGGACGGAATGCCTTCTGAGGCATTGAAGTATGGCAGAGAGGCACTGATGGCGTGAATACACGACCTCACCTCTCTCATCTGGAGGGAGGAGAGCATGCCTGGGGATCTCAGAGATGCAGTAATCGTGACCATCTTTAAAAAAGCGGACAAGTCTGACTGCGGCAACTAGAGAGGAATCTCCCTGCTATCAGTCACTGGGAAAGTCGTCGCTAGAGTTCCCCTCAACCGACTTCTTCCCGTGGCTGAGGAGCTCCTCCCGGAGTCACAGTGCGGATTTCGTCGCCTACGGAGCACAACGGACATGATTTTTGCAGCGCGACAGCTACAGAAAAAATGCAGGGAACAGCGCCAGCCCTTATACTTGGCCTTCTTCATCCTTACAAAGGCCTTTGACACTGTCAACCACGAGGGCTCTATGGAGCATCATCCCCCGTTTCGGATGCCCACAAAAGTTCGTCACCATCCTCCGCCTGCTCCAAAACGACATGCAGGCCGTGATCCTTACCAACGGATCCATCACAGATCTAATTCACGTCCGGACCGGGGTCAAACAGAGCTGCGTCATTGCCCCAACTCTCTTCTCAATCTTTCTCGGCGCCATGCTCCACCTCACAGTCAACAAACTCCCCGCTGGAGTGGAACTAAACTACAGAACCAGTGGGAAACTGTTCAACCTGCGCCATCTCCAGGCCAGATCCAAGACCACCCCAACCTCTGTCGTCGAGCTACAGTACGCGGACGACGCCTGCATCTGCGCACGTACAGAGGCCGCACTCCAGGACATAGTCGACGTATTTACTGAGGCGTACGAAAGCATGGACCTTACGCTAAACATCCGTAAGACAAAGGTCCTTCACCAACCATTCCTCATCGCCCCACAGTCATCAAGATCCACGACGCGGCCCTGGACACCATGGACCACTTCCCATATCTCAGGAGCCTCCTAGCAACAAGAGCAGGCATCGACGACGAGATCCAACACCGCCTCCAGTGTGCCAGTGCAAACTTCACCGCCTGAGGAAAAGAGTGTTCGAAGACCAGGCCCTCAAAACTGCCACCAAGTTCATGGTCTACAGGGCTGTAGTAATACCTGCCCTCCTGTATGGCTCAGAGACATGGACCATGTACAGGAGACACCTCAAGTTGCTGGAGAAATATCACCAACAATGTCTCCGCAAGATCCTACAAATCCCCTGGAAGGACAGGTGCACCAACATCAGCGTCCTCATTCAGGTTAACATCCTCAGCATCGAAGCACTGACCACACTCAATCAGCTCCGCTGGCAGGCACATAGTTCGCATGCCAGACACGAGACTCCCAAAGCAAGTGCTCTACTCGGAGCTCCTTCTCGGCAAACGAGCCAAAGGTGAGCAGCGGAAACGCTACAAGGACACCCTCAAATCCTCCCTGATAAAGTGTAACATCCCCACTGACACCTGGGAGTCCTTGGCCCAAGACCGCCCTAAGTGGAGGAAGTGCATCTGAGAGGGCGCTGAGCACCTAGAGTCTCAACGCCGAGAGCATGCAGAAATCAAGCACAGACAGTGGAAAGAGCGTGCGGCAAACCAGTCCCACTCACCCCTTCCCTCAATGACTATCTGTCCCACCTGTGACAGAGTCTGTGACTCTCATATTGGACTGTTTAGCCACCAAAGAACTCACTTTAGGAGTGGAAGCAAGTTTTCCTCGATTCCGAGGGACTGTCTGTGAGATGATGATGATGATGATGGATGCGTGAACGGGACTTGGTGCAAGTTATGACTTGGGTAGCAGAGTTTTGAATGACCTCAAGTTTATGGAGGGTAGAACATAGGAAGCCGGCCAGGAGTGCATTGGAGTAGTTAAGTCTAGAGGTAACAAGGGCATGGATGAGGGTTTCAGCAACAGCTGAGCTGAGTCAGGAATGCAGTTGGGCGATGTTTCTGAGGTGGAAATAAGCGGTCTTAGTGATGGCATGGATATGTGGTCGGAAGCTCATCTCAGTGCCAAATATGACACCAAAGTTTCAAAAATTCTGGTTCAACTTCAGAGAGTTGCCAGGGAGAGGGATGGTGTCGGTCGCTATGGAACGGAGTTTATGGTGGGGACCGAAGACAATGGCTTCAGTCCGAATAATTAGCTGGAAGAAATTTCTGCTCAGCCAGTACCGGATGTCGAACAAGCAGTCTGACAATTTAGATACTGTGGAGGGGTTGAGAGAGGTGGTGGTGAGGTAGAGTTGGATGTTGTCACTGCCGCTGTGTTTTCGGATGATGTCGCCAATGGTCAGCATGTAGATGTGAGATAGTAAGGAGCCAATTATAGATCCTTGGGGGACACCAGATGTAATGGTGTGGGAGTGTGAAGAGAAGCCATTGCACTGCTATGACTGTAGAGATAAGAACGGAACCCGGCGAGTGCAGTCCCACTCATCTGGATGACGGTGGAGAGGCGTTGGAGGTGCATGGTTAGAGTTAACTGGGGTGGAAACCTGATTGAATGGATTCAAAGATAGAGTTCTGGGAAAGATGGGCAAGGATTTGGGAGGCGAGAACACGTTGAAAGGACTTTGCAGAGGAAAGGGGGTTTGGAGATGGGGCAGGAGCTTGCAAGGACAAAAAGGTCAATTGTTTTTTTGAGGAGAGGAGTGATGATGGCAGATTTGAAGAAGAGGGGAAGAGTACCTGAGGAGAGAGAACCTTTAACAATGTCAGCAAACGTGGGAGCCAGGAAGGGAATTTGGTTGGTCAGCAGTTTAGTGGGAATAGAGTTGAGGGAGCAAGATTTGGGTCTCATGGACACGATGATCTCAGAGAGGGGATGAGGAGAGATAGGAGAGAAACTAGAGAAAGATTCAAATTCAGGTCCAGGGCAGGGGGGAACATGAGAGGAAGGTTGGCCCGGTGGAAGGGAGGCCTAGGGAAAGGGCAGGAAGCGATAGAGGCTGCTGACCAAATGGCCTCAATCTTTGAGACAAAGAAGTACATGAGCTCCTCACACATGCTGTTGGAGGGAAGGGTGGAGGAGGCAGGAAGAGAGGTTTAAAAACTTACCTACCTAGGCTAATTATGGCCTGTGACCAGCTGGATCTGATGGGGAAGCCGTCACTGGTCCCTTACTCAGGTCTCCAACTAAAATTGCAGATCAGGTCCCGATGAGATAATCAAGCCCTGATGTGCATATTTAAACAAGGCCTCACTAGTTTGGGGCAGGTGCCCTGCTCGGCTAATCAAAGGAGTGGTTTAATACGGGGACACGGCGAGAAGGCAGCAGGATCAGAGGGGGTACATTTTTTTCGGGTGAAAACATAGAAACACAGAAACATAGAAAATAGGTGCAGGAGTCGGCCATTCGGCCCTTCTAGCCTGCACCGCCATTCAATGAGTTCATGGCTGAACATGCAACTTCAGTACCCCATTCCTGCTTTCTCGCCATACCCCTTGATCCCTCTAGTAGTAAGGACTTCATCTAACTCCTTTTTGAATATATTTAGTAAATTGGCCTCAACAATTTTCTGTGGTAGAGAATTCCACAGGTTCACCACTCTCTGGGTGAAGAAGTTCCTCCTCATCTCGGTCCTAAATGGCTTACCCCTTATCCTTAGACTGTGTACCCTGGTTCTGGACTTCCCCAAAATTGGGAATATTCTTCCTGCATCTAACCTGTTCAACCCCGTCAGAATTTTAAACATTTCTATGAGGTCCCCTCTCATTCTTCTGAACTCCAGTGAATACAAGCCCAGTTGATCCAGTCTTTCTTGATAGGTCAGTCCCGGCATCCCGGGAATCAGTCTGGTGAACCTTCGCTACACTCCCTCAACAGCAAGAATGTCCTTCCTCAGGTTAGGAGACCAAAACTGTACACAATACTCCAGGTGTGGCCTCACCAAGGCCCTGTACAACTGTAGCAACACCTCCCTGCCCCTGTACTCAAATCCCCTCGCTATGAAGGCCAACATGCCATTTGCTTTCTTAACCGCCTGCTGTACCTGCATGCCAACATTCAATGACTGATGTACCATGACACCCAGGTCTCTTTGCACCTCCCCTTTTCCTAATCTGTCACCATTCAGATAATAGTCTGTCTCTCTGTTTTTACCACTAAAGTGGATAACCTCACATTTATCCACATTATACTTCATCTGCCATGCATTTGCCCACTCACCTAACCTATCCAAGTCGCTCTGCAGCCTCATAGCATCCTCCTCGCAGCTCACACTGCCACCCAACTTAGTGTCATCCGCAAATTTGGAGATACTACATTTAATCCTCTCGTCTAAATCATTAATGTACAGTGTAAACAGCTGGGGCCCCAGCACAGAACCTTGCGGTACCCCACTAGTCACTGCCTGCCATTCTGAAAAGTCCCCATTTACTCCTACTCTTTGCTTCCTGTCTGACAACCAGTTCTCAATCCATGTCAGCACACTACCCCCAATCCCATGTGCTTTAACTTTGCACATTAATCTCTTGTGTGGGACCTTGTCGAAAGCCTTCTGAAAGTCCAAATATACCTCATCAACTGGTTCTCCCTTGTCCACTCTACTGGAAACATCCTCAAAAAATTCCAGAAGATTTGTCAAGCATGATTTCCCTTTCACAAATCCATGCTGACTTGGACCTATCATGTCATCTCTTTCCAAATGCACTGCTATGACATCCTTAATAATTGATTCCATCATTTTACCCACTATCGATGTAAGGCTGACCAGTCTATAATTCCCTGTTATCTCTCTCCCTCCTTTTTTAAAAAGTGGGGTTACATTGGCTACCCTCCACTCCATAGGAACTGATCCAGAGTCAATGGAATGTTGGAAAATGACTGTCAATGCATCCACTATTTCCAAGGCCACCTCCTTAAGTACTCTGGGATGCAGTCCATCAGGCCCTGGGGATTTATCTGCCTTCAATCCCATCAATTTCCCCAACACAATTTCCCGACTAATATGGATTTCCCTCAGTTCCTCCTCCTTACTAGACCCTCCGACCCCTTTTATATCCGGAAGGTTGTTTGTGTCCTTCTTAGTGAATACCGAACCAAAGTACTTGTTCAATTAGTCCGCCATTTCTTTGTTCCCCGTTATGACATCCCCTGATTCTGACTGCAGCGGACCTACGTTTGTCTTTACTAACCTTTTTCTCTTTACATATCCATAGAAACTTTTGCAATCCGTCTTAATGTTCCCTGCAAGCTTCTTCTCGTACTCCATTTTCCCTGCCCTAATCAAACCCTTTGTCTTCCTCTGCTGAGTTCTAAATTTCTCCCAGTCCCCGGGTTCGCTGCTATTTCTGGCCAATTTGTATGCCACTTCCTTGGCTTTAATACAATCCCTGATTTCCCTTGATAGCCACGGTTGAGCTACCTTCCCTTTTTTATTTTTACGCCAGACAGGAATGTACAATTGTTGTAGTTCATCCATGCGGTCTCTAAATGTCTGCCATTGCCCATCCACAGTCAATCCCTTAAGTATCATTCGCCAATCTATCCTAGCCAATTCACGCCTCATACCTTCAAAGTTACCCTTCTTTAAGTTCTGGACCATGGTCTCTGAATTAACTGTTTCATTCTCCATCCTAATGCAGAATTCCACCATATTATGGTCACTCTTCCCCAAGGGGCCTCGCACAACGAGATTGCTAATTAATCCTCTCTCATTACACAACACCCAGTCTAAGATAGCCTCCCCCCTAGTTGGTTCCTCGACATATTGGTCTAGAAAACCATCCCTTATGTACTCCAGGAAATCCTCCTCCGCCGTATTGCTTCCAGTTTGGTTAGCCCAATCTATGTGCATATTAAAGTCACCCATTATAACTGCTGCACCTTTATTGCATGCACCCCTAATTTCCTGTTTGATGCCCTCCCCAACATCACTACTACTGTTTGGAGGTCTGTACACAACTCCCACTAACGTTTTTTGCCCTTTGGTGTTCTGCAGCTCTACCCATATCGATTCCACATTATCCAAGCTAATGTCCTTCCTAACTATTGCATTAATCTCCTCTTTAACCAGCAATGCTACCCCACCTCCTTTTCCTTTTATTCTATCCTTCCTGAATGTTGAATACCCCTGGATGTTGAGTTCCCAGCTCTGATCATCCTGGAGCCACGTCTCTGTAATCCCAATCACATCATATTTGTTAACATCTATTTGCACAGTTAATTCATCCACCTTATTGCGGATACTCCTTGCATTCAGACACAAAGCCTTCTGGCTTGCTTTTTTAACACCCTTTGTCCTTTTAGAATTTTGCTGTACAATGACCCTTTTTGTTCTTTGCCTTGGGTTTCTCTGCCCTCCACTTTTCCTCATCTCCTTTCTGTCTTTTGCTTTTGCCTCCTTTTTGTTTCCCTCTGTCTCCCTGCATTGATTCCCATCCCCCTGCCATATTAATTTAACTCCTCCCCAACAGCACTAGCAAACACTCCCCCTAGGACATTGGTTCCGGTCCTGCCCAGGTGCAGACCGTCCGGTTTGTCCTGGTCCCACCTCCCCCAGAACTGGTTCCAATGCCCCAGGAATTTGAATCCCTCTCTGCTGCACCACTGCTCAAGCCACGTATTCATCTGCGCTATCCTGCGATTCCTACTCTGACTAGCACGTGGCACTGGTAGCACTCCCGAGATTACTACTTTTGAGGTCCTACTTTTTAATTTAGCTCCTAGCTCCTTAAATTCGTTTCGTAGGACCTCATCCCTCATCATAGAAGTTTACAGCACGGAAGGAGGCCATTTCCGCCCATCGTGTCCATGCTGGCCAACAAGCGGCTATCCAGCTCTATGTCCATAGCCCTGCAAGTAACAGCACTTCAGGTGCACATCCAAATACTTTTTAAATGTGGTGAGGGGTTTCTGCCTCTACCACCCTTTCAGGCAGTGAGTTCCAGACCCCCAACACCCTCTGCGTGTAGAAATTTCCCCTCAAATCCCCTCTAATACTAATTGCTTTAAATTTTTACCCCCCTGATTGTTGACCCCTCTGCTAAGGGAAATAGGCCCTTCCTATCCACTATATCTAGGCCCCTCATAATTTTATACACCTCAGTCTCCTCTGTTCTAATGAAAATAAATCCAGCCTATCTAATCTGTCCTCACAGCTTAGATTCTCCACTCCCGGCAACATCCTCGTAAATCTTCTCTGTACCCTCTCCAGTGCAATCACATCCTTCCTGTAATGTGGTAACCAGAACTGCGCACGCAGTACTCCAGCTGTGGCCCAACCACTGTTTTATACAGTTCAAGCATAATCCTCC
Organism: Pristiophorus japonicus; assembly: GCF_044704955.1. Lineage (NCBI taxonomy): Eukaryota > Metazoa > Chordata > Chondrichthyes > Pristiophoridae > Pristiophorus > Pristiophorus japonicus. The sequence goes on along the minus strand of NC_091991.1, from coordinate 123,246,199 downwards.
TGATCTTGTATTCTATGCCGCAGCTAATAAAGGCAATCATTCCATATGCCTTCTTAACCACTTTATCTACCTGGTCTGCTACTTTAAGGGATCTGTGGACATGCACTCCAAGGTCCCTTTATTCCTCTACACTTCTCAGTATCCTACCAGTTAATGTGTATTCCCTTTCCTTGTTAGCCCTTCCAAAATGCATTACCTCACACTTCTCTAGATTAAATTCCATTTGCCATTGTTCTGCCACCCTGACCAGTTGATTGATATCTTCCTGCATTCCACAGCTTTCTTCTTCATTATCAACCACACAGCTGATTTTAGTATCATCTGGAAACTTCTTAACCATACACCCTACATTCAAGTCTAGATCATTAATGTATATCATAAAAAGCAAGGTACCCTAGTACTGTGCCCTGCGGAACCCCACTGGAAATATCCTTCCAGTCGCAAAAACACCCATCAGCCATTACCCTTTGCTTCCTGCCTCTGAGCCAACTTTGCCCTGGATTCCATGGGCTTTTATTTTGTGACCAGTCTGCCATGTGGGACCTTATCAAAAGCTTTGCTAAAGTCCATATGCGCGACATCAAATGCTTTGCCTTCATCAACCCTCCTGGTTTCCTCCTCAAAAAATTCAATCAAGTTAGTCAGACATGACCTTCCCTAAACAAATCCATGCTGACTATCCGTGACTAATCCAGGTTTTTCTAAGTGAAGATTTATCCAGTCCTTCAGGACTTTTTGCAATAATTTTCCCACCACTGAGGTTAGGCTGACTGGCCTGTAATTACTCGGTCTATCCCTTTTTCCCCTCTTAAACAAAGGTACCACATTAGCAGTCCTCCAGTCCTCTGGGAAAGTGAGGCTGAAGGACTTAAGGGGAGGTCTGAAGTTTAGAACGTGGATTGCTTTACCAGAGGGGGCTATTGAGGCAGAGATTATAGTACAATATAGAAGGGAAGTGGATAAATATGTGAAAAGGACGAATTAAAAAGGATGTGGGGAAAGGACGGGGAAATGCAATTAGAATAGATCTCTTTAATTGAGAAGCTTGAACTGGTTTAATGAGGGGAATTTTAAGCCTCCACCTGGCGGAAATAGGGTGGGTAGGCAGTTAAAATGCCGTGTGTGACTTATCCAATGATTCCGCTGCATTGCGCGGTTCCTAATATTAATCTACAGTAAAAGCTCCCTCCGTACAGAGTTATCTTCCCTCAGCCAAAAATGCTTACTCACTGCATTTCCACAACAGATTCACCATGCTGCAAGCCTTTACACATGTCTTCATCCAGTCTGATCGCATTACCTCTCTCACCATTGACAGTTCGCTTCTGTCATCTCTACTTCACCTGACATCTATTCCATCAGCATTGGTGCCCTTTATACTCTCTCACCTTGGTCCTCAGAATCCCACTGCGACCAGCCCCAACACCAGCAACACCAGCCACACCAGCAAGAACACCGCCTACCTTATTCGCAATCACCTGATGCTGCACAGGACAGAGGACCACATTGCTGCCTGGGACGCCAAGAAATACTGAGATAATTGAAAGGTTTGCGGCACTGCAGCCTGGTCCTCCTGACTAGATCCCTGCTTGTGCCCTCCTCTGGAATGTGCAACCAGGTTGGGTTGGTCTCCTGAGGAGGGCTTTTCCCCCCTTGGAAAAGGAAGTGGATCCCCCTGCGTGCTGTGCCACTCTCCATAAGCATATGAGGAAATCATGGGAGAGTCTGGGTGCATCTCTGGTGTTTGCAGCACCTTAATGCTGTAGAACGCTGACAGCACAAATGTCAATTTAAAGTTGGCCATGGTCCCTTTAAGAAAACCGGCTGATGGTGCGCCACTAAATGACATCACCAGACCCGCTTCATCTAATTGGCTGGGAAATGCGCTGGGCGGGCTTAACAAGCCCAATCAACAGAATATCATTCGATACAGCAGGATGGAGCCAGAAGTGCCGTCGGGACCGGTCACTGACATCGCCCGCCACAGACCCACCAAAGTTAGTAAAATCTCGGCTATTATGATTTTCTGTGTGCCCTGTTACCACATCCTTAATAATAGATTCTTGCATTTTCCCTACTATGGATGTAAGGCTAACTGGTCTACAATACAAAGCAAAATACTGCGGATGCTGGAATCTGGAATAAAAACAGAAAATGCTGGAAATCTCAGCAGGTCAGGCAGCACCTGTGGAGAGGAAGCAGAGTTTTCTACTTCCTTCCCGTGCAAGCGCAGGAGATGTAACACCTGCCCTTTTACCTCCTCCCTGCCCACTAACCAGGGCCCCAAATACTCCTTCCAGGTGAAACAGCGATTTACTTGTACTTCTTTCAATTTACTATACTGTATTCGCTGCTCATGATGCAGTCTCCTCTACATTGGGGAGACCAAACACAGATTGGGTGACCGCTTTGCAAAGCACCTCCATTCAGTCCGCAAGTGTGACCCTGAGCTTCCAGTCACCTGCCACTTTAATTCTCCGCTCCATTCCCACTCTGACCTCTCTGTCCTCGGTCTCCTACACTGTTCCAACAAAGCTCAACGCAAGCTCGAGGAACAGCACCTCATCTTTCGTTTAGGCACTTTACAGCCTTCTGAACTCAACATCGAGTGAAAAAATTTCAGTGCATAACCACTGCCAATCTTTGGCTCCTTCCCCCCCCACCGCACTCAGAGCCTGTTTCTTTATTTTTATCTTCTCCTTGTCTCTAATGGCAGCTGGTCGTTATCCCACCATTCACACCCTATCTTGACTAATGGTTTTCCAACTCCTGGCATTACCATTTGAATTTGGGCCATCATCCCTTTTGTCTCTCTAATCTCTCCTGTCTTCCAACCTATCACAGACCTTCCCTTTTGTTCTTTCTTCCCCTCCACCTTTCAGTGCTTGTTAAGAATCTGTTCTTTTCGAACACTCTCCAGTTCTGACGAAGGGTCATCGACCTGAAACTTTAACTCTGCTCCCTCTCCACAGATGCTGCCTGACCTGCTGAGATTTCCAGCCTTTTCTATTATGGTGTATAATACCCTATTTTCTCACTCCCTCCTTTCTTGAATACCATGATTATATTTGCTACCTTCCAATTTGCCGGGACCATTCTAGAATTTAGGGAATTCTGCAAGATCACCAAGAATGCATCCACTATCTCTGTAGCCACCTCTGTTAAAACCCGAGGATTTAGGCCATCTGTTCCAGGGGATTTGTTGTTTTTTTTAGCCTCATTAACTGCTCCAGTACTATTTCTTTAAGCTCCTCATTCTCAATAGACCCTTGGCTTCCCACTATTTCCAGAATAATTTTTGTGTATCATTCCATGAAGATAGATACAAATACAGTAATTTGGTTAATGTCTCTGCCATTTCCTTATTCACCGTTATAATTTCTTCTGTCTTTGCCTGTAAGAGACCCATGATTCCTTTTGCTAATCCCTTCATTATTACATACCTATAGAAGCTTACACATTCTGTTTTTATGTCTCTTGCTAGTTTACTCTCCTCTTCTACTTTCTCTCTCTTTATCAATTTCTTGGTCTCCTTTGCTGAATTCCAAAATTCTCCCAATCCTGAGGTGTACTGCTCTTTTTGGCAACATTATAACCTGCTTCTTGTAATCTAATACTATCTTTAACTTCTCTTGTTGGCCACGGTTGGACCATTTTTACGATGGGGTTTTTATTCCTTCTGGGAATGTATATTTGTTGTGAGTTAATTTCTAATTTCTTGATTTATACTGTGCCTGATACTACAACTACTGTTAGAAGGTCTATGAACTATTCCCACAAGTGTTTTCTGCCTCTTGTTGTTTCTTAGCTCCACCCAGAGTGATTCTACTTCTTGTTTTTCCGAGCTAAGATCCTTCGTCTTTACTGTTTTTAGCGCATCCTTTATTATCAAGGTTATGGCCCTCCTTTTCCATTCTGCCTATCTCTTCTAAAAGAGAAGTATCCTGGAATATTTAATTCCTAATCTTGGTAACTCTGCAACCATGTCTCTGTAATGGCTATTGTTATGTCTGTAATGCACTTATGAAAGACTCCACGAGGCAATGTGTTGTACTCAAACTGTAGTGACCTTGGTTCTTTATTTGTAACTCCAGAGTGAGGCACAAGCATGGTGGGCAGTCTTTTATACTGGGCCCTGCACACCTATGCAGGTTGTAAAGTCCTGATCCTGCAGTACAGACTTACACGAGGCACATGCTGAAGTCAAGGTCACTCTGGACCTGCACCTTTATTTCACAGCTCTCGAGTGCCACACTTGCCTGAGACCTGCCTTTATATACCTGTGTGGAACAGGTATGCAGTGTCTCCTTCAAGTGCACCCCTGTTGGTAAAGTATGCTTGTGGTTACAGGCCATATCTAGTTACAGTCATGTATAGCATGGTAAGATACAGTTATATACAGTAGTGTGAGATACATGACATCACCCTCCCCCAAGGTCATATTGTCTTTATAGATTCAGTCTCTCAGGTGGTCTACGCTCTCGCGTGGAGTGTCTTAGTTGTGGTTCAGTTGTTTGCCTTGGTGCCTGTTTTTCTTTCGGTGTGATTGCTGGTATCTCGCCTGGGCTGTCTGTTTCGTTCAGTATGATTGCTGGTATCTTGCCTGGGCTGTCTGTTGAGACTGCCCTTTCCTCAGGTTGTTCCCTCTGTCTGTCCACTAGGTGTGATGTGAGTTCCACATTGTAGTCTGCCTCTGGTTCTGCAGTGTTGTAGGTGAATCTACTTTTTACTTGGTCTACATGCCTCCAGCAGGTTTGGCCATTGTCCATTTGTACAACCAGTAGCCTGTTTCCTTCCTTTCCTGTTACTGTCCCTGCAAGCCATTTGGGACCCCTGCCATAGTTTAGCACAAACACTTTGTCCCCTATCTCATTCCACCTCCCCCTCGAATTTCGGTCATGGTACTCAGTTAGCTTCCGGCGCTTTGCTTCGACAATTTCATGCATGTCTGGGAGGATTAACGAGAGCCTAGTCTTTAAGGTCCGTTTCATCAATAGTTGCGCGGGGGGGACCCCAGTCAACGAATGCGAACGAGATCTGTTTGCCAGCAGCAGTCGCAAAAGGTGGTTCTGCAGCGTGGGACCTTGGATTTTTAGCATGCCTTGTTTAATGATTTGCACTGCTCGCTCCGCCTGACCATTGGAGGCCGGCTTGAACGGTGCCATCTTAACATGGTTTATGCCAACTATAAAATCTTGAAATTCTGCGCTGGTGAAGCATGGACCATTATCACTGAACAATATGTCAGGAATTCCGTGCATCGCAAACATGGTTCTAAGGCTCTCCACAGTGGTGGAGGTGGTGCTCGAGTTGAAAATGGTGCATTTGATCCACTTTGAAAATGCATCGATAATTACGAGGAACATTTTTACAATGAATAGGCCCGCATAGTCGACATGCACCCGCAACCATGGTTTGGTGGGCCAGGGCCAGGGGCTTAGGGGGGCCTCCCTGGGGCATTACTGAGTTGGGCACAAATGGTGCACCGCCGGACGCGGAGCTCCAAGTCTGCGTCAATGCCAGGCCACTAGACGTGGGATCTGGCTATGGCCTTCATAAGGACGATCCCCGGGTGGTCGCAATGGAGCTCTCGGACAAACGCCTCTCTGCCTCGCAAGGGCATAACTACTCGGCTGTCCCACATCAGGCAGTCTGCCTGTAGTGATAGTTCATGCATGCGCCTATGGAAAGGTTTGATCTCCTCAGGGCAGGCATCGGGAGTCTCTGCCCAGTCACCAGTTAAAACACATCTTTTGACTAAGGATAACGTGGGGTCGCTGGTCGTCCAGGCTCTGATTTGGCGAGCCGTCATGGGCGAGCCTGTGGATTCAAAGACATTGATTGCCATGACCATCTCACAATCCTGTTCGTCGGACCCTTCCGTGGTCATCAGGGTTAGCCTGCTAAGCGCGTCGGCACAGTTGTCTGTGCCTGGTCTGTGCCTTATTGTGTAGTCGTAAGACGCCAGCATGAGTGTCCACTGCTGAATGCGCACCGAGGCGTTGGCGTTTATTGCCTTGCACTCGGATAGCAGAGACGTGAGGGGTTTGTGGCCGGTTTCTAACACGAACTTGGCCCCAAAAGGTGTTGGTGCATCTTTTTGTCACCGTACACACACGCGAGCGCCTCCTTCTCAACCATACCGTACCCGCGCTCCTGGAGGCATAAGCAATAGGTTGTAATTTACCCGCAGCATTGACATGCTGTAAAACACACCTGACCCCATACGCTGACGCATCACATGTAAGAACTAGCTTTTTAACTGGGTCAAAAAAGGCTAAAACACTGTTGGAACATAGAAGGTTGCGTGCCTTATTGAAGGCACGTTCTTGGGCGTCCCCCCAAAGCCAATCGCATCCCTTTCTGAGCAGCACATGGAGAGGCTCCAGCAGCGTGCTCAAGTTCTGCATAAAGTTCTCAAAGTAATTGAGTAGCCCGAGAAAGGCGCACAGTTCCGAGACATTCCGGGGCCTGAGTGCTGACGAATTGCTTCGGTTTTGGATTCTGTTGGGCGGATTCCATCAGCAGCAATCCTTCTGCCCAAAATTTAACCTCGGGCATGAGAAACAGACATTTGAATTTCTTAACTCTTCGGCCTACCTGATCCAATCGACTTAGTACTTCCTCCAAATTGCGGAGATGGGAGTCGGTGTCCCTGCCCGTGATGAGTATATCATCTTGAAACACAACTGTCCCCGGGATGGACTTGAGCAGACTCTCCATGTTGCGCTGGAATAGAGCAGCTGCCGACCTGATGCCGAATGGGCATCAATTGTACATAAAAAGGTCTCGATGTGTGTTGATGGTCGTGAGTAGCTTAGACTCCTCAGTCAGTTCTTGCGTCATATACGCAGATGTGAGATCTACTTTCAAGGAAAGTTTTCCTCCAGCCAATGTAGCAAATAGGTCCTCCATGCTGGGCAGCAGGTATTGGTCCTGTAGGGAGACTCTGTTTATGGTAGACTTGTAAACCCCACAGATTCGTACGGACCCATTAGGCTTAATGATGGAGACGATGGGACTTGCCCAGTCGCTAAATTCCACGGCTGAGATAATGCCTTCCCGCAGAAGCCGGTCCAGTTCGTGTTCAATCTTTTCCCTCATCACATAATGCACATCTCTAGCCTTGTGATGGACCGGTCTGGCATCCTGTGTGATGTAGGTTTTAACTTTAGCCCCTTTGAAGGTGCCCACACCTGGCTGAAAGAGATGTTCAAAATGACTTAGAACTGTTGAGCAGGAGGTCCGTTCCTCTGACGACATGGCGTGAAATCATCCCATTTCCAATTTAGTTTTTCCAGCTAGCTTCTCCCCAACAGTGCTGGGAGATCTCCGGGGACAATCCACAGGGGAAGTCAGTTCACCGTCCCTTTGTGTGTGACTGAGAGCATGGCGCTGCTAAGGACTGGGACGATTTCATTGGTATAGGTCCTTAGTTTGGTGTTGATCCTTGTGAGCTTTGGTCTGTTGCTTTTGTGCGGCCACAGCTGTTCAAATTGTTGGACGCTCATGAGAGATTGACTAGCTCCCGTGTCCAGTTCCATGTTGACGGGTATCCTGTTGAGTAGGACTCTCATCATTATTGGAGGCGTCTTGTTGTAAGAACAGTGGACATTGATCGTGTTGACCCGCTGTACCTCGGTGTCCCGGGCACTGTCCCCATCGTCTTCTGGTCCGCTTTCCAACCCTTCCGATTTTTATACCAGCCGAGCTGCTGTTTTTCTGCACATGCGAGCCAGATGCCCTGTATAGTTGCAGTTTCTGCAAACAGCATGCTGAAATTGACACCCCCTTGTTGAGTGCCTTCCCCCACATCTCCAGCACAGACCGCTTCCATTGTTTCCGAAGGATGAGCTGCGTCTGGCTGATCTCTCTTGAGCTTCTCTCAGTCTGTAGTTGATTGCTCGCATTGTGGGTTGATGAGGTGTGAACGGCCGTTCATGTGCCCCTTGATGGCTTCTGGATCCACTGCCTGCTGTTGAAGGCCTGCTCTCCTGCCTTTGTCTGTGTGTGAGGGTAGCGGCTTGTTTCACGCTGTGAATCCCTTGTTCCGATTTTTCGTTAGTTGTCGTACCCACAGTGTAGATCAACCTCGTTTCTTCTTCTCCTGCCAAGAATGTCTGTGCAACTAGTGCTGCTGCCTCTAGGGTCAAGTTCTTGGTCTCTATAAGCTTTCGGAATATGCCAGCGTGGCCTATTCCTTCAATAAAAAAGTCTCTCAGTACTTCTCTCCTTAGTTCTTCGGAGAACTCACATAAACTAGCCAGCCTCCGAAGTTCCGCCACAAAGTCGGGTATGCTCTGGCCCACACAGCGTCTGTAGTTGTAGAACCTGTGTCTGGCCATGTGTAGGCTGCTTGCTGACTTCAGGTGGTCTCTCACCAGTGTGCTCAACTCCTCAAACGACTTGTTTGCTGGTTTCTCGGGTGCCAGACGTCCTTCATTAAGATGTATGTTTTCGAGCCACAGCTGGTCAAGAGATGGGCTCTTCTCTTGTCTGCCTTATCGTCGCCCAACCAGTCTTTGGTTACAAAGCTTGCTGGAGCCTTTCTATAAAGTCCTCCCAATTGTCTCCAGCATTGTATTTCTCATCTGAGTCGTTGGTAGCCATTCTATGGATTCTGTGATCCCATAATTTGTCGCCACTGTAAAGTCCTGACCCTGCAGTACAGATTTACACAAGGCGCATGCTGAAATCAAGGTCACTCTGGACCTGCACCTTTATTTCATAGCTCTCGAGTGCCACATTTGGCTGAGACCTGCCTTTATATACCTGTGTTGAACAGGTATGCAGGATCTTCTGCAAGTGCACCCCTGGTGGTAAAGTATGCTTGTGGTTACAGGTCATATCTAGTTACAGTCATGTATAGCATGGTAAGACACAGTTATATACAGTAGTGTGAGATACATGACACAGATGACCCTCAGGTTTCCCACTACAGTGCCCTCTGGTGGATAGCCTCTGTGACAGGAGCAGGAAACCCCGGTCTCCACCAGTTGCACTCTCTGGTGGTGCCAGCATAGTATATACACAGTGTAAACTTTATTGATAGTAACTCAGGTAACAAGTCTCCATCTTATGCAACTATACAGTGACTACACAGAGTATATCCTTAGCCTGCATACATAACAGCTATTAGATCAAACCCATTTATTTCTATCTTTGCTGTTAATTCATCTATTTTGTTGCGAATGCTTTGTGCCTTTAGCTTTAATTTTTTTTCTATTTTTTTTCCTCATGTCACCTTATTCAATAACCCCCATTACCTTTTGTTAAGCTCTCTATCCATTCCTGATCCACTCTGTTTATTTCCCCCCAAATCACTGCTCTGCTCTGGAGCCTTGACATTTCTCTAACTGCTTTTGAATTTACCCTTTCCTGAATCCTCTCACCCAGCTTTCATTAGTTTAAAGCTTTGTCTACCACCTTGTTAACTCGATTCATCGACACTTGTTCCCAGCTCAGTTTAAGTGGAGCCCGTACTTACAGAATGGTTCACTCCTTCCCCAGTACTGATGCCAGTGACCCATGAAAGCCCTGCCTCCCACACCAATCTTTCAGCCACGCATGTAGCCTTCTAATCTGTTCATCGCTATGCCAATTTGTGCGTAGCTCAGGCAACAATCTAGAGATTATTACCTGTGAGGGGCTGTGTTTTAATTTCAACCCTACCTCGTCAAACTATCTCAGCAGAATCTCATTCCTAGTTGTACCTATGTCGTTGGTTCCTACGTGAAGTGGCTTAGTGATTTGCAGTGAATGGAGATACATAACGGTAACTCCTTTTCACTCCCCCTACTTAAGTGACCTCCTGTTCCATGGTGCCGTGGTCAGTTTGCTCATCCACACAGGCAACAAGAACCTCAGACCTGTTGGCTAAGGGCAAAGGCCATGGCTCCTCCAGCACTGCACCTGGGGTTCCCTTACCGGCTTGAGTCACAGTCACACCCTCCTCCCCCTGACCCCTGACCAGACCTGTACCACTATCTAACCTAAGGGGTGTGACTGCCTCCTCGTGTCCAAATGTCCAAGTAACTCTCACCCTCCCTGATGCCCCGCAATGTCTGCACCTCACACTCCAACTCAACAACCCTGAGCCGAAACATCTTGAGATACAGGCACTTGCTGCAGATATGGTCATCTGGGATTGCGATGCTCACCGCAAACTCCTACATACTGCAGTGGCGGCACACCAGCTACACTGCCATCCCTATATAATCTTGTTTTATTTATTTAATTTAAGTTTATGGGAAGAAATTGGTAATTGCCCCATTTGGGGACGGTAACTTTGGAGAGGCGGGAAACTTAGTGCCCGACGCTAATGATTCCCCGGTCTCAAAAAATTTGCTTTAGCGCTCCTGGAAGGAAGTCATGCACTAAATCAAGCGCTGCACTTCGTTCTTGGAATGCTAAGGGGGCGCACCTTTCAGTAGCACTGTATACTGGGCCATGCAGCACTGCCCAGTATGTAGGGCCCTTCTCACCATTAAAGGGAAGAGCCATCGCTGCAGTCTCTGCAATTATAATAGCACCGACCTGGACCACCAAGGGAGTGGGGCAGCTGCGTGATCAACCCGACACTCAAGTAGAGTGCCGGGCTGAGCAATCGCGGGCAGGACCCCGCGAACAAAGCAGAGGAACACAGCAAAAACAAAGGTACTTTTTTTTTTACTGAGCTCGGCTACCTCACCTCAGCCGGCTATCCGATCCACGTCTCCTGCAACTGCTGATGTTTTCGCCTGGCGCTGCTGCAGGGGTACCAACAGGACGATGACATCATGATCTCCGGGTACAGTAGATTGGGGCGCAACGCTGGAGCGCCTCTGCTAAACTGCTACTCAATATGGCGGGAGTGATTGTTAGTGCCGCACCCGGGCACTAATGTATGTGCGCCCCGTTAGCGCCCCCCCCAGAACACTAATAGGAGGCACACATGCACCGAATTCCTAGGCCTATGTATTCAGCTTATAATTTAGTTCTTTACCGAATTACCTGGTCTAGTTTAAATTATAGGTAGATTAAATTAAATATTTACCTGCAACATGAACCACTACAAGTATTGGAGGCAAAAAGCAGCACCTCCTTCCTCCTCTGTCCAAATTCTCAACTATTACACTCTGTTTAGGTGCACTCCATTTAAGAGCATTCTGAGTGTCAGGAGATACCGTTCACTTTTAAACACCTTTGAGCCACACCCAAGTTACAAGTGCTGACTCTGCTTTCGAATCACAATAGTTATTGCTTATTCAGGCAAAGACTAACAGCTGATTGACAGTTAACTGTCACTGTCAGGTATATTCTCTTAACTGTTAACTATTGACTAACTTGCAGTTTATTTGACAGCCTTTAAAGTCCTAAGTTAAATTCAAAATGTTAAACTAAATATCAGTTTGGCACCTAGTACTCACCTAGTACTTATCAGTGACTTCCACTCTCTCCAAATTCCCAACTTTGCACTCTGTTTAGTCGGACTCCGTTTAAGACCACTCTGTGCAGGCAACATGCACATGAGGCCCAGGTCTTAAAATCTCTTGGGCCTCAAGCCATGGAGAGCCAACGATTCCTGTCTGGATCAGCACTGCATCCACCCCCCAACCCCCACGCCCCAACCCCCACCCCCTAACCCCCACCCCATGCACCGATCGCTCTCTCAGGTAAAATGTTCCCCCTCCCCGAGGTCAATGGCCTTCTGTGCTGACATCTCTACAATTCTATGATATTGGGTGAACCACAAAATAATCATTGATGCCTACTCCAATACGGAAGCAAAATTAGGGCCTTCACTCCTAAGGGAATTGTCAGCAGTGTAGAACACTAAAAATGCTTCATTTTCTGGAAGCTGCATAATGACTGGGATATCATAAACTAAAATCATCTCAAGGAGATGGATGTTAAATCAGCAAAGATCCTCAGGGTAGAAACTGGTATGCATTGTGCCTGTTTTTTGGGAATAAAACAAACCAATTTAGCAGTGGGCAAGCTTATGCCCAATCTAAGCAGGCATTGGCCCCAATATTAAATTTGTGGGGCCTATTTTATGCATCCCACGTAGATGCCTAAAAAAGGCATCAGGATCCCTAAATATGTAAGTTAGGGGTCTAACCACTTGCCAGCGATACCCACATCTCAAGAATGAATTAAAAACTTGCTTGAAAATGTGATATTCAAGTGTCAGGATGTCTTTGCATTCAAGTCTGTGATCTTTAGATTGGGAAAGATTTAGTGGTCTTTGGGTAGGAATATACTTATTATCAGAAATGGTATTCACATGGAGACGTGGACACTTTTGCAATTAATTGTACACATTTATTGCCCATCACTAGTTGCCCTGAAAAGGTGGTATCCCTCCTTCGTAAACCACTAGCTGTTTCATATAACTGATTAGTTTGCTGTGCACTTCAGAGAACAGATAAGCGTGAACCACTTTGGTGTGGGCTTTGAGTCCTATATAGGCAGGACTGAGTAAGGACGGCTGGTTTCTTTCCCTAAAGGACCTCAGTGAACCAGTCTGCTTTTTACGAAAGCTTCATGGACATTTTTACTGATACCAGCTTGTTTTTATTTCCAGATTTTAAAAAAACTGACTTCAAATTCTCAAACTGCAATGGTGGGATTTGAATTCATGTTCTCTGGATTATTAGTACAGATCTCTGGTTTACTGCAATGGTGTAGTAAGGTACTGTACTGAAAAATAATAGATTGTGACCTAATGCTAATGAGTCTCCAGACAGTGAATTTTTTGACTTGACAGGACTATTATAAGAAGGCACCAAGGTGAGGTTGGACGCAGGGTGAGTATCAGTCCAGTTACATAGCCGTATTGGTAAAGCGTCTGTGGGCAGGAGGTGGTATTGGTCAGTCTCTCAGGCCCTTGGTATACTTACCCGATTAGCACAAATGAGACACTTGTGCTTCCTGAACACAGCTACAGTTTCCTGCAGAACTCAGAGTGGAACAGCACACAGCAGATCCAAGTTATACATAATGTTATACATTTCACACATAGGATGCTCATCTGGAGGGAGGAAAGCATGCTGGGGGATCTCGGTGATGCAGTAATCGTGACCATCTTTAAAAAAGGGGACAAGTCTGACTGCGGCAACTACAGAGGAATCTCCCTGCTTTTAGCCACTGGGAAAGTCGTCGCTAGAGTCCTCCTCAACCGACTTCTTCCCGTGGCCGAGGAGCTCCTCCCGGAGTCACAGTGCGGATTTCGTCCCCTACAGGGCACAACGAACAGGATTTTTGCAGCTCGACAGCTACAGGAAAAATGCAGGGAACAGCGCCAGCCCTTATACATGGCCTTCTTCGACCTTACAAAGGAATTTGACACTGTCAACCATGAGGGTCTATGGAGTGTCCTCCTCCATTTCGGATGCCCACAAAAGTTCGTCACCATCCTCCGCTTGCTCCACGATGACATGCAGGCCGTGATCCTTACCAACGGATCCACACAGACACAATTCACGTCCAGACCGAGGTCAAACAGGGCTGCGTCATTGCCCCAAACCTCTTCTCAATCTTTCTCGCCACCATGCTCCACCTCACAATCAACAAGCTCCCCGCTGGAGTAGAACTAAACTACAGAACCAGTTGGAACCTGTTCAACCTGCACCGTCTCCAAGCCAGATCCAGGACCACCTCAACCTCTGTCGTCGAGCTACAGTACACGGACGACGCCTTCGTCTGCGCACATACAGAGGCTGCACTACAGGACATAGTCGATGTATTTACTGAGACGTACGAAAGCATGGGCCTTACGCTAAACATCCGTAAGACAAAGGTCCTCCACCAGCCTGTCCTCACTGCACAGCCCTGCCCCCCAGTCATCAAGATCCACGGCGCGGCCCTGGACACCGTGGACCATTTCCCATATCTCAGGAACCTCCTATCAACAAGAGCAGGCATCGACGACGAGATCCAACACCGCCTCCAGTGCGCCAGTGCAGCCTTCGGTCGCCTGAGGAAAAGAGTGTTTGAAGACCAGGCCCTCAAAACTGCCACCAAGCTCATGGTCTACAGGGCTGTAGTAAAACGTGCCCTCCTGTATGGCTCAGAGACATAGACCATGTACAGGAGACACCTCAAGTTGCTGGAGAAATATCACCAACGATGTCTCCGCAAGATCCTACAAATCCCTGGGAGGACAGGCGCACCAACATCAGCGTCCTCATTCAGGCTAACATCCCCAGCATTGAAGCACTGACCACACTCGATCAGCTCCGCTGGGCAGGCCACATAGTTCACATGCCAGACACAAGACTCCCAAAGCAAGTGCTCTACTCGGAGCTCCTTCACGGCAAACGAGCCAAAGGTGGGCAGCGGAAACGCTACAAGGACACCCTCAAAGCCTCCCTGATAAAGTGCAACATCCCCACTGACACCTGGGAGTCCCTGGCCCAAGACCGCCCTAAGTGGAGGAAATGCATCTGAGAGGGCGCTGAGCACCTAGAGTCTCAATGCCGAGAGCATGCAGAAATCAAGCACAGACAGCGGAAAGAGCATGCGGCAGATCAGTCCCTCCCACCCCTTCCCTCAATGACTATCTGTCCCACCTGTGACAGGGACTGTGGCTCTCCTATTGGACTGTTCAGCCACCAAAGAACTCACTTCAGGAGTGGAAGCAAGTCTTCCTCGATTCCGAGGGACTGCCTATGATGATGCTGATGCTCTGCAAGCGTTGTGGTGCTCTGAATTCTGGAGGAAATTAGAGCTCTCAGTTCAACATGGCATAAAGTTGTGGAAGTTCAATACAGGCATTTGGAAATTGTTCAATCGATGGGAGAAGCCAATTAGAGAGAAATGATGGCCCGTAATTTGCAGTCAGTGGCGAAGTGACAACGAAGAAAGCTGCTCCTGATCTCTGTGGCTAGAACTTTAGCTTCCTCGATGTGAAATTGATGGTCATGCTGTCAAAAGGGTACTCCAGTGAAGAGCATCCAGTGATGTCATCAAGCTGTCTAAGCAGCCAATCGCATTGAAGAATTCTCACAGACAGTAAACCAGGAGATGAAAAGCATTGGTTATCATTTCACTTTTAAAAAAATGTCTCAGAGAGCAAAATAAAGATTGGAACATACACATGGGGGTTAAGGTAGAAGCTGAAATATTATGAACAAACTTTAAAAAATATATAGTTTTAAAAAATTGAGTATTTCTTATCATAATGGAGAAATTTGACATTCCAATACTATAAAATTAGTTTTTCAGGGCCAGAACATTTGTTTACCAGTCATTACGCTGTTAAAACCACAGTTACACCTATTCCAACAAGGCCGAACATTGAATGGGGTGTTTAGCAGCGATATTCGCACGGGAAAGCTTAAGATTTCGTTAGTTGCACTGTTTTCACCAATTGCCGGCTATGGAGGATGGGATCCATAGGGCAGCCTACGTCGGAGCAGTGAATGACAGACTGAACCTTCAGGATTTTCATGTTTTAACTGTGCATGCCCTAAATCCTGAAGTTACGGTCAGAGGGGTTATGAACACTGATAGTTTTGCCGTCATTACTGTCATGTATGTAACCAGCATACTACTGTAACCCTTATACAATTGTAACCCTCATGTAACCACTACATACTGTACATACTTACTAGAAATGCACACCTTGACCACAGGGGTGTGTACTTGTGGGAGACACTCCTTACCTGGAGATTCAGGTATATAAGGGGAGGTCCCTCGCAGGGCCAGCACTTCTTGGTCCAGATAATAAAGGTGAAGGTCACAGAGTGACTGTGTCTGCAGTACGTGCCTCGTGTGATTATGTTTAAGTGTTAAGGACTCAACACCTGGCGACGGGAAACGGGAATCACTGAACGCAGAGGATGGCCACCGGTAGCTCAGAGGAACGTTACTATGTGGGTAAAGACTGGGACGATTTTGTGGAGAGATTCCAGCAGACCTTTGTCACAAAGGATTAGCTGGGAGAGGATGTGGCTGACAAGCGGAGGGCGCATTTACTAACGAGCTGCGGGACAAAAACGTATGCGCTGATGAAGAACCTGCTTGCACCCCACAAACCGGCTGACAAGTCTTTTAAAGAGCTCAGCCAGCTGATCAGCGAACACTTAAAACTGGCGATCAGCATACTCATGGCCCGGCACCGGTTCTACGCACACTGACGTCGGGAAGGGCAAAATATCTCGGACTTCGTGGCAGACTTGAGGTGCTTGGCCAGCCTCTGTAAGTTCTCAGACGCCTGCAGGAGGGAGATGTTAAAGGATTTTTTTCATTGAGGGCATTAGCCATGCCAGGATATTCATAGAGACCAAGGACTTAACTCTAGAAGGGGCAGCATTGATAGCTCAAACTTTCATAGCCGGGGAAGAAGAGAACAAGCTAATTTACATGAGTAGTCCTGGGTCCAACATGGCGACGGACCAAGGAATTAACGTGATAAACGCGGCTCAAGATCTCGCAGTCAGGCAAAGTCATTTTGAAACTGCAGCAGTCAGACAAAGGCATTTTGTAACTGCCCAAGCTGAAACCGACTCTAAGGTGGGCCCCCGATAGGGACAATGGAGAGGGGAGCGGCAATTCACGGCATCAAGGGGACCATTAACACCCACCATCAGAGTGTTTAGAAACAACCAAGGGAACAATCAGAGAGGAATGCCTGCTAACGATTTGTGATGCGTGAGAAAATAGAGAGTGAACTGGACAGGCTGCTCAGAGAGGGCAGAATTTCTCCCATTGAATTCAGTGACTGGGTAAGTCCCATTGTTCCTGTCCTTAAAGCGGACGGCTCGGTTAGGATCTGCGGTGACTACTAAGCCACCATCAACCGGGTGTCCCTGCAGGACCAATACCCGCTCCCGAGGGCGGAGGATCTTTTTGCCACGTTGGCCATGATCGTAACTCAAGGGAGAGGTATATAGAAATGGATGATCCGGTATTTGTACTTAACCATGCATTGGGACCCAAGTGGCTGGAGGGCACCGTAATTGGTAAAGAGAGAAACAGGGTCATAGTGGTCAGACTTAATAATGGGCAGATATGCCGCAAATACTTGGACCAAGTAAAGAAAAGGTTCAGCATAGACATCGATGAACATGAAGAAGAGCATGAGATGTCAACCACACCACTGCCAGTGGACGAGCAACAAGGACAGTTACCAGCATGGACAGTCCCTGTGGCCAGCCCGGACAGGCCAGAATCACCTCAGGTGACAGAAACGCATGCCAAGGCTCAGCCACCAGAGCCTCAACTGCGGCGCTCCTAGAGAGAGCGTCGACCACCTGATAGACTTAACCTTTGAGTCAAAAAGACGTGAGGGGGGAGGTGATGTCATGTATGTAACCAGCATACTACTGTAACCCTTATACAATTGTAACCCTCATGTAACCACTACATACTGTACATACTTACTAGAAATGCACACCTTGACCACAGGGGTGTACTTGTGGGAGACACTCCTTACCTGGAGATTCAGGTATATAATGGGAGGTCCCTCGCAGGGCCAGCACTACTTGGTCCAGGTAATAAAGGTGAAGGTCACAGAGTGACTGTGTCTGCAGTACGTGCCTCATGTGATTATGTTTAAGAGTTAAGGACTCAACAATTACCACCTAAAATCCGGGCCAATAATATCAAATGCCAAAATAGTTACACTTTTTTCTTAGAACTCTGTGTGAACACAAACAATAATCTGAGATAAATGGGTATGGAAAAGAAATGTTAATGTACAAAATGTACGGTCTTGGTTCTGTTACAGCTATGAAAATAAACTCACAGTTACCTGTTTATTATTTCAAAGCTGCTATTCAAAGTATAAGTACATTAAAATTAGGAACAGTTTTATTTATTGCAATACAGGTTTCCTAATTTAATTAAAACAACTTTTGATAATCTTACAATGTTTCAACTCAGTGACAGATTGAAGCCATCCTTTCTTGACTGTGTCCCCAACCCATTTCCCCGGCCTCTGATCTTCCTCATTCTCCTCCTCTCACTACCACCAACAGAACAGCGATAGCAACAGTAACAAGGTTCCCTTCATCCTCACCTTCCGTCCCAGCACTTTAACGTTGGCCAGGTCAACGTCTGCTAACTCCACCACCGACAGCACTGCTCCACCACCAAGCCCACTTTCTGCTCCGCTCCTCTCTGCTTTCCGAAAGGCTAGCCACCCCATGACACTTCTGTTGTCTTTTTTGCCTGGCATACTTCCAGTTGTCCTTCCCTTGGTGCCTTCATGTATAACTGCAGGAGATGCAACACCTGTCCATTTATCTCCTCCTACACCACAATCCAGGGGCCCAAATGCTCCTTCCATTTGAGACAGTGAGAGGAATTTTAACCTGGAGCCCACTTTCTTCTGGTGTGGGTGGGAGGTTAAAGTGGCCAAAAATGCTTTTGAGCCCGGAAGCCGGCTCCAACATGCCGACGTTCCGGGGTTCCTGAAACTTGCCGTTGAAACCAAGATGAGAACACAACGACAATTCATAGAGTTTTAATGAGTCAGGCAATGTAATGTATTTGCTTCATGGGTTCTTTGCTTAAGAATTCATAGCAATATGTAACGAATGGAACTGCCGTCAGCACCAAATAATAGTGTATGGGAATGCTGACCGCAGCTAAAAGTATTGAAATGCCTTTGAATGTACTGTACAGATTTTTTTATGAATAAAGTATATTTTGAAATTTAAAAAAAGCAACATATTGCTATTAAGATCTAGTTGATTTATTTACAAAGGATTAACAATCACACTACACATTACCAGTTCATCCACCAGGCTCACAGCTGCATACCTCATTGTGGATGACTTGGACCCAACTGACTGGGGTTTTATTGAGTTTTGTGAACATCACGTGACTGGCTAAGCCACTCACAATGGAACAGCTCTACAAACCTGTGAGTATACTCACAAGTGTATACATTACAGGCAACTACAGCAATAAATACCCAGTGCTCACGGCTGCTTTCTTACCTACCTCTGGGAAAAGGTTTGTTCAAAGTACTTGTGGTGAGAAGTTAATTTCTGCACTTTGGAAGTATTAAAGCGGGGCGCAGCCTAAGTGCATTCTGAGTCTGTCTTCTACAAGTCTCTGTGCAAAACCTTCCAACTCCTCCAAATTCCACCTTTGGATTGGCCCTTTAGATACTTGAGTTGAGATTCCGTCATGTTGCTGCCCATTCAACGGCACAATCGTAAATAATATTATAACGAGGTGGCTGCATTAAAATGCCACAGACATTACTTCCGGGTTTCCTACGTTCTATCGAACCCCACACCCCCCCCTCTCTCTCTCTGCTTCCACCCTCTGAAAGCACCTCTGAGTTAATTTCATGGCCAGTATTTTGTTCGATATAGCTCACTTCATTCTTGTCTACATTGGGGATACCGAATGCAGATTAGATGGTGCTGCACGGAACACCTACATTCTGTCAGCAAGTGTGACCCTAACCTTCATGTGTCTCACACTTTACTCCAGTCTATTCACATACTGAACTCTCGCCTATGGCCTCCTACACTTTTCAAATGACGCTCAATCCAATATTCATGGTTATCAAGTATTCAGGAATGATGGAGAAGGAAAAAGAGGAGGGGGCGTGGTAGTATTGATTAAGGATGATGTTACATCTGAAAACTTGATAATGCTGCTCCCTACACCCGAGTCTAGGTCATTTATAAAAATTGCAAAGAGTAATTGACCCAAAACTGACCCTTGTTGAACACCGCTGCAAACCACCTACCGTCCATCCACCCTGTGCTTCCTGTGCCTGAGCCATATATGCAACATCTATTGCACTACCTTGACCAATGTTCTCTGTTACCTCATCAAAGAATTCAAACAAGTTACTCTCTGACTTCCGGCTGCAATGGAGTGACTCCAGCTGCGTTTCAAACTCTGAAACTTGGAGCTTGAGCTTGAGCAACTGGTGGTTCTTCCTGCACATGTTGTTATCCAGGAAGCATGAAGTGTCTTAGAGTTTCCATATAGAACGCATGCGCATGCAACGGGTCCCAGCTGACCTGCCATGGCAGTCAATCCACTAACCTCTAAATCATCGAGACCCTGATCACCAAAACAATCGGCAGTGAACTATATAAATTTAAGACACTGACGTCTGAGACACTGAGACTCCTTAATCAATACTGCCACGCTCCCTCCTATAAAACTCTACAAAACTGATCTCTGAAAGACTGAGATGCTAAAAGAGTAAAAATTTAAGGAAAGGTACTGACATATAGATATATCTATAAATCTAAAACACAATGGAAACTGCCATCAAGTTAATTACAACAGTTCAAAAAAGAACAATTTAATAAAGCAATCTAACAAACTAACAAATTAACACTTACCTGTTACCCACCAAGCTACTCGCTCTGCAACAGTGACTCCACTTCTGAATTTCTTGCTCAGTTTTCCTCGTTCAGCTTGCACTCTGACTCTGACTTGTCCTCAGGCTCTCTCTCCGCTTTCACTATCTCTCACACATTTTCCCCCAGGCTCTCTCTCTGCTCTCACTGTCTCTCACACTGTTTCCCCTCTGGCTTGCTCTCTCCACTTTCACAGGGGGGAATTTTCCAGGATGTTAGCAGATACCGCTGTCAACCCACCGTCATGCGTCTTTAGCAAATGTCGGGTTTGTCAACGCTGAACAGAACCAACATTCATCAGTGCGGGAGGCAATTAAAATCATTAGTGGCTTGTTTACAGCTACCTAAGAAAGCTTTTTGCACAGCTTTTTGAATTTGACAGGTCGCCCACCGGTTTCCCGCTGTGCCTAGACCTCGTTAGTGAAGCTGAGGCGGGAGGTCACTTGCCATTGAATCTGCTGATAAGTTGACAGCTTCAAATGTCAAGTCAAAGTTCCCAGTTGATTGAGAAATGCTCCCTTAACCATTAGCTTCTCTAAACTGCATTTCCACTACAGATTCAGGATGCTGCAAGTCTTTACACAAATCTCCATGCAGTCTGACCTCATTACCTCTCCCACCTTTGACAAATTGCTTCTGTCCTCTCTACTTCACCTGACATCTATTACATCAGTATATACTCTCTTTATACCCTTTATACTCTCCCACCATGATCATCCCCAACACCAGCAGCACCAGGCACACCAGCAGCACCAACAACAACACCAACCTTTTCCGCAATCAACTGATGCTGCACAGGACACAGGGCATCAGCACCCGACCACATTGCTGCCTGGGACATCAGGGATAGCCTCACCATGGCCAGATTTACTTCATTTGACACTGTACACCCTGGCTGCCACATGATGCACCAGGTTAACACCACCCCACACCAACACCATAAAGCATCCCGACAATGCCCAAGCCATTCCTTTCTTACACATGGCCTTTGCGGGGGTTACCGTTATGTCTCACCATTCACTGCAACTCACTAAGCTACTCCATGGGTGCACGCAAATCTGTCCAAGAAGGTAAAGTATTGAAAATAAAGGTTTCAATGGGTTTCACACCACATCAAACAGAAACTTTACATGAATGTTGCATAACACACCCAAATGCCTATTCTTGTGTGTTGTTAGTTGGTATGATTGGACAAGGATGAGGGTAATTGTGAGGGGTGGCTTGTAAGATGGGGATGTGATAATGTAGATAGAGAGAGATGGGAGACAGTATAAGGCAAGTTGGTGCAAGAATGTGCAGGAATAGGGTAGGGAAGGCAGAGTGATGGGGATGTGATGAGTGGCACAGCAGGATGAGGCTGTTGGCTTTGTAATAATGTTTCCTAATCATTGAAATATTTATGCCACTGCAGCCTGGTCCTCCTGATCACATCCCTACTTGTGCCCTCCTCTGCAATGTGCAACCAGGCTGTGTTGATTTGTTGGGGAGGTCTTTGCCCCACTTGGGAAGGGAAGAGAACCTCCCTGCATGCTGTAAGTCCCTCCAAAATTATCTGGAGGGAACCATGGGAGAGCCTGGGTGCTGCTGTGCATCTCAGTGCAGTGCAGTGCAGTGTTTGCAGCACCTCAATGCTGTAGAACATTGAGAGCACAAACATCAAATTAAAGGTGGCCACAGTCCCTTTAAGGAAAGCGGCTGATGACGTGTCATTAAATTATGTCACCAGACCCTCTTCCTCTAATTGGCCGGGAAACACGCTGGACGGGCTTAACAAGCCAAATCGTACCAGCACCTCCGCAACCTCCCGAGCAATTTCCCAGCAGGCAGTAGCACCCACCCTTGCCCCACTGATGACAACTGTCTTGCCTCCCCCCGGAGGCGCGAACGGGGCTATAGAAAGGAGCAATTTTCATCCCCGGTGCGTGCATTGTACTTGCTTTATTTGTGATTTTGGTTGCCAAATATAACTGCAGGGCTCGAGGGGTAAGGATACTCATTAGGTTGTCTCTGGAGCAGTGTGATAAATACACAGACTGATGGTGGGCTTCATATGGTTCTTCACAAAGCCATTTCCACTTGGGTTATAGATACTTTCTGCTCATTACACAAAGGCTTGAAATAATGGGGGCAACTTTCAACTGTCGGCAGCACGTTTCTCACTTGAGACCAAGCAGTCTGCGGTTGGCGATCGGGTAGGACCTGGGCCATGCCAGTGCTGCTTAAGGCCGGCCTGATGCAATTTTCAGGTGGGCCTATAAAGGGCGGACCAACTCGCTCACCTGTTTCTGACGGGAGGCTGCTTCAATATGCAAATCAGGATTCTACACCAGTTTTCAGCCCCTGATTGTAATCTCCAACGACAAATGGGAGAATTGTGCACAAAGCATACTCTGCCCATTTGTGCCAGGCGTTGAACCCTCTAGCTAGCAGTCCTTAATGAGGAGGCTGCTCAAAAAAAGCCTGAGGAAACGTTTTAGTTTCTCCCTGGAAGTGCTCGCCCTGAATCCACCAAAAAACTCTTGCCTGTTGCTGGCCCATGCGTGGTCCCCCACTAACGCATCGTGAAATTGCAGCCCTCACTTTCTCCAGCCTTTTTAATTCGTACATACGGCTCAAATCCCGCAATTTCTTGACACTCACGGGGAGGTTGACGGTGAGCCTCCGGTCTTGCGAGGCTAATGGCGGAGCGGTGAAAATCTGCCAACAATTTGTGTCGATTCTCAACATGCAGCAGATCTCTTCCTCGACACATGTTGCTTGGGTTTTTGATGCACTCACAATGATGTGCACATTAAACTCACCATTAAATTCCCAGCAAATTCTGAGCTGTTTTCCACAAATGAGATGCCTTTCTGCATTTACCATTGAAAACCTTAGATGAACACTGCATGGAAACATTAATCAATCACACACCTCTTCTGTTATATTGTGGATATATCCATCCAAACTAACAGGTCAAGATAAGATGCATAGCCAGAAGTATAAGACATTTATACTATACCCGATGATTTGCAATACAAGTTAATTTGTGAGTACCTCGAGTCTCGTTGCCGAGAGCATGCAGAAAACAAGCGCAGGCAGCAGAAGGAGCATGCGGCAAACCAGTCCCATCCATCCTTTCCTTCAACCACTGTCTGTCCCACCTGTGACAGAGACTGTAATTCCCATATTGGACTGTTCAGTCACCTGAGAACTCACTTTTGGGGTGGAAGCAAGTCTTCCTCGATTTCGAGGAACTGCCTATGATGATGACAATTTGTCATTTTAACATAATATCACTATTGCCTGCTAACCACATATTCATTTGTGCGTGACATTTTATTATTCTCTATTAAACTGCAATGAGAAATAATGCAAATTATTAGTTCATGAGGAAGCATAATTTTATGGGCGAAATTGCCCTTTTTTATAACCCCATTACTGCCTTGCGGGGGGGGGGGCGCGCTAATGGGGCACAATGAGGTTATCTTCCGGGGGAAGGGGTCAATAGCGCCTCTGGGGAAATTGACCCAGAGGATTGGGGGGAGCTGTACCCAGTCGACGGTGGCTCAGTGGCGGCTGCCAATGGGACTTCAGAGCGTGCTCCCCTTTAATTAAAGGGGAAGGGCGTTCTGCCACGTCGGCGCTTGTAAGGGGTGGTTTGCAGGGGGTCAGATTTCCCTTCTGACTTTATATGAGCAGTTCCGAATCGCTCCCACACCCTTGGTTCTAGACACTGGAATTATGAAGGGACTGTGACAGACTTGGACAGACAATCGGTTTCAAGGTAGGAAGCAAGTATGGCTTTATTGTGTTTAAAAAGAAGTAAAAGGCACACCTTTAATAACACACACAGAATAGTAATACCAATACTCATTGAAGGGTACAACACATTGAATAAAATATCAAATTACAGCCTGTGGGGAAAAGAATACAGCTTAAATTCTAAATGGGATAAAGAGGAAAATGCAGATAAATTTACACAAGTTATCCCAGCCTCCCCCTCCCAATTCCCCTAACTAACTAAGTTATAGCTCTGGGGGTTCAGGGGCTATGCTCACCAATCCCTTTAGACAGTTGCCGGTGAATCACGGTTTCGGGGTTTGCTGCACTTGGCCTTCTAGGCGAGCCGTACCCCGGACGGAGGAGAGGACTTCGGACTGCGTAGTCTTCGGTTGGGGTGCGTCCGTTGATGCGCTAAGTTGCGTTTCGGATGTATGGGATAAGTACCCACTTTCTTTGGTTTTAGTTAGTCCCTTTAGGTAATTTCTCACCCGTTGGCCGTTCAGAAGTAGATTGTAGAGTTGAAATAAATATCAATTGTTCGGTTTTTACTGAGTTGGTTTTGGTTGGTCGTTTCGGTGGTAGCCCGGGTTTGTCAATTTGGTTGCTGACAACCTTCCATTTCGTGGGCCTCGTGCTCAGTCGGTCCTTGACGATTTCTTGTAAGTTCCTTCATGACTCCATTTCTTCACTCCGGCTGCTTGTATCTGTCTGTGTTCCTTTCGAGTCTGTGTTCTGCTAGTCTTTCCTTGTAAAACTGGGGGATAGATATATCCCCCAAAAAAAGGCTCCATTATCTCCCATCAAATCTCTTGGGCTCTGTTTAAACTGTTCTGTCCATTGATTTTCAAATGTCTCCTTTGTCAGCAGTAACTCGATTAGAGTGTGAAAATGTGCTATCACTGGTTTTGCATTGTTTTAGGATTGTCCAGTTTTTCTGACCATGATTTCCATTATGCTTGATTGGGTAATTCGATTATCTCTTAGGGGGTGAATAGTTCCCCCAGACTGCCTGGGATCCTTAATACACGAATTTGCTTCAGACGTTGGCTCCACCTCCTGTATTTGGTAACTCTTTTTCGCAGCCAAAATGTTGTAGAATCTTAAAATTGATATGCTCCTTCCCATAGATGTTTAGGGGATCTCAAGCTTCTGTAATTTAGGTCCATTTTGAATTCCCTTTCTTATGAGTCCAAACACTGGGGGGGCGGGGGGGTCTCCATGAATGCATCCCCTTTTATCCCCCGCAGGCTTCGTCTGCCCCTTTAAACTCATTTTAAAAGCCCAGAAAGGGATTCTTCTTCTCTGTAGGGGAAAGATACTTGGAATCTTTGCGAGATATTGGTAAATTCTACACGCTACGTGGAGCATCCGCGGCACACTGACATTGCTGATGGGGTGCGGGGCTCAGGAGCACGGCGATGGGTTCAGCGACACCCTACTGCCCCGGGAATGCCCCTCCACATACAAGGAGAACCCCCGATATCACTTCGCCTCCGTTGAGGGGTGGAAGGCTGAATTCCGTGCTGGAGGCGGAACTTCCCAGCCCCGGATGCTAATGCCTCCAAATGGAGCGTGGGCCAATTTTGCCGCCTTAGTCTTAAATCGTGTGCAACATTTGGAAAGTGGTTCGGGATCTAAATGGTCTCCTGTGTCTCCAATATGGCGGGCATGAAGCGCACGCTCATTCCGAGCCAGAAGTGCGCCACCCGCCATATTGGTAAAGGCAAAAAAAATCAGCATGCAGAGCTCACACTTGATACAAGCATTAGGCCTTTTTTATAGGAAAATAATGAGTCTAATGTCTGTTTGGGGCCCTGACTGTAAGACTGCTTTGCCCTGAGGCAGCCGTCGCCAGCTGCACTTGTGTAGCTTAACAAGGTAAGATTATAAAATATACTTACCTGACTGTAGAACTAGGAGGAGCAAGTGTGCTCCCAAACCCACATTTAATGAACATGGGCCACTACCCTCCCCCGATCGCCACCGCAAACCGCCCCACACCCGGCTGTTGTTATTTATGCCCCCTCCCTGGTCACCATTACCTCTCGACCCGATCACCACACCTTCCTGACCCGATCACCACAACTTCCTAACCCGATCACCACAACTTCCTAACCCAATCACCACACCTTCCTGACCCGATCACACCTTCCTGACCCGATCACCACACCTTCCTGACCTGATCACCGCACCTTCCTAACCCGATCACCACACCTTCCTGACCCGATCACCACACCTTCCTGACCCGATCACCACACCTTCCTGACCCAATCACCACATCTTCCTGACCTGATTACCACAGCTTCCTGACCCACTCACCACTTCTTCCTGACCCGATCACCACGCCTTCCTGACCCAATCACCACACCTTCCTGACCGAATCACCACAGCTTCCTGACCCGATCACCACACCTTCCTGACCCAATCACCACAGCTTCCTGACCCGATCACCACACCTTCCTGACCCGATCACCACACCTTCCTGACCCAATCACCACACCTTCCTGACCCAATCACCACACCTTCCTGACCCGATCACCACACCTTCCTGACCCGATCACCACACCTTCCTGACCCAATCACCACACCTTCCTGACCTGATCACCACACCTTCCTGACCCGATCACCACACCTTCCTGACCCGATCACCACACCTTCCTGACCCGATCACCACACCTTCCTGACTCAATCACCACACCTTCCTGACCCAATCACCACACCTTCCTGACCTGATTACCACAGCTTCCTGACCCACTCACCACTTCTTCCTGACCCGATCACCACGCCTTCCTGACCCAATCACCACACCTTCCTGACCCAATCACCACAGCTTCCTGACCCGATCACCACACCTTCCTGACCCGATCACCACAGCTTCCTGACCCGATCACCACAGCTTCCTGACCTGATCACCACACCTTCCTGACCCGACCACCACACCTTCCTGACCCGATCGCCATCCCTTCTCGACCCGCTTGCCCGTTTCCAGCTCGCCCCTTTCCCGGTCGCGTCCCTTCATCACTTGCTGCCTGAGGACCGCTGCTGGCCTCACAGTGGACCGAGCTTCTATCTCACTTCACTGATGAGCTGCCTGTTACTGCCCGCAGATCCAGGGTTCACTGCTAATGAGGTGCGAGGCCCAATATTGAATGCATCGCGGACCTCACCACTCAGATGCACAGATGGTTCACTGCACAAAAAACACCTGAATTTCTCGGCCAAAATATTACTGCATAAAAACACAGTAATGTTCAGAATCTCAATTGCTATAGATTTAATTTAGATTTGGATTTAAATGAGAATTGCGGTTTTATTTAAAACTTTATTGCATGTGAAGTGCTTTGGGACATTGCAAGATTGTGAAAGGCACTTTAGAAATGCGAGTTCTTTCTTAGAATAGATTATTAAACACAATTATGAACTTTCTGTGAACTTTCTGCCTGATTTTATTTTAAAATAGAGCTGAAAGGCTGACAAATTGTGAGTTAGTTGATTTGAATAATGGCTGTGCTTTTTAAAATTAAATCCCTTCAAATGTTCCAGCCCAGTGGTGCACAACCCTGATGTTCATGATCAGAATTCCTCCCTCTATCCTCGCCGCAGTGAGGCTACAAGGAACAGAAGTGGGTGGTTTTCTACAGAAAGAAAGTCAGTCAATGAAAAACTCTGGTCTTGGTTGCACACCTCCCAGTGAACTGATACACAGCAGAAATTGTTGACAGCAGATCTCCTGCTCATTTTCTTGGCTAAGATACAACATTGGGAGATTTTAAGGAATTTAACACAGATAAGGAAGAGTACCAATCAAACTGGAAGGTAGGAACTATTAAACTGCTGTTTAAACCCTTGCACCTCGACTCAATTTACTTTTCTCTGCTGAGGTGAGGGGCTTATCCAGCCCTACCAACTTTCCTCCATTTACAACAACAACAACGTATTTATATAGCATCTGTAATGTAGTAAAACATCCCAAGGTGCTTCACAGAAGTAACATCAGGGGAAGTCATAACTGGGAACAAAGAAATGGCGGACCAATTGAACAAGTACTTTGGTTCGGTATTCACTGAGGAGGACACAAACAACCTTCCGGATATAAAAGGGGTCGGAGGGTCTAGTAAGGAGGAGGAACTGAGGGAAATCCTTATTAGTCGGGAAATTGTGTTGGGGAAATTGATGGGATTGAAGGCTGATAAATCCCCAGGGCTTGATGGACTGCATCCCAGAGTACTTAAGGAGGTGGCCTTGGAAATAGCGGATGCATTGACAGTCATTTTCCAAAATTCCATTGATTCTGGATCAGTTCCTATGGAGTGGAGGGTAGCCAATGTAACCCCACTTTTTAAAAAAGGAGGGAGAGAGAAAACAGGGAATTATAGACCGGTCAGCCTGACATCGGTAGTGGGTAAAATGATGGAATCAGTTATTAAGGATGTCATAGCAGTGCATTTGGAAAGAGGTAATATGATAGGTCCAAGTCAGCATGGATTTGTGAAAGGGAAATCATGCTTGACAAATCTTCTGGAATTTTTTGAGGATGTTTCCAGTAGAGTGGACAAGGGAGAACCAGTTGATGTGGTATATTTGGACTTTCAGAAGGCTTTCGACAAGGTCCCACACAAGAGATTAATGTGCAAAGTTAAAGCACATGGGATTGGGGGTAGTGTGCTGACATGGATTGAGAACTGGTTGTCAGAGAGGAAGCAAAGAGTAGGAGTAAATGGGGACTTTTCAGAATGGCAGGCAGTGACTAGTGGGGTACTGCAAGGTTCTGTGCTGGGGCCCCAGCTGTTTACACTGTACATTAATGATTTAGACGAGGGGATTAAATGTAGTATCTCCAAATTTGCAGATGACACTAAGTTGGGTGGCAGTGTGAGCTGCGAGGAGGATGCTATGAGGCTGCAGAGTGACTTGGATAGGTTAGGTGAGTGGGCAAATGCATGGCAGATGAAGTATAATGTGGATAAATGTGAGGTTATCCACTTTGGTGGTAAAAACAGAGAGACAGACTATTATCTGAATAGAGACAGATTAGGAAAAGGGGAGGTGCAACGAGACCTGGGTGTCATGGTACATCAGTCATTGAAGGTTGGCATGCAGGTACAGCAGGCGGTTAAGAAAGCAAATGGCATGTTGGCCTTCATAGCGAGGGGATTTGAGTACAGGGGCAGGGAGGTGTTGCTACAATTGTACAGGGCCTTGGTGAGGCCACACCTGGAGTATTGTGTACAGTTTTGGTCTCCTAACCTGAGGAAGGACATTCTTGCTATTGAGGGAGTGCAGCGAAGGTTCACCAGACTGATTCCCGGGATGGCGGGACTGACCTATCAAGAAAGACTGGATCAACTGGGCTTGTATTCACTGGAGTTCAGAAGAATGAGAGGGGACCTCATAGAAACGTTTAAAATTCTGACGGGGTTAGACAGGTTAGATGCAGGAAGAACGTTCCCAATGTTGGGGAAGTCCAGAACCAGAGGACACAGTCTAAGGATAAGGGGGAAGCCATATAGGACCGAGATGAGGAGGAATTTCTTCACCCAGAGAGTGGTGAACCTGTGGAATTCTCTACCACAGAAAGTTGTTGAGGCCAATTCACTAAATATATTCAAAAAGGAGTTAGATGAAGTCCTTACTACTAGGGGAATCAAGGGGTATGGTGAGAAAGCAGGAATGGGGTACTGAAGTTGCATGTTCAGCCATGAACTCATTGAATGGCGGTGCAGGCTAGAAGGGCCGAATGGCCTACTCCTGCACCTATTTTCTATGTTTCTATGTTTCTAAGACAAAAAAAATTGACACTGAGCCACAAAGGGAGAAATTAGGGCAGGTGACCAAAAGCTTGGTCAAAGAAATAGGTTTTAATAAACGTCCTAAAGGAGGAAAAAGAGGTAGAGAGGCAGATAAGTGCAGCTCCAACAATACTCAAGAAGTTCAACATTATCCAGGACAAAGCAGCCCTCTTGAGTGGCACCCCATCCACCACCTTAAATATTCACTCCCTCCATCACCGACATATTGTGGTTGCAGTGTGTCCCCTCTACAAGATGCACTGCAGGAACTCGCCAAAGCTTCTTCGGCAGCACCTCTCAAACCCGTGACCTCTACCACCTCGAAGGACAAGGGCAGCAAGCATATGGGAAAACTACGTCCGCATTCCCCTCCAAGTCATACACCATCGTGACTTGGAAGTACATCGCCATTCCTTTGTTGTCGCTGGGTCAAAATCCTGGAACTCGCTCCCTAATAGTACTGTGGGAGTACCTTCACCACGGATGCAGCGGTTCAAGAAGGTGGCTCACCACCACCTTCTCAAGGGCAATTAGGGATGGGCAATAAATGCTGGCCTTGGCAAAGAAGCTCACAGCCCAAGAATGAATTAAAAAAAAATCAGGGATACACAAAAGGACAGAATTAGAGGAGCGCAGACATCTCGGGGTGTTGTGAGGCAGAAGGAGATTACAGAGATAGGGAGGGGCAAGGCTATGAAGGGATTTGAAAACAAGGATGAGAATTTTAAAATTGAGGTGTTGCTTAACCGGGAGCCAATGTTGGTCAGCGAGCACAGGGGTGATGGGTGAGCAGGACTTGGTGCAAGTTAGGACACGGGCAGCCGAGTTTTCGATCACCTCAAGTTTACATAGGTAGAATATGGGAGGCCAGCCAGGAGTGCATTGGAATAGTGAAGTCTAGAGGTAACAAAATTCACAAGGAAACTTAGGCATGAGATCACAATTTCTTGTTTTCCTACATCAGGATCACAATAACATGCATGTGTGCACTGTGCTGATATTCCTTAGCTACTTTTTGCTGCAGATTGAGCTGGATCAAAATAATGCTATGAATCCAGGATCATCTCGGCAGTCAATGCAGTAGTGAAAGAACATCTTTGAATTGAAGTCTTTCACCACCATTATGTGATGGATTCCCCCTCCATAGCACTCTCTGGCTTTTTCTCACACTCCAGTTGCAAGTCCAACAGCCGAATGAACCGTTATGAGATAAAGGGGCTGAAATTGGTGGACCGCCCAATTCTCGGCGGTCTCGCGGTGGTCGGTCAATCTTCACCACCTGGTACCGTGGGGCGGAGTGCTGGTAACATTGGTCCTGGCGGTCCTGAGCGGTGCGTCAATGGAGTGCAACGGATGGACGGTCTGCTCCGGCGGTGCAGGGTGAGTTGTCTGGGACTCGGGACTCTTCGCGTCCTGAGTTCTGCGCACGCCCACTCTTCCATCGACCTCCTCCACCCGCCCCCCCCACCGAGAAGAGCAGTCTGGATGCCAGAGACTGCCGACGTCAGATCACAAGTAAGTGTAGATTTTTAATTGTTTTGTGCAGTGTTTTTGATTTATTTATAATACTTATATTGTTATTTATTTATTTATTTACTTTCACAATTTTGGGGGGCGGGGGGCGGTGGCCCAAATAGTTCTCTGTGGGGGGATTAGATCTCTGGAGGGGGATTAGATCTCTGGGGGGAATTAGATCCCTTTGGGGGATTAGATCTTTGAGAGGGGGCGGACTAGATCTCTGGGGGTGGGATTAGATCTCTGGGGGGGGGAGGACTAGATCGCTGGGGTGATTAGATTTCTCGGGGGAGGGTATTAGATCTCTGCGGGGGAGGACTATATCTCTGGTGAGGGTGGGGGGAGAAATAGATCACTGGGGGGAGGAATAGATCGCTGGGGGTGGTGGGGGGAGAGGAACATTGTAGTTTACATACTGCCGACATACCATCGGCATAAAACCACCTTTTTTCAGACAGTGTGCAGCTCCGGTGGTATGTCGGCGGAATGCTACCAATGTTGGACTTTTGGGTGGTCAATAAGGTGCTCCGTGTGGGTGGACGATATGCATACTGCCCGGCGGTATGTCACTGATGAATTTCCCGCCGGGCGATATGTAGGTATTTTTTGATCAATTTCGTGATTCTGGGCAGTATGTCGGTGGTCTGCGGGCGGTATGCGGCAGTATGTCCACCAATTTTGGCCCCATAGAATTAAAAAGCAAGATTAAAATTAATGTTACATGACAGACACACCTTTAATTAAAAACAAAAGCAAAATACTGCAGATGCTGGAATCTCAAATAAAAACAGAGAATGCTGGAACCTTTAAACTATTTATGTTTGTATAGTGAGTTAATGCGTCAGTTTGCAATCACAACTTAAAATCTCACACACAGGACTTGTCCATCATTAACAACGTTGGCCGCGATTTCCCCTACCTCGGCGGGTCCGGTGTGGCCGGGGTTGGTAGCGGGTCGCGGCCTTGTTGCCGGCTCCAGCCCACTCTAGAAAACGATTTTCCCGATTGGCCTTGTTAAGCCCCACCCTGCGCGTTCGGCGACCAATTGAAGGCAGCGGGACTGATGGCGTCATTTGATGACACGTCAGCAGCCGGTTTCCTTAAAGGGCCCATGCACAAATTTATTGTAACATTTGTGCTGTCAGTGTTCTGCAGCCTTACGGTGCACTGCACAGAGGTGCACAACTGCACCCAAGCTCTCACCATGACTCCCACCACATGCTTATGGAGGGAGTCACAGAACACAGGGAGATTCTCTTCCCTTTCACTTCCCTTCTGGCCCGCTGTCAGAAAAAAATGTTTTCCCACCCGGCCCACAACCGAATGTGCCTGCTGAGGCCCTGAAACAGCTCAGTCTTTGAGTTGCCACAATAATATCACTGGGAAAGATGAATCCATAGCAGAGTGTGCTGCGCCACTGACCGATTGGGGGTGAAACTGAACATGGGACGTAAACCAGGCGCAATCACCTTTACTGTCCATTATACAACACGCCTGATATTCACTTCTACTGAAGTCAATGGAGAATAATAGCGGGCGGGTGCAAAAGCAACGTTTCACTCAATCCCGTGGTATCCCAGCCTGGTGAGTTGGGCCAAAATTACCCCCGCTGTTTCAGTCCAAGATTTGAGTTTTAAAAATGACAATTCCCAGCATTCAGCAGGAGAATTTGCACATGTTCTCAAAGTTCTTTCTATGACTCAAGTCTAAAATGCAGAAATATTGCAGTATCTTTATAATTAATCAGTGTTTTGTCTCCAAGATGTAATCAGTTCATCTTTGCGTGCAGTAGAATTGATTTCTGCAGCAATGTTTATCTGGGGAGATATAGAGAGCGTGAACACATGTACAATGATAAACCACTGCTCTCGTTTAAATTCTATAGTTGCCTGGCGGGAAGTCATCTGCACTGCAAGAGTCTAAAGGTTGCTATATTCTAATTAAGTTTTAATCTAGTTCTGTGGATTTAACTGAACTCTAAGTAACTATTTATTGCAACTCATTCTGTTACACTGACTTATCTGTCCGGGTCCAGTATAGATTGGATCTGTTTGATAGAGCACTAGCCTTACCCTTAAGAAATCAAATTAAAGATCAAAACATTCTTTAAACTGAATTGACATTTTAATAATAGCATTTTTTGACAAATGATAACATAATTAATATTTGCACTGCCGATTATTGTTCTTATCTACCAACAGAAAAATGGTTAGCTCATAGCAGATTTCCTATGGTGCTGCTCATGGTCGGCTAGAAGATATTGGCCTGGAATTTGCAGCGGGTAATGAAAATGAATGAACAGCGTTCGCTGTTATTACCTCTTTGAATGTAGCGCATGTGCATCCCAATGCGGAAATCCTGAAGTTGTGGTCATTCATTCATTGCTCCCCCACCCTGACAGCCAGCAATCAGTGTAATCTGTGAAATCAGGGAAACTGATGGAACTTTGGCTTTTCCACATTAACATCGCTGTTAAATACCCCATTACAAGTTAGACCCTTTTGGATTAGGTGTAACTGGGGCATTAAGAGCGTATTGACTACTAAACAAAGGTTATGGCCCTGAAAAACTTATTTTAATTTTGCGCAGTGTCAAATTCATCCATTTTAATAAAAATTAATATGTTTACAAATTTTCAAAAACATTTTTTTTAATTGTTTTGAAAAGTTTGTTCACCTTTATTTCAGGATTGCCTTTCCCCCATGTGAGAGCCCCAGTCTTTGTTTTGCTCTCTCTAACATTTTTAAAACATTAGAATTAAAGGAGCTTACACACTTCCTTGTTGGCTGTCTGTGAGAATTCTGCACTTTGATTGGCGCTTTAGACAGCTTGTTGACGTCACAGCAGCTGGCGTTAGGGATTCCCGATTATCTTGCGTTGATTTTGCGTGCACATCGGAAAAACCAAGCTTCCCGCCACAGAGATCGCGAGATTTTTATGAGAAGCTTACTTCAGAGCAAGCAATGATTTTTGATCAGACTGAGCTTGACAGGAAGTAGGACAGATCAGGATTAGGGTCCATCCCTTATATTGATGGCCTCTAGTTACAGAAACATAGAAACATAGAAAATGGGCACAGGAGTAGGCCATTTGGCCCTTCGAGCCTGCACCATCATTCAATATGATCATGGCTGATCATGCATTTCAGTACCCCATTCCTGCTTTCTCTCCATACCCCTTGATCCCTTTAGCCGTGAGGGCCACATCTAACTCCATTTTGAATATAGCTAACGAACAGGCCCCAAGAACTTTCTGTGGTAGAGAATTCCATATGCCCACAGCTCTAAGTGAAGAAGTTTCTCCTCATCTCAGTCCTAATGGCTTACCCCTTATCCTTAGACTGTGACCCCTGATTCTGGACTTCCCCAACATCGGGAATATTCTTCCTGCATCTAACTTGTCCAATCCCGTCAGAATTTTATATGTTTTTATGAGATCCCCTCTCATTCTTCTAAATTCCATTGAATACAAGCCTAGTCGATCCAGTCTTTCTTCATATATCAGTCCTGTCATCCCGGGAATCAGTCTGGTGAACCTTCGCTGCACTCCCTCAATAGCAAGAATGTCCTTTCTCAGATTAGGAGACCAAAACTGTACACAATATTCAAGATGTGGCCTTACCAAGGCCCTTTACAACTGTAGTAAGACCTTCCTGCTCCTATATTCAAATCCTCTCACTATGAAGGCCAACATGCCATTTGCCTTCTTCACCGCCTGCTGCACCTGTATGTCAACTTTCAATGACTGATGTACCATGACACCTAGGTCTCGTTGCATCTCCCCCTTTACCAATCTGGCACCATTCAGATAATAATCAGCCCTCCTGTTTTTACCACCAAAATGGATAACCTCACATTTATCTACATTATACCGCAGCTGCCATGTCTTTGTCCATTCATCTAACCTGTCCAAATCAACTAGCATCCTCCTCACAGCTCACACTGCCACCCAGCTTAGTGTCATCTGCAAACTTAGAGCTGAATTCTAAATTTCTCCCAGTACTCAGATTTGCTGCTTTTTTTGGCCAAATTATATGCCTCTTCTTTGGATTTAATACTATCCCTAATTTCCCTTGTAAGCCACGGTTGAGCCACCTACCCCATTTTATTTTTACGCCACGTGATCTTTAAATGTCTGCCATTGCCTATCCACCATCAACTCTTTAAGTATCATTCGCCAGTCTACCCTAGCCAATTCATGTCTCATACCGTCGAAGTTACCTTTCTTTAAGTTCAGGACTCTAGTCTCTGTATTAACTGTGTCACTCTCCATCTTAATGAAGAATTCTACCATATTATGGTCACTCTTCCCCAAGGGGCCTTGCACATCAAGATTGCTAATTAATCCTCTCTCATTACACAAGACCCAGTCTAGGATGGCCAGTTCTCTAGTTGGTTCCTCGACATATTGGTCTAGAAAACCATCCCTTATACATTCCAGAAAATCCTCCTCCACTGTATGGCTGCCAGTTTGGCTGGCCCAATCTATATGTAGATTAAAGTCACCCATGTTGTACCTTTATTGCACACATCCCTAATTTCCTGTTTGATGCCATCCCCAACCTCACTATGACTGTTTGGTGGTCTGTACACAACTCCCACTAGCGTTTTCTACCCTTTGGTGTTCCGCAGCTCTACCCATACAGATTCCACCTCATCCACGCTAGTGCTCTTCTCCACAAGTGGAAACATTCTCTCGCTATCCACTTTATCAAAATCTTTCATAACTTTAAAGACCTCCTTTAGATCACTCCTCAGCCTTCTTTTTCCAAGAAAAAAGAGACCAGCCTGTTCATACTTTCCTGATATATATACCCTCGCATTTCTCCTATTATCCTTGTAAATCTTCTCTGTACCCTCTCCAGTGCCTCTATATCCTTTTTATAACATGGCGACCAGAACTGTACGCAGTGATCTAAATATGGTCTAACCAAGGTTCGATACAGGTTTATATCGATATTCACGGATCTTGTGGTAATACAAGGTGGGTAGTAGTGTCCCATAAAGATCAGTGCTGGGACCACTGCTGTTCACAATTTAAATTAACGATTTAGACTTTGGAATCAAAAACACAATTTCTAAATTTGCGGATGAAACCAAATTGGGGGGATAGTCAATATTGAGGTGAACTGCAACAATTTACAGGAGAGCATTAATAAACTTGCAGAATGGGCATATAATTGGCAAATGAAGTTCAATACAGATAAATGTGAGAGATTACATTTTGTTAGGAAGAATAGGGAGGTCACTTATTACTTGGAGGGTGCGAGTCTGGGTGGGGTACAGGAAGAAAGGGATCTGGGAGTACAAATACACCAATCACTAAAAGTTGCGACACAGGTTAGCAAGGCTATAAAAAAAGCAAACCAAGCACTAGGGTTTATTTCCAGAGGTATAGATTTGAAAAGTAGGAAAGATATGCTAAACATTTATCGAACCTTGGTTAGACTACACTTAGAGTACTGCGTACAGTTCTGGTCACCATCATATAAAAAGGATATAGAGACACTGGATGATACCAGAAATGCGAGGGTATACATATCAAGAAAGGATGGACAGGCTGGGTCTCTTTTCTCTTGAAAAAAGAAAGCTGATCGTTGACCTAATAGAGATCTTTAAAATTATGAAAGGTTTTGATAGAGTACATACAGGGAAAATATTTCCACTTGTGTGGATGAGCATAACTAGAGAATATTAATATGAGATCGTCACGAAGAAATCAAATAGAAAATTCAGAAGAAACTTCTTTACCCAAAGTGTGGTGAGAATGTGGAACTTGCTTCCACAGGGAGTGGTTGAAATGAATAGTATAGATGCATTTAAGGGAAGGCTAAACGAGCATATGAGGGAGAAGGGAATAGAGGGTTATGCTAATACATTTAGATGAGGAGAGACAGGAGGAGGCGCGAGTGGAGCATAAACACTGGCATGGATTGGTTGAGCTGAATGGCCTGTTTCTGTGCTATGTATACTATGTAATCCAATGGGCAAGACAGCTGAAGGGTCTGTCACCATAGAGGGGGAAATAATATGAGAGGATTGGAGAGGACAAGGCCATCAAAGGCAGAGCTAAGGAAGCTGTTGAAAAGGTCAATAACAGCAATAATGTTGTGGCAGATGTGCAGAATTTCAGAATTTGAAAGGGTGCTGGAAAAGGAATTGCAGGTCATTTTTTTATATAGATAATGAGGTTGGAGATGGGCAGCTGTAGATGTTGAGGGAAATAAAGAAGTAATCAAAGATGCCTTTATCAGTGCTAAAATTTAGGATGTGGTAAGGAAGATATTAGCAATCGGCAGAGTGTTAGAAGACGAGGTGCTAAAAACAAGGTGCCAGAGGAGTAATGCTTAGATAGGATCAGGCACTGAGAATCTTGCTGCTGCTATGATGGCTTAGCCAAGGCATGTTGCTGGTAAGGGTGCCTTCAAAGAGAGGGAAGGAGGCACCATCAGTAAGCCAAGCTTTGGCCAGACCTAGGATGTGGAAGGTGAGAGTTTTATTTGCAATGGAAAAAATATTTTGAAGAATAACATAGAACAGTAGGAGATCCAACTATGCTGTGGCATTGACCCCGAAGCATGCCACTAATTGTCTTGTTCCATTCCATTCCATTGTAGTTCCACACACAACCACCCTTTGCTTCCTATTGATTGAGCCAATATATTATTCACTCAAGAAGCTTCCCAATGTCCCATCTGACTGCATGGTACTGAATCAAAAGCTATGCTAAAATACTAAATATATACCAACTGTTGAATTTGTCTCAGCCATTAGGTTCGTTATCTCTTTGAAGCAGTCACTAGATTTGTCAGACACAGTATCCCTCACAGATAGTCATGCTACTGTATCCATATTTTTTTAGATGCTTCATTATTCCCTCTTCAGTTGGTTCCACTGGATTCCCACAAACTCCTGAGGAGTCCATCAGAACACTTCAGAAAATGGCAGCCCCACAATTTCCGAGAATTTCCAGGCAGCTACACCCATTGGGCAAATTACACCGGGGACAGCTCTGGCAGAGCTATGACAGGTGTTGCTGCTTCCCAAACTCAGTCAAGACCTGGCATAATACTGGAAGTTGGTATGAAAAGTGAGGGGAGATGTACCGGAAGGGGGTTGTGGGAAAAGGGTACAGAGCAGTGTGATATATCCTTACGACATCACTAACACAGCACACACACAAGATGGCTCTTAATAGAAACTGTCATCGTGTAACTTGCCACATGACCCTTTTATTATTTACATCAGTAGTTGCATTGCATCAGAAGTCCACTAGGTGGAGTAGTAGTCCACTAAGGGAGCTCTATTACAAGCAGCAACCTGCCTTGAACCCTTGAAGACAACAACGATGCTTTTTCAAGAAAGCTCAATACAAAGGGGGACTCCATGGGTTGAGGAGGGGGGATCTCATCAATATCTCCCCCTGAAGTCAGCCAGGTGCTAGATTTTTTTGTCTGCTCAGATATTTCCAGATGCAATGTTGCAACTTGGGCTTTCTGGTAACACATGACTCAGAACACCAGACATGGTGACCAAACCATTGGAATTTGGGCAAGTTTGTCTTTGAATGAGTACAGAAGAAACTTTGGGCCCAAGTTTCCACATGATTTGCGCCTGATTTTTAGGAGCAACTGGTGGAGAACGGACTATCTTAGAAATCGCAATTCTCCACATTTTGTTTTCTGCAGTTCTAGTCAGGTAGAACAGTTCTACTTTGGAACAGAATTTTTTCTTCAAAAGGGGGCGTGTCTGGCCACTGACGCCTGATTTGAAAGTTTCCACAGTGAAAACGTACTCCAAACTAAAGTAGAATGGAGCAAGTGAAGATTTTTGTAGAACTGAAAAAACCTGTTCTACACATTAAAAAATCAGGCGCAGGTTACAAATTAGGCATCCAGAACGAGGTGGGGGGGGGGGGAAGGGAAGTCATTAAATTCTATAATAAATCCTT
Source organism: Pristiophorus japonicus (assembly GCF_044704955.1). Taxonomy (NCBI): domain Eukaryota; kingdom Metazoa; phylum Chordata; class Chondrichthyes; family Pristiophoridae; genus Pristiophorus; species Pristiophorus japonicus. The sequence continues at coordinate 123,206,853 of NC_091991.1, read as the reverse complement.
ATTTATAATTATACAAATACTATACAAATAAATCCAACCTGAATAAACATTTATAAGCAAAGAAAAGATTAAATAAACCATCTTCCTACCTGTGTGAAAGTGCTTCAGGCAGGCCTTTCGGGACCGAAGGCTGAACGGGCCGGCCTGAGACTTCGGGCAGGGCCCGTCCCCAGCACCAGATTTACAGGTAGGTGGCGTTGGGTTGGGTCGGGTCGGGTCGGGGGGGGCGGGGGGGAAGGGAGAGAAAGGGGGGGAGAGAGGGATGGAGAGAGAGGGGGGGGAGAGAGAGGGAGGGGGGGAGAGAGAGAGAGGGAGGGGGGAGAGAGAGAGGGGGAGGGGGGGGAGGTCAGGTCGGATCCAGTCCGGGAGCGGGAGTCGAGTCGAGTCGGGTCGGGGGGCGGGAGCGCGGGTCGGGTCGGGTCCGGTCGGGGAGGCGCGGGTCGGGTCGGGTCCAGTCGGGGGGGCGGAGAGCGGGAACAGGAGCGCGAGTCGGGTCGGGGGGGGGTGCGTGGGTGTCGGGTCTGGTCCGGAGGTAGGGGGGGCGGGGAGCGGGTGTCGGGTCTGGTCTGGTCCGGAGGCAGGAGGGCGGGGGGAGCGGGTGTTGGGTCTGGTCCGAAGGCAGGGCGGGGGCGGGGAGCGAGTGTCGGGTCTGGTCGGGGGGGGGGGGCAGCAGGAGCTGGCCGTGGGAGGAGCCTTATTCACGCAGCCCCAGTGAGGCCATTCGGCCAGGGCGAGGGGCTGCGTGCTTCGGGCCCCTCCCACACAGTTCGGCGCCTGGAGCTACTGCACTTGCGTGCCCACTGTAGCGCATGTGCAGAGGTCCCGGCACTGTTTTCAGCGCAGGGACCTGGCTCCGCCCCCCCACAGCTCGTGCTGGCTGCGCCGAGGGCCAGAGGACCTGCAAGTAGGTGGAGAATACCGAGGACTTTTTTAGGCGCACTTTGTGGCGTGAAAAACGGGCGTCCAGGTCGGGACTGCGCCGTTCTAGGCGCGTGTGGAAACTTGGGCCCAATAAGTTGTATCACATTAAACCATAATTGCATTAAACTACATTTGCCAACAGTGGAAGAGCTAATATAGTGAGGCAGCCACTTAGGGATGGATTTTGCAGGGGGTTCAGCGTGCGATCGGTGGAGGTTCGGGTGGGAAAGTGTTTTGCCCCCCCCACAGGTTGGGACCCCACTGTGAACCTGCCGCCATGTGCCTCTCCCCGATGTCAGGTCTGTCAGCGCTGAGCTAACACGCACTGGCAGGTTCACAGCGGGGGACCTAATTCAGGTGATTAATGGCTTGTTTAGAGCCACTTGAGAATGGTTTTCAGCTTGCCTTCTGCATTTTACAGCTCGCCCATGGGATCCACGCTGGTCATGGACCACGTCTGTCAAGCTGAGGCGGGAGTTCATTAGCCATTGAATCAGCTGTTGAGTTGACAGCTTCAAATGTACAGTAAAAACTGCCACCTTACAGAGATAGTTTCCCTCAGCCATAAACTCGTCCTCCCTGCATTTCCACAACAGAGTCACCATGCTGCAAGTCTTTACACATGCCTCCATCTAATCTGATCTCATTACCTCTCTTTCCAGCTCTACTTCATCCGCCATCTATTTCATCAGAATTGGTGCCCTTTATACTCTCTCACATTTATCCTCAGAATTCCACCACATTCAGCCCCAACACCAGCAGCACCAGGCACACCAGCAGCACCAACAACAACACCAACAACTTTCTCCACCTGATGCTGCACAGGACAGAAGGCATCAGCACCCGACCACATTGCTGATGGGGAGGCCAGGGTTGGTCTCACCATGGCCAGATTTACCTCACTTGACACTGGCTGCCACATGATGCATCGGCACCACCTCACACCAACATCACAAAACATCCCTACAATGCCCAAGCCATTCCTTTCACACTCATCACCATTGCGGGGGTTACTGTTATGTCTCACCATTCACTGCAACTCACTAAGCCACTTCCAAAGGTGCACACAAATCTGTCCAAGAACGCAAAGTGTTGAAAATAAAAGTTTCAATGTTTGAAACCACAATAATAAAAACATTACATGAACATTGCATGAAACACCCATGTGTGTTGTTAGTTGATATGCTTGCACTAGGATGAGGGTAAGTGTGAGGGTTGGCTAGTGAGATGGGTTGTGATAATGTAGAGAGAGAGGGATGGGTGGAGGTGCAAGGTAAGTTGGTGTGAGTAAGGGTGTGCAGGAGTAGGGTGGGGAAGGCAGAATGATGGTGATGTGATGAGAGGCACAGCAGGATGAGGTTGAGTGTGACTTTGCAGTAACATTTCGTGATCTACTGAGATCATTGAAAGGTTTGCACCACTGCAGCCTGGTCCTCCTGACCACATCTCTGCTTGTGTCCTCCTGTATGTCGTGCAACCAGGCTGCGTTGATCTCCTATGGAGATCTATTCCGCCCAATGGAAGGGAAGAGAACCTCCCTGTTTGCTGTGACTCCCACCATAAGCATATGAAGGGAGTCATGGGAGAGCCTGGGTGCAGCCGTGCACCTCTGTGCAGTTTGTCAGTGTTTGCAGCACCTCAATGCTGTAGAAAACTGACAGCACAGCTGTCAAAATAAAGTTGGCCATGCTTCCTTTAAGGAAACCGGCTGGTGAGGCGTCATCAAATGATGTCACCAGACCTGCTTCCTCTAATTGGCTGGGAAACCCGCTGGGAGAGCTTAACCAGCTCAAACAAAGTAAATTCATTTCACAGAGTGGGATGGAGCCGACAGTAGAGGAAGCACCTGCCACCGATGTCACTCGCCACGGACCCGCCGAGGTTCGTAAAATCGCGATCAAATCCTAATCAAATTTTTTTTTAAACTTGATTTAATTTAATCAAAATAACTTTCCTCTTAGGAAAAAGCAAATGAACACATCTTCTGTGTTCAACCACCTTTTTTGATATTGCATCAGTATAGTCTTATCTAGTTCCTTGTTTCTACGGCAACATATAATGTTGTAACAAAAATTATAGCATCTTCCACTATTCCTGATCCGAATGCCTTTTTTAAGCTGGGGGTAGGGGAACTGGAGAAATTTTGATTGTGTCACCTAATCAAATACAGTAAAAATTACAGAATATGAGTATCATTTTTCTGTCACATTAAAAATCTGCAGTCAAAATTAAAAAAGAGTTTGTCTTGTGTTTTGTGTCACGCTGGGTTGGGTTCCTCATGCCGTGCACTGAAGTCTCCGCGAGAAAGAAAGATCAAATGCTTCAGAGCTTCAGAGTCGCCAGCAGTGGTCTGCTGCCTCAGCACATTGCCCCTGAGTAGCAGATTCATGATATTCTGTCCTGTCTGCCTAGTGATTTAGGAAAATAGTGAAAAATGCAGAAGTAATGCTGGTGGAAAAATTGCTGAGTACTATCCACAAATGAAATTGGTCCATCTGCTCATTCTAAAGGCTGCAGTGTTTTTATGGCTGTATCTTTTTCAATATATGTGTGTTGCTTGGGAAATTTGACCTGGCATTTTCATCTAAATAATATTCAAATCTCATTTGATGGAATATTCTCAATATAGGTTATTGAAATGTGGGAGTTGTTTTTTTCAACACAAGTTTACATTCTTAAACATGATTAGTTCCTGATTTATTAGTGACCTATTTTGTTTTAACCTTTGCACACTTCAAGATATTGTATAACTGCGCTATCTATGTAATTACTAAACTCCTTTCCATAATATTACTGTGGAAAGAATAATAAATAGCTGTTATTCGAGTGAAACAAAATGGCATTGTTATGTAAGGTTAGACAGTTGCAATTAAAATCTGTCTCAGTCACACTGCTCCTGACTCCTGACTTTCAAACATTAATCTGAGCTCGCGCAGACTTCTTGCAACACTTGCAAAGCAAGAATTTCCATTTATATGGCACTTTGTCTGACCTCAGGATGTCCCAAAGCTCTCCGCAGCCAGTGAAGTACTTTCGAAGTATTGTCACTGTTGCAATGGTCAACATTTTTCAGCAGCTCCCAACAACAGGCAGCTGGAAATTTTTGTTTTGAAAAGTAATTTTTCCTGTGCAGTCACAGTGCTCCCCCGACTCCACAGGAGACATGCTCGAACCACTGCCCTCAACACCCACACATTAGCCTTTTCTAACCCCCCCCCACCCCCGCCACTACTGACGAGGCAAGCGTCCAAAAATCTCCGCTCGGTGAGCTACCTGAGGAGGCGCGACCAATGCCGACAATTTGCAGCAAGCACGCCAATGAGATTCGAGGACCAATTTCCATCGAAACTTGTGCCTCTTGAATCTACCCCGGCATTTCCAACAATACAGCACTTTGTCAGCACTACACTGAAGTGCTAGTCTAAATTATGTGCTCACGTCTCTGGAGGGCACTTGCACCCACAATCATCTGACTCAAAGACAAGAGCCTTCCTACTGTGCCAACACTGACACCTCAGATCAATGAATGTGAACCAATCCTTTCACATAAAATAATTAGAGACACCTTAGATGGATTAGCAGTGCCTGGCCATCCTAACATACTTTGGAAATGCAACTACAACGTGCTAAGTTCAGGGAACTCAATTATTAACAAAGGAAAATGTAGTCTACAGGAGTATTTTTTATTCAAAGTACTATTCCATTTTATATTGAATAAAGGTTTTCATTTTTTTAATAACTATTTTCTTACTGCAGGGAGGCACATGAGATTAAGTCTTCCTCCCTGCAAGACTATTGCAGGATGCTACCCATAGAGAGTGCCCCTGCTGGAAATAGGCAACAACTTTACTCTGGCCTCGGAGGATTACAGAAGAAATATGAATTAGGAGCAGGAGTAGGCCATACTGCCCCTCGAGCCTGCTCCATCATTCATTCAATAAGATCATGGCTGATCTTCCACCTTAACTCCACTTTCTGCCCGATCCCCATATCCCATGATTTCCCTAAAGTCCAAAAATCCTATCTATCTGAGCTTGAATATGCTCAACGTCTGAGCATCCACAGCCCTTTAGGTAGCGAATCCTGTGAATGAAGAATGTCCTCCTCATCTCAGTCTTAAATGGCCGACCTCTTATCCTAAGACTATGACCCCTAATTCTACACTCTACAACCAGGGGAAACAACCTCTCAGCATCTACCCTGTAAATCCCCTCAGAATCTTACATGTTTCAATGAGATCATCTCTCATTCTTCTAAACTCCAGAGAGTATAGGCCCAATCTACTCAATCTCTCCTCATAGAACAATCCTCTCGTCCCAGGATCAATCCAGTGAACCTTTGTTGCACCGCCTTTATGGCATGTATGTTCTTTCTCAAATAAGGAGACTGAAACTGTGCACAGGCCTGGGAGGTATCTGACATCTAGCACTGGCTAAAGAGATCAAACATAGTCGAGGAGGCGGGAGCTCGGAGCAGCGCGAGTCCGGGGTCGGCGAGAGGCCTATAAAGGCCAGCGGGAGCTCGGAGCAGTCAGTCGAGGAGGCGGGAGCTCGGAGCAGCGCGAGTCCGGGGTCGGCGAGAGGCCTATAAAGGCCAGCGGGAGCTCGGAGCAGTCAGTCGAGGAGGCGGGAGCTCGGAGCAGCGCGAGTCCGGGGTCGGCGAGAGGCCTATAAAGGCCAGCGGGAGCTCGGAGCAGTCAGTCGAGGAGGCGGGAGCTCGGAGCAGCGCGAGTCCGGGGTCGGCGAGAGGCGTACCGGTGCAGCTACAGGGAGAAGGCAAAAAAACAAAGGTGACGTCACAGCCTAGGGGGTAAGTGATTGGCTGGTGATTGGTGAGTAGTTTTTCTTTTTCTTCTTATATTGGTCAGTAACTTTTAACATTGTTATTACCAGTTTAAGTGTATCTAAGGGTTAAGACATGGCAGGAGAGCTCGGTCGGGTGTTATGCTCCTCCTGTACCATGTGGGAACTCAGGGACGCTTCCGGTGTCCCTGACGACTATGTGTGCGGGAAGTGTATCCGCCTCCAGCTCCTGACGGTCCGCGTTACGGAATTGGAGCTGAAGGTGGATTCACTCTGGAGCATCCACGATGCTGAGAATGACGTGAGTATCACGTGTAGTGAGTTGGTCTTACCGCAGGGAAAGGGTCCACAGCCAGATAGGGAATGGAAGACCAGCAGGAAGAGTAGAGCAAGGAAGGTAGTGCAGGGGTCCCCTGCGGTCATCCCCCTGCAAAACAGATACACCGCTTTGGGTACTGTTGAGGGGAATGACTCATCAGGGGAGGGCAGCAGCAGCCAAGTTCATGGCACCGTGGCTGGCTCTGCTGCACAGGAGGGCAAGAAAAAGAGTGGGAGAGCGATAGTGATAGGGGATTCAATTGTGAGGGGAATAGATAGGCGTTTCTGCGGCCGCAACCGAGACTCCAGGATGGTATGTTGCCTCCCTGGTGCAAGGGTCAAGGATGTCTCGGAGCGGGTGCAGGACATTCTGAAATGGGAGGGAGAACAGCCAGTTGTCGTGGTGCACATTGGTACCAACGACATAGGCAAAAAAAGGGATGAGGTCCTACGAAACGAATTTAAGGAGCTAGGAGCTAAATTAAAAAGTAGGACCTCAAAAGTAGTAATCTCGGGATTGCTACCAGTGCCACGTGATAGTCAGAGTAGGAATCGCAGGATAGCGCAGATGAATACGTGGCTTGAGCAGTGGTGCAGCAGGGAGGGATTCAAATTCCTGGGGCATTGGGACCGGTTCTGGGGGAGGTGGGACCAGTACAAACCGGACGGTCTGCACCTGGGCAGGACTGGAACCAATGTCCTCGGGGGAGTGTTTGCTAGTGCTGTTGGGGAGGATTTAAACTAATATGGCAGGGGGATGGGAACCAATGCAGGGAGACAGAGGGAAACAAAAAGGAGCCAAAAGCAAAAGACAGAAAGGAGATGAGGAAAAGTGTAGGGCAGAGAAACCCAAGGCAAAGAACAAAAAGGGCCACTGTACAGCAAAATTCTAAAAGGACAAAGGGTGTTAATAAAACAAGCCTGAAGGCTTTGTGTCTTAATGCAAGGAGTATCCGCAATAAGGTGGATGAATTAATTGTGCAAATAGATGTTAACAAATATGATGTGATTGGGATTACGGAGACGTGGCTCCAGGATGATCAGGGCTGGGAACTCAACATTCAGGGGTATTCAACATTCAGGAAGGATAGAATAAAAGGAAAAGGAGGTGGGGTAGCATTGCTGGTTAAAGAGGAGATTAATGCAATAGTTAGGAAAGACATTAGCTTGGATGATGTGGAATCTATATGGGTAGAGCTGCAGAACACCAAAGGGCAAAAAACGTTAGTAGGAGTTGTGTACAGACCTCCAAACAGTAATAGGGATGTTGGGGAGGGCATCAAACAGGAAATTAGGGGTGCATGCAATAAAGGTGTAGCAGTTATAATGGGTGACTTTAATATGCACATAGATTGGGCTAGCCAAACTGGAAGCAATACGGTGGAGGAGGATTTCCTGGAGTGCATAAGGGATGGTTTTCTAGACCAATATGTTGAGGAACCAACTAGGGGGGAGGCCATCTTAGACTGGGTGTTGTGTAATGAGAGAGGATTAATTAGCAATCTCATTGTGCGAGGCCCCTTGGGGAAGAGTGACCATAATATGGTGGAATTCTGCATTAGGATGGAGAATGAAACAGTAAATTCAGAGACCATGGTCCAGAACTTAAAGAAGGGTAACTTTGAAGGTATGAGGCGAGAATTGGCTAGGATAGATTGGCGAATGATACTTAGGGGGTTGACTGTGGATGGGCAATGGCAGACATTTAGAGACCGCATGGATGAAGTACAACAATTGTACATTCCTGTCTGGCGTAAAAATAAAAAGGGGAAGGTGGCTCAACCGTGGCTATCTAGGGAAATCAGGGATAGTATTAAAGCCAAGGAAGTGGCATACAAATTGGCCAGAAATAGCAGCGAACCTGGGGACTGGGAGAAATTTAGAACTCAGCAGAGGAGGACAAAGGGTTTGATTAGGACAGGGAAAATGGAGTACGAGAAGAAGCTTGCAGGGAACATTAAGGCGGATTGCAAAAGTTTCTATAGGTATGTAAAGAGAAAAAGGTTGGTGAAGACAAACGTAGGTCCCCTGCAGTCAGAATCAGGGGAAGTCATAACGGGGAACAAAGAAATGGCGGATCAATTGAACAAGTACTTTGGTTCGGTATTCACTAAGGAGGATACAAACAACCTTCCGGATATAAAAGGGGTCAGAGGGTCTAGTAAGGAAGAGGAACTGAGGGAAATCTTTATTAGTCGGGAAATTGTGTTGGGGAAATTGATGGGATTGAAGGCAGATAAATCCCCAGGGCCTGATGGCCTGCATCCTAGAGTACTTAAGGAGGTGGCCTTGGAAATAGCGGATGCATTGACAGTCATTTTCCAACATTCCATTGACTCTGGATCAGTTCCTATGGAGTGGAGGGTAGCCAATGTAACCCCACTTTTTAAAAAAGGAGGGAGAGAGAAAACAGGGAATTATAGACCGGTCAGCCTGACCTCAGTAGTGGGTAAAATGATGGAATCAATTATTAAGGATGTCATAGCAGTGCATCTGGAAAATGGTGACATGATAGGTCCAAGTCAGCATGGATTTGTGAAAGGGAAATCATGCTTGACAAATCTTCTGGAATTTTTTGAGGATGTTTCCAGTAAAGTGGACAAAGGAGAACCAGTTGATGTGGTATATTTGGACTTTCAGAAGGCTTTCGACAAGGTCCCACACAAGAGATTAATGTGCAAAGTTAAAGCACATGGGATTGGGGGTAGTGTGCTGACGTGGATTGAGAACTGGTTGTCAGACAGGAAGCAAAGAGTAGGAGTAAACGGGTACTTTTCAGAATGGCAGGCAGTGACTAGTGGAGTGCCGCAAGGTTCTGTGCTGGGGCCCCAGCTGTTTACATTGTACATTAATGATTTAGACGAGGGGATTAAATGCAGTATCTCCAAATTTGCGGATGATACTAAGTTGGGTGGCAGTGTGAGCTGCGAGGAGGATGCTATTAGGCTGCAGAGTGACTTGGATAGGTTAGGTGAGTGGGCAAATGCATGGCAGATGAAGTATAATGTGGATAAATGTGAGGTTATCCACTTTGGTGGTAAAAACAGAGAGACAGACTATTATCTGAATGGTGACAGATTAGGAAAAGGGAAGGTGCAACGAGACCTGGGTGTCATGGTACATCAGTCATTGAAGGTTGGCATGCAGGTACAGCAGGCGGTTAAGAAAGCAAATGGCATGTTGGCCTTCATAGCGAGGGGATTTGAATACAGGGGCAGGGAGGTGTTGCTACAGTTGTACAGGGCCTTGGTGAGGCCACACCTGGAGTATTGTGTACAGTTTTGGTCTCCTAACTTGAGGAAGGACATTCTTGCTATTGAGGGAGTGCAGCGAAGGTTCACCAGACTGATTCCCGGGATGGCGGGACTGACCTATCAAGAAAGATTGGATCAATTGGGCTTGTATTCACTGGAGTTCAGAAGAATGAGAGGGGACCTCATAGAGACGTTTAAAATTCTGACGGGTTTAGACAGGTTAGATGCAGAAAGAATGTTCCCAATGTTGGGGAAGTCCAGAACCAGGGGTCACAGTCTGAGGATAAGGGGTAAGCCATTTAGGACCGAGATGAGGAGAAACTTCTTCACCCAGAGAGTGGTGAACCTGTGGAATTCTCTACCACAGAAAGTAGTTGAGGCCAATTCACTAAATATATTCAAAAGGGAGTTAGATGAAGTCCTTACTACTCGGGGGATCAAGGGTTATGGCGAGAAAGCAGGAAGGGGGTACTGAAGTTTCATGTTCAGCCATGAACTCATTGAATGGCGGTGCAGGCTAGAAGGGCTGAATGGCCTGCTCCTGCACCTATTTTCTATGTTTCTATGTTTCTATGTTTGCTCTGCTAAATTAGTTAACCATTTCCTGCGTGGAAAATGGGCAAAACAATATTAAAATCAGACCTCACTGTTTTTATATCTAGGGAGGCTCTTCAAACTTGAATTCCTCGAGAGAATGTGGGAAAATAGTTGTCATCTGATTCACAATATAGTTCACCATTTTAACATAGTTTGCCTCTTTTATGTCTAGGAATTTCCACAGAGCTGCTCCTGCTCCAGCACTGTAACTTTGCCGGAAGTGCAGTTGAATCTCCATTTAAGTGTGTAAGCAGGGGTTCCACCGCTCCTCTGGCAAAGTTATGGCATTGGAGCAGGAGTAGGTCCGAGGAGGTTCCCAGCTATGAACTTTCCTCCCAAGCTTCAAAAGTGTCTCCCTGCATCCTCACATGTTCAAATCAAAACTCCTAATGCTACTTGGATCTGCTTACCTCCCTCAGTTATCCCTTTGATAGGCCAAGCATTCTAATGAGCTGCTGCCACACATTCCGCATTGTTCTTGTGCCCGCATGAGCAGGCACTTGCAGTGCACCTTCTGCCTCTTGCACGTTCGTTTCCAGGTGTGAACCAGTTTCTGGGCTTTCCTCCCCAAAGGTCCACATTTCCCGAAATCTCTGATAAGACACAAGAGGCCTCTCAGATTTGGAACTTGTTATGACGAATTTGAATCCTTTCCCAAAGTCAGACTTATTTCCTTAGCTATGCAGGTGAAAATGTTCACCAAATTTCAGGAAGAAGTGACAGTTATTCCAGTTTTAAGTGCATTTTAAATAATAAATCAATTCTTTAGACTGCTTTGCGTTTTCTGTAATTTAAACATTTAAAGGGGAGAAAGTGGCATCCTTTGGGCCTCCCAATAGTGCCTCTGGGGGGCGATAACAGGGCGCTACTGGCTCTGCGATCGGGTGCGGCAAGAGTACCAACGTAATCACTAGTGCCACGATCTCCTGCGTCCTGGAGATCGTGACGTCATCCAGCTGTGCAGCGCTCCAGTAGTGTCCCGGATGCGAACTTTGGTTCTGCCCACAGCAGCAACACCGGGCGTCCACACCGGCAGCTGCATGAGGCGCTGTAAAGGAGGCCAGCCCCTTGGGGAGTGGTATTTAAAGGTAATGTCGCTTAAGTAAGTTAAAAATTTGTTTGGAGCCCTTCTGTGATTTTTTTTTTCCATTTTGTTCGACCGCGATTGATCAGCCCTGCACTCTATTGATCATCGCGGATTGCGGCTGCCGTCGGCAACGAGGGAAATCATTGTAATACAGAGCCTGCAGCGATGTCCCTTCGCTTTAAGGGAGGGAAAGAGCCTCAGATCCCGGCAGCGCTGCACGGGAACATTGGGCAACGCTGCACTGCTACCACCCCTCTAGCCAGCTTTAGCGTTCCAAGGGACGTGGCAGCGCTTGATTTAGCGCTCCACTTCCTTCCTGGAGCGCTCAATCGGAATTTCGTGTCGGATTGACTTGTGCCCGACGATAGTTTTGCGCTCCCGCAAAGGATATCGGCCCAAACGAGGCGCTACGCAATTTCTAGCTCGAATGTAACAAGGGGCTGATTTTCAGCACCTCACCGCCCATTGCCGTCGACTGTCGCCCACTCCCACCGACATTCCTCCTGAAGATCCGCCCAGTGCCACTTTCGAGGTGGCCTGGAGCGGGCGTGAGGGGAGAGCCGCCGGGAACCGCCTGTTGACGTCAGCCAACGGCCGAGTGGCGCAACTGAGCTCCCGCCCGCCGAGCCCCCAGATTCCTGTTGGCGGGAGTCGGCGGGACTCGGCGGCAGAACAGGGGTGGACCATTGCGAGGAGGCTGGTCTGTCCCCGACGGTAAGCCTGAAGAACGTGAAAAAAAGGTAAGTGAACAGTTTAATACTTTTTTTCAACAGCGACTTACCTGGATGGGGTCCCCTGAAGGTCCTTGGATAGTTTTTTTTATTTTTTGCTGTTGATTTTCTTTTCCAGCTCTTCGACCCTCCGTGGACCCGACTCCATCCTCGGCAGCACTTGGGCGGCAAGCGCCTCTGCCGTTGAAAATGCACCCGCCCAGATTGCAGCATACGCCTTCCATTTGCTGCGTTCCGACCTTCGAGGGACCTTCTTCCTGAATATCCCGCACAAAGTACTGTCTGGTACCTCAGCGGCCAACGGCTACACCTTGGGCGGCACTCGGGCGGGCAGAGGCCTTGCTGAAAATCGGCTCCCATGTGTTTTGAAGTGGCTGAAGAATTGTTTGTGAACCCTGAATTGTGAACTTTAATTTTTCAATTTTGAAATAGAGATGCAACTGCAGCTCTCAAAGGTTAGTCAGGAAACGTTGTTGTACTTATGCTGCATAATTGCCAGTGCACCATTCTCATTTAATTTGTTCAGTTAATCTCACATTTCCCGGTAGCATTATCTATGACTATTTATTAAGATGAATAATTGAATTTAAAAGTCACTGCACTAAGGCCCACTTGGGATAAAGACAGAGAAGATCAAATTCTGCTTAAGATGAAAAGAAAGATTTCACAATATCACTTCCATTTACTACAAAGGAAATATATTCATTTCCATGTCAAATCTGTTTTCTGCCATTTTAAATCAACTGTCAGATGCTCTGATGGCCGTTCAATGGCATCATAACTTGATTAGGTCACGATGGCCTAAGATTCGCTCTGGAGGGGATGCTGCCTTTCTGTTGCTAGTGAACAAATTCACCGACCAGCTAGGCCACTTTCCTCTTCTGGCAGTGATGAATATTCAATGAATGCATTATATTCTCATTTTTCTTTTGACTTTGTGCTGTCATACAATCCTACCCCAAGCCTGATTATTATCAAAGGTTAAAAAAATAGCACAAATACATTAAGGGGCACCATCTATTCCTATCACAACAAAATGTGTTCCGGCTCACTGCTGTTAGTTGGGAGAGGAGGGTGGTGGGGACGGGGAAGGAAAAGAGGGGTACTCAGTCGGCACAGTGCATGATTTAGATTATGGAAACATATCTGACACACATGAAAGCTCCGCCTCACCACCACCTCCCCTGGCCCTGTGTTGTCAGTCTGCTTCTTCGAGATTCAGTCCTCCATGAGGTGCTACTTCCTCTGGGAAGGCATCCAAGAAATTCCACCGAATTTGCCACCGAAAACGAATGCGGGGATCGCGTTGCGCTAGCAATCGGTTCAGAGGACATGGGAGCTGCGTGCGGCCTGCTCATTTCCGCGATTATGGCATTTAGCCTACTGCTGAACGTGCTGTTGAATGGCTGAACACTCATCAGTGGGTCCAAGTTTGTGCTACTTAAAGGGGAGGTGTATTCTGCCTGCAGCAGATCAATTGAACTGGCTGAGTGAGACAGTGGAAAGGAGCTATTAATGATGGCACAACAGGGGAAAAAACGTACACTAAGGTACGCAGGAAGTCAATAAGCGGTGAGAGGTCCTCTATCCACAGGGGGCCAAGAGGCCCTTCAGGCAACAAACCTGAAGTACAGTGTGGTGAATGCCAGCAAGTGAATAGGCCCAAGGATGTAGATGCAGACCAGGAAGAAGTTTTCTGACCTCACACATGACCTGACTGAGATGAGAAGAAATGTCTTTACTCAGAGGGTTGTGAATCTCTGGAATTCTCTACCCCAAAGGGCTGTGCATGCTCAATCAGTGAGTATATTCAAGACTGAGATCAAGAGATTTTTGAACACTAAAGGAATCAAAGGAAATAGGGATCGGACGGGAAAGTGAAGTTGGGTAGAAGATCAGCCATGATTTTATTGAATGGAAGACCAGGCTCGCAGGCCATATGGTCTACTTCTCCTCCTATTTCTTATGTTCTTATGCACAACTCTCTTAGATCTCTGTGCTCCTCCAATTTTGGCCTCGTGTGCATCTCTCAGTCTCTTCATCCCACAATTGCCAGCTGTTCCTTCGGCCAGTTAGGTGCTAGGTTGTGTAGCTCCCTCCCAAAACCACTTCATCTCTCCGGGTCTCTCTCCTCCTATAAGACCCTCCTTAAAATCTAACTCTTTCATGAAGCATTTAGCCATCCATCCTCCTGATATTTATTTTAATTTCTCTAAATGTTCTTTGTGTCAGTGTCCATTTTTGTCTGATTAATCTTCTATGAAACACCGCGAGACATTTTTCTGTTATGGGTGCGATATAAATGCAAGTTGTTATTGTTGTTGTCTGAACTCTTTGACCCACAGATTTGATAAACGTTATCTTTCAATTCTGAGATTATTTTGAGGTTGCTTTGTATGCTTGTAACAGTGTAGAATTCCTTGTGTAATTTCCCAACATCTGGTGACATAAAGGCTCTACATTAAGTTTTCGTTATTTCCTCAATATTAACATTGAGCTGTTAAAATTAAACTTCATACAAATTCAACATCATTTTTGCGACATTGGAACTGATCTTGCTGGGAATCCGCTGGACTTTACTTTTCCCCACAAATCAATTTACCAGGATTCATTGTGAGTACCAATCCAATCAACCTACTAGTTTATTTTCATTTACACATGGTAACTGTTCACAATTAATCTCTTTTCACCAGCATTGTTTTGCAATGAGAATAAAGGAGGATTGTTGCAGATGAGTGAGACTGGGGCCGAAATTGCCACCTGCCCGAAACGGGGCGCCCACACCCCGTTTCCATGGTTTTAACCGCCACGGTGATTGAGGTCGCCTTTTGAGCGAAATTACGCTCTTTGTTTTTTTTCACTCGGATCCGGAAGTCGCTCTTAATGAGGGCGGCTATGTAGCAGTGACAACGTCAGAGGGGCAGTATTGGGGGCGGTGCGGAGATCTTTAAACTTCGGTCCACTGGGCCACCAGGGAGGATTTCAGCTGGGCCAACAGCCTGGTCTTCGAGAGTGGGCGCCAGGCTGCCTGTTGACGGCCCGGCCGAATCCGGAGGCATAATTGTCGGGCCGACATAGCAGTCGACCGACAAAAAAAACATGGTGACAGCGGCAGTCGGTCCTCCCCTTTAAGGGGAGCAACGCCGCCATTGCAGAAGGCCTCAGCCTCACTGGGCCACCGCGAAAAAGTAGGTTTTCGGACCTCTGGGCGGACCGAAGATTTTGACGGCAGAATTTAATCTCCGGGGGTTAAATTGGTGGTGCACACTGTGATGATGCACTTAGCATGGATCGGCAGCAGTGAAGCAGTAGGGGGGAGCGGGGCACCACCGGGATAACACAGAAGTGGAATTTTGATAATGGCGGCCATTACACGAAAAGACGGCGGCCATTGCACTCCGCAACGTGGCCACTGCTTTCCGGTATTAAGAGGCCTTTAAAAATGGGGCAATTTCAGCCCCAGGGCATTTACCTCCTGGTGGCGTACTTTGTCCGAGAGCCATAGTTTCAGAATAAGGGGTTGGAGATGAGGAGGTATTTCTTCTCTCAGAAGGTCGTGAATCTTTGGCATTCTCTATCCCAGAGAGCTATGGAGGCTGAGTCATTGAATATATTCAAGGCTGAGACAGACAGATTTTTGAACCATAGGGGAGTCAAAGGTTATGAGGAACAGACAGGAAAGTGGAGTTGAGGCAAAGATCAGATCAGCCTTGACCTTATTGAATGGTGGAGCAGGCTCGCGGGGCCATTTGGCCTACTCCTGCTCCTATTTCTTATGTTGTTACGAGAGCCTCGGTGGAACCTGGCCAAGATCAGAACAAGTTAAGCTGGCTGATCTTCATCTACAACTTGAAACTGTGACTGGGAGGCTTCCATAAGAATAATTCATACTTACAATTAATACACATGCAAATTCGATGTTTATTTAGAAGTGCAGCTTCCTTCCATTTTTAAATATGTTCACCACCATAAACCTATACACAGTGAATCCTATTTGCAGTGATCACTTCCAGAACTGCCTTTAAGTGTCCTTTATGGATGCAAGATCTTTCAAATCGAAACCACTTTGAAGCTCAGTTTAGTGTGCATAGGTCAAACGTTCACTTATCAGACAATAATGTGAAATCAGAGAACGGTTCCTTCAAAAGTAATCCTCCCTTTGCCGAACTTTGCTCATCACATATTTGCCACCCAGCAGAGTGAAATAGTTTGGCTTAAGACATTCTCCATCAATTACTGTCAATGCCATTTCTTGACTGACCAGCAGGAGGCATGATTCAAGTGTAGTGAGCTGGACACTTTAAATTGTTTCCTTCTTTCGTGAAATGGAATACCTTGCTTCCCCATGGAGTTCCATTCAGTGGCCCTGCTGAGAATTGATCAAAATCACTGAACTGAGACAAGTGAGCACAAGTAACAGACAGCACTGGGTCTCAAGCTCCTGACCCTCTGGTCAGGTACCAAGCATGAAACCATTTGAGCTGTTGGGCCACCCAGGGTAAAATACATTTTGTTTATTCAGCTGTTCTGTGAGCGTGGCTGACCGACCAAGCCAGCAAATGGCCAATATTTATTTTGAAGCGTAACCCTGATGGGAATTTTCTGAGCGTAACCAAGTGAACATAATTGGAAATAAATTTGTGGTGGCTTAACAATTTTTTTTGGATCTTGCTTATCGTGGACAGTTCATCAGGTCCCAATTGCATTAAGATTGACATTGATATGTGATGGCGTCTGAATAAAAGAACAACCAAGTTTCCCTGAAACAGTCAGAACAAATCCTCGTGTGCATAAAAACTAATAAGGAAAACTTTATAACAATCAAAATCTAGTTAAAATAACATTCATTTTTCAAGTAACTAATATTTAACAGAATTCATTCCTATTGCACTGTTTTGAAAACAGTGGTAGATATATTTTTTTAAAGAGTACATAGTACCCTTTATTGCAAATTGTCACTTCAATAAAGGCAGATCCAGGTTTACAGCTTACCTGCAAATCACACTCATATCATGTCTGCATAGGAAGAATAAGTAATTCAAATCATTTCAGAGATGAGGTATAAAGAGTGGCATCACCAGGTCACCCTGATAAGGTGAGGCTGATAAGGGAGTCACACATACAGCTGAGAGTAAAGACATGGGATGATAAAATAACTGAAAATAACCAATACATTTAGACAACAAATTAAAATATAATCAAACTACAAAACGTTTTACATGAAAATCTGAGATTGAAGGAACTCTTTGAGATTCGCGCAACACCAAATTCAGAGCTTTTATATTAAATACCTCGACAAAGGACGTAAGGTTAGGAAAGGATGGGTTGAGTGTGAAGCAGTTATTAAATGATCACTGATCTTGTCTCTGAAACTTTCGCTTTGAAATTCGATCGTGCTAGAAGATGGGTGTTCAAGGGACCAGGTGTGCAGTCGATAAGCCTGTTGACATGGTCGTACGCAGCATGTTAAGTTCATGCTGGGACCTCATTATAATGATTCAGGCAGGAAGCCAACACTACTCACGTTATTCATTGGCTGCATGCCTGCTTGAGGTGGCTGGAAATCGGGCATCTCTGAAGCCACTTAACGATAGCCTGCACTGCTTAAAGGGGAGGTGCACACTGGCTGCAGACAGGAAGGCCCACTATTCAACATAGAAATGGACGTAAAAATGACTGACAGGGCACCCAGATGCTGCTCTCGAGAGCCTAGTCCAGCGGGAGGGAGATCCTGTTCCTGCTTGGGGCAGAAGCCTTCCAGGTAACAACTCTGCTGCCAGTGCTAAGGCATCGCAGAGGAGGACTGTAATTTATGCACCTGTGAGCATGCTCACTGGTTGGTGGAGCTGTTGCTCCATAAAAGTTTATTTTGAAATTTGTGGGTTTTAGTGCCCTTGCCAAAAGGGTGCACTTGATTTAAAGTTAGAATTAAAATAGTTGTAGAGCTGTTGCATTGTGAGTGGCTTAGCCAGTCATGTGATGTACACAAGACTCAATAAAATCCCAGTCAGTTGGGTCTATGTCATCCACGATGAGCTATGCAGTTGTGAGCCTAGTGGAAGACCAGGTAATGTATAGTGTGATTGTTAAATCTTTGTTAATACGCCAACTAGTTCTTAACAGTAATGTGTTGCTATGAATTCTTAAGCAAAAAATCTATTGTGATATATTCTTTACGACATCACAAACAAACACACTCTACAAGATGGTTCCAATACATCATGTGACTTTGTCACATGACCATTTTATTCTTATATGTCAGTAGTTGCATTACCAGAGTAGTCCACTAGGCAGAGCTCTATATTATAGAAACATAGAAAATAAGTGCAGGAGTAGGCCATTCAGCCCTTCGAGCCTGCACCACCATTCAATATGATCATGGCTGATCATGCAACTTCAGTACCCCATTCCTGCTTTCTCACCATACCCTTTGATACCTTTAGCCGTAAGGGCCACATCTAACTCACTTTTGAATATATCTAACGAACTGGCCTCAACAACATTCTGTGGTAGAGAATTCCACAGGTTCATAATTCTCTGAGTGAAGAAGTTTCTCCTCATCTCGGTCCTAAATGGCTTACCCCTTATCCTTAGTCTGTGACCACTGGTTCTGGACTTCCCCAACATCAGGAACATTCATCCTGCATCTAACTTGTCCAATCCCGTCAGAATTTTACATGTTTCTATGAGATCCTCTCTCATTTTTCTAAATTCCAGTGAATATAAGCCTAGTCGATCCAGTCTTTCTTCATATGACAGTCCTGCCATCCAAGGAATTAGTCTAGTGAACCTTTGCTGCACTCCCTCAATAGCAAGAATATCCTTCCTCAGATTAGGAGATCAAAACTGTACACAATATTCAAGGTATGGCCTCACCAAGGCCCTGTACAACTGCAGTAAGACCTCCCTGTTCCTATACTCAAATCCTCTCGCTATGAAGGCCAACGTGCCATTTGCCTTCTTCACCGCCTGCTGTACCTGCATGCCAACTTTCAATGACTGATGTACCATGACACCCAGGTTTCGTTGCACCTCCCCTTTTCCTAATCTGTCACTATTCAGATAATATTCTGCCTCCCTGTTTTTGCCACCAAAGTGAATAACCTCACATTTATCTACATTATACAGCATCTGTCATGCATTTGCCCACTCACCTAACCTGTCCAAGTCGTGTTGCAGCCAATTAGTATCCTCCTCACAGCTCACACTGCCACCTAGCTTAGTTTCATCTGCAAACTTGGAGATATTACATTCAATTCCTTCGTCCAAATCATTAACGTATATTGTAAATAGCTGAGGTCCCAGCACTGAACCTTGCGGTACCCCACTAGTCACTGCCTGCCATTCTGAAAAGGACAGGTTTATTCCTACTCTTTGCTTCCTGTCTGCCAACCAATTCTCTATCCACATCAATACATTACCCCCAATACCATGTGCTTTAATTTTGCACACTAATCTCTTGTGTGGGATCTTGTCAAAAACCTTTTGAAAGTCCAAATACACCACATCCACTGATTCTCCCTTGTCCACTCTACTAGTTACATCCTCAAAAAATTCTAGAAGATTTGTCAAGCATGATTTCCCTTTCATAAATCCATGTTGACTTGGACTGATCCTGTCACTGCATTCCAAATACGCTGCTATTACATCTTTAATAATTAATTTCAATATTTTCCCCACTACCGATGTCAGGCTAACTGTTCTATAATTCCTTATTTTCTCTCTCCATCCTTTTTTAAAAAGTGGGGGTACATTAGCTACTCTCCAATCCATTAGAACTGATCCAGATTCTATAGAATGTTGGAAAATGACTACTATTTCGAGGGCCACTTCCTTAAGTACTCTGGGATGCAGACTATCAGGCCCCGGGCATTTATCGGTCCTCAATCCCATCAATTTCCCTAATACAGTTTCCTGACTAATAAGGATTTCCTTGAGTTCCTCCTTCTCGCTAGACCCTCGGTCCCCTAGTATTTCCGGAAGGTTATTTGTGTCTTCCTTAGTGAAGACAGAACCAAAGTATTTGTTCAATTGGTCTGCCATTTCTTTGTTCCCCATTATAAATTCACCTGATTCTGACTTCAAGGGACCAACATTTGTCTTCGCTAATCGTTTTCTCTTCACATACCTATAGAAGCTTTTGCTGTCAGTTTTTATGTTCCCTGCAAGCTTACTCTCATCTATTTTCCCTCTCCTAATTAAACCCTTTGTCCTCCTCTGCTGAATTCTAAATTTCTCCCTGTCCTCAGGTTTGTTGCTTTTTCTGACCAATTTATATGTCTCTTCCTTGGATTTAACACTATCCTTAATTTTCCTTCTTAGCCACGGTTGAGCCACCTTTCCTGTTTTATTTTTGCACCAGACAGGGATGTACAATTGTTGAAGTTCATCCATGTGATCTTTAAATGTCTGCCATTGTCTATTGCCTAATTAGAGCTATGAATATTTTTTTCCCCAAATCAGCGAACTTCCACATTTTTTGTGTAAATAAGTTTTAACCTATTTCTTTTCCGAAATGTTCCACACTTAAGTTGCAAGTGGTTTAAAAATGTCATCACACATGTGCTTTCGAAAGACCGGTGTATCTTGAAGCATCATTTCACCAAAATGAATCAACCCTTTTAGTATCATTTGCCAGTCTATCTTAGCCAATTCACGTTTCATACCATTGAAGTTACCTTTCTTTAATTTCAGGACCCTAGTCTCTGAATTAACTGTGTCATGCTCCACCTTAATGTCGAATTCTACCATATTATAGTGACTCTTCCCCAAGGGGCCTCGCACAACAAGATTGCCAATTAATCCTCTCTCATTACACAAGACCCGGTCTAGGATGGCCTGCTCTCTAGTTGGTTCCTCTACATATTGGTCTAGAAAACCATCCCTTATACACCAGGAAATCCTCCTCCACCGTATTGCTGCCAGTTTGGTTACCCCAATCTATATTATACCCATGAAGCAAATACATTATAAGGTCAATGCCAGGAGCTTAGCTTCCAGGACATGGCGGCAATGCTGTAAGAAGTTTAATGACCACACCAGAGTTATCAAGGTAAAAATACTGCTTTCTTACTCTCTGCTCACACCTAGTAACCTCACTACTCGTCACACTCACCTACTTCACTCTCCTACACTCACTGCACCACACTTTGCCACATGCCCTTCTCCTCTTACTCACACATTCACCACTTTTGCAATCCTCACCTCACCTCACCTCACGTCAGCTGCACTGCATACCAGCTATTTGACTATATTTAGCACATTCTCTAAACACCTCATGAGACTGTCACCAACACTCTCCCTTCTTTCTGCAGGATAAGATCGCACACAACTCCAGACAACATGCAGGCAGTGGAGGAGACCGAGCTACCCATCACACCATCTCCATCCGCAAAGAAAGCATGCTAGCTGCCAGGGCAGAGTAATGACCCTGGTGACTGGCAATGCACAGGGTTTCTTCACACCTTATCTTCTTTTTCACCTTCTTCCTCCTTTCATTTCAGGTGTTGAAGATGTGGAAATACCTCTGCCACTTGAGGAGGAGGAGGCCAGCCTTCCTGAAAATACAGCATCAGTCAATCTCACCCTGGCAAATACCACGTGTATTCCAGAGGCAAGGCTAGATGATGGGTCTTCCCTCAGTGAATCACTGGGCACAAGTGACCAGTACAAGGGGTATGGGGATAGGACGGCAAGATCACATACAGAGGACTATGAAGGATTAATGAGTCATGACTGTTGTTGGAAAACCAGGCATAGACCTGCACGATGCCTTGTTGTGGACACAAAGCAGAATTATGTTGCGAAAGTGTAATCCCTTTCTATTAAGAAATATATCAGGCTGATTCTAAGGAATCCGCAAGGCAATCGGGTGCAGTTTAGAATCATAGAATCATAGAAATTTACAGCATGGAAAGAGGCCATTTCAACCTATTGTGTCCGCGCCGATCAACAAAGAGCTATCCAGCCTAATTCCACTTTTCAGCTCTTGGTCCGTAATCCTGTAGGTTACGGCACTTCAAGTGCACATCCAAGTATTTTTTAATGTGGTGACAGTTTCTGCCTCTACCATCCTTACAGGCAGTGAGTTCCAGATCCCCACCACCCTCTGGTGAAGACATTTACCCTCAAATCTATTTGAAAGAAATCTATACTTTCAATCTATGCCCCCTGGTTGTTGAACCCTCTGCTAAGGGAAATAGGTCTGTCCTATCCCCTCTATCTAGGCCCCTCATAATGTTATACACCTCAATAAGGTCGCCCCTCAGCCTCCTCTGTTCCAAAGAAAAAAAGCCCCAGCCTATCCAATCTTTCCTCAGGGCTAAAATTCTTCATTCCAAGCAACATCCTAGTTAATCTCCTCTGTACCCTCTCTAGTGCAATCACATCTTTCCTCTAATGCGGTGACCAGAACTGCACACAGTACTCTAACTGTGGCCTAACCAGTGTGTTATACAGTTTATGGCATCTTGCACTCTGGTGAAGCCTGCCATGAGGGCTGTTGTGTATGGAGAAAGAGTCAGACTGAACACTGTGAGCTCAAAGTAAAGTGTGACCTTAGTCTTTGATTGCAGGTCTCCAGAGCGCCTCTTCAACCTGTGAAACTTCCTTAAATACCTGTGTTCCCAAGGGATTATGGGATCCCTTGGGACTACAGGGGATGAGCCCTCTGGTGGCTGTACAGAGTAAATACAAGTCTACATATATAACAAAGGCAAAGCCCAGAGTCCTCTCATTCTGCTTCGCTCCGTCCATTGGCAAAGTAATGTATGTGTTTTTCCCTGTGTAGAGAGCCTCAGTGACCTCCCTAATACAACAGTGGCTCACAAACGGTGAGGTGTCACTGATGTCACCAACTGCAGCCTGAAAGGGGCCTGTGACATAAAAGTTAACAACTACAGTGACAAAGAGAGCCGCAGAGTGCTGTCCTTGCCCTGGTACAAGGCTCAGGCTGCGGCTACAACTGGTGAGATCGCTCGGTGACAGCTTCCTTGTGAAATGAAGTTGCTTCAAACATTGTTCCTCTGAATAGTTCAGGGAGAAGAAGCGTTCTCTGCATACTCTAAGGACCGGCAGTGCCCTCCTCCTCCTCCCTCTCGTCACAGCTGCTCTCTGCTGTCTTCTTTGCTATTCCCTCTCTTTGTCCAGCCCCAAAGGCAGCTCTACCAGACCACCCATGAATACAGTCAAATTGTTGTTAAAAAATCTGTCCACCAGCAACAATCTCCATCTCAGCATCAAAACTATGGGCTCAATTTTCCCCAATGCCGTTTTATTGCGTATTGCAAGAGTTAGGCCCTTTTGTCTTGCCCCGACTATTCCAAAAAAATAACTTGCAAGTTTCCTTGTTCTATTTTTTGAAATTGGTGCTGCGCAGCCTGTCCTTTAGCTTCGGGGGGGTGGAGCCTAATGTCTGCACTGAATAAATGATGCCTTTCCCTTCTGCGCATGCGCGAAAAAAACAAACGTGACTGCTATGGGCGCACATGCCCAGTACAGCTCCCGGTCTGAATTTGGCCATTTTTGAAGAGCCAGTTGTGTGTGAGAACTTTAATTCCCAGTGGAAAAATTGGAGCTGCAATACAATATGCAACACAACTCAAGGACTAAAATTTCTCACAGGATGAAGTGGAGGCACTAGTTGCTGTAATTGAGGCCAGATGACATGAGCTGGACAACAGCAGAGGTCACAGAAAAATTTCACCAAAAGAAATGAAGAAACAATGGAACCAACGTGCAGAAGATTATTGTGCAATGGTGACCGCCCCGAGGTCTAGAGGCCAGTGCAAAAACAAGTGGCAGGACAGGTGGCAGGACCTTGGTCAAGTAGTTGGTGTCACTAATATTTTCATTTATTCACTGGAATTGCAATTGTAAATGTGATCATCTGTATGTCTCACCCAGCAGAAAGGCAGCCTCTCTAAAAAGTTATATTTTCATCTTTGCAGAGGAAGGTGGCACACAATAAAAGGTAAAGAACTTGAACAGGAGGAGGCCAGGCAAATCTGCATCCACTGACACCCTTGGAAGACAGGGTCGCTGCTTTGATGGGTCCTGCCTGGAGAAAAGCAACCACCACTACACAAGCTGGGCCCACACTCGAGGGAGAGGGTATGTCCTGCAAATTCCAGTTTGGCTTTGCTAAATGTTAAATACTGCGCGGGCTAGCCATGCTTCGGTTCATGGGGATGTCTCCGTCAGCTACGCTTCGGATGATGCAATGTGCTATCATTCATCGTGGTCCTTCAAATCAGCCTGCTGCCTGCGCTGTGTGAGTCTACTCATACCACTCTCCCTGCCCCCTCCTCTGCTGCTAACCATTTGTTTGTTCTGTTATATTTTGCACAACTTGAGGCCAACCCTGACGAGGCTGAAGCCAATGCAGAAGATTCAGACGTGGACGAGCCTGAAGAGGACAACATCTTCCAATCCCACCTTCCAGACCAAGAGCATGGGGGTGAGGGGAGGGGGAGGGGATGGATGAAGCCCCCACTGTTGTACTTAGTCTGGAGGAGGTGCAGGTGCCACCCATTGAGGTGCAGGACCTTTCCTGAGTGGTACGAGTGTTGGGACATTCCATGCTTTCTCAGTCGGAGGCTGCGGGTCCCAGTGGGGTGCAGCGAGGCACACCCAGGGTGAGGAGGGGCAGGAGAGCTCGACAGTGTTCTCCTGGGGTGCAGGATCTAACAGATGTGGTTCAGATGATGGCAATGAGTGCGGAGAGCATCGACCTTACCCAATCACTCCTGGACACCATCAATGGGGCGGGAACTATCGGGAGAAGTAACAACACTCTCACGAGAAATGTGAAAACTGTCTGGGCACATGAGGGAGGGAATGTTGCAGGTAGCTGATAGACTGTCGGCAAACATGAGGGAGGGAATAAGAACATAAGAACATAGTAGAGATACTGTCAGGGCACATGAGGGAGGAATGTCGGAGTTAGCTGCTGCAATAAGGGAACACGTCCATACCCTGCAGCATTGATAGATTCAAATGTCATTCCCACTTCAATCCCCAGACCAGCCTCTGAAGAGGCCCAAGCTGGGCCTTCCACATTACCGCCTGCCCACGCCCACCCATCAAGGAGTGCACATTACCCGAGATGTTCGAAAGAATAAGCTTGGTACCAACCCGAGAAATGTTGCACCACT
This sequence comes from Pristiophorus japonicus, assembly GCF_044704955.1. Taxonomy (NCBI): domain Eukaryota; kingdom Metazoa; phylum Chordata; class Chondrichthyes; family Pristiophoridae; genus Pristiophorus; species Pristiophorus japonicus. The sequence continues at coordinate 123,181,989 of NC_091991.1, read as the reverse complement.
GCCTGCGGGCAGGGGAGGAGTCACCAAGACCAAGCGCAGTGGGCGGTCTTCGAATAAGGTGGAGAGGAGATGGATGCAGCCTTTCTTTGCTGCTATAGTTGTTGTTGTTGTTATTATTATTATTGTAACTGTTCTCAAATTAAAAGTTTTTTGTAAGTTATGTAAATTTATAAGTTTGAAAGTTTGTAAGTGAACTTAAAATTTTTTAAGTGATCTTCAAGTTTGTAAGTGATCTTACAGTGTGTAAGTGATCTTAACTGAAAACTTTAAATTTGATACAAGAATATTTTTATTAAAGTTGAGTACAAATAAGTATTAAACTTTTGAATAAAATATATTTTAAATTATAACTGAATCATTTCCATTATTTGTTCCATTATTAACACAACTTTTTGAACTAAAGAAGAATAATTTCCATTATTTGTTCCATTTACACAACACAGCATTATGGAACAGGTCCAAACAGTAAACATGGTCCACTTGGAATAGTTGCCGCTGAGCCTTCAGGCAGCAAAGCGTTCACGGATGAGCTGCTGGCATAAGGCTCGAGCAATCGTTAAAGGGGCACGACTGCCCACCCTCTTCTGCCGTCATGCTCCAGGTTCAGGTAGTTGCATGGTTTCCTCGTCCTCCTCCTCCTCGTCAGCTGCATCTTCCTCCTAATCATCAGCCACTCTCACCTCAGGTGGGTCCTCTCTATGATGCTGCGCGTCGCAATGTGCGACATGTTATATTCCCGGTCAGCTTCCGTCCAGGTTATGTAGGGGTGTCATGAGCCAGGTTGCAAAGCCGTACCCTTTGTCCCCCAGCAGCCAACTCTGCCCTTCTGGCTGGTGCTGAAACATGGCAGATATAGCGTTCTCATATAGGATGAACGCATCATGGTTGCTCCAAGGGTATCTCTCATCAACTGACATGATGCAATGTAAGTCATCACAAACGAGCTGCACATTAACGGAGTGGAAGCTTTTTCTGTTCCTGTACATCTCGGAATCCTCCAAATGTGCTCGGAAGGCAATGTGGGTATGATCAATGCAGTCCTGTACCTTTGGGAAGCCAGCAATCCTGAAGAAGTCCACAGCCCTTTTACGCATTGCCTGGTAGGTCATGGGGAACTTTATGTCATCATTCCTTCAGGCATATAGTGCAGCAGTCACCTGCTGAATGCAGAGATGTGTTTCATGTTGAGAAATGGCGCACCCATCCCCAGTTGTGGCCTGGAACGATCCAGATGCATAGAATGACAGTACAGCTGTAACTTTCACTTCAACTGACAAAGCAGTCCTCCAGACACTTCTAGATTGTAGGTCTGCTTTTACTAACTCACAGATCTCAGTTACAACTTCTTTGCAGAAATGCAGCCTTCTCACACAGTCTGCATCATTCAGGTGCAGGTATGAATGCCTGTCTCGATATACCCGATGTAGGTAAGGCCTCCTGCCCATCATCCTATGTGTTCTGAGGTTCCTTATGCGATGTCGTTGAATCAATCATTTCCTCAGCAGCACCATCATGCAGAAGGCTTGCACGAGGTATGACATTGTCAGTATTGCTCCCCTTAATTAAATTGTACATTTGCAAGAAGCTCAAAACAGCAGGACAAAGTGTTAAAGCTTCTCTGCTCTTTCTCTCCCCAAGGTCGATGCCCTAGTATGGACCACACCCAGTTCTGTGCATGCGCAATAGGCTTGCTTAGAACGGGAAGCTAGGCATTCAAATTAGGACACTGTGGGCAAAAAAGTCTAATGCAATTATTTAGTTTTAGATTTTTTTTCAAAGTATCACCCCACCACCGACGCAACATCTACTCACCAGGCTGAGGGTCGGCCGGCAGAATCGCTCCCTCGCCTGGATACAGGGGCTCGGTGTCCACCTTCCCCCTCCCCACCACCGCAAACCCGCCCCTCCCCTGGCTTCTTTTGAAGTTGCTGCATAGTGTAAGGCTTCTCATGCCTTCAGTTTGGCTTCCACCACAACCCCTTCCCCCCCCGGGCTTCTTTTGAAGCCGAGCCCCAAGCCCCTGTGTCCGAGCGAGGGAGCGATACTAACCTAAAAAAAAATCATCACTGAGTTACGCTGGCGCAAAAACTTTTGGAAAACTTGGATATTTAAATTTAGGCCAAAAAAAGCAGTGCGCACTAAAAAAATGGCAGATAACTGGGGAAAACTGAACCCAATGTTCCCTGAGTCAGAAAACAGACCCAAAAATGCCCAGAGGTTAAGCAGCAGCCTCAAATTACAAACCAGCAATGAATCTGTAAACAGTGGATGATTCATTTAAAAAGCACTGGTAAAGGGTCCCTCCTGTCTGTTAGTGCCACTAGTTGCTGGGCAAGCTTATCATGTGATGAGTCAGGTGCTGGGACCTCCCAATATCAGAAAAGGGTCCTCCAACATGCGTACAGCCATACGTTTAAATATTTTATTCTTTACTTTAAATAGTTCTGACATGCATCCTGGACACCTACAGAAAAGCCCAATTGAATATAGTTGTTGGCACTCGTCTGGCTCATAATGAGTGTGCTCACACCACCCATCTGTTTTGCGCCTGAACTATGCCAATATGAAAATTAACATTGTAATATATTTGCTTCATGGGTTCTTTGCTTAAGAATTCATAGCAACACATTGCTATTAAAACTAATTGGTTTATTAATAAAGGTTTAACAATCACATTACACATTCTCAGTTCATCCACCAGACTCACAACTGCATACCACATCGCAGGTGACCTAGACCCAACTGACTGGGGTTTTATTGAGTCTTGTGAACATCACATGACTGGCTAAGCCACTCACAATGCAACAGCTCTACAACTATTTTAGTTGTGCATTTTAATCAAGTGCCCCCTGTTTAAAGGGGGAGGGGGGGCACACTTCAAGCACTTTCAAACAAGCGCCTCCTTGTTTTTTTCGATGGCACTGATTATAACACAAATTATAAAACTGCCCCCTGGCTAAAAGGGTGGGGTGGGGGGCACTAAAACTGACATACATTGACAAATTAAACTTTAAATATTAAGGATTAAATTAAAGTTTGGTTGCCGGGGATGATTATGCACTCCAGTCCATCTGGCGCCCACCTCTCCCGGAAGGCAACAGCTCTACAACTATTTTGATTGTATCAGTAATCAGGTGCCCTCCTGATTAAAGTGGGGGATGGGGGCACGCTCCAAAAACTTTTCAAGTGGTCCCTTGATTTTTTTTCTTTCTTTTGAGGACACTAGAAACACAAATTATACAAGTGTCCCCTGGCTAAAAAGCAGGGGTGGGGGGGCACTAAAACCGACAAATTAAACTTTAGACATTTAAAATCAAATTAGAATTTGGTTGCCGGGGCTGATGATGCACTCCAGTCCCTCCGGCGGCAACAGCTCTACAAACCTGTGAGCATATTCACAGATGCATACATTACAAATGTCTTCCACAAATAGTTTCCTCTAATACAATGCTGTGGTAGAGCCTGAACACATGCTGCACCCAAAAATACTTTTTCTATTTTTATTCTTCTCCCTCCTATACCCATGTGTTCAGTTCTGCACACTAATTGTTATTCAAATTATTGTCCATGAATAATGTCCCTTCCCCACCCAATGCTCACTATGGAATTTGTTTTTACCATGTATGTCTGACCCCGCCCCCACCACAGTTTCTTGCTGCAGTACAGGAATAGAAGAGGCACGTGTGGCTTGCGAGCCATGGGTTGGCAAATCCTGCTTTAGGTAAATCCTGTGGAAGATATAATAAGCACACAGGCAATGTAAATTGCCAGAGTGGTTTTGAGTACAGATCATTCTTGAGTCTTTTCAGAAGTTGCCCTTTGCATAAGGCAGTTTGCTGGACACCTGGGTGCTGAGAAAGACAGTGTAGGGTCAATAAGGAGGTGAGTGAAGGCTTCATGAATGGTAAAGGGTGTGAATTTGCAAGAGTGCCTTGACTTACCTTGACTACCCTTGGAGGTCAATGAACCTTTCCTATTTTATGTGGCCGTTCTTGGGGCAATGGAGTTTGCAGTGAAAGAATCTGCCAATCTCCCTCCATACAACCTGACTGACCACCTTATGGCCTTTCTAACCTTTGTGCCCAAGCCTCTCTCCCTCTGGCCCTGACTTCAGCCAGTAACATCTCCACAGACACATCAGTAAATCTGAGAGCTCTTGCTCCTGTTGATCCACCCCCAAGGCTGTTGCTCCTTGAGACATCTGCCACTGCCTGCTGCTTCAAAATGGATGACCCCTTCAGCCGGCTACAGCCGATTAAAGGCTGAACTTCACTCTTTCCCAGTTGCAGCAGCTCTATCAGGAATGTTATCACAGCTCCAAGTGCACTCTGCGTGTATAATTGTGGCCCTAGGAGAAAATGACAGTGGGTTAGCAGTAGATTCACAGGGGCAGGCAATATCCTATTCTGTCGTTAACTCACACAGAGACGAATTGCACTGTGTGTGTATGTCTGTCTGTTTCTTTTTGAATAAGATTACTATATTTTTTACAAGAAATGTTTGCTAAAACGTAAATGTATATTTGAAGGGTGGTTTCAATTAGCTGTGTATAGGATCTTGGACCAATAATGAATGTGTTTGAACGATGACTTATTATCCTCCATTTTCAAAAATTTATCATCATCCTCTGCCTGCTCCACAATGACATGCAAGCCATGATCCTGACCAATGGATCCACCATAGACCCAATCCATGTCCGGACCTCGGTCAAGCAGGAGTGCGTCATTGCGCTAACCCTCTTGTCGATCATCCTCGCTGCAATGCTCCATCTCATGCTCAACATGTTCCCCGCTGGAGTGGAACTAAACTATAGAATCAGTGGGAACCTGTTCAACGTTCATCGCCTCCGGGCCAGATCCAAAACCATCCCTGTCATCGAACTACAGTACGCGGACGACGCTTGCGTCTGCGCATATTCAGAGGCTGAACTCCAAGCCACATCAACAACTTCACCGAGGCATTCAAAAGCATGGGCCTCACACTAAACATCCGTAAGACAAAGCACTGCCCCCCCGGTCATCAAAATCCACGGTGCGGCCTTGGACAACGTGGACCATTTTCCATACCTCGGGAGCTTACTATCAGCAAGGGTAGACATCAACGACGAGGTCAAACACCGCCTGCAGTGTGCCAGCGCAGCCTTCGGTCGCCTGAGGAAGAGAGTGTTCGAAGACCAGGCCCTCAAATCTGGCACCAAGCTTATGGTCTACAGGGCTGTAGTGATACCCGCCCCTCTGTATGGCTCAGAGTCGTGGACCATATACAGTCGACACCTCAAATCGCTGGAGAAATACTACCAACGATGTCTCCGCAAGATCTTGCAAATCCCCTGGGAGGATAGACGCACCAACATCAGTGTTCTTGATCAGGTCAATGTCCCCAGAATCAGAGCACTGACCACACTCGACCAGTTCCATTGGGCGGGCCATATTTTCCGCATGCCTGACACAAGACTCCCAAAGCAAGTGCTGCACTTGGAACATCTACACGGCAAGCAATCCCCAGGTGGGCAGAGGAAATGTTTCAAGGACACCCTCAAAACCTCCTTGATAAAGTGAAACATCCCCACCAACACCAAAGACCGCCCTGAGTGGACGAAGAGCATCCGGGAGGGCGCTGAGCACCTCGAGTCTCGTTACTGAGATCATGCAAAATACAAGCGCAGGCAGCGGAAGGAGCATGCCGCAAACCAGACTCCCCACCCACCCTTTCCTTCAACGACTGTGACAGAGGCTGTAATTGCTGTATTGGACTGTTCAGTCACCTGAGAACTCACTTTTAGAGTGGAAGCAAGTCTTCCTCGATTTTGAGGGACTGCCTATGATGATGATTCCCAGGCTCACCAGACTATTCTGCATTGCAGCATTTGTGTTAATACTCCACATTTTATAATCCTGTGGAAAAATAGCACAATGCCTTGTGTGGTTGTATTGGATTGTTTTGCTGAATTTGCACAAGATCTGAAAGTGCCTGGCCTTGCTAAAAGCAAAACTTTCAATTTTATTTTGTACTTTAATGTGTAATATTAGTAGCGATCACATAGTCGTAGCTGTGCAACATATTAATTCCTAATCCTGACAGCAGATTAATCCGTGGTTATTTGTATGTTTTCTATATCCAAGTTCCTACTACAATCGCAACGACCATAAATCTCCACACACTACATATGTATCTGTAATTACACACCTGTGTATCTTCTGCACATCCTTAAACCGTATGATAGTGTTATAGCAGCACTAGGAAATAGTTACATTTCATTTTCTGAGGAGAATGTTTGTCGGCAGTGGTAAGAGCTCACATCACACAGTGACAATTTCCACAATCACATTTTGCATGTTATAATGTGGTAAAAGTGCCCACAGCGCAGCAATTACTGATCAGGTTGTGCAAATGTCAGGAGCAATAGGTATCAACTTGATTGCCATTGATATCTTCACAAAAATCTCACACAGATGGGAAATCTTATAAATGTTAAGCATTGCATTGTACCATTTCACCCCCAAAATCAGTCCATCCAAACTAGCATAAATGAACAAACATTTCAAATTACAATAACTAACTTGTAGTATTTTCCATAACGGTCAGTTTGTGAATTTGCAATTTGAAAGTTTCTGAAATACGTACTTGACAGGATTTCCAATATGGTGCTGAGTCCCATTCCTTAAGTCAACCCCTGTGTCAGCTGGTAACCTCGATTTATTTTTGGTGGGTCGGGGGGTGGTGACTTGGTGATGGAGAATTATGTGCACTTCAATTATATTTGCATGTAAAATCTCAAAGGCTGATACTCATTAACCTTTTATGAAATGTAGAAATACAATGTTTGCATGGACCTTCCCTTTTTCAGTAATGTGTGGTCCAGTGTGAAGCATTCCTGACACCAGAGCTAAATCTATAGCAATGTTTCTCTTTTATTTTATTTTCAGATTTCTCACCATTAATGTTTTGTCGGGTTCAAGTATTGTATATTGCTGTTGTCTAAATGTGCCAGTCAGTGGTGCCTGTCCACTGTTGCTCTATGACCCAGGATGACTGGGTATGCTCCCCTACCTTTATGCCTGTCCTGTGAACTTATGTGCAATGCGGACTGTAAAATGCTGTCTGGCACATCACCTGACCTCAGTATTTACAATATGTCACTACATTTTTTAATGCACTGCAGCACTTGTCATCTCCATCCATGTCAACAGTGACTAATTAAAGCAGGCAAGGTTTTGCAGCTTGAAGGCAGAAGCAGAACGGCATCTCAAGCATTCCCTTCTCAATTAATCCGCCAGTGCATGACACTTAGCTGAAATAGATGTGTTATTAGCCACAGATTAATGTCACGTTGTGCATCATGCTTTTTTTTTTGTCTCATTCAGGGTAATGTCTGACTTTAAAGAAAGGAAAATAGTAATTTTACCGTGCAGGTTATTCTTTGGTATTGTGCAGGTCATAAAAAACAATTAGCAGCTTCAAGATGCTCTGATGTATGCGACTCAAGGAGAGTATTCATGAAAGGCTGGGTGATATAATGTTCGGCACCTGAAAGGAACACTGCATCTTTTGGCCATTCAGCTGTCAGAGAGGGTAAAATATATCAGTTTTCCTACTTCTGCGGCATTTACTTCTGTGTAAGTGTATGTATTTCAAGTGTAAAACCCAGCACTAATTTATCACAAGACAAATAATTTTCCTGTCAATGGAGTCTACAAATTTGCCATTTTTAAGCTTTTAAATCACAAGAGCCCTGACAAGAAAGGCAAAGCATTAAAGCATTTGCTGTAGCCGGATCAAAGAAAACGCTCCTTATAATTAGCCTTTGAACAACTATGCTCATCATTTTGTCCTATTAAATTGAAGTTGTACATTTTCAATACAGGAACATGGAAATAAAAAACAGGAGTAGGCCATTCAGCTCCTCGATCCTATTCCACCATATTAATGTGATATATTCACAGAGCTCAGCACACACAGCTCCTAACATGGCAGGCAGCTCCGACGGAAGCCTCCGGAACATGCTTGGTTCTGTTTATTATTAACTCTGTAGTTGCAGTACATAATCCACAGTGTGGAGCTGCAAACATTACAAGCTTACAGACATTACACTTCTCCCTCCTTAATGAAGAAGTTATTATAACAACATCATACATAACTTACATGTTTATACATAACACAGGATATAAACTTATTTTTTTTCCATATTTACAAATTTAACTTTACCACTTGTTTTCTGTTTCGAAGAGGATACCTTCACTCTTGAACAGAACCTTCCAAACATGGTCTCGAATCTAAACTCATTCGAGGCTCATCCTGAAGAACATTTTCCTCCACGGAATTTCCTTGATTTTCATTTGAACTCACTCTAACTTCAGGCTCTTTGTTTTCCTGTCTTGGACTCAGACTTACATTCTGATTTTCTCTTGGATTTGTTTCCAGTACACTTGATGTAGGATTTGCTACTGGTGTATCAAAACTATCTGATGAGTCAGAAATAATTGAATCACTCCCATCTTCAACACCTTCCATGTCTGTAGGTAAAATATGATCAATATGAACAAACCTAACCTGTCCATTATCAAACATCTTGACCAAATATGTGCGAGGACCACATATCTTCACCACTCTTCCTAGTAACCACTTTACCCATTTATGGTGATGGTTCTTCACTTTCACCTTCTGGGTTAATTTCACACTTCTCTCTTTTACTATACCTCTATCATGATTTTCTTTCTGTCTTTATTGTGTCTCTTCTACGGACTGTGCCAAACTTGGTTTTAACAACGAGAATCTGGTTTATGGCTGTCATTTGAGAAACAATTCTGCTGGTGTTCTACCAGTAGTTGTATGAGGAGTATTACGATATGTAATCAAAAAATTAGCCAATTTATGATCCAATGACAACTGTTGTTTCTTTGGAATTGGATCTAACATTGGCTTTATGAGGGCATGTTTTACAATTTGTACAGTGCGCTCTGCTGCACCATTCGAGCAGGATGGTATGGTGCAACCTTGGTATGTTTCACACCATTTTTGCTTGTGAACTGTGCAAATTCTTCGGAACTAAATTGTAGTCCATTATCCAAAGCAATTTCTTCTGGGAGGCCAAAAGAAGAAAATAAACTTCGCAAAATATCTAACGTTTTACTTGTTATTTTCCACGTTGGAAACACCTCAACCCACTTTGAATGGCTATCAATCAGAATGAACAATTGTACTTCTAACTCAGCAAAATCAATATGTAGCCTTTGCCACATCCTGGGAGGCCATTTCCATGGCTTTTAATGGTACTGATGGTGGTTGCTTGCTTACCGATTGACATATCATACACTGACTCACAATGTACTCTATATCTTTATCAAGACCTGGTCACCATAATTAACTGTGTTCAAAACTCTTGGTCAAGCACATTCCCAGGTGCTGGTCATGGAGGTCTCCTAATAATTTGGACCTAAATTTATTTGGTATAACCACTCTTGCACCCCACATGATACAATCTTTATCGACTGATAATTCATTCCAACGAATGAAGAATGGATGAATATCTTTGTCTGTTTAATGGTTTGGCCAGCCATTTGCAATATAATCATACACCTTTGACATCACTAGGTCACGTTTGGTTGCTCTACCAATCTCTTCAGCTGTGATTGGCAGTTATTGATTTATGAAAAATAAAACACCTCTTCCCTATCCGGTGTAACTTGTGATGGGGAAGGCAATCTAGACATTGCATCAGCATTACTGTGATCAGCTGATCGTCTATATTCAATATCATATGTATATGCTGACAAAATCAAAGCCCATCTCTGCATTCGGGCTGCAGCTAATGAACTAGGGACTTTGGATGGAGGATTGCTGTTAGGGGCTTATGGTCCATAACAATGGTAAACTTACGACCATACAAGTATTTGTGAAACTTCTTGACCCCAAAAATTAATGCCAAAGCTTCCCTTTCAATTTGCGGCTAATTACTCTCACTGGCACTGAGAGTGCGTGAAGCAAAAACAATTGGTCTCTCCTCCTCCCCACTACTTAGTACGTGAGAGATTACTGCCCCAACTCCATACGGAGAGGCATCACATGCTAGCTTAATCTCCTTAGATATGTCATAGTGAACTAACATGGTGCTTTCTACCAATTTGCTTTTACACTCTTTGAATGCTGTATCGGATTCTTTTGACCACTTCCAATGAACATGTTTTTTCAATAGTTCTTTCAATGGATGTAATACTGTAGCCAAATTTGATAGGAACTTCCCATAATAGTTCAAAAGACCCAAAAATGAACGAAGTTCAGTGACATTCCTGGGAGTGGGTGCATTTCTGAATGCATCCAGCTTCCCTATGGTTGGATGTAAACCATCTTTGTCTACTCTGTATCCTAAATACCCCATTGAGTTTTGAAATAACTCACACTTACGAGCAGACACTCGTACCCTGTGCTTCTCTAGCCGTTTGAGGACTTCATTCAATATGTTATTATGAATTTGCCTATTTGGTGCTGAAATTAGTATGTCATCCAAATAATATACTACCCCTTCAATACCTTGCAAAATCTGGTTCGTCACACCTTGGAATATAGCAGGAGCAGATGACACTCCAAATGGTAACCTATTAAATTGATACAGGCCTAGATGAATATTTATAGTCAAGCATGACTTGGATTCCTCATCTAGTTCAAGCTCTAAGTAGGCATTCATAAGATCCAGTTTTGACAAAATCTGACCATCTGTCAATGTTGTGAACAAAATCTTCTATATTCAGCAATGTATTGGGGACATTACCCTCTGGAACGTGGTTTACGGTTACCTTATAATCACCACACAATCTTACCTTACCATCGGACTTAGGTACAACAACAATGGGTGTAGCCCAATTCCAACGATCTATCTTACAAATAATGTTCTCAGTCTCTAGTCAACTTGCTCAACTTTCTCCTTGAGTGCATATGGTACGGAACGTGGCTTGTAGTAAACCGATCTAGCGTCCTTCTGTACCCTGACACTCGCCTTGAAGCCTTGGATCGGACTGCCCGTTTCACAGAACACCTTCAGATACTTCTTGATAACATCATCCGTTGATGCAAATCTCACTTCCACACGGAAAATCTCACTCCAATCCAGCTTCAGTGATCTCAACCAATTTCTTCCCAGTAAGGCAGGCTTGTCTCCTTTCACTACTATTAGAGACAAGTTCTGAAATTGATCCTTGTATTTCACCGGTAAGGTGATACGATCTACCACAGGAATTTTCTCTCCCGAGTAGCCTCGCAACTCTATCTTGGATTTCTCCAGTTGGAAATCACGCAATTTGTCGCGGTATAGCGACTCCGGTACTACACTCACGGATGCACCCGTGTCAATTTCCATTGGTATCTTGAATCCCGCAACATCTATGTGGATTTTGATACTTTCCGAATCGCTGTCTATTAACCTTGTGCTCCTGATGATGTGTGACTTTAACATCTGCTCGTCCTGTTGTTCTTCCATGCTATGCGGTCTCTGGGAATTTCTACTCATAGTTTTGAATGCTGGAGCCATAGCTTTGAAAGCTGGTTTACCCTTCAGTCTGCATACCTTTGCAAGATGGCCAGTCTTTCTGCAGAAGAAACACTCTGCCTTCACATATGGACAACTTTGAGCAATGTGTTGTCCCAGGCACCTATAGCACGACTTCGACGCTCTGTTAGAATGTCCAGTTTCTGAGGCTTTGGACCTGCAGGTGATTTACCTCGGTTCACTGACGACCGTAATTATTATGAAATTCTCGGGAATATTGTTCGGCCATGCCCATCGACCTCGCTGTCTGACAAGCAATCTCAAAAGTCAAGTCATCCGTCGTCAATAACTTCCTTCTGAGCGCATCATTTTTCACCCCACAAACTAAACAATCCCGCAATGCTCGATTTTGAAAGTTTCCGAAATTGCTGTGAATAGATAGCTTTTTTAATCCTATAATGTAATCACTGATATTTCCATCAGCCTTTTGATTTTGTATACCGAAACGATAGCTTTCAGCAATTTCTAACGGTTTGGGTTTATAGTGCTGTTCCAGATTCATTAAAATCTCTTTAAGCATTGTGTCCTTTGGCTCGTCAGCACAAGCAGATTTACAAGGGTTTCGTACAATGCTGGACCTGCCTCTGCTAAGAAGATCGCTTTCTTACCTTCCAATATTGCCTGATTCTGGACTGCATTCTCTGGAACTTCGATTATGTTATTTGCAGTGAAATACATTTCTAGCTGATCCACATGCGCTTTAAAAATTCCCGGCCATGTCTATATTCACCCAAATGTCCCATTACATCTGCGGGTGCTGCCATTTTAATTTCTAGCTGTTCACAATGTGTTGTATTTTACCTCGGATTTTGTAGCTTTTCAAAAGACAGAGAAGCTCCCAAAGTCTCTCTGTCGGCGGGCTGAATCCTTCACCAACAAAATTTCAACTTTAAATCATCCAAAAAATCCCATCCTCGTCGCCAAATGTAATATATTCACAGAACACAGCACACACAGCTCCGAACATGGCAGGCAGCTCTGTCGGAAGCCTTCGGAATATGCCTGGTTCTGTTTATTTTTAACTCTGTAGTTACAGTACACAATACGTCCACATCCACAGTGTGGAGCTACAAACATTACAAGCTCACAGACATTACACACCATTCAGTTAGATCATGGCTGATCTGAACTTCAACTCCATTTACCCGCTTTTGATCTATATACCTTTGTACCCTTCTTCTTCTTAGCAGTCCCCCAGAGTCGAGGATGACCTGCTTCCACACTTAAATGAATTCTAAGGTGACTGATGAGACCAATGCAGGATCTACAGTCTCTGTCACAGGTGTGGCAGGTGGTAGTTGATGGGACGGGTGGGTGGAGTGCTTGATTTATCATCTGCCCCTTCCGCTTTTTGTACTTCCTTTCCGCGAGCTCCCGGTGAAGAGACTCAGGTGTTTGAAATTGCTGAAACACAAGTTCTGCCCATTTTCGTCGGTCCCCGGGTGGTGCGTCA